>NC_133946.1:12524364-13124364 GCF_031877795.1 Strix aluco | reverse complement strand
CTATAAGCATGTGACAGCAGTGGTTATCTGCAGACAAAATGGTTTCTCTGCAGTGAACTCTACTGAAGAGGGCACTGGGGTTCAGCAGGCCCACGCTTGGCTCGACGTCTGCCATGGGCTGGCCAGATCACCTTGGTCAAGTCATTCCCACCACATATCACAATGCAATAGCACTGAGAGAGCTGTACAGACTTCATATCACAGATGATAGAAATAAGATACTTTACAATATTATTTGCAAATTTTACATTAAACAGCTCAAAAAAAAAAAAGGAGTATAGTTTTTTTATTCCCATCAGAAATTCCCAGTTCCTTCTGAGGAAAGAAGCTCAAGACTCCAACGAAGCAACAGAAAATAAAGATTTTGAAAATCTATTACACTGTGATTTCTGGAATCGGTTCCTATCACTCAAATATGCATTCGGGTCAGTTTTAAGCTATTTATCCTATAGTTGTAACTAGACAGATAAGCCAGGTTGTTTGCTAGAACACAAAAACACTACAGCTATCCAGTCCTAGAGACAGACTTCTCAGAAAGGGAAGTATCAGGGAGCTACATAGCAAACTAAAAGCTGCATTCTCTGTTACCTCGACCGATCTCAGAAGTGTCCAAGGGTGAAATGAATCAACAGACCTGTTCAGCGTATAATAACTTCCAGAAACTCTGCGTACAAGTCAGTGGGATAAAGGAGAAAAAGCCTCAAGGAAATTCCACTCACCTTTATAGACATACTTGAAGACTGGGTCCCACATTCAATTATCAGGAGGAAATTGCCCTCCTGCTCATTGTCCTGTGGCTGGAGCTTAAACACCGGGAGCTCCCCCACTTCTGATGTACATATTTTCAGACGTTCCAGTCGCACATAGGGGATCTTCTGCTCCTTAGGGCCAGCTCTACAACCAAAATAAGACATGGTTAAATTCAGTCATACTCCACAAAATTCTCATCCCTACTCAGTTTCAACATTTTTCACGCACTGTTGTTTGTGCTTCTTTTCCTTTGTAACTGTGACTCTAATGGCTAAACATTGAAAATCTGGATTTTTTTCACAGGCTGCTTCTTTAAGAAATGTGAATGCAACCACTTTAATCATACGTGTAAATGCATTACTAACTTCTGTGCTAAAACTTTGCCCAGCTCTGTATATTTTTGTTTTAATTATTCCAATTTAAGTTGTGCTTGATACTTTTCAGTGTAGCTGGCTTCAAGCAGGAACACAGCACATCATCAACTTTACTTTAAAATATTATCACAGCAGAAGCTGAAATCAAAATTTTATTAATTTTTTGAGATAATGTTAATCCTGTTCCCCTTACATTTTTTAGGTTTAATTGGGACTAAACAGTTTCTAATCAAGTGAAATAAGTTTGCCATTTTTTAATCATTCTGGAAAATTACATAGAATAACAAAAATACATGAACTCACCACTTGTTTTAAATTGTTTTCCAGTTTAAGAGAATACTTTACAACTTACAGAATTATTATCTTTAAAGAATCTTACATTCTTTTTAAGTTCTCCATTACCATTAAGTATGACAAATTTTCTAAATACATGCATAAAATTTCATGGCCAGTGCTTTTGTATAAAAAAAGACTCTGTTACCTGACATTCTGATTGCTTTTCATATCCATTTCAAAATGTTCCTTTTCACAGTTATTGGAATCTGGAACAGAAGATAAGAAAATGAATAAAATATTTATAATATCAGAGTCAGATTAGGGTAGAAAGTACTTCAATATTCATGTACTTCTGACTGGTGTTTAATATGATAGCATAAGTGAATTATGGAATCATTTCATCTATATGTATAGAAAATGTGTATGCTATTTTCTATTCTGGGATACAGTCTTTGTCTTTTTCTTTGCTTTCAACCACAGCTTCTGTCCTGAATATGAGGAGCCTTTCCAAAATATTTTGTCAGAATGGTTACATTCCCAGGGAATTATATATGTACACAGCCATGCCATATTCATCTATATACATGGAACAACATAAGTAATCCCTTTGCTATACAGCCTTCACTTGAGAAAAACAGACCTATTGAGGCCTGAACCCCTGAGGCTCATGAAGTCTCTGCAGTCTCCTGCTCCACGCTAAGAAGCTTCTGGACAATTCTAGTTACTTGAAAACAGAAAGGAAATCTGCCACTGAGGGATGAAAGCTACACGGTATGATTCCTTTCTCTCCTCCAACATATGTAACATATAAAAATATGAATTCAAAACTATCATTGTATAAGCACACAAGTAACTGTAGCTCTTGACTGATACTAGACACAAAAGTAATAAAACAACTTTGGAGAGATGGGATGGGGTAGAGATGAATGCCCCAGTGGATGCCCTTGTAAATACCAGTCCACCGACAAATTTCATAGTAACTCCTCCTTTTGTTAGGAATTAGTCTGACATAGACAATACTAACAGGAAAACAAACCATGTATCATGGCAATCCGCAGATAAGTGAGCGCCAGGAAAACATGCTTTTTTAAAGAAAATCTAGCTCAGGTCAATGGTACCTAACCCATGGCTTGAAAGCACTGTGCCTCTAAGACACCCTGTTGTTCCCAACCACAGGAAACAATACAATCAAAACTGACAAGGAAAGCTGCATTTTACGTCATTCCTAAAGTGTTATGCATTTGTGATTGTTTCCCAGGTGAAGGGTGGTAGTCATGGCTCTGGACAGAATTACTAAAGGGTGACTGCACACTGAGCTGAAGGAGCAGCTCTTGTGGCACAGTCAAGCCAGAAGATGTTCCAGTAGTGCTGCGTTCCTAATATTAATCAGCATTTCCATCAGCAACTTGTCTCATTAAATAATAGTACCTATAAAATAAAAGTAGAGGGGTTGCAAACACTGTGAGCGATGTTGACAATTAAAAAATGTACTTAATACATCAGAGAAAAAAATCTCCTAAATCAGTAAGACTGAACTGAGGTAACTGTAAGTATTATGTGTATGAAGGATCAGATGAATGTAATAACAAAGGAAAATAACTGACTAGGGAACTGTTCTGTAGAAGGAACTAAGGGTTAATGTGGACCATTCACTACATGCAAGTCGACCACATAATGCTGCTGCTGCTGCTACAAAAAAGGCAAATGCCATCCTGCAGTGTATTACCAGCAGTGAGGAATGTAAAACACAAGAAGTTGATACCCTGGCTCTGCATGGCACCCCAGAGGCCTCAGCCACAGCTGTGGGCAGCGGTCCTTCACTGCGGAGCACCCAGAATAGTGCAGCCGGAATGAAGTGGTTTTAAAAAGCACAACCCTGAGCCATGAGGAGAGACTGAAACCATCAGATTTGTTTAGTCTAGGGAAGAGAAGCGGAGGGGGTTTATGCAAGCCATGATAAGAAGAAAAGTGGCTGTAAGAGGGAAAATGATGAAATTATGTACAATTTTTACCACATCCCTTGAGGCTAGGATAAGAAGTATTTTGTTGTAAATTAAGCTGAAATGTTTAGATTTGATATTAGAAAAGGATGAGTCATTGGAGATATACACCAGAAGCAGTGTGGTTTGGCAGCACATCACTGCTGAAGCCATCAAGTCCTACTGAGAGCCGCTAACTAAGATAACGTGCCTTTGCAACAGTTAATCCCTGTCACTGGTGCACATTGCACATGGTGACTGTATCACCTCAGGTGTCCCCTGGTGACTGTATCTCCTCAGGTGTCCCCTCACTGCACACCTTTAAACAGTGAGAGCAGGATGGGAATTGCTCCCTTCTGATCCTTCCTTGTGAAAACTGAATTCAATGCTCCTGTCTTTCCATCCTCTTGCACAACAGGACCTGCCCTTTGCACAGAGCAAATCTGTAACATCTGTTATAGATAGTGAGATTCTATACGTCGGGGCTGCTTTCTGTGTCTAGTGTCACATGGCCCAAACCAGATACTACAAAGCTGCTCCTCTCAGAGACACTTAAGACTGACTGAGGCACAGCTTTTTAGGGGTGCACCTGATTCTTACAACTCACAGAAATGATTGTGGCATAATTGTCACAATTTGGCATAGTACACGTAAGAGAAGACAAATCCATCTCCTTGGCTCACTGAGCTAGGCCTCCTTTGTACTAATTAGAATTCTCTGAATAAAAATACAGCATAGAGATGGAAATATTAATTCATCTTTTACAGAGAAAAGCAGCCAAATACTGGCATAAGTCACAGGATAACAGCTTGATCCTGCAATCCCTTGCTTGCATGAATAGTCCCATTGACTTTTAGTGTTTGCAGGAATGAGGCTTTACACTGTAGCACAAGGATGCTGGCAATTTGCCCATGAAAAGAGTTAAGTAAGGTCTAATTCTCCATCAAGGCTGAAGAAATAGGCCTTGGCTGAAGGGAATGTTCCACAGTAGACAGAGCCAAGCAAATGCACATACTGTGCAATATATTAACCTAACAAAAATTTGCTATGCTACTGATGTGAAGGCACATTACATTTTGGAAGTAGGGAGGGTTTTAATTAATTTGGACTCTTCAAACCAGCTCTTCAATAGTCATAACTGCAGGTCTCATTAACAGGAGTGCTTCTAAGAGAACTAATACTCCAGGTACTTCACACAGACATACTCATTTCTGGTTCATAGATGAAGGATGTTAAAATTTCAAGGCATATCATTTCCATGTTTTTCCTCCACAAATGAGATCAAACATGCTTTTCCATTGGATTAAGTACTCTGATAATATTTGAAGCTTGCTGCAAATACACATTTATATGTAAGTACATTAACGAGCACACTGCTTTGCAATGCTTGCAATGCACAGTCCTAAGAAAGACAGACCAAAAACCTAAATGAAATAATGAAAAGCCTGGTACCTTCTTTGCTTCTAAGTTGTGTCATTCTGGCATTCATGGGCAGGAAAGAAGTGTTGCTGAGCAGTTCAGAAGTGCAATGTTGAGATTTTTTGATTGAAAGATTAATAGGTTCTTCCAGCACTTTTTGCATAGAAAGAGTTAATTCATTAAATACATCTTGCCCAGCACTAGCCAAGCTGTTTTCTAGAGGATGATCTACAGTACTGAAGTCTTCTTTTTCCAGCTTCAAAGAAAAAAAAAAATCAAATTTTATTAGTAGTTTTCTTTCTTTCCATCTTAAGAAAATAATTTGTAATCAGTCTTCAAAGACCAAATAAGGAAAGCTTTCTGAAATAGCTGCCTTTGACTGACTGACTAACAATAACATGTGCTGTCAATGAAAGTGAATTCCCTTTCAGTAGAGGAGTTTGCGCAATTCCTACCTTGCAGTTAGTGCTGCCCTGGAGGGCATCTCCTGGTGCGAGGCCAGCGGCAGCCCCAGGACTCAGGTCACTTGGTGCTCTGCCCAACGCCAAGCTGTAGCTGGGCACCGACTCTGGCGGAGCATCACAGTCACAAAGGGCGTTCTGGGATGGGACAAGTGTTACAGCAGCTGCACCTTGCATCTGTGGCTCAGCCAAGCTAGATAACCTTGTTGAAGGTAATTCCATTTCTAAACTGTTCGAAAAGCCCACAATGCTTAAGGATGCTGAACGCTGGGAAAAAAAAAAAAAAAAAAAAAACAAAAACCAAAACACAATACGTTAATAAGCTTTTCATCAGCAAAATGCTACTGTTCTTTCTATAATGGATGAGACACTGTTTCAGCTATACATAATCAACCAGTTGTGTCATGAGGCCTTGAAAGTATCTATTGTAATCTTACACCATTTCCAAAAGCTTTAGAGTTTCCACCATTAAAACTGAAAACTGGAAAAGGAGACACCTAGGTTACTCCTCTGTGATTTACAAAACATGTCTTCCTTCAACCAGTCCAAGGGATCCTGATTTTTAACTCCCTACAATGAATGGAAAATCTAAGCATGTAGAATATTGTACTAAATCAATCCTTGATATAAACCCTATTAGCTTCCATTAAGTTATTCCAGACAAAATAAGATTCAGATCAGAAATTTTATTATTTTATTCAAAAATCATCAGATCACTATTCAGAAAGAAGATTTAGAAGAAATAAGATTCAGATCTGACACAAGTGGATGAAACTATTGATACTGTTAATGATGCTGAAAACTTTATGCTAGTTAGTGAGTCTGCCCCATTAAAACCTAAGGCACCTGCCCTTTAAATATTATAGTGTAAATCCAGAAACATCCTACATGTACTGAGGAAAGGATGTACATGTCTAGTTTCCAAAGAAGGGGAATATTTACCAAAGTCTCTGAATACTTTTAGCAACATGCATTTTCTACTGTCTCGTGATTTGTCACTGTCAAAACCACAGAAATACTGTCATGCAAAACAAAGCAAATCCACCTGTCTAGGTGACTTCCTTAAGCTGCCTTACATCCGGGAACGTGTACTGAAATCAGGACTCTTCCAGCATCCATATGAAGCAAATATAAGCAGTCTTAAGCAGCATGCAGATCAGTGTCATTTGAATATGTAATTTTCCATTTATTTCATTATAGTTCATTGCTGTTTCACCCTTGATAACTGACTGAATAAATCCTTTTCATTTGTCTACAATACAGTATCAATCATTGTAATATAAATCAAGACAAAAGAAATGTGTTGATTGCATCTGAATTAGAGTTTAATTTCATTGTTGTACTTATTTTTCTGCTAGGGGCCTGTGAATTAGAAGTGAATCTGAGACAGGACCCATTTTCTAGATTTAATTAGTATTTTTCTCAACTGTTACTCCATTTTGGATTTTGATACCTTTGTCCATCTTAATCCAACAGTCGTAAAGACAGTCGACTAGATTGAGTTGTCAGTTGTGCCTGTGTAAATCCTACATAATGCCAAAGAAGTCAGTCTTTAATTCCTCTGCTTGCAATGCATATCACCTGTGTGCTAAGAGAACACTCTGCCCACAGACTAATTTCCACCTAAGGATGTTTTAATTTCCTTTTCCTCAGTTTGCAATAGACACTACAGTAGGAGCTTTCCCTCAGCAGTGACCACTCATATTCAATGAGACAAAATAGGCTGCATTTGGGACAGAAAGAGGTCAGTTCTCCTGCAGTGCTAGGGAAGGTTTGTGCCATTCTACCACACAGTGCTCTAGTAAGTCTTTTTAAACAGTACTTTCATGTAGAAGGCACCCCAGAGACCCTGGTCTCTGCAGCCAGGGTATTTTCCTCCTCTTGAGGCAGAGTGTCCCTGAATTGAAGCAGTCTGAGCTATAACAACTTCTTGGAACCAGCTGGAACTAGTCAAACACCTTCTTCCTACCTTACATTTGAGCTGAAAACTAGAACACAGCAAATGAGGAAATGCATTGGTGGAGGCACAATTTTCCATATACTCTGATAGAGCATTCCTAAGAATGCTCAGGTTTCAAACCAAAGGAATATATGTAGGTCAGAAAGGAATCCAGCTTTCATGGTCACACATCCTAAAGACGTCCCCAAAGATCAAAAAATGTTCATTTGCTGTCATAATTTGCTTGTAACAGGTTCCTGCACATGCAGTGACAATTGTGGCCTATCGAGTACACATTTTACTTTTCATTCCATCACTCTTTTTATCACAAACCTTTTTCAGATGACAAAATAAACATGTGAATTGTTCTCATATCACTTATAGAAAATAAAACAAAGAAGCAGAATTAGTGCTTGAACTGAGCAGATGAACTGTAATCAGCCTTGCCTTTTCCCTTTATTTCAAAGTCCACTGTGAGCATTAATTAAGTCCCTGTGAGGTACTTAAAGAATTAGTTAGATTCTCAAAAGCACGAAGCATCCACAAATTCCTGTCCAAGTCAATAGGAACTATCTAATGCCGTGCTCCACTGGAAATGGGCATGCTGAGGCACACACGTGGTGGGCACACCACCCAAAGCTGCACAGCAACTTAACTGGAGACCTTGTGGCTATTCTCTTCTAATCACTACACGCATCTTCCCTTACTTATGTTCCAAGAGCGTGCCATCATCTATTACGTATTGAGACCTGACCTGGTGAAGACCCATCTGTGTGTAACTGTATATACTGCAGGTGAAATGTTAGCCCTACTAAGACCATGGTAGGATTACTCCTGGCTTCAGTGAGACAAGTTTACTTACTGGGAGGAGCCGCTGGGACGATTCCTAATGCAGGGAAAAAAAAAAAAAAAAAAAAATAGGCACATGCATACGACTTTGCTATAACTAAAATTTTTAGAAAGGTGAAATTCAGTTGCATTGTATGGCTATATCTTTTTTACTCTTCTAGCTAGCATCAGTTTCTTCAGAGATCTTTTTAGATTATATAAGCCAATATAAAACCTTACTCTTGTTAAAAAGAAAAAGGAATAATGAGGCCATCAAACTGCCATCTGTCTTTCCCTTGGGGCAAAAGTTAATTTTGTGGTTATTTTAATGATGAAGCAACATTATGATCTTTCAGTGCAAAATATTAAAACTCACAGTTAAGAACAGACACATTCCATTCTGATCCATTGGAGCTGCTGTCAAGTGTGAAGTGAACAATGCACTGGGAACAAGGCTCATTAATAGCCTATTAATTCACTCCCTAAAATAATCATTTCTTTTGCCATTAGCAAAAATTTCTCTTATCCCTTGACAGTTCTGCTAGTTTTTGCAAATGGGATGCCTTTAAAGAATTGATCTCTGTTTTATAAAAGCTCTATTGCTTTTACATTGCACCCTTTGAACAACAACAAGCATTAATTATGCTCTTGGGTAGAGGGTGGCTTCAGCTGTAGGTTAATTTTGAAACTTTTGACATTTTAATGTACAGCCTGGCATATCAAACTACATCTGTGTCATTATAATTGGAATTCTCATTGCCTCATAATTAATTGTGGTCTGATGGTCCTTATAATATAATGGCAGCAGCATCACCACCCCAAAATGCCTTTTACCACAAATTTCATAGCTATGGTAGTGAAAGGTAAGAAGAAAGAACATGCAAAGTGCCTTCAGAGAACAAAAAATAAACATACTGTTTAGTTCAAATATTTCTTTGATCACTGTTGCATTTAAAAAGGTCCAGTGTAAACATGCAGCACTAATACAGAAGAATTCTGAGAAGCAAATACTTACCTTGAAACACTGGGATTAGGATTTGTTAGGATTGTTTTGGCAAAGTCTCAAGGCTGTTGACATTAAGTGTCACAGATAAAGAAAGCTAAAACTAGGAACTGCCAATTCTCTTTGCTATAAGAGAAATAACACGCTGCAAATGGTTGCAGAGTAATGAACGGCTGCTATTAAGTGGAGCAATCCCCCTGGCAGCTCATTATGCTAGGAGGTTAAACAAATGTACTACTCCAATCCAGTTGTTTAACTCACCACGCACAGCAGCACCGATAATGCTGTCTACACATGCTTCCTATTCATATTTCCCAATTTCAGAATAGAATCCAAAGGATTTCTTTTTTGTATTCATGAGAAAAAGAATCCAAATCTTCCTTAACATTTTGTCTGAATAAACAGGAGCTGGCTTAAAGCGGAAGGAGGAAGAGATTGTATGGAGCAAGCAGCATCATGTTTTATTTATCCTTTTTTCCAGGTCAAAGGAAAAGGTTTTGTTAAATTAACATTCTGGGAAATGCACCTAATTGCATGAAGCATGAACACATTTGTGCTGTAAGCAGCTCAAGTCTTTAAAGTCAAAAAATAATCTGATACTTTAGGAATTTGCAGGACCCTAAATTCCAGGCTGTTGTTATTATTTCCTTCACCTCTAATCCCCTTAAAATTAACAGTAATTAGAAAAAAATCAGCAACAACAAACCCACCCCGGTCCCAAGATCAAATTCAAAGTCCTAGGGTTGGGTATTAAATTATTATTACTGTCAGTCACTAAATAATCACAACATGCTCAGTACAATACTAAGAAAAATAAAACTTGTGCTGTGCCCCTCAACTCTTCTCCCACAAATTTCACATGCTTTTAGAGAAAAAAACCCAAACCACTAGTTAAGCACTTGCCATTGAGATGGAAGAGTTGTCATTAATAAAGTTTAGGAGAGATGTGTTGGGGCAAAATACCCAAGAATGCTACCTACAACAGACTGAGATCAACTGTTCTCTCTGATAATCCTGTAACAGCAGCATCGGCATGTCAGAGCCTAGAAGTTCACAAGCATCAAGCCCCAGGAGAGACTGAGAGGTTCCACCATGAACTGTCGCTATGTTAGTCTTGCATGAAATGCCACTATTGCATATAACTGGAATAAAACAGAAGCCTCTCTCAGAGTGCTCCTTGGATGGCATGGAATATTTTATAGGATTTCTCTGTTTCAGGTACTTTATGGAGCTTGAGACAAACAGAGTTCCTGAACTAAGAAGCTGGGACTTACTATGAATCAAAAAAACAACACAAAAATCAGAATTATAGCACTGTGTTTGAACCTTGATTATTATTTCTGGTCACCCTGTCTCAAAAAGTATTTATCAAAACCAAAAAATATAGGGAAAATGGCCAAAGATATAAAGGACTAAAATATAGAATGTCTTCCGTGGAGAGGAAAAAAAAAAAAAAAAAGAGACACTAGAGAGACCAGCAATCACTTTTCAGCTTCAAAAAGAAATGTTTGAGAGGAAATTCATATAGATCTGTAAAATATAGTTATTATGAAGGTGGTGAAGGTGAAAAGAAGATGAAATAATAGCTTAATGGGAGAAACCCTCAAAGGTTAAGGAACATAACCAAACCTGAGTTTGACAAACGTCCAATCTCCTCACAACTGATCAGGGTCCCAGAAGGCAGAAGCACAAGTGCCCAAGCCAGTTAGGTTTTTAGGATGAGTGGGGATGGTACAGAGTGTTCACTGCCCTGGACCCAACTCAACAGCTGGAGAAGACAAGGAATCCTCCCTCTCAGAAGTAAAGCCCCTGCTCCTAACTAGAGAAAGAGGTGCACTTAAGGAGTCTGAGGAGGAGAGATGTCCAGCTGGCCCTGCAACACCACCAATATCTGTTGCATCAGGACCTGAGGCTCAAACTACAAATCTGTGATACAGATCTACAGTAATTATGACATTTCTTCAAATGCTAGGTACGACCTTTAGACCTCTTGCTCATCCCAGCCACAAATGACAGATACATGTAAGTAAAACAGGGATTGTATGTCCTTTATTAATCCTGAAAACACAATTAGGTCAAAAATACCTTATTATTCTCACCTCTGCTCCAGAATAGATGACCTCTCCAGTCCTGCGTGCAAATTAATAACCGAGCACCATACTATGTAAAAACAACAGGAGGACCATATCATTGCAGAAGGTTGATAACCCTTTCCACAGAATTGTTAGTCTAATTGAGTACTCATTCCTTCACACTGCAACTTAGCAATTCAATAGCTTCTATAAAATCTGTTTGCTAGAGCTAGGCACAATTCCCCAGAACAAAAGTGCAGGTATCACAAAGGTTATTCTGAGATTCGTTTTCTGTCTTGCTGGCGTTCTTACTGGAGAGGTTGGGTACTTGACAGGCATGGAGACAGAATAACTCCACAATCCAAAACGGAGGTCCTGGTTATATAAGTGAAGTATACTGACAGGGGAGAGTGAAGAGAAAATTATATCCATTTTGCACACAGACAGAAAACTTCCATTTCTAGTGTTGCATTCTTAAAAGGTGTTAATCAAGCCAAAATTATGCTAAGTGCAGTCCTTGACTTATATCAAACAATCTTCTAAGTATAGAAACATGTATTCCGCACAAAAAATACAATTCACAGAGAAAGACTAGTTAGAGCAATACACAGGAAGACAGAAAGGCTGAAAAAATATCACCATTCTAAAAACAGTGAAATAAAAAAAAGCCCACACATAACTGAAGTTACATGTTTCAACACTATACTATATACATGCATACAGAGCATGTGGGCACAGACAGGAATTACTCTGAACTTAAGACAGCAGTAGCCTTGATGCCAATATTTCTGATCAACACCAGCTAGAAAACCCTTCTTCATACAACTGGAAAGCCAAAATTCTGTCTGCTCAGTGAAGCTAGATTTAATTTTTGTGCTGATAGATGGTGAAAAGTAACACATGAGGACATTTTACAAGTGCTTGAAGTGTTTCATCCTTGCTTCTCTACTTCTGCTTATCAATAACCAGCTTTAAATGTGAGGGATGGAAACTAGTGCTCATCAAAGTAACTTGAAAATGCATTCTTTGAACTCACAGGCACTCACATGGCATACGAGTGCCTCACACCGTGGTGTAACGGCTACACTAGCACTTGTCTGGGATGATCTGAATAACGTTCTTGTGGTTTCCCTGTTTATGAGTAATGTTGTGATCCCAAACTATTAATAGCATCTGCTCTATACTGCTTCACACATAAATATGATCCCATATGCAGACAACTCATCTAGTTATCAATCAATAGTATCAAATGCATACTGTAAACATGTTTCAAAATTAATGTACAGATGTTTAATTACAGGGGCAACCAAGCCTTGCCCCCCTCCAAAATAAAGGAAACCACTAGGCTAATGGAAGCTTTTCTTTTTTGACAGATCTTGGCAAACATATCATTAAACAGTTAATTCTGAACTTTGCTTCATTCTGGTTCACATGCAGGTTTCTCTTTAATGAAAGAATCTTAGAAGCCAGAGAATTACCTACTCCACCAGCAATTCTGTGCACAATGAAGCCTGTCAGAGTTCAGCAGAACTGCAACACAAAACCAAGAAGTCCAATACCAATTACTCTCCAAAAGGCAGAATACAGTTCCTCTCCAGGTAGCAAAAGGTCTCTCTAGCCATTTTCTCTACCATGTTTTCCAAGTACAATATTTTGGACTTCTCCACATTCACTTTTTCCGTGTCCTCCAAGAACTTGAGAGAGATGAAATGTTCTGAATACAGGGCATGTGAAAATAAATGGACAAACACCTATATGGAAATTTTTGTCTGGAGATGAGCGTGAAAATATTTAATCAGGTGAAACAGAGATGAGAATGAATAGAGACACCCCTTTGTTCTTAAACAGGAACTGATCTCCCATTTGAACCTAGATTTAATATAACTGTCAGCAAAAGCAGTTTCAGCATCTGCTGTCAGCAGCATCTTTAAACAGCATTCATGAAGAATATATTTCAAGGGTTCCCCTTCATCATTTCCAGTTAGCCATTGCCAGTGCTGTCAGTACATTATGGTTTCATCCCGAACAGCTCATTACAAGAGATAAATACAAGAAAAGTTGGGGTACTGTATCTGTTGAATGTCCCCATTTCTTGCAGAGGTACCAGTAAACTAGTAAAAAACAGGCAAACCTGTGTGTTCTGCACAAGAACATATACTTCTCAGCAGCATTAGAAAAATTTCCTTTTTTTTTTTTTTAAGAAGCATCCTCTTCTTGTTGCCCTCTCAACTTGTACAGCAATGAATCAGCCCATCTTCCTTTTTTCCTCTTCCTTTTCCCATCAGACTACACTAGTCTCTCTCTTGCACATCTCCTTCCATTTCCTTCCCTCTTTCTGACTTGTCTTAAGCTGTTGGGAGTAAGCTTCCTTTACAGGTCCAGAAGACAAACGACAGCTTCTTCAACGTACATGTAGAAAAAGCCTCTGAAAGCTAGTTGGTTAGCATCACCATTAATTTTCACAAATAAAATACATGTTTATGGTATTTTCACAAAGTATGTGCTCAGGTTCATGGTCTTGCCCAGGCCTTAAATACACATCTTCAATTTTTAGTCATATGCTAAAGTAAAGATAGCCCTATCCTACAAAATTCGCATAGCTTTCCCCAGTCCTGTGCTCCATCACCAGAAGTTAAGGGAGATCTGCTTCCACATGTGAAAGTTCAGAGCCAAAGAGCATCATCTCAGAATGCTGTGATACCATCGGCCTGATCCAGAAATTTCATCATATCTACAGAATTAAGTTAGCAATCACAGATTTCTTTGTGGCTTCCAAATCTGATTTGGATGCTGCTTCCAGACCCTCAGTAATCATTACCTTTCCACGTCTCCACAATTCCCAAGCTGATCTCCAACAACTCTCTGAATGGGTATTGCATGATAAATATGTTGAGTCAACAAAGCTACATGCTAAAGAAGGAGAAAATAACTTCCTTTTGGGGGCTAGTAAGGAAAGACAAGTTCTTCCACAATATTCCACACCCAAATTCCAAGAAAAAATATCCATGAAAGACTTGTATATGGTACACAACATGAGTCACGAACAGAAGTAACAAACAGATTTGAGCAACCAGAATATGAAGTGCTGTTTAGAGTGTTTTAAACAAACAGTATGGAGAGGTAAGAGGCAGCTTCTCTGCCTCCAATGCATAGGTGATATCCAGAGCCAGCAAGGAACTACTGATAAAGATGAGCACTCCTGGGTTTGTTTATGTTGCTTCTTCAATAGTTAGGGCCTTCTAGTAGATGAAAGGATCAAAACATGGCTCTATTATGTGCTGAAATATTCTAGAGATACAGAAATCTATGAATTTTCTTACACATGAACTTATACATGAACAAGGAGAAGGAGTATAACAGAACCTTTCAGACACCACATCTCCACAAGATGAAAAAAAGGTTAGCAAGACATTTTGGCTCACACAGTAATAATTAGCTGTTATTTCCAGGTCCATTATTTTGAAGAATGTTTCTCAGGCCTGATTTCATCAGAATCTCTGACTTTTTTTTTTTTTTTTTTTTTTTTTTTGTAAGTTAACTGCTGCTAGCATGGCAGTTAGCAAGTGCTGATAGTTAAATCCCTAGAGATAGGGACTGGACAGAATTTACTCAGTGAAGAAATAGGTCTTCTATTTATTTACCAGTTCATGCTTAACAATCATGTCAGCCAGATCTACACACTACCAGCTTATAGAAGAGCTGCTGATCCTGGCTATAGCACAGTGTGTAGGCATCTCACCGGGAGATGCACACTAGGGTAGGCTATGTCTGTCTTCCAAGATTTACAAGCCATTTTGTCGACTTTTACTGTATTTTATTTTTTTCAATCTGATTGCAAATTCCAATGACATACTATATTCAATATTATCAACTCATGTTTTCCCTTTAAAATATTTTAAAAAAAAATTCTTGATACCTTTCTCACTGGATGGAAAGGTGATTGTTGCAATGTGTTCTCAGGGGAGTGACTGCTGACACTGGCTTCTTCATCTAGTGACTGTGACAGGGAGGGACTATCACTTTTGTCAAGAGGAATTACAGGCTTCTGGGCATCAAGTTCAGTGGAACTCTCACAGACCTATAAATCACAATTAAGAATTTGTGTTTTCAAAATCACAGAAAGATAAATGGCAATAAATTCACATCAACTCACAGCATACACAATATGACAAGACTGGAAAGGCTCCAAAACAACAAAGATGTTCAAAGTAACCCTAAGTGAAGAGATAAATGAATAGAGAAAGATTTCTCTCAAACATTAATGAATTAAAGAAAAATTAGTCAATAAAGCTGCTGAAGTGTACAGCTATTCCAAAAGCCTCCAGTCTGCCCCTAGAGGTAAACCACTTTGAGAGCTATTCAAGGTGGAACTCCACAGAATTTACATAATGGGAAGTCCCAGCCACCTTTCTGTTGCAATCCCCACTGTTCTGATTGAGTTTCAAAGCCACCTTATTGTGCACCTTATCAGACTTGTAGTTTGGATGCTCACTTCTCAGCACTGTCCCTTTTTCAAAAGCAGGATTCTTACCAACAGAGGAAAAGGGGAGAAACTAGCCCTGCTGACAAAACTGTAACAGAACAGTGTGTATGAATACTGATGAAAATCTTAAAGGACATGATGCAGTAGCAAGAGCAGTTACTAGTAGAATAGGAAATAACTCTTAGACCAAAGAAAATATGTTCTTCACTCTCTTTTCACTAATAATTCAGAATCAAAAGTGAATCTTTTTCAATGACTCAGGACTTAAAATTTTCAGTAAAAACAAGTTGAAATGCAGAGTGAAACTACTGCAGTCCTCTGGTTACCTATTCACAAAGGAAGAATGGTGATGCTTTTATTTTCCCACCTGGTGCTCATCTTGTCTATTTAGAAATTCAGATTTTTGGGACTCAAGTTGTTTATGCAGCACTTCACAGAAAATTTTGGCCCAATCTGCATGAGACATGAAGCCTCTGCTGAACCACAAACATAGACAAGACAGCAACAGAAAGTTCAATCAAATACATGAAATGTCAAAGGTGTCTCCCATTTCTGAGCTTACACTGACTAAACACAATACGAAAGAATTTTTAGAGAACTTACTTGTGCTTCATCTTGGATCTGTTGCTGAACTGGGGCTGGCTGCCTCACTATGTAGTTGATTTGACCAACTATGGTCTGTTGAACATGCTGAGGTGGCTTGGCTTGGTTCAGCTGCAAGCTGGACTGTCCTTGGGCCTGCAGAAGAAGCTCCAGATCCTTTTTCATCTCCTCCAGTTCAAACTGGTGATGCATTATGTCCAGGCTCTGCTGGATGACTTGTTTGTGGGTGTTCTCATTCTGACCTGATGGTGGCGATGCTGGTGGCAGCTGCTGCTTCTGTGGTGGCTGCTGCAAGTGGTTAGATTTCATCTTCTGGAGATGACCAAGTTGCACTTGCACGGTTGATGTCTGCAAAGAAGTCTGTGTGCGGAATGGCTGTGGATGGCTCATGTGAACTTGCTGAGCCTCATGTGATACAACAGCATAGCCCAGGGGTGTAGCCTGCTGCAGCTGCTGGGATGGTAAGTGCGTTCTCATCCTCCCAGACACGTTCTCTGGCTCTGACCGTGGCTGCTCCAGTCCAGACTGCATTAGCTTCATAGGCTGGGGGGCACACCTTTGCTCTTTGTCATGTTGCTGCATGCTGTACTGCAGAGGAAAGGGCTGCTCATGCAGTTCGGGAGGTTGCCGAAAATTCTGATAGCGGTTTATGTCTTGGTAAGAAGGCTGAGCTTTGTTTGGGTGAGGTATGCTGAGGCAGTGCGAACAACACACAGGCGTAGGACACTGAACTGCAGGCGGAAACTGAGGTGACTGGCTCTTCACAGGCTCCAGCTGTGCTGCTGGTGAACGGTGTCCATGATACAAGGAGGTCTGTAATCCTGACACATTTCCACAGAGTAGCACATCTGAGTGAGAAATGTGTCCACCTTCCATAGTGAAAGCTCCTGGAAAAAACAGCAAAATTACTCCCTCCTATGATCTTGACAAATTTACACAATAAAAACTCTGAACAATGGCCATTTCCTTGTCTTCATTTCAAATATAAAAGATATTCAAATATCCTATCCAGACAGTCCTTCGATATACCTTCAAGACAAATTTTTCAAGATTTTTCTGTGATTTAAAATCATACCAAACTCCCACTGATGTCAACAGAACTCATGGTTGAATTACCAGCAAATGCTTTGAAAAATTGACCTCAATTTATTTTCTTTTAACTGATGGATAGGGCTTATACTTCCATTTTTTACTAAAGTATGAGCGTATCTTCTCATCCATAAGCACAGGTACAAAAGACTGCTTCCAGGGTGAAAGTGACAAAAATAAGAGATTGATGCTATGTAGGTGAGAATCGTAAAAGCTAGAAATAGAAGTGACCTATGAACTGACCTTGTCCATGCTTTTAGTCAAGAGAAGATTATTCCCTGTAATACTTTTGATAGTGTTTTGCCCCATCTAGTTTTAAATATCTTAAAATGGGAAGAGAACTAATCTTTTAGACCATTGATCAGCCCACCGAGCTGAATTTACTGTAAAAACCCAATGCAGTTGGGAAATTTATAGCTGGTGGGAAACAAAGTCACAGTATGCACATTCGTTATATAAATAACACTGTAATTTTTATACAGTCAATGTCTTAAAGCCATCTTTGTGCCCATTAATTGTGTCTCAAGCACTGCTCAGGTCCCTTGGCCACTAAGATACTAAAGGACCTGAGGAGCTGGGCATGACTGAGCTCAGCTCCCCCTGGGTAAGGCAGAGGAAATAGCACAAGGCCCACTGGAGATATTCCATTTCACCCAGGGTACTCCTTACAGGACTGCCACAGTCGCAGTGCAGTACAGAGCTATTGCTTGCTGGCACGGAACTGAATTTCAAATACATTGGGCAAAGTCAAGGCTGTCTGATAGCCAATGATGCTTCACTTAAAGTCATTTCAATTAGAAGTTATTTGTTTAGTCCCGCACAGTGTTTCCACGAAACTAGTAGTTGTGTTCTTACATTGTGATTTTGTAAGACCATCAAAGATGATGTTTATAGAGTATATTTCTAGGTAATGTTTATAAGGTAATATTTATATATAACAATGTCTTTTAATAGGTGAATTGATATAACTGGAGGGAAAAAAAGGAAAGTTCAGCCACACTAGCTTTTCTTCAGAATGTGACAAAAGATACAAAACTGGAAGTCTAAATAAATAAATAAATAAAAACACCAAAGAGAGCGCTTTAGGGAAAGTACTGTCTTGTCTATATCTGTCTTGTCTAGCTTTTGGCACTTGCCTAATAAACAACAATATATTTTTCTTACCCAAATTGGACAGTTGCTTAGTCCAGTAGGAGGGATCCCAAGTAAATCTAATCTTCAGCGGAGGGCCTATGTCTGTGTTACAGTTTGTCTCCAACAAGCGCTGGATCTGAAATACAATCTGGTAACAAATCAAAGGATGATGATTGTATTCACAATTATAAGACTATGAAAAATACTTTATTTGAGAAACATTAAATCCTTAAAACAGTTCTCATATTTACTGCACAATTTCAATTTACTGAGAAAATAAATACTGTTCTTACCAGTTCTTTACTGAAGAGAAATGGTATGCTGTTTTTACTGCACACTGCCCAGCTGATGAAGTTCTGCACATGTTCTACCTGTCTGCTCAAAACCACAATACCTTGCAGCTGTTGCTCCAATTTCTGCTTCCTTTCACTGGTGATTTTCTGTTAATAATGTGAATCAGTAGAAGATATTTGTCATTCTTCAGACACACATAATGCATACAATCATTGGCACTACATTATGCATTATTTGCAGGGACACTTATTTAGAATTTCTTTAAACCATCAGTCATAAAAAGAAAGCAAATCTTATTCAACAGATATGTCTGAATTCAGGAAAAACAATTACTTCTCCAGGAGCAAATAACCTACATCATTTTGGCCTTGGTTTAACAGAATCGCATAGCCCAGGAAAGCTGTAGAAGATCAAATTTGCACCTGGACTGCTTTCTTGTCTCTTACAATACACAACAGAAGAGACCCAAGAAGGAATATAAAAAGAGGGCAATCATGCAGCATTTCCTCAGAATGGTCTTCCAGTCTCCAGCAATTCATGATTTAGGGATCACAAAGACAGAGGCTGCATTATCACCCTCAGCATATTTTTCTATGAATTTGTCTAATTACTTTTGGATCCATGCACAATATCTTGCAGCAAGGAGTTCCACACTTATTTACCATTTATGTGAAGAACTATCTGTCCTTGTTTGATTTGAACTCAGCACCTCCCGATTGCATTTGATGCCCCCTACATGCACTTCAACACAGCACTGTGCATATACTTCAAGTGTACGGACAGTCTGCTTGTGGTTATAGATAACTCAGACAAACACTGAAATGTTCTCGGATCATATGAACACTGAATTTACTTAATATTTAATAATACTGAAATGAGAACATACGTTTCTCTTTTTTATAAAGCTACTTAGCTGAGTTGCCATATTTGAGTCAAATATGTAAGTTCAAATGTAGGCAGCAAGTGCTGACTGCCTTGTCTTTCTAATACCTGCTAAAATTACCCAAGAATAACTGAGACCTGGAAATTCTGATCAGATCTGATAGCAATTTTTGTGCTTGGCACATTTCAGAATAAAATCATATATACAACTGGACATCCAAAATCTGAAGAGTCAAAACTGCAGGCTCTGCTACAGAAAGTAGACCAGAGGATCATTTTCAAAACAGGATATTAAATGTGCTGCTAATGGTCTTCCATGAATTAAACATTAAAACCAGATGCTGGTTTCTTTTGTAAGTACTCAAAAGGTGCACACATATTCTCTGTAACTGCATTAGAAAATGTGGTTAAGTCATGATAAGTAAACATTTTGCCACTTCATCCCAAATCTTTCTTAACCATTGATTCCACATAAAATTCTGCAGGGAAAAAAAAAAAAAAAAAAAAAAAAGGAAATATTTGAAAATATAAGCAAAGGGACAATAACTCTCACAGTATATTCTTTCCATTGGCACTGGGATTAAATTTAATTTAGCTTAATTTCCCAAGGTATCAAAAAAACTACCCTTACTTACTTCAAGTTGTTCAAGAAGGATGTTTGTTCGTTTATTGATTTCATTCATCAGAACCATCTTGGCCATTTTTATTTGATTTTCTACCTTTTTGTATAAATGCTTTACTTCAAGCAACCTATGGGCAAGAGATACACATCCCTGGATGAGCCAACTGGTATGTCATTTATTCAGAGCTTAGTAGTTACTTGTTACAAGAACTTATCTAACTATTGACAGAGAACTCCAGTGAAGGTTGTACCATTTCCCATAAATTCTCCCACACTTCTCTTCAAACATAGAATCACAGAACGGTTTGGGTTGGAAGAGATCTTTAAAGGTCATCTAGTCCAACCCCCGTGCAATGAACAGGGACATCTTCAACTAGATCAGGTTGCTCAGAGCCCCATCCAGCCTCACTTTGAATGTCTTCAGGGTGTGTCATCTACAACCTCTCTGGGCAACTGATTCCAGTCTCACCATCCTCATTGTAAAATGTTTCTTCCTTTTATCTAGTCTAAATCTACCCTCTTTTAGTTTAAAACCATTATCCCTTGTTCTGTCACAACAGACCCTACCAAAATGTCTGTCCCCATCTTTCTTAGAAGCCTCCTTTAAGTATTGAAAGGCCGCAATAAGGTCTCCCTGGAGCCTTCTCTTCTCCAGGCTGAACACCCCCAACTCTCTCAGCCTGTCCTCACAGGGGAGGTGCTCCAGCATCCTGATTATCTTCGTGGCCTTCTCTGGACCAGCTCCAACAGGTCCATGTCTTTCCTGTGCTGAGGACTCCAGAGCTGGACACAGCCCTGCAGATGGGATCTCATGAGAGCAGAGTAGAGGGGCAGAATCCCCTCCCTCAACCTGCTGGCTACACTTCTCTTGATGCAGCCCAGGACATCGTTGACTTTCTGGGCTGCAATCACACATTGTCGGCTCATGTCCAGCTTTTCACCCATCAGTACCCCCAAGTCCTTCTCCTCAGGGCTGCTCTCAATCCCTTCATCCCCCAGCCTGTCTTGATACAGGGGGTTGCCCCAGCCCAGAGGCGGGACCTTGCACTTGGCCTTGTTGAACTTTACGAGGTTCACGTGGGCCCACTTCTCAAGCTTGTCCAGATCCCTCTGAATGACATCTCATCCCTCAGGTGTGTAAACCACACCACTCAGCTTGGAGTCATCTGCAAATTTGCTGAGGGTGCACTTGATCCCGTCTATGTCACTGATGAAGTTATGAAACAGTACTGGTCCCAGTACAGACCCCTGAGGGACACCACTTGTCACTGCTCCCCATACAGACACTGAGCTGTTGACCACCACTCTGGATGCGACATGCTAATGCTGATTGACTCTCTCAAACATCGCGCCAAGAAGTCTTAAGTTCTTTGTCATCAAACACACGCAGAAGAAATATCAAAAAACCTTTCACTTTATACTAGAGTATAAATCACATAAATAGATTTGTACTCTTTCAAGGTGTTTGAAATGGTTTTATTAATGCAGAAGAGAGATCCAACAGCTAACAAATACATAACCATTAGCCAAAATCCAGTTCCTATAATTAAATATTTTCATTTTTATACTGGTCTTGATGGGAATTGCAGCTTGTTTTGAGGTTTCTTGAAGAAGTAGGGTATTTTTAAAATAGTCTTCATTTCTAATATTTTCATATTCTAGTCTGGAAACAGATTGTACAAAGAAATCTTAACTCTAAAGTCAGCTGTCACATGTCTTACAAGGACTATGGAATCATGTATTACAACGCCACTTAAACATGAATTTGATATTTTTAATCTTCTTATTATTTCCTATGCTCCAAGAAAAAAAAAATATAGCATTTACATTAACTTCTACATTAACCTACATTTAGTGAAAATAGTATTTTTACTGATCACCCACTTTCATGGAAAAAAAAAAAAAAAAAGCATAGCAATTACCTGTCTTCAATCTCTTTAGCTGAAACCTGAATCCCATTTTTTTTCTCTTCCACTTTAGTTATGACATTTTCCAGGATAACTCTCTGATTTTGCAAAGCTTCATCGAGATGTCTGAACCTGTGAAAGAAGGGAAAATTCTCACACCATGTTTTTTCCTGTTGATAAATAATCAGCTTATCAGTTGATAAGTTTAGGGGACCAGCTGCCTTAATAACTGGACATGTCCTACTACAAACGTTCTCTGTGAACTGCTAAACTTTATCACCCCTCATATAGGCAGGCTCATTTCACAGAAAGTGTTACTGTGTATAGACAATTCCTTACATGGCTCAAACATTTCCACAGACAAGCAGCATACTTAAGTGTTGGTAACACTGGTCTTGTGCAGATAAGGACAAACAGAAGTATTTGAAACATGCTAAGTATTGAGTTTAACTTGTGCCTTTGAGCAGAACCACAAGGAACTACATGCATGCACACATAGCAGCTGGGCAGACAATAAAACTGGGAAGGTACACACTGCTGAGAGCAGTGAGTGATTCTGTAAGGGCAGTAACCCATGTGTTACACTGCTTGGGCACAAAACAACTGAACTGAGTTTGCTGTGGCTTTTAAGTTTGGACTGATCTGCAACTTCAGCTGATGGGAAACGCAGATGAACAGTCTTAAATCTAAATTATCTACCGTTTTATACAGGATCATGATTAAGCTATCGATGTGTGGTACCTGTGTTCCTTATGCTCTGTCAGGAGGCAGCTGCAGCACGTAAGGGTATCGCAGGTCTCACAGAACAGCTTGAGTGGTTCTTGAGTGTGCACTGGACAATATAAGGAAAACTCACTTGCTTCATCTTCAGTTGCTAAGGAACATAAACCAATGGTGTCACTGACAAGGATTACTATTACAGCTCAGAAAGAGTTGTCAAACTGTCACAGTTTTATTGAAAGTCTTGATGTTATTTTTAAAAGACCCAACCCCTGGAACCATCTGATTATATGAACCAGGGTTTGTTTTTATTTTCCCTGGCCTTATACATCCTACAAGCTGAGCACATCAAAGGGGTTCAGAAACAAGTCATCACCAAATTTGTATAGTCCTCTAAACTCTCATGAGTTTTAAATATCCCTCATGATTTTGGGCACTTGCCTCATGACTTTGAATGCCCTGGTTGGCAAACCAGTCAATAAAACTGTATTGTAAAATGTAGAAAAGAAAATATATTAAATAAACCTGTAGTCACAGCAGAAGCAAGGAAATCCTTTGTTCTTAAAAAGTGGCATGAGGAATTGTTTTTCAAACTTGTGTTTTTTGTAAATGAAGTGCATAAACTTCAGTAGCTAGGGGATATTGACATTAGGCACTAAAACCTGTTCTTAAAAGGATTTTCTGAAGTGTAATGTAATGAAGAGTAAAAATGGACAGTGGATATGTAAAGTGGAAGCATTGCTCCTGTACAATCTATTCTTGCCTTCTTTCCTGCATACAGTAGAATTGTTTTAGAAAGAAGGAAGACTGACAATGAAAGAAAGAAAAAAAAAAAAGCTAAGCCGCCATGAAAAAAAACCCTTTCACTGAAGTTAGACATTCACATCTACATTAATAGTTAAGGCAGGGAAGGGGAAGCTCTTTTCTTGGATCCCAAAAACCACAGACTTCAGACCCTTATTTTATTAACCAGTGTAAGGACCACCCATCATTATTATTACTGAAAAACATTATTTTCTCAAAATGGTCAAAAAGCACAAGCAGTGCTAAAGTACAGTGACAGATTTCTGCAGGTCAGTGCTCAAATTCTCTGTCCACAGAACCATCAACTTTATTAGCACATAAGGACATATATGGGGACAACAAGAAAAGCACATGATTGCATCCTCAAAGTATTCCTACAGACACTATCCTGTTATTCTTTACCAACACACAAGAAATTAAACAAAACAATCATCGTTAGATAACACTTATTGATACAAGCTTGAAATTAAATAAAAAATTACTTATTTATATACCATTATTTGCTCACATAAAATGAGAAAAATGCTTCAATTTTCCCACACCAAACCTATCTATCTTATCTAAACATTTAAGAAAAACAACTTGTGGCAGGGACCGTGCTCTCATGCTGTAGCTAAATGGAGCCCTTTATAGAATCAAGACTCTGAAGTGGTACTGTGACACACAGCCTACAACAAGCTATCCTAATTCAGTCACTTTATTTTCAAATTGGAAAATGCGCAATATAGAAGTAGAAAGGCTAAGAAAATCTGAAGTCTGACAAAGAGAATGAAGATATGGAGAAAATCCATGCCGTGCTCTAAAGAAAATATGCCAAATTTCCTTCTTTTTGGACTGCTATCTACTCTAAATTTTTCTGAGATTTACTTCCTCCAGTTCAATTGGCTTTCCCATCTGCCTTCTTAATATAATGTGCAAGAAGATAATTTTTGATAGATTAGGCCAAGATTTTTTTGTAACAGCATTACATAGTTTACATTGTTATGAGTTATTTACTGTAGTATCATGCTTTATTCTTCGGGAAAGTTTATTGGTTTATATTATTATTGAATCAAATGCTAATAGATAGCATTATTAAAAGAGTATATTGGATCAGAGGGTTTGATTTTTTAGCCCACTCCGGTATTTTTTTCAAGGTACAAACTGAACTCACCAGAATTTTTCTGATTGTACTGCAAATAGGTACTTCTGCATTAGAACCTGCAGCTGACAATGCAAATAATATGTAACCAAGCAGGTCATATAAACAATGCATAACCAAGGTGGATGTTGAAGATCATATTTTCCTTTCCTATGGGGTCAGATATTCTATCTTAAAAGAAAAGTAAAAAGCCCATAATAACTCTCAATTTTCATGAGTTGGAAAAGGCCCTCTAAGTGTTCAGTATCCGCAGAGCATGCAAGCTGTTCTTCCGAAAACTCAGGATCAAATTATCCATATTAAACTCCAACTTATAGTGAGATATGGTCTTTAAGGTCCAAGTATAATGAAGCCTAGTCACAATCTTATATAACGATTTCTCCATCTTTCTCTGTCTGGAGGGTTCTTTAGCCTTTGGGTGATTGTAATCATCCCAGAGAAATCAGTGGGGTTTTTCCTACTGTGTCAGATTTAAGAGACAAGCAGATTTCAGATGCAAACTAAGGATAAAAATCAAGGTTATCTAATTACAACACAGATCCACTGCCTCTGCCACTATTAATTCCCTGATTCAATTGACATATCAGTGAGAACTGCCACTGAGCCATGGTATTCTCAATCTACTTTATACTCAGCTCAGAGCTGCACTCTTCAGTTTTAAAATAAGTTGGATTCTTGTAAGTCAGACACTAAAGAAGTGCACAAGCCTGCTTCTCCTAGGAGGAGACATCTTGACCACCATTACCCATGTTAGCTTCTTGAAAAGATCCTCACTTGAAGAACAGGGAAAGTTCAGTTGCCCTGACTTCTGAATTAACATCATTTGAGTCACCATTTTCTACAGCCTATATTTTCTTTATCTTGGGTGGATCTCTTGAAAAATTAACAGAAAGCTTTAAATCTCTGTTCCTCTGACCAGTTGATGTCAACTGTGGAAAAGCAATCTCATCCTGGCTAACAGAGTCCTCCCTCAACTTGCATAAACTTTGGTCTTATAGATTCATACTCAGCCTTGAGACACTGAAAGAAAATTATAGTATAGCAAAGAGAAAATTATTCAGTTTGTGCACTAGCCTATAAATAGTTGGTATATCAGTACCAGATCATTTACTTGTAACATAGTTTTGGGAAAGCATTGTTTCTACTCAATTGCAAACCACAGATTTTCACTTAATGAGGAAAGAGTCTGGACTGAATGTCCTTTAAGAAAGATGGGACTAAGGGAGGAAGAAGTTCTGGTGTTATGACTGTAAGAAGTTCAAGAGCTCTGAATTTAGCAAAGTTCACTTATTCCTAGTGCTAATGCAGAGCACTCCAGTGAAAGTTTTGTTCTTCAGAGATTATTCCTGCTTAACCTGTCATAAAGCTTTGGCCCATGTTCCGAGCACCTAGATCTCCAGTGCTCAGCTAATTCATCCCAGAAGCAGATTTCGGTGTTTCCACATCTTGTGATCACAGATCCAGAAACTTTTCAGGGGTTTTTTGGGTTGCCTTTTTTTTTAAAAAAGGCAGGAAAAATTATTGTCTGCGAAAAACTGCCAGTAGTGCAGTTTAACTCGTCTGTGAACCACATCTCAGCATCTCTTCATATTCATAAAAATCATATTCAAAAAAAATCAGCCTGAGTTCTAGCATATCCTAGTATTTGCTTTCTCTGAAATATCCTGAGGGGATATCTATGTTCTAAATAAATAATATATACATAAATAATAATAATTTTAAAAGCACAGATTACATCCCCAATCATTTTTTAGAGTAACTAGCTTATATATACACTACCAGCATTCTTGTTAATTTTTTTTTCAGCACACAGAATTTAGGACTAAAAAGATGAGAAAGCATTTTAGTTTGCATTTTTTTATTTATACAGCACACACAAAACCACAACTAAGCCACAGGTATATTTTCTTACCATTATTTGTCAACAATATGAGCTAGTAATCTTAGTCAAAGTGAAATGAAATTATAAACAGTTGGAGCCTCAAAACCACAGTCCTTATCTTGCCATCAACTCAAGAAGAAAAATATATTGTCCAACCAATCAGGGCATTTGAGGGGGGACTGGGGGGACTTCAGTTTATATTATTCTCTAGAAGAGACCCAGAAAACTCTTAAATGTCATCTGTGGGTTTTTGTTATTACTATTCTTACAGACTTTTTTTTTTGTTTACACTCTATTTGGCAATGGCATATCATGTCTCAAGTGCCTCAAACTGTTTGATATGAACACCCAGGACTTAAAAGAACTCCATCTATGGCAAGCATAAAGTATAGCCTCCTACAAGCAAAATCCTAAAGCCAGAAAAACCCCAATAATATAAAAAGTAAAATCAGTGGGCTACACCTACGTTTATTCCTTGTTCTGTCTTTCATCTTCCTTATGAAGAAGAACGATAGTGCAGCACAAACTCTCTAGCACAAATAACTTTGTATGTGAGCCACGTGTAAACTTAAATCATCGTATTAAATTTCAAAACTCTTCTTTTAGGTTACAAATTGCTTACATAAGTTTAGGTTAGCACACTCTTCAGCAGATTTATGACATATAAGTGAAGAAAATAATGAGCAGTAGTAGGAGAAGATAATCGTTTCTGCAGATCATCATTGTACAGGGATGAGACATATTTGTCAGTGGGCTCCATTTGTGCTTGCTGATGGCAATACAATGGTCACAATCAGGAAGCACATTTTTCACTGCAGGCTTAGAAAAGGAACATCCTGTAGCGATCACAGCCTTTTGCTGTCTGGGACTCTCCCTCCCACACCTTGTTCATAAGAACAGGATGCTTTATGGTAGTTTCCTGAGGGAAATTACCCAAAAGAGGACAGAAACACAGAAACAGCCTTGGCCTGTTGCTGTTGTAGCCTACCAAAGCCTAGCCCATCACTCTGCAACCTGAAAAAGCATGTAGAAAAGATAGTCTCTGTGAAATGCAAATATCCAAAATTTTTCAAATACTGTGAAATGTTAATTGGGGCAAAAGTTATAGAAAAATCACCATCTCTTAACCGACACATACATATCCTTCCGAATCCCACACACAGAGCGTGGTGTCTGTGGTACAGAGCCTGCAACTGATTGTTTTTCAACTGAATAACTGATACGAGAAGAAACAAAATTTCAAAGTGTGTCTTCAGTACCTGTGCAGCCCTTCAGGGATACAGGCAGGAAGCGGTCTCCAGTTTCCTTGCCATGCCTGTGCTCCTCTGTGCATGAGCTGCACAGCCACTTATTGCAGCTGGTACAGAGACTGTGAGCAGGTCTCTTCTCTTTACATGTGGAGCAGCTCTAAGAACAAAAAGTGCAATTACATACAAGGGTAACAAATTAGCCATACAAACCGCTATCTTTAATAGACTATGATTCAGATTGGTAAGCTTAATATTTTTCTTCCTCAGGCTAATGCAATTCAAGTGATATTAAGAGTCTGGTTATTGTTGTAAAGGAGCAGAATAAAATTAAGAACAGAACATCATAAAGTTAAGAACAGAATAAAATTAAGATTTGAAGCTCTTAAATCAAATTGGCAGCCTTTCTGTGCTCTAGCACAATCAAGCATTGATTATGACATGATACAAGAATTATTCAGCAAACGTCTAGGGTCCATGTTACATATGAAGTCAGAAGAAATAATCATAATGACTTGCTTCTTGTGAACTGAAAAAGCCATGAAACTATGAAATAAGATTTGTCTTATTTCAGTTAAGGAGTGTTAGGTTAAAAGTTACTTTTGAAAATGACTGGTGTACTTTGTAATCCCTTTCTGTTAGTGTTGTACTATTTACTGATGGCTTTAACACATGAATGTACCCCTTACTTTTATAGATATATATATATACACACACGTATATATGTTTAGATAGATACATATATTTTCTACTTCAGGAAAGGTAGTCTAGGTTGCCTAGTAAGTATGTGAAATAATAGAGTCAAACATAGCCCATCAAAAAGTTTTTTAATCCAACTACTATTTCCTTTCTAATCACAAAATTATGCAGAAGCATTTTACCATATCATTTCAGTGTCATTCATTAATTTCTGTCCATTACTAATTATTTATTAACAAACTAAAAATTCCATAGTCTAGAATCCACTTCTGCTTTCATGTATATGAGTATAAATCAGAACCACTTCGGCAGAGCTTCTCTAAATCTACATTGCTTTATTTAAAATTAGAGCTTACTCTATTTGCTTTAGCATTGTACAAACCACTCTGATACAGTGTGACTGTCAGGAAAATACATGAAACATGCCAACAGTAAGGCAATTTAGAAAACAACATGGGGACACCCACATACTATTAATGAAAAACTTACTTCCTATTCCCTAAAGAACTGACCAGAAATAAGCTCCATTTATATCTTGGTATCACATGTGGTGAACTGGAAACATAAGACACGGGAACATGAGAAGAACTGGAAACCTTGATTAACTATCGTCTCTACTAATTCAACAATTTAGGAAATGCCCTTTGTTATACAGGCCATGCTGTCTGGAAGTGTCACTAAAGGGGAAATGAATAAAGCAGCACGTAAATGAAGTGGATAATTTGATCTTTGGTATCCAGAGCGAACTCAAAGAGTTATTTCAAGATAGCTATAACAATACTTCTTTTAAAAAGTATTTGCTTTAGGCAAAAAATACCTTGCCTGAAAACTCCTAATATTAATGTTTTGGACTTACCATAGTCACAAATAGGTACTATCTATGCGGGCAGAGTGAACAGAGTGATGTAATTTTACCATCATCAAAGCATAAAAGCTTTGCCACCAGTTTATCAAACTCAAACATTTCCTACAAGGTTACAATATATCTACTGTACTTATGCATAGTTCTTGAATATTGCTGCTACTCAGGGCTACTCAAGCAACTAATAACAGATGGCAAAATTACTTCCTACTGTGTCCTTTCTGTTGGGCATCAGCTTATCTTCAATTCAGCTCTATTATTACATCCCAGTTATTCTGATGGGAAACATGAAGAGAAGGATATAGCAGCATGCGCTCAGTACATAAGCCCTGATGCAAGCCCTGAGGAATTTAATGGAAGAGTTTCTCTTTGCAGTGTGTCTCAGGGAATAGAAAGCCTGAAGAAAGAAAAATCATGGTTCTTTGCTGGTCATCTTAGTTTTAAATCATGGCTTTAACCTTAAGTGGAACATCTATATCCACCTAAATTCTGAGATGCAAATGAGTCAAGTTCTGATTCACTTCAGCACAAGAAGAAAAGTTTATGTTCTGCTGAAATTAACTGAAATTTTACCATTCCCTTCAGTGGGGCTGGAATTTCACACCAGGTGAACAATCAACAATAAACTCATTGTTCAAGAGTTTCTAAGTATTCCCAAACTTTTTCAAAGAGATTGGGCAATTCTTGACCATAAGTCAACAAAACAAATTTTTAAATGTGCTGATTGTCTAGGCAGGGAAGTATTTGTGTAAGCCATTCTGCTATTTTAAACCTTTGTTTATCAACAATGTTTTCCAAAAGATACATGTAATAATGTAAACCAAAAAGCCTAATATAAAACTTATATAACCAAAATAAAAGGATATTTATGCTGGGAGCAAAGCTTGTTACATAAAAAGAAGTGTCTAATTTAAAATGTACGCATGAAAGGCCAACTTAGGGAACAGGTCAAAAGCTGAGGGAAGTTCTGCCTTCCCTGCAATAACCAAAACTGCTTAATCACAAGTTTACCTGAACAGTTGATTGGCTGTCAGTCTGACTGGCAGGCAGTGGTTAAAAGATAGTAAGCAAGTTTCACTGATACATGACTTGACTGTTAATAAAAAGGAAGTAAGCCAAAAACTGTGAGGAAGGTTTGTGAGTCCCTCTAGGGTACTCCTATGCTCCAGTGAGATATCTGCTTTGCTGAACTGTGCTTAGGACTCCTAAGGGATTACAGAAAAGAAAAACCTTCTTTTAAAGAAGGTTTGGAAAAAATAATCTAGTGCTTTTGAAGGCATTAGATATTCTCATTGGATTTTCTTTCTACACACATTCTCATTGAAAGGTAAATGATGTGAGTCATGGTAATTAAGAAATCCCAGTAGAATAAGTGCATTCTAAACATTCAGCAATATGAATTTTCTTCTCTTTGAAGAGTGCATGTGAATAGACCACTTCCTATTTTAGATAAAGTTATGCTGCACTCTTCAAGCACCTTACACCTGAAGATGTCAACACACTCTGCTTGCATCAATTTTTTAATTTCTCCAGAACACTCCATGGATTAGGTTACACATTCTTTCCTTTTTAACAATGGAGAAAATGAAACACAGAAATGACTGACAGGGAAGAAGTACATCCCCCTCTACACTTTTTTGCAATGATGTCACTGGGCAAGTCACTTGCACAATTTAAAGCAGTCTCAAGCCTTCTGCATGGGACAGAACTGACCTACAAACTGTTGCTGCCCCTACAGGAGTTAAGAGGAGTGGAAAGATATATCTTCTGTCCTGCATTATGGAAAGAGTGTTCCCCTCCACCCAAAGGCCCTGAAACTGAATCTCCAGTGGCTATCCAGTTTACTTAGGAATCAAAAGTGCAAAAGAGACAGACTGAGGTCCAGGAGCTGGTTCAGAAGGTGAAGTCCAGCACCCTTGCTTCTTTGTCACTCTTCCCTTGTTTTGGATCACACTTTGGATAAAACAGTCAGCAGATTACAGAATAGTTTTGACAAGTTTTCACCTGTTCTAACTTCCAGCTACAGGCAATACTACCACATTCTGAACTCATTCATGCAAATAATAGAATACTGTTTTATAACAGAGGGGGGCAGAAATACCCACTTTTCTCTGTCCCTCCTCATGGCCCAAAGTAGTAGCAACTAAAAAAATGTGAGAATAGTCCTGCCTGTTAACTGGGTATTTAACAGAAGTTAAGTCCATCTATGTACAGTGTCAATACAAGGCCAAGGAAGTAATCCTACATGTTCCAATTACCCTTTGCATCCACTCCCCAATAGGAAACTGAAATATGATGTGACCTTTTTTATCATTAAAACAGACAATCAGAAAATGCTAATTGCCTACAGGATCTAATGGGTAATCTTGGTGTAACCATTCAGCCAATAGTCTGCTTCTGATTACTTTGTGTTGAGAGCAGAAATGGGACAATGAGGAATCGAAGATATTTGGTATCTTCCTAATATACTGATCGTCACAGATCCATTCCTACACCACTAGTATCAATATTTTTGAATCAACTCTATTTTAAGTACATAGAGTCAAACTCATTCTTCAAATAAAGTTAAATACTATGAAGGCAGTATGTCCATCTCTAGCAGTGAAGAAATTACAGTGACGCATAAACAAACTGCAAGAGTGTCTGTTGTTCAATATGAAGTTTGTTCTGTTTTCAAACAGTGTTCATCTGGTAGTATTTCAACAACTCACAAGGCACCCAACTCAGCAGTTTTTACTTACCTTTGCCATAGCTGAATTACCGGTGGGAAAGTCCTTGAGAAAGAAACTTTCAACTACATCCCTTGCAAAGCAGGTCTGTTTGCACACAGGGCAGGAAAGGATACCTGAATTTTTGAAAAAACAAAACCACCACAAATAAAACAATGCACACCAGCCATGTGAACCAGGAAATTATATAAACTGCACTTCAGTATTGCTGGCTTTTTTATATCACACAGACACACTTAGTTCCAGCAAACAAAGGCACAAATCAAGACACAAATTACTTGTGGCTAGATCTAGTTTAATACACAGGAAAGAAAAATAAAGCAACAAAATCCCTAGAAATACACTATAGTTCCATTGACTTACTTCAGCATTTCTCAATGATATCCGCATGTCCAAATTCCCATGAACTCATTAGGGTTTACTGCTTTGATAAAAACTGAGCTGCACTTTAAATTGTATTCCTTCGTTACAGATCTACTTGTGCTTTCCCATACTTGCTACAGTTCTTCTAGACCAGTTTTACATTACAGTGGTATATCAAAGCATAATACACACATTGCCTAATGCTAGTTTTACAGTGCAGCATGCTGTCCAAGTGAAGTGAAAGAGAGTAACATGCTGCTAGCAGAAGCAACAAGTCAGAATAAAGGATAAAAAAAAGTTTCATAAATAGAAGTCAGAATTGCAAACCATCTATTAAAACAAATCCACAGGTAGCAAAATGTGATCGCCCCTAAAGGAAAGCAAAGTGAGCACCAAAACCTGGCCCCACCTTCATTAGCTACTGAGTGCAACTGAGATGAATCTTACTGTTTGCCTGGGCTGAGAACTAACACTTCAAGAAGGTGTCCATAACTGTATACATGCGTTTTTGTGTCTCTGCTATTTCATTCCTAGATTTCTTGGGCTAGGACTTACATTTTTCTAGAAGGTCTAGTGTGTTTTTTTAAAAAAAAAAAAAAAAAAGGAGCGTGTATGTTTCTGACCACATTTCTGTAGACTACTGTAGATGTGAATACAGAACTTTAGAGATGGTGGGGGTGTGTCAGTCTATTTTTACCTTATCTTATCAAGTCTTTTTTTTAATCGAAGTTTTTCCATTCTGTTGAGAACAGAATTTCAGTGCTATGCTCACCTTGCCAAGCGATTTATTTATGATAACTAACAGCAGTATTTTCCATGACTAAATGATGCAAACTCACTTAAAGTAAGATTTTAAAAGCAAGATCAATGACAACTTTCTGCTGGACTGACAATGTTCAATGTGCTCTAAACTAAAATTAGTTTTGTATAAGAAGAGTGGCCTGTAGATTAATTAAATCTTAAGATGTCTATTATTCTTCGCATTAGACAGAGACTCTCATGTTTTCCAGGTGCTTAGTATTACCTGCCCTTGGGACATGGCTCTTGCAGTCCCTGGCCAGGTGCACAATTCTAACTCTGAATATTTCCCATTTTCAGAAGCAGGCTACTGTTATTTTAACAGCAGCACTTTACATTACAGAGGCACACAAACCCCAAACCCTTCCTACATTACCACTTCTGACAAAAGCACTATGCAGTCAGATGTCTGAACACATTCACTTTCATTCATAAAAGTTTTGAAGAAACTTTTGAGTTCTGCTACATCTCCTTTGAAGAGGACATCTTACTAAGAACCACTTCCATGAGGTTTAGGTCTTCTTTAGCCCAAATCTTGTTATAAAAGCAAAAGTATATTGTTTACTGTTTTCCAAGGTTGCATTTACAACAGAACTGTGATCTGGAGGCCCAAGTGGCAGACTAGGGTCTACCTCATACTTGTTTAACTGCGCATTTCATACAACACCGAGCGTTCACGTAGACGCGAGAAGGAACAGGCGGTATCCACGGGTGCCTGTGCTACTCGGCTACAAGCAACCCCAGGGGAAAGGTCAACAAAAGCAATTGCCAACGCTTTGCTCATCTTCTAGGCATGTAACTTGAGTCTTGTTTAGGTGTGTTCTGGTGACAGGAGTTACAAAGAGGCTAAAAATTCATCTGATAGAGATGCCCATGATGGCAGAAAGCCGTAAAAGTCTCTTAAACTCTCCCTTTATTTTGCATCCTTAATACAAGGAGCACAGCTGAAAAGGTATCTTATTTACCTACAATATTTGTAGCTAATCACCTTCATATGTTACACCCTAGGACAATATAATGCTTTTATATTAGTCACACTGAAACCTCTCCATGCTTTCCCAAATTATGATTGTGTCTTTTAGATATCTGCTAACAGCTCAGTTCTCTAGAGAAATGTAGAAACAGTAGGAGTACTGCAGTACCTAAGACGTGTTATACAGACAGTAGCCTCCTACTCCTTGTAAATGGTGCATAGTACAAGCGCCAGTGAATTGTAATGCTAATTCCTAGGAGATGAAACAGTTTTTAAGTTTCCCTGTGAGCACCTTACAAAGTGATATGGTTATAACAGCAGCAGAAATAGACAGACACATTTTGATTGATAAACTAGGAAGCAAAATACCTACTTTGCAATCAGCTCTCAAATAAGTCTCACAGGACATGCTCTAATTCTCAGTGCAGTCGATAGGAAACCATCTACTGACTTTACAGGGAATTGCCTCTAGCCCTTTGAGACTTTGAACCAGTTTCTTACTCCCATAACTGCATTGCCCAAGCAGTGTCAGTTCTTGATCTGGCTAGTACAGAGAGAAAAACCTCCATACTGAGACTACATAATATGCCACAAATTGACCAAAGGGGAAATTATCAACAGGTTACTTTCTGAAGTAAGAAATGCATGACTCTCAAAGCTATTCCTTCATCTACATGCCATACAGGCGAGCACACAGTCTTACACAAAACATTTCTGGAACAGCTGTTTCCTGGGAACCAAAAGCAGTGCTTGGACTTTGCCATAGCAAGGACAACTTCTGTCTATACACCACATAAGGTAAAAAAAGTTAATATGGAAGTTACTATTTTATTACTTTCTAGCACTATTCAGTTAGTGCAGAATATTAAATCAAATTATACCAGTTGAATGATATTTAATGGAATGCTCATGACCTCAGGCATGTTCATGTGAACTTTAAATTCTGCTAATTTGTTACAAACCAGTGAAGTATAAAATACATTGTATAAAGAATGCATTAATTTGACAATGGGCGAGACCATCTTTTTAATGTTTTCAAATGTATTTAAAGAAAACTTCAATAATTTTCAGCCTAAGAAAAAGTCTCCTTATATACAGAAATGAAGTGGTATTAAGAAATATGGAACAGTCATGATTTTGGAGGTAGATGACATCACTGCTGATTAATATTAGGGGACATCTAAAAGTGATGCCCTGGATGTCATGGGACAATTTTTTGCCAGGTTTTAGATCCAAGTTATGCTATTGAAATCAGTGTTGTTCCAGAGATACACATGGAGTGTGTCTCTCACACACACAGAGGTCAGAACATTGTATTAGACTACTACCACAGACCATCAAGTACAGCTTCGATTGTGTAAATGTCAAAGTGTGTCTTAATTATCCAAGTAACTGTGAATTCATAATGATTTCAAATCTAAAGCTCCCTTGCAATGAACACAAGACATGTATAGCCCTTAGCTTAATAAAAAAATCAGAACAAATAGCCTAACAGTTAACAGGAATAATAATGGGGATACCATGGCAATACTGTACTGGAAGTAGTTTCCTACTCGTAGGAGGACTAATCAGTAAGCACCTTCTCACCTGTCCTAGTACTGAATTCTGTATTTAAGACTATTAAAAGCACAGGAGATGGGTTTGCATGTTGGTAAAAGAGGGATTCCCTGAATGTGGTAGCTTCAGAGATCATACTTGGTCAGCTAATTGGGCTTCTTATTTGATTCCTTTTCTGTTTAATAAAAACCTAGACTCCCTGGAAATGCCCAACCTTTTTCAATATAAATTCCCAAAAGAATCTAATGATGGCTTGGCATAATAAATACACTACAGAATGGTTTGTGAAGCAATAACCCTGAAATTAAACAAACCTTACACTCATATTTACAAATAGCCACTAGCAGCAGCTACCTCAACAACACAAAGCAAGCCCACTATGCTGTGCTCGTGCTCAGAGTGCAAATCACCAGTAAAGTACAATTGCCTAGAAACCCCTTACCTGTCCTGCAGATAAACAGTCACTTAGAGAGCTACAAACACAGTCACTTGTGTCGGGAAGGGGGTGGTTATTAAGCAGAACTGCACACACCGTGCACTCGCTGGAATCAGGCTTTGCCGTGCTGCAGATTGAAGTCACTACACCTTACACGGACTATCTGGGGCTGCTCCCCCTTCTTCAGCCAGAAATGCTGACAAATCAGCAGGGCGGAAAGATGTATTGGGCCCCTACAAGATGCATTTTTTCTTTTTTCTTCTTTCCTTCTTTCTTGTCCTTGCCTCTCAGATTCATCCAGGCCTCTGTTAACTTGCCTTGGTAGTACTTTTCCTGAAGTGGTGGAACAAAAATCTCATCGTGAGAATGAATAGCAGTGTCCTACTTTCCTTCTTGTCTGGGTCTTCTCTCAGTCCTCAGAATAACCAGGAACAAGTGTGCAGAAGGACAGAGAAGAGCTTTTCCAGATTCAGGTAGCAGCAGGTCTTACAACTCCATTCACTTCCACAGTGTATTTTGCAGACCATTCGCTAAATATTTTTCTTGCCTTCCTACCTTACCACTGCCTCTAAACAACATTGTTAATTTGTTTTAAGAACCTGTACTTTGCAGACAGCTCATTTAAATATATTGTTATTACAGCACTGTGGGTGAAGGGAAAAGTAGTCAGAAGCCCTAGAGACTCACTGTTTGTACGTATGAGAATGATGCAATTTCTGGATCTAAATAGCAATTCAACATGGAATTACAGGATTCAAACAACAGTTCACATACTAAGAGAGCAGAGGCCAAATTCAGGTATGGTGCAGTCGTGATATTCAATGAAGTCCATTATTGTTATCAAAACCTCTAGATGTAGCAAAAAGCTAAGAGAGTTGTTGACATGCTCTATTTTTGTATGGAAATTATATTGGTAGGAAGGAGGTAGGAACATTAGCATAAATTATTTTTTAGAAGCTCATTACCTCCTGCTGTTTATCATTTGCAATCATTATTTATGACATCACATTTCACTGCTAAAGAGATGACCATGAATTTAGAAAGGCTAGCAAGAATCCTAATGTTGGCTTTAAGCCCCATTTCATTATGATATGCGGAATAAAACCCTATTTCAGAATTATATGTAGGATAAACCACATATAAGCTATTCTCAGTGCATTTGAGTTATCAGCTAGTACTGAACAATCACCAAAGACCACATTGTATTGAACAGACTCCCATAAAGTTTCATCACATGAGGGATGGGGAGGAATAGTCCTACACCTACATCCTTCCAGGGCTCCACTACTCCTTTAACTACCATCTATAGTAGGCTAATGCACCTGAACACCACCACAAAAGCCACCAGCACTAGAAAGCAACATGCACACAGACGTATCTCCGTGTCTGTGTTACATTTATATACACACAGAGCTGAACCCTGAAAAGCTTCAGCAGCAGATGTTTACTTTGCTGAATCAGTTTGCAACCCTTTTTCATAAGCCACGTGTTTATTTCCACTCTCACACTCCCATCAGCAAGAGTAAATAGACAGCGGGTTGGGAAAAATGGAAATTCAAATGCAGTGGATCCAGTAGTCAGACATAGATACCCAGTCTGGACTCTCCAACTCTACGCCTGGGATATCCAAAATCAGCTTTCAGGAAGACAAGGTTCTGCCATATACTGTTCAAGCCCTAGTTCCCCACAGGTCAGCTCTCTCACATCACACAGCATTTTCATTTCTGTTAATGAGAGTTGCCACACTGCATCAGCCCCAGGGAATAGTAAGCAGACATCAAGGTAGTGACCCTCATACAGAGCATTCCTTTGTAGAAACACAAATAAAGAAAGAGCTAAAATTTCTGAGTTCTCTCAAGTTTGTACTCCACCTTTATTGCATCAATCTAATTTGTGACAGAGCTGTGGATAACTTGCAGCAATCATCTCTGAAAGCGCAAACTGCAACCTCTCCACCGCATATGGAAACTGAGTATAAAGACCTTTTGAACATCAAAAGCCGCAGCTCACAGTTTTGTTTCAAGGTCTTCCAGTCTGGTCAGGTTTAAATAGAAAGAACCCTCAAGCTGGTTGTCTCAGAAATAAATCAATGCAGATAATTAACCTATTATTATCATGAGAATTGATTAGCATAAAGAAACAAACAGTGGAGCTATCATACACACCACATTTATATTTGCTGTCCACATGTTGCACCTATTCCTCCGCTCTTTTTCCTCCAACAACCATCAGAATAATTATTCTCAGAGAGCATTAGCTACAGCTCAAGCTGCAGGCATAATTTACACTTCCTTGGAGACCCAATTATAGGTTATAGGAAACAGTTCTGAAGACAACCTCCCACTCTACAGCTTCATATTTATATAACTAAACCCCCCATTGTTTCACTTGTCTTTTGGATCTGGTAACTGAACAACAAAGTGAGAAGGGCTGACTAACTTTAAATCCATTCTAAAATTACTAAATATATACATTATGAACCATTTCCCTCTTTAGAATTACCTTTCTACTTCCCGTTTTAGAAATAAAACATGTATTTGGTGTTGTGGATCTAATTAAAGCAAATGAGTATTCTCCTTCAGAATTAATAGGCGTGATGCATTGCATCACTTGCCTTATATGATTGCATCAAAACAAGGTTATTTGGGTCCTGGAGATATAACAGCTGTAGCACCAAGGCAGCCAAACTGTACTCCACTGTGAGACAAAATACAGTTTAAAGAACTCTGTAGATGTGCTTTTTTTTTTTTTTTTAAAATATACAGACTTAGTACAAGATAAAGCATTCTGCGTTGACACCTGGAGTCTCCTTAAGCCAGTACACCATACTTCTTATGCCAAAACTTCATACTGAAAATGAGCCCGGAGCCAAAGGAGTCCTAGAGCTCAATCTTTTTCTTGAAATAAACCCCCCTGAAGATATCTCTGAACACATTAAATGCAAGTGTGACCAATGCCTGGCCGAGTTTTGGATGTGCCTCACTAACAAGCGTTCACAATTAGAGATCCATGGTTATATATAGCACCTACCTTACAAGCTAAAGAAAAACATATATTTTCAATGGAAGTAATAATATGCAGCAAGTGGAAATCTGTCAACAGTTCCAGTTGAAGTCACATTTGTTCTCTTTAATAGTCTCTCTTTGTTTTATCTGATCGGTTTGCATTTCTCTAATATATAACCCTGTTACAGTTCTTGGCATTTAAGTGGGGATCTCAGACCCTCTCTTGTATGTGGGAAGCTATCATAACACAAGTGTGGACAGTTTTTGACTTATGCACAGAATGTGGATAGAAATTATGCAATCATTTTCTGTGATTTTTGTTATCCAACCTAGAAAAGCACAAAAGGGCAAAGCACATTTTTAAAATAGAATTTCAGAAAAAATAGCTGAACACACAAGTTCAATATAAAAGCATGATACAATTAAATCTACCACTTCCCAAAGCAATTCACAAAGCTGGGCAACTACTAATCACATTTTACAAACATAAAGTGTAACTTACAGGTTAGACAAATTACCCAATTCAGTCACAAAAGGTAAATAATGCCAGGGCTTGATATCGGTTTGCAGAAATCTGCAAGGTGTTCCAGCACATCTCTCCTGATCTGCCTTGTTCTCAGGAGTCCAAATTATGACTAAAGAGTGATTACCTGTGTTTTGGGTTTTTTTAAGAAAAAAAACCTCAACAAAAGTAACTGAGTCTTGCAAAAACATGAACTTCTCACAACAATGCACCTCCACTGCTCCCCATTTAGCTACTTTTGAAATTAATATGTTGGTGATATTTAAAGCACTAAAACAATTTAAATCATTGAACATCTTATGGAGAGGAAGATTTGCAGATAAAGGGTAATTTATTTTGGCACCCACCTCCAACTCAGAAAGGAGGGATAAGCACAGGAACCCAGATGGATCTAGTTTTGAATGTATTCAGAACTCAGTGAGAAAGAGCCAGACTTGAGCAGCCAAGGCAGCATGCAAGAACCAATTTTGTATCTTTTCACATTGTACTGCGAGTGGCAATTCACACAGGTAGGAGCCTGGAAAAGTCCCCATCTGAGAAATTTCCATCTCAGGAGATGAGGGAATTTTCTCCCTCTTTTTCTTACCCAGTCCCTCTTCTTTAAAATTATTCCTTCCCGTACACTAAACAGACTGGAAGCACACAACATGCAGAGCTGCAGAGGAGAAGAATGTGGTTTCTCTGTTACATGAAGAGAGGGAATAAAGAAAGGAAAGTGACACTGGACTGCAGAAAAAGAAAAGAAAGACTGAGAATCCTAAAGTCCCCTTCATATAAGAAGCATACGCAGGAGCCAAACTCACAAAGATAATTTTCTTTTTCACTCAAATTAATTCCAAACTGTCAGTTCTCACAGCTTTGAACAAATTCTGATGTGTATTCAGCTTTTCCATGGCTATCTCAGAGCTTTCATTCATGAGTCATCTTCAACACATATAGGTATAAAAGTAAGTTTCCAACATCACCCCCCACCAAATATCATGACCACTTACCTTCATCTTCTCAGCAATCTTAATACAACAACAATAAACTAGAAAAGAGCTTTATGTTAGTATGGTACTATTTATAGTTAAACATACCAAAAAGCACAAATTCAAGTATGCTTTTGTAGCAAATATCAGATTGACTTCACTTGGAAATATATTTACTTTTTCCATTCTTATATTTTGCTTAAAGAATTCATAGTGAGTGAGGAACACATTTTTCCTAGAGGCAGTATTTCATGTTTACTCAGCTAAAATTATCTAGCACTTGTATTTACAGTTTATCATTGGCACTTATATACAATCATACTTAAAAATAAAACTGAAAATTGAGTTGGTATTGTACTGCCCATAACTCAGCAATCAGTGCAGACAAGACAAGCAACGTTTAGCATCATGCCATCAGAAGATTTCACAAATTGATCCTGGCTGACCTACAGTGGTTGCAGTTTCTGTCATTGACTTAAATAAGAGACACAGATGTTTTGGTTTTGCTGCTCTCCTTGCTCATATATTAACTGAGTCTCTGCACCTGGTGTCTCACTTCATTTACTGGGTCATCACTGTTCATTATGTCTTTAGGCTTGTTCTTTCCCATAGAAGTTCCCTATTTACAAGAGAATGAGGAAGCAAACAGAGAAACTTCAAGAATACAGAAATAAACTAGTATTTTTTCCAATTCGCTATAGACAAATAATTCCTGATCCACTCAGGAGCTTGCACTTCATCCAAGATCACCAAGTGGTATAAATGCACTTTTCCACTTAGCAAACAGACACAAGGAGGAGAGAGGAATGGCTTAGCTGTCAAATGAGGATACATAAAAAGTAATAGAGTGGTTGTTTTCAGCAGCATTTTATTAGGAAGTAGGTCCCTCAGACTTTAAGCCCACTATGATTGGGCATTAAAATTTTTAAGGAGACATTTACTTGAAATGACTGCTTTGCTCTCTTTGTCTTCTTCTCTTACCTTTATTTCTTTTTCTGTCTGTACCCTATGCATGAACAGCCTTTCTCCTTTGCCATTAAGCTAGCCCCTTTTCCTTTACCTTTTGTGTTTTGTTAGCTTTTCAACAGTGATCTCCTAACACTGTTTCCATTTGTTCTCAAACCTGAACTTGTCTAGTTTATGTTACCTCATCAATTCAGATTACCATCACCTCAGGGAAGGTATCTTCTCTTCCTACATGTTTCTGAAATCTGCTATGGAAGAGATAATAAATGATGCCTCTTATTCATCTAAAGTTCAAAGCCTGTGAAAATACAAGTAATCTACATGCCTTTGCTCTCCTTATAAATTAGTAATGAGTCTGGAATGCTTCCCCATGGCAATTAAGACTTATTCAGTTAAAATTACTCTATTCTGTGATCTAAGTCCTGTCTTATTCCAAAAAAGTTACTTATTTTCTATTAACATCACTACCAAACACTGTACAAATAACTTCAGGATTTCAAAAGCCACCGTCACAAAATGCTTCTCATCCTCACTAGTTTACTCAGCTTGTTGAGTCACAGTATATCCTACAGTCAGAGGGTTTAGATAGAGAGAAACCACATTTACAATGAGATAAAAGATGGAGTTTCAGTGTACCGTGGTACACATATTCTAATAAAAATTATTATGACCTCTGTTGAGAACAAAGAACCGGATGTTTTTGTGTTGGTGTTGGTGGGGAGGGGCGGGGGGGAGGGCACGGAAGGGGGAGAGAAGGAAGAATAGAGCTAGCACTACAACTGTTACCATAGAAAGGTCCAGCATGTCTGAAAGATTAGGTAAAGATGTAGCCTAGATGTAGCATCTATTCATTTATTAAGCTAAGTAAATCAAATATTCATAATGTCACACTTGGTAACTGAAACTTAGCCCGTTCTGGAAAATATTAAATGTATAAATGTATACATTAAATGTATAAATACATAAATAAAATGTAGAAAATAATGAAATATTAAATGACTGACATTTCTCTTCAAAACATTGCTGTTGGATGAAAAACATAATGAAGGAGGCTTGTTCCCAACCCACCCTCTGCTCATACAAATCTTGAGTCTCCTAGTTTATTCTTTTAAAGTAGTTCTGTAAAGGAACAGGCTACAAAAAGTACTTCTCAATACATCTATTTTTATAATACTGTAATACAAAGAGGACAAGCCAGAGTTTCCTAAATATTACCTTCATATAGAACTTCATACTCAGTGGGAATACAGCTATATCCTTGAATCAAATCCGGAAGACAGTCCTTACAGAAGGAATGAAGGCAAGGTAGCATCCTGGGGTCTCTCCTCCGCAGGTCCCATTTGCACACCGAACAATTCCTCAACAGATCCAGGGTCTCCATTTCTGCTGGCTGAAGTTTGACATCGAAAACTCGAAGAGTCACAAAATGGCTCATGACAACCCCTTCACTTAACAAAACACCTGATCACTCAAGTGCAAACTAGAAGGCAACAGCGGGATGCATGTTCTCAGAAACATTTATTTAGTCCTTGTGAAGAGGAAGTTCCTTGCAGCTGAAAATCACATACCTGCTTCACAAAAAAGAGTATCTTTGCAGATTGTTGTGCAGGAAAGTGTGGTTTAAGGTTTACAAACCATGATCCCACTATCTCTCTATAGTACTTGCAACTTCTGTAAAAACTGAAGTAATCTGTTCTATTGATCTACTTACAAAGCTGTTACCAGGATGAATTGTCACACGATGTACATTTCCTGCTAGACGCACTGAAAGTGAGCAGTAAAAATGATTATATTCTCTTACTGCTTTTACAATTTCACCTCAATATTTTACAGTTTTCAGGTAAAACAAATAAGCATAACTGTTCATATGTCCATCGTTTCAGCAATGCATGTTAGAAAGCTGCCTTGATAAATGTACAGCATCTTCTGCCAATCTTCTTCACAGAAATTTAATTAAATGCACTTTGCAGTAATCAAATTTCAATTGTCAGGATGACCACAGATCGAATTAGAGACCAAACCTGAGCTTCCCACAAGCAGGACAATGTTCCTCTTACCAACCTAAGCTCCCCAAAGTAAATTGAGAGTTTTGCAGTTCATGTTCCATCCTCGATTCTGAGATTTTGAGAGATGTTGATCAGGTACAGCCTGCAAAGGGAAACTTGAAAGTTGCATCAGAGGAGAAAAAGAAAATAAGAGTCTCATCTCCCCTGGAATCACCCTTCCCGCTGACTGAAGCTCCTGGGGCCGGAGCCCCATGTAGCTGCCATTGCCTTGGCATGGTGACCTTGCTACCAGCAGTACATAACTTGCAGCTACAATCTTCAGATTTCCCCAGCACAGAAAGGCAGCAGCTCTAATCTTAGGGCTATGTATTCTCTTGAGCGATTCTGTCTCGGGGTAGATTCCAGTAGAAATGGTTACTAAGCTTTATGGATACTAAGGTTTATTTTCCACAATGCAAAAAATTATGAATGTCTCAGAAATTCACAGCCAGGAATTTTTTAAGTGTGGCATCCTGAAGTCATTGCTATTTAAAATATTTTAGAAAAAATGGACCATATGTTAAAGTCTGCATCATATTTCACACCCAAGACCCCATTCTAGGAACAAATGAAAATAGGTAGATATCCACCAACTTTACTGAATTCACTTAGACAAATTCCAATCGACCACTAAAATTTATGATTGCAATTTCAAAACTAGAGGTCCCTTTAGAAATGAGCTGTGGTAATTGTACCTGTGGTTTAACTAATAAGCATTATATCAGTGCTTATTATATGAGCTCACTTTTTACAGTGCATCTTCATCAACCATCTTTCGGAGGCAAATGTCATTAGAGCAGCACAGCTTCTCAGCTCGCTCCATCTCTATTGTTTCTTGCAACTACTGTTGCTAAGAAGACAAAGCAGCACCTACAAAAACATGTAATTTCTGCAGTAGGAAGTTGAGGTCTTAGACTATCACATAGTTTAGACAGAGAAACCACAGCCCAGGGCCAAGGCATCCGTACACAGAGAATCAGAGCAAACAAAGCCTAACACTGGGAAATGCTGTATCACCATAAAGGCTAAACCTGTGGCTGAGTGAGCAGAAGCGAGTTACCATACATTTTGATTTATGCTTTTTGCATAACATACGAAACTATGTACAAGTTTGTTGGTAAGAGGGAGAAGGATGAAGGTGATATAAAAGTGTTCAAAATTTCCTGCTGAGACAGGTATGCAAATCAGCTGTCAGGCAGCTGCATTACCAGTGACTTGGCTACGCTGATGGGAAACACCAAGTCCGGCAGCGGCGATTACAAAGAAAACTTAATTGCATTTGGCGATGTGAGGGTAACGAGGCAGGACGCAGGACAGAAACGAAGATGGGGAGAGCTGGGAAGGCAGCTGGCAGGCTGTCACACCTGGAACAGGAAGAAAAATGCTGGCTTTTGGTGTGTCAGCCCAGAGCAAAAGAGCAGTCGTGGCCTTGGGAAGGCAACGGCCACCCCAACACAAATCAAAGGGAAGCATCCAGGACCGGAACTTCCAGTAAAGCATTAATGCATTTCACACAAGAGGTTTGTAATGACACACTCTCATAACTTTATCACTTTATCCTTTCTGTATTTTAGGGATAAATGCTCTGTGCAAGTCTTTCCATTTCCTTTTTCTCAGATTTAATCTGATGACTTTTTTATCTTCTTCCATTAAATGTGGATGTTGCTATACAAGGCTCATTACAGCATTTTAAAACATTATAACATCAATTTTACAAGTTTTGTCTATAACTGCTTCATTAGCAGTACTGTAAGTTGCCAAGAATTTGGAAAACATGGAGTAAAAATATCCCCATCTACCAAAGCATAATGTTTATCAGTTTAAAAAAAAACCCAAATAACAAAAAAAAACCAAAATAGCCAAACAAATAAAAAGGAAGAGCTTTCACATTTAAGAAGTTAGTTAGTCTTTATTTAGCCTCCTCATTTCTCCTATTTTTATGTAGGAAAATCTTTTATTTGGACATCGCGGACAGCCATCCCGGGGGTTTCCTATCAGCCCTCCCAGGAGCTTCTTGCTAAGCCGGTAAATGCAGTTTGTTTGTGACTACACAGCCCTCCCGCACCTCGGAAAGACTCCCCGCCAGTATTTTACCCCAAGAAGGGCGGGTGGGCAGCGGGCAGCCCCGCCTGCCCGAGCCCCAACGGCGGGAAGGACGGAGCCGGCGCCGCACGGCGCGGGGGCGCTGCTGGCTCTGAGGGGAGGGCGCGCGCCCAACCGCCGCCGCCGCGGCAACGGGCGCCCCCGCGCGCCCAACGGGCGCCCCCGCGCGCCCCACGGCCATGAGTGACAGCTGGGGGGCGGGACTAGGGCGGGGCTCCCCGGCCGGGGGCGGGGCCCATTACGTAAGCGGAAGCGGCCTCCCCCGAGGCGCCGCCGGGAGCGGGACGCCGTTGCCATGGCGAGGGGCGGCCGGCCCGGCGCCGCTCCCCGGAGCGCTCGGTGGCTCCCAGCGGGTCCCCCCACCGACACGGCGCCTCCCGGCAGCCGGCCCCGCTTGCGAGGAGCCCGGCCTCACCGGGCTGCGCCAGCGGAGCCCAACGGCTGGACGCGTGGCAGTAGCGGCGAGTCAGCTGGGAAAAGGGCTGTGTAGGAGCGGGAGGCCGCGAACTGCTCGACCTCAAAACCAAAGCTGGATTTATTCCTCCAGACTGTTATTTCGGAAGTCGGCTCAAGGACAGGCAGCCACCAAGGAAGGAGAAGTCCTGTCCCAGCCTCGGTGTAGTATGTTACAGACTCAGCTATGCAAAAAACCCAAAGCCACACAAAATACCCAGGCTTCAGCAGAGCAGAGGTCAGAGCTAGTGGAGCCTGCATGCTTCCCACAAAGAACTTTTTGTACACAAGACTACACAATATGGAAGAATTACTTAAGACATAAATATGTTAAGAATTAAATACCAAAGAATTGAGAGTGGTGTCTGCTATGTGTGTTAGTGAGCCAGCATCACCTACCTCTCGTGGTGTGCACGGGGCACTTCAGCCAAAGTAGAGCCTTCGCTGTCCCTATGATCTGGTCAGCGACCTGGTTACTGACACGAGGGAGTAACAACGCTCCTTATTTTGCAGTCCCACACAACTTACCTTTGAGGATTGAAACGGTTTTGCTTTGGCAGCGGACAAACAGCATCACATATTAGGAAACGGTGGTTCCAGTGGTCACAAAATAAAGTTCACGTACTCTTACATCAGTATCTTAAAAATTGTTCATTTAAGTTATAGATCTTCACAACTAGCAGTACTGCTGGCTAAAATGAACTATTTTATCAAAGCAGTGCATGTCAGATTTACCCTAAAAGGCCTTGAAATTACTGCCAAACACTAAGTTAGTTCATTATCTAGGATCATATCACATGTACTAGAAGGTAATTTGCAGCTATGAGCAGTAATTCAAGACTTCTAGCAGTGAGAATAAAAATTACATGACAGTTTCTATATGCTTTTAGTCTGACACAAGAGCTAACTCATTAGCTTTAAGTAATCGTTTGATATTTACTGTTTGATAGAGTCTGCTTTGGCACGCAGGGTCAAGCCTTGCATTAGCAACTGTAAGTCCTATTTTGATTTTACAACTAAGCAAGCATTATTTTATGTAGTCATTTTAAGCCAAATGCATCAGAAATTCATACAGCGCAGCTCTAGAGCTGTGGCATTGCTTCCTATTAGCTGTAAGGAACATTGAAGCTAGCTGGCACCCTTTCTGTCCCACACATGGTAACGTCAGGAATTACGTACCCTACTTGAGGAGGGTATCAACCGCAAAAGTTACTGAACAGTTACTGTATCAGCTCAGTCATTAAGCAAGTTTCAGTACATTACTGCTGTTATTAACCCTTAAAATCACACCAACTCGGAACTGCCACCTATCAGTCCAGTAACACTGGCAGGAAGCTTTAAAAGCTTTTAGCCTAGTGTGCCACAACTACCAAAAGGCCAGCATGCTGCTGCTACAACTGCTATCAATTAGTGAAATTCAGAATTAGTACGTGCAGAAGCAATTTCATCCTGGGGTGGAAGAAGTCAGCCCGATCTCAAAGAAATCCAACGTGTTCACAAGCTGTGCTCTGGCTAAGATTGCAAAAATGGAGTGTTATACTATCAGTGAAGAGGCAACTTAGGCTAGAGGTGACTATGAGCCTCACATTCTGATGACTACAGGATGCAAACACCCCAGCTGGTACTCAGTACTACACCGGCAGTTTCTAAAAAGCACATGGATTAAGATGGTCTGCGTTTTGTATGCTGGCTGCGATCAGAAGCTAGACAGCTGTCATCCATCTAACAGCAGCTGAAGCACTGGAGGGACAAATGCAAGCGCTTGTTAAGTTAGAAAGGCCTTTGCTTTTGCATGGCATTGTTAATGAAAGTAACCACACTGTTGAACTAAATTCAAAATACATCTTATTTCTATGCATAACGCTGATAAACACCGATCGCTCTTTCTCGGAGGCACAGTTGCCGTTCTGCAGACACACCACACACAACTGTTCTGCACAAAACCCAGTATTACTTGTGAGAAAGCTATGTACTAGGCAGACCCTGTGTCTGCAGAAACCTGCTTGAACTCCTGCTCATGACCAAAGTCTGGCAGTAACAGGGTGGAAAACTTGAATTCTTTCTTCCCACCTAGTTCAGCTATTCCCTACGGTCCCACACTATTCCCACGGATTTCCCCCTTCATTCCCTCCTATACCCCACCCTAGTGGAAATGGGACTAGAATTGTTTTGCTATCACAGAAAGAAGCCTACTGATCACACCACTTACTGAGAGCAATTTCCCACACTAAGTCTCTTTCACACAGCAATCTTTGGCACGCTACTACTCACTTTGCATTGTTCCATTGCATTTCTTTGTCCACACTCTTGCTGTTTCATTCCCAAAGGCCAAGGCAATATCCCGCCAGATTTCACCTAGATGTCATTTTAGTGTACAAAAATCCCCATCAACAGAACAGGAAGTTACCTTTTCAGAGTTAGCTGTAGAGGGGATCACCAACTGAAAGAGCTGCACAAATACAGGAAGATCCGATGTATTTTGCTACCCCATAAAAACAAGGAGGTATTTGTACATGTCAAATGCTGGACACTAGTCAGGCAGTTTCAAACAATAGTAAGAAGCAGTCAAACCACTAATCAAAAATGCCAGAAATAACTAAGCAGACAAGACTTAAGTGTGAAGAGTCTCTGCACAAGTCAGGAAAAAAATAATCAGAAACCTCTGTAAATCAGCACATTTTACATACTGTCTTTATTCAAAAAATTTGAATAAAACAAAGGCCTTTATGCCACAAGCACACAGGCACCACCAACTTCTTTGATCTTCTCCTCTGCTCTTCTACTGAAGAATTTTGCCTTCACAATGACAGGCTGCTTGGGCAGCTTTCCCTTGCCCAGGACTTTGTAGTAGCCCTAGAAAGATGAAAAAACTCATTAAGTGCTTGTAATCAGCTTGCAGGCTCCTCCTACATTGAGACCTGTCTTGCAGTTAAAACCAAAACCATCATCACCACAACTTCATTCAGTGTCTGTCTCCAATATAAAATTGGTATGAATGAAAGAAAAATACCCTGCATGACCTAGTTGAGTTGCATTTGTTCCAAAAAAAAGTGGAAACTGTAAACTGAACTTTTCCTGTTATTTAGAAGCTGGATTTTTTTTTTTTCCCTCCCCATATTCCATATACAGAAAACACTGTGAAAACCACCCTTTCCCCTCTTCTCCAAAGGAGAAAGCAGTTGGCTGCACTCCCAAAGCTATCTACTACTACCCAGTGACTTCTGGTCGGTGCCCTGTACCTGTAGGACATCCTGGTGCTTCTGAACAGCAGAGGATTCTCTGCACATCTTAAAACGTACAGCTGAAGCTTTTTCAAGCTCTCACAGCAATAGCTGTTCTCTACTACTGGAATCCTCTCGTTTCATTCCTGTCCTTTACGTTAAAAGGACAATCACGGCACAAGGTCTGTTTACACTACAGCTACTGAAGCCATCGCTTGTTAGAAGTGGCTTAACTGGCCAATGCAGGCACCTTGATCTGGGACACACAACACACCCACTTGGCAGACCAGCTGGTGTCACTGATTCGGTGGCTGGCTGAGATACGAGACATGGCAGCCAGCGAATACGGATCAGGCATTTATGTCCGAGAGCTATAGCACACCAAGACAATCAAACATGTGAAGATGTGACTCTAGTCTCGATATTACACAAGTGACATATATCAATAAGACTAGTTCTGCCATGTTTTTATACATCCTTTCAGTAAGATTTTAAACATGCAATCTTTCACCACCTTCAAAAGTAAGGGAAGTCCCTGTCCACTATCACACACAAGTAAGAGAAAAAGTTTTTAAAGGACAAAACGTAATAGTGCAAGTACCTGTGTCACTACTTATATGCCAAGATATTTGTCCTGAGAAGTTCACAAATATTCAAGCGCTGTAACTTACAGTTCACCATTTTCCTACTTGGATATGCAAAGCTAAGCTACGCATGAAGTGACCGGGAACTGCAGGTTTGAACAAGAGTAGAAACTTACTGAGCGCACAACATCAATGACTGGGGCCAGGCCAGACTCCTTTTTTGCGTAAATGAGCCTCGTCTGTTCACTGACAAGCGTCCATAGTTTGTCCAAGTTGACAGTAGGACAGAACTTTTGGTTTCTCTTCAAGTGATAGTGTCTCATGCCTACTTTTCCAAAGTAACCAGGATGACTGTGAAAGAAACACATTTCTCATTAGATCACATTTTTAATTTATCCTGAATAAGTAGGACTACAAATTAACACTGAAACAAGCATCTTGATCAAAGCAATCAATCAAAATGTCACATTATACTTTTATTCATATTAATACATTTAGTATTTAAGTGTAATAATCATTAGTATCCAAACCAAGGGAAAATTATTTTCTCTTGAAGTATTTTATTCTCCACTGAACTCACAACTATCTCCCCCTCATTGGTGAGCCTGGTCCCACCCTGTATTTCCAGGGCAACCCCAGCTCAGTGAATCCAGGGAGGTCTGCATTGTCTGAGGAGTTTCAGCACTCCTGTCACTAACCTGGTGACTGACTGAGTCGAGATCGGTCACAGCCAGTGAATATAGATTAGTGGTTACTGTCCGAGTACTCTAGCACACCAGGACAACAGGCGGTGTCCAGATGTGACTCTAGTCTCGGCAAGAAGTGCAGACAACATCCCTTACCTTTACAGTATGCAGCTAAATAGGATGCAGTTTGGATTTAACATAACACTTTGAATTTACATAACATTTTGTGTGTGCATCGTTAAGCAGGGACCATGCTGCAACTGGCAAGTTTGGTCAAGTTTACCATACGCTGCATTGAACTCCCAAAGACATCTGGTTTAAGTGAAAAGGCCTTTGATTTTAGGATAAACGGGGACGTGAGTTGACTGTAACTATAATGCCACACCTCATGTCAGAGGAAAAAACACACAGGATTGCAGGGAATTTTGTTTGTTCACATATAAAAGTTGTTTCGACTTCAGGAACACACATTTTGCTAGTATATATTTCAAATGTTAGCTTACTATTTATCAAAGTTAATCCTGTGATGGTGCATACCACCAGCATTACCACGCCCTCCAGGATGTTTCCTGTGTTTGCCTAAAAAGAAAAATTTAACGTTGTTACACTAAGAATATTACACATAATACTTGAGCATAGAGGTATGTTCAACGTCAGTTTAAGCCAATTACTCTGATTCTATCCCCTCTTCTGAATTTGCTCAATTCAGGGAGATGAGCCAACATAAAAAAAATAACCATAGCATGCTTCTGATTAGCTTGCAGGAGTACAAGAAGACACAAGTGCTAGCACAAGTGGTGTGAGAAGGTAAGAATGGCCAAAGAGTTAGAAGGGATACAGCAGTGCCCCATAAGCTCAAGCTGTCACACAAATAGTACTTCTCGCCCCAGTACTACTCTGAAGTTAAGTTACCAGTCCAGCGAAGTCTAAAAGAATGTGCAAGACTTCAGATCAGCCCATCACTGCGGCATCTGCCCCCCACAGAGCGAACATCATCCGCACACGCTACAGCTTTCAGCACTGCTCGTTACTACCCACAATGTGTGAAGACCCTGCGCATCTTTCTGCGACTCGCGAAGACCCGCAGCAGCCCTCAGCACCAAGGAGGCACCGACGGGCACGCACTCACTGAGGGGCCTCAGCCCACCAGCGGCCGCCTCTCCACTCACCAACGCGGCCGTGGCCGTGGCTAACGTGTCCCCTCAGCTTCCGGGTCTTCCTTAGGCGAGAAGGCTGCGGGAAAGTGAAAAGAGCAGCCATGAGCAAAACGGGCGGCAAGAGGCTGGGCTACCACCCGCCCTCCCGCGGGGCCGGCGCTGCTCCGAGGCCGCGGTCCCCTCGGCGGCCGCACAGCCAGGCGCCATGGCGGGCCAGCCCCGCCGGGGGAAGGCCCAAGCGGCCTCAGCGCACCGCTCTCCCTCGCCGCGCCCTGAGCGGGCCGCGAGGTCGGAGAATCGCCTCCCCCCCACCCCCCGCCGCTCCCCAGCCACGTCCCGCCGCGACAGCAGGGGTGGCGACGGGGCCCCCAGCCCGGCCCGGCCCGGCCCCGGCGGCGGCACCCACCATCTTGTCGGCGTGCGCGAGGGAAGAGAAAGAGCGCGGCCCTCGCGAGAGCGGGGAAAGGCACGCGGGGGCGGTGGGAGGGGCCGGGCGGGCCGAGCTCTCGCGAGGCTTCGCGGAGGCACCCGGAGCGGTGGGGGCTGAGTCTCGCGAGATCCGCCGCGGCGTGGTAGAGGCGGGCGGGGTGGGCCGGGCGAGACCGGCGCCGGTGGCCGGTCAGGACGAGCTGACCTGCGCTTCTGCAGCGTTTCAGGCGGTTTCTGAAGCGGGAGCGGGCTGGGGGCGCGGCGCCGGCATAGCTGGCCGGTCACCCGCGGCTGCGACGGGACGCACCGGTGCCAGGGCTGCGGGCACCGCACCGGCTGCCACCGCTGGGCCCGCCCCGCGCCTGCGGCTGGGGCAGCAGCCCTGGCCAGCTGCCCGCTCCGGGCCTTGCATTTAGCGGGCTTACTGACAGGCACAGCTTGCTTTCTCTGCCCGCTGTGGTCCGTAGCAAAAGTAGGATTTTGAGCAGAACTTCGGAAAATAGGCAAGCTTGGTCACTTTATTAAGCACCAACAACAATGGGAAAATAAATACTATGTACTTAAACACAACTGTCTGCCACACTAGAGTAACAATTCCTGGAGAGTGTTACTGATTCTCAAACTTGTTTTCTATGTATTTATACCATAAGACTTTAAAAAAATATTCACCAATCGAAAACATGGCACTCAGTACTGGATTTGTTTTACTTTGGCATTTCCTTCTCAGTTAAATGGTGCACTAGTAATGTTCCATGCTCGGGAACACTTAGTTTTAACAACGACTATAGAAGGCAAAATAATACACCTCCTATTTTTCATTCTGATCCTTTCAAATGCTGCCCTCTGGGTAACACTGGGATTGTTTTATATAGCCATAGTTTGAGGATCCAGAAGGCACCTGCAAATTTTTTGAAACATCATCTCACCTTGTCCAGTATTCTCCTCTGATTCACATTACAAAAACTGGAACAACATGTCGATGGGTAATATGTTCAAAAGCTTTCTACTTAGATTTTTAAAGTGCAGATGGAGGCAAACAGCTTTGGTGTGGGAGATGGGTTTTACAGTGCCACATTCTTCAGTATTCCGTGGCTTCTTCTTGCCTTTGTAGCAACTCTGCAGCACTTCTTTCAGCTGATGTTTTATTCATAATTTTCTTAAGAAGAGTATGTATTTTCCCAGATGGTTACTAGCAACTTTTTATAAAATGGCCACAATCCACCTGTACAAGTGAAGTTACTCCTTCCACTCTGAAGAACTACATCTCGAAGTCATTCTGGACCTTACAGCGTATCATGGTGTAAAAGTAATGGAAATTAATGTTTGTGATTACATTTCCATTGAATCAAAAGGACTTGATAATTTACAGACATTTCATGTACATTTAAGAAGCTTTTGTATATACACAAGTGTGAGGGAGGGAAGAAAAAAAGGAAATTACTTCACCTTTTTTGCGAATAATCCCTCAATTTTGTTCTATGAGGCTGATAGCAAACCAGAACCACTGTCAGGTTAGGAACTGCGCAAGCCTCAAAGCCAATCTAACTAAAGAAGTCATGCTGCAAATGAAAAAAAATACAGTGTTTGGTTTGGGGTTTTTTTTTAAAGGTAAGAAGCTTTATCTAATTTTCATTAGCTGTCAGACTTGCAAACATATTCAAGTATTTTGTATTTTCTTCTTCAGACTAAGGGAAAACTTACAGACAGAATCTCAACAGGAGTTATGTTACCAGACCAAAGATGAATGTGGTACTTGGGCAACATTCACAGCTGTGCAGAGGCCATGGCAAGCTGTCCTGCTGAAAAGCCTTCACTGAAATGGAAACACCACCTAAGCAGACTGAAGTTAATGCAAAAGAAAAGCAGACTCTCATGAAACGTAGGTGATCAGCTCATCAGAAATAAGTCTGTCTGCTACAAGCTGCTCATACCCTACTCTGATCACCTACCAAGGTAGCACAAAACCAGACTGAAAATACCACAGATCAGGAGCAGTATCTATGATACAATGACAAAAAGTAATTTGCTGCTAACCCATGCCAAGAAAAAAAAAAAATGCTTTAAAGAGATGCTTCTGTTAGAAAAAAATTAACAGGGATATAAAACGCCTTGTCTCAGCCCTAGTGAAAAACATTGAAAAAAAATCAAACTATGTCATGAAATAGCAAACCTACTAAAAGACAGGTTCATAATAACCATTTTATACTTTAATTACAAATTCATTTAAAAAATCACAGGAAAGTTACTGGGTTTGTACCTACTCAACATCAGAAACTGCAGAGGTTTGCAAGGAATATAAACAAACAGGTATATTTACAGAGTTTATTAGAAACCATACATACATACACTAGGAAAGGATGTACTGTACCTACTCGTTGCAGCTTGCATGTCAAAGAACTGAGATCTCCTCAGGTTTAGCAGTCTTAATGCAGAATGGATTACAAGTAGTTTACTGACCATAGTTCAAACCAAGTGGAAGTTTTGTATTGTGAACCAAGTACCTTATTATCAAGTTACTTTGTTATTTCTTTTAAAATTAATTAGAAGGAAAAAAAAATGCCAACTCCGCCACATGAAAGCGGCCCCTGTGCGTACAACCTCTCCCACGTACCCGAGTTCATTCACCCCCGCAGTATCCAGGCATCAGTGTAGCTCTCACAAACATCCCGTGAAGTCAGTGGTTCTGCTGAGACAGTCAGCTGCACATAATCAGCTATTCAGTTTTGCACCAAGCATAACTCAATTCATACTAAGAAAAAAAAGCACCTGTTATTCTCAGGAATATACAAATATTTACCACAGTTTTCCTTGCTCATTACAAAATCAGTTACAAAAGCTTACAGCACATTATGTACAAATTCTACCCAAATACATAAAGGAGCCATCATCTGGCACACTAACAGCATCAGTTGGCACTTAAAGCTGTGGTCAGCTTGCTCCACTCTCCTCCCGCACCAAACTCTGAAACGCTGCAGGTGTCTCACGTGCAGTGTCATGAATAGTCTTTGGGTTGGTATTTCCGCAGAAAGGCGTTAGTTCTTCTTGTGAAGGAACTTCATTTTGTTGCCTAAAGAAAGCACACCATCAGTCTCCAGCACATACTGAAAAGCCAAGGGCAATCAAAGGTGACTTAACAAATAGGTCTAATTTGTAACGTAATTGCTGTAGAGTAACTCTTCTACTTAATACCTGCAGGAACAGCCAACTAATCCTGAGTGGTCAGCCGCCTGCCTTTTCTCTTCTGCCATTATGGTTTGGTTCCCCCGAAGCATTAACAAGGATCATAATTAAGACTGGTTTTGTCAGCTTTAAGTATGCTTTCATTGTTTTCTTATATCCTATCACATTGAAACTGCTTGACTATCTGATTTCATCTCAGCCAAGGCTTTTTTTAAAATTAAAAGAGAAAAATACATGAAAATTCATTTCAGAAATACTTCTACAGATTTTCCTCACCAAGGCCTCGCAGAAACTTGTTTACTCCACTTTGTTCCGTGTCTGGAAGCTCTTCCAAATACTGTTCAACCCTCTGCTCGAAGAGACCTGTGGGAGAGGGGAGAAAAGGGAGCTGGGGCGAGCTCTGTCAGGCTGAATCCGTTTCCCCCGGCCCCTCTGCGCACTCCCAGCTTTTTACTTTTGCAGTCCTTCGCCCCTGTAACGCTGTAAAATTTTACTGCCGGTAAGGGGCTGCTCAGTTTCCCGCGGCGCCAGGGCAGGTATGGCGAGCCGCAGGCGTGACGCGAGGGGTGACGGATTGGGGGGCGGTGCCGCCCGCCGCTGCTGCCGCTCCGCCCGCCCTCATGTCGGTCGCGCTTTCCGCCGACTCCGGCCTCCGGTCCGGGTGATGCCGGCACCGCGGCTGCAGCCCGGGAAGCGGCTCGGCCGCCCCAGCAAGGTCGGAGCGCCCCGGGCCGCTGGGCCGCGCCTCCCGCTCCCTGCCGCCGCCAGAGGCGGTCGCGGCTGCACAGCCCCTTCGCGCCCTGCGGCGGCGGGCACCGCCCGCGAGCCGGGCCTGGGCCTGGGCCTGGGCTCCGGCCCCCGCCGGTGCCCGCGCAGCTCCCGCCGGTGGCGCTGCAGCGCCAGGCGCGGCCTGGCTGCGGTGTGGCTCGCGCGGGCGGCGGGCCGGTTGCCCGCCTGGCCAGCCGGGCCTGCTCTTGGGAGCGCTCTCAGCGTTTCCCGGGAGCGCCGGCAGGCCGCCGCGGGGTGGTTTGCCCTCAGGGACGGGCTGCGCCCCTGGTCGGAGTGTGCCCTTTTCGCCTGAGTGATTGAAGGCGCTCGGATGTGAATATTCTTGTGGCTAAAGGCTTTGCATTCTCACCGCCACAGCCACCATAGGCCCACAAGCAGCAGACGATGTGTTTTGGGAGATCTGTCGGCCGTACAGAATTTGCTCAGCCGTGATGGTACACAGGGACAGTAACCACAGGGTCAGTGCAAAACACAAGTAACCTGCACTGCAGGGAAGAAAACCACCCTTACCTTTTGCCCTGCATTTTCTCAGCTCTCTGTCCTGGATGAAGCCAGCAAACATTTGCGATTCCATAAAAACTTCCAAGAAGCGGCGGATACTCTTGGAGGCCACAGATTTACGGAAAGCCTCCCTTTGGAAGGCACGCTCTCCTTTTTCATTCTGGGTTAGGAACAGGGAATAATGGCCAACTGTCTCCACAAAGAATCGGATAAAAACCTCAGACACTAATCCATTCAGGGTGTTACATTCTGCAAAATAAGGCGCAATAAAACACCAAAATCAGCTGCTACCAGAGCTGTCAGCATTGTCATCCACACAGGGCCAGGTACTGTCATCGAGCGGTGTACTGATGCCATGATAGTAACTGAAGGGAGTTGTACCCGCTCCGTGCAGACCTGGATATACATCAGATAAGGTAACAGCTTCACAATCAAGAGTGCCAGTCCACATATAATTGGTGTATCATAACCAAGAGTCAATGAGAAATACAAATCCTCAGGAAACAGCTCAGAAAATTAAAAAATTTATGGGTGATTCATCAAAATTATACTTCATATTTTAACTCTTGAGTAAGTTTTCCTGAGAAGCTTCTGAATGACAGAATTAAAATATTTGCTCTGGGGATAGTAAGTCTTTACCAAGAACTGATCAAAAAGAGTATGTTGTAAAGTTTAGGTTTTCATAATTTCTGAGGTGTTAAAATAGTTTTACATATGTAACACAGATGAGTAAAAATAAATTTCAAAAACTGAACAGGGGCCAGTTTCATACCTTTTAACCACAGGCATTTAAATTCACCCTGGGCTGTTTTTATAATTGCTGGAGGGAAATATGAACCTTCAGAGGCAACTCGGCCCCTCTTGACTGAAACTATTTTCTGGAAATACCTGCTTCTCTCCTCTGAATATACCGAGTGCCAAGAGCAACTCCAAACTCAGACACACCCCTAAGCATGTATAGTTATCTGGATTGAATTAGGGCCAAGTTAACCACAAACCTCTGTTTGAGTAAAGGTTTAGAGGTACTCATGGGAGTGCATGTCATTTACAAAGAAATTGAAATAGGTCGCTGACAATGTATTACTGTGGGTTGATACTATCAGTCCCATTCCCTGTGTGTTCAAAAACTATCTTTGATGTCGCAAAAGGTATTTAAGTACTGAAGTCCCATCTTTCTTTTGCCTGGATGGAAAGTCACAATACTACCTACGTGCTTGTTTATACAAGTCCCTGTTTCCAAATGAACTTACCATCATCTGAATCACTATCTGAATCCTGATTTATCAGTTCATTCTTTCTCTCTAGAGCCTGCTCCAGAGCAGCTTGCAATTTTCTAGGTAATAGTGTGTCTTCATCATCCATCTGACAGAGGAAAAAAAAAAACCTCTCGATCAATTAATCTATGCAGCAGCTACAGCAAATACTTTTGCAAGGTTTAAAATTCAGAAGAAAAGCATTTTGTATCAGCTACTGTCATGCCTACATAAACAAAATAATGAAAATTATGTGCAACTATCATATATTTCTAAACAAAATTTCTTGTCACTCTTAATGAGATTAAAGTCAGGAATGATAATCCAAAGAGCAAGGTAAACATACAGAAACTTGGAATCAGCTCTTTATATGATAAGTCCAAATAGTTGTTTTTAACTAAATACAGACCATGCAAAGCCTAGCTACATGTACACACAGCTGCTCTAGTTGGTTTTAGGCAGCTTCTTTGGTTCTTGACAGTTGTTTTTAATTTTATTTTAGTATATCTTGTTTTCTGGGTTTCCCCCCTGTTGCTCTCTTCATCTTATTTAATGCTTGTTCAGCAAAAGCGAGTAGACACAAGAATCTTAGCTCTGCAACCGCTATTCACCAGCCGTATCTTGCAGCGAATTGTACAACAAAGTTTACCCATCCAACCTGCAGATTGTTAGTTTTGAAATTATTTAGTGCCACATTACTATCAGGAGGTGGTGATCCTTCATCACTCTGTTTACAAGGCTCCTGCTTTCCCTACCACATTAAACTATTCTTCACCTTTCCTCTCTCACTCAGAAACTTTTCTTTGCAATTTTTGTCCTTTTTACCTCCAACAATGTGAGTTTTTGGGCTAACATGATGTTATTATCTTTGGATGTTTTCTTTGCACTGTGAATACAGTTCTTGATTTCTTCTGACAGTCACAGCCTCAATCCCTTTTGCATACCTGAGGAGTAGTACCTATTTGCAGGTGAAACAGAAAATGAGCACTTTTTTTTTCTAATCTCTTTCCCACTGCACAATCCCTGCCAAATACCTCTAATCAAAGAAACCTAATCGTACTATAGGAGTAAACAGCTTGCTAAACTGCCTGGCAACATTTCGAGCTGTACTTCACCTGTCTGATGAATCGATCGGATCCCAGGTTAACCATCAAAGCCTAAAGAAAAGAAAACACTACAGTGAAATATACCTGAAGAGACAGAAAACATTAATTTATGTCTGCCTTTTAATAGTGAAAGATCATCTGAATGGTCCCAAGCCTCAGCATGAATCAAATTCCTACTGTGAAACAAGTTGTGTGCTTTATAAAACAAGAAGATGAAGTTTTTCTTTAGACCTTAAAGTCTAATTTAACATAGTTAGATGCAACAGATCTCACACTAGGTTAATATGTAAAAAAAGCTGAAAGGTTAGGCAGGTCTTTTTTCTTAAACCTAGGCAAGTTACTGCTAATCATTTTTGTTAATGTGCAGATGAAAAGTATTTCAGAGGGGTTTAAAGAAAATGATGTTATTTGAGGCAGCGGGGCTTCTGAAGGGCGAGGGTGTGAAATATTAATGATAATGAAGCAACAAAGCTGAGAGACAGAGCTGCGAAAATGTGGGAGAGCAATGTTAGGAAAGTGGGAGGAAAACAGAGCAGAGATTTACATGGACCAGAGGCACAGAGAGCCTTGAAAGTGACCACAGGAAGATAAAATTTCATAGAAAAATGACAGGAAACCAATAGCAGTAAGAGAGAAGAGTGTGCCCTTGAGTATTTTTGTGGTATTTTACTGGAAGAGCTGATGAAGTGCAACTCTCATTTGATTTCCAATATAGTATTAACAGTCTTAGAAGTAATAAAAAAAAAAATCTTTAAAGTTTTATTTTCTGTGCTGACTATGGTTTCATGCACAACTTTAGCATTAATAGGTATCATAGCAGATAGCACTTCATGTCTTCCTCTTCTTGTTTCAGGTACCACAAAATCAAAACAAATCAGCATTATTTACAGTGTACTTGTTGACCAGGTTAACATTCACTTCTCGCTGTCAAGGTGCCAGCTATGGGAAGAGGGGCAGAATAAAGAAAAGACTAAACCTACTACCTACTAATTTTACCAAGAGGCAGTTGCCCATGAGAACTAGGCAGAGAAGAAACAAAGAGGCAGATTAAAAATTAAACGTGCGGATTTCTGTGCGAATGGCAGGCCCTCTTGAGGACAAGGCCAGCCTTACTCCAGGCAAACAGTTGTGGTGCCAGCTCCTACCTCCTCTACGGGCAGCTCCTTCAGTTTGGGCAGAGAGCTGGAGAGCAGTCCCACCAGGAAGGGGGTCGGGCAGCACACGATGTCAATCATGGATGAGGGCAGAACAGGAATGAAGGTGTGCTGCCAGGAGAAGGGGTACAGCAGGGCCACCACGGCGTGCGAGCAGCTCGAGAGGGTGCTGGAGAAAGAGGAACAACCTCATTAGCAGAGGTTCTTTTTGTCCACAACACCTACCACCTGCTGATAAACTTGGTGTGTTAAAATGTGAGTGCCCAAGGGGCTGCCCTTCTATCACTTCTGACTTCAGGTGGCCCTTCCACTCCCTACCACTTCTGTACTGTGCAGTGTGGTAGTTCCTCCTGTTCACCTCTAGGTGACTTGAAACGAAAGGTAAAACACAAGAATCAATTTGTTTCATTATAGCAGTGAGGAGACACTTGATCTAGAGGACAAGGTTTAATGTTCCCAATGGCACTCAGTAGCAGCCACTCTATGATGCTTAAAATCCAAAAGCAACTTCAGTTCTTTTCAGTTCAGTTCAGTTGTTACAACCATGTCAGCAGTAAAAACGCGTAATACTGATACTCTTGTGTTGAGCACTAATGCACAAACAAGGGAAAATGAGAATGAAATGGAAAAAAAAAATCCTGAAGAAAAACTCTACTAAATCAGATGTAAAAAAACCCCAACAATCAATACTTACTCTAAAGGAAATCTAGTAAAAGCAACACATTTTTCAAAGTTTGTATATTTTGGCGACAACAGCATATTTTTGTTATAATACATTTTAACAGGCTTATTGACCAACTCTAGTGATAAAGGTATTAACCCTGCTCAGTAGAATACTCTAAAATACATGTTGGTATCTCCTAAACATTAAGGCCTGATATCATTTGTGGAAAATGTCTTGCATACGTTGTCCTTCCATCTACTGAATCTGATTCCTTTTTGCAGTCACATGGTTTCTAAGTTTTAAAAATAAAGGAACATCATTACCAAGCTAGTTTTAGCATCAGGGGAATAAAGACAGGCTCTCCATTTCAGAGCTTTGATTTTGGACTGAGTTACAACGTCTGCTTCTCGCAGGCCGAGGATGACAGAAATTTGGATTTTTACCCAGCCCAGCATGACTGAGCTAATTTTCTCACAGGGCAAACTTCTGCTGTGCCTAATGTAGCCACAAAGAACTATAAATAACTAATAACTTCAGAGCTGTTACTGCTTGAGAATGCTGGCAAGAAATGCCGATTTCTTCTACTGCAAGACTTGTTGGAGACTTTAGGTGGCATCAGACCTCCACTGGAATAACCCTCGCGAGCATTTTTAGTTGTGGATTATTCCAAGACCAGGAGAAAGATTTCACCTGTTTGTTCCTGTCAGTTAACCTTTGAAATTAGCTGAATGGGAAAAGTGAGAACTAGAGGACAAAGAGATAAAAGGTTGGGGAAGAGCAAATGCTTGTCTTTTACTGCAAATAATCTGTTGCATTGGTTTTACTTGACATTTCCTTTAAGATCTATCAATCACAGCGTGGTTTTGTAACATATGTTGCCTGACACAGATTTCCTGGAAAATGATGTGTTTCTCTCATTTATTTTTTTTATAGCAGGCAATGGTGCTGCCGTTGCCTCATATTCCGGTCTCGAGCATCTACCATAGCAGGCACAGTGGTATGTTTCAGAAGAGCTGTGGAGCATGGTACAGACTCCCAGCACTTTCTCAAGCTCACTTTAATAACTCTGTGGCATTTTCAACTACTACAAATTCAGTCATCTTAGCTAAGTGACTAAAAAAAGAGCCACGTTAAGCTAAAAGCAGGAAGACAAACATTCTTCTGATACTCAGTTAGTATTTTTTTCCTCTCTATAGAATGCCCTTTTGTAACTTGTTGTTTTACACGCAGTGCTGTGACGTAAATCAGCCCCTGCATCCTCTTGTGCGTGCTATTCCCACGCTAGGAGAGGCTTCAGGCTCCGGCCCAGGACACTGGTTTCTCTTCCAGAGCTTTCCTGGGAGCTGGCTGGGGCAAGGCAGCAGCTGAACACAGCAAGCGGCCATGGCAGGGGGATGTCCTGCAGCAGCACCCTGCTCTGCTCTGCCAGTGCCCCCCGGGTCACACCATCACCCTTGTCAGCAACGTGGCCTGTGCATTTTGTCTCTGTACACAGTTTTTCAAAATTCAGCCTCAGAAAATCTTTCACTCTGAGATGTCTCAGGCTCCCCTGAAACACTCACTCTGAACTTTCAGTCCCCAGAATCTCCTGCTGCCCTCCCTCCCAGACACTGCTCGTGCAGAAGGCAGCAGGAGCCTCACACGCTGTTATCAAACTCCTGCTTCTACAAAGTGTCTGTGTCTCTTCCACAGCTAGAAAGATTCATATTTAGAAAGGATACACATCTTTCACTTCAGTGTGAGGTTTTTAGATTCTATAAGGTAAAATTCAGAGATCATGGATGTAAGGGAACCTCCAGTTTAAATCTCTAAAATATGGTTCAGGTCCTTTTAAAAGGGTATTATTCATGAGAAGCATGTTTGGTAAATTAAAAAAGAAAGCCTACCCTGGGAAACCAAATCCACTCCAGTTTTTCCTTTAGAGATGTGCAACCCACACATTGTCCCACTGTTCTCGTTTATGAGAAATAAAAAGGTCGGTCAGATGATTTATTTTCTTTAAGGTGTGTGAAGCACACAAATAAAGCAACAGAATAGACAAAGAAATTATATTTTCAAAATATTTTCACTTTTAATAGTAATCCAGAGAGCTGGCTTTGAGAGTGGGCTTTTTCATTTGGTCTGTGCAGTTTTACAGGAACACTGCATAATGTTCTAGCTGTCGTTCTACTGGAAAACACTTCTTATATTACCCATCTGCAGGTAATTTTATACACGGGCACAAGAAACAAAACCATTGCATGAGTCACACACTAACGAGGAGCATAAACGTTTCATCACATACTTCAGAGGGGAAGCACTGCCGGAACCGTGCACAAGTGGGAGACACACTATGATGATCCCAGGGCTCCAGGCACCCCCGTACGGCACGGGGCCAGCTGTGCCTGGGCTCCCAGCACCACACTGGCGGGTGCCTCCCTCCTTCCCTCCAACACACGGGTAGTGCCCTGCCCCATGCCGGCAGCACTAACGCCTCATCCCACCCCGGAGATGTGGACCCCTCCACTGGCCTGGGATGTGCTGTCTCTGCAGAGCTGCTCTGGGGAAGAGGCAGCCTTCTCCTTAAACCCAGCACATCCCTCTGCTCTGTCAGCTACAGGCTGTCCCGCACGCACACGTAACTACACGCGGAATAAGTCTACTAACAGTAATTGACTGTCAAAAGGTGACTGTGTTTGCAAGTTTTGTGGGGTTAAGGCAATTTTCTTACATATCTGTATGTAAGGCAGTTATCTAGCCATACTACGCAGCCTACGCCGTGGAACTCATCCCGTTAGCCTGTACTCATCCCAATAACTGCACTCCACTAAAGCAAAATTAGGGAACAATTTCTAGAAAAATGCCCGGTTCCAATTGAATTCAAAACACAAGCAATCCACCACTTCTCCTTCCACTTCTTTTTCCATGGTTATCATCTTGTTAAAAATTATTTGGAATTTGTCCAGATTTTGGTTCTTCCTATGCCTTTTATTCACTAGATTAAAAAACCCTTCAGGGTTTGATCTTCTCCCCATGAAAGCATTAGCAGAGATTATGTAGTCTTATTGAGACATTCTTAATCACAAATTTCTCTCAAAGAAGAGAACTTTTATCATGTTACAGACAAAAGTTGACAGCGCTTCTTTCCAACTCAAAGTTGATTTATCTTCCTCTGGGCTATTTTGTTTTCTAAATCATTGTCTCATGATGGCACACAGAAACTCTTCTTTGTTGTGTACTTGGCATGGAGACACAAAGCTCAGACTAACAACCGAGGCACAGGAATTGCAGACATTACCGTGACTCAGCTGAATTGTGGAGACTGCTTGTGAACATGGTTTAGGCCCATGTCAAAAGCAAATTACTGTGACTTAACAAGAACATTTACTGTCCTTTAGATAGGAGGGTGTCTGCTATCAAGTTCTGGGTCAGTCAACCAGCAAATAACCCCAAGTCTAGGCTATATTAATATCTAATCACAACACAATTACCATATTCTGAGAAACACACGTCTGCTGTTGCACAGTGGATGGGCACTGCCCCGGCTGTGGGGGGCACTGCCGATGTGGCTGCTGGTGCTGGATGTGCCTGTTTCAGAGGACCATGGCTCGCTGCGTGCTGCAAGTCACCAACTCTCATGAACTGTTAAAGTCACATTCAGTTACACATACTAGTCATGTTGGAAATATTCCACAGATATGCTTAATAACTCTCTTTTGTCTATAGCAATAGCCAATAGTTATATTCCTTCTCACTTCCCCCTCTACCACCTACAATTTCTCACAGACCCAAGGGAGCCTCACACACTGAGCATCTCCTAAGTCCAGGACTAAGCCTCTAGCACAGACAACTGCTTGCTGGCAGGGCTCCCTCATCCTACCTTGCTACTCTTGTGCACCTCCACAGTCATTTTGGTATTTGCATTGAAGGAGGGGAAGGTGAGAATATCCCTTCCTGCCCCTTTCCCAAGGGACAGACAAGCTTACTCAGCCAGGAGAAGAGGGAGGACCACCCCTTAGGTGCAGGGGCCAAGCCACACAGCAGCTCCGTCACCCCAGGGCTGGTGCCAGCTCTGCTATGCCGATGGCTCTGGACCATGCACAGGACTGGGATCGATTGTTAGAATCTGGTCCCTCTGCTTCCTCAGTGGAGAAATGTAGCCAAAAATGTAAATTCACAGAGAAGTGTTTCCAATGCCTGTGTTTACTTTTCCACAACCTTTTCATGTTTCTCATTTCTCCCTGCTGATTTAATTATGTTACTCTGTCCACATTTGCTGAACTCTTTCATCTGCTGTGTTAACGCATACAGGCTCCAGCTCACAACTGCTCTGTGACCGAGTTACCTCCCTGACCCACATCCTCTCGTCTGCTCGGGAGAGTTTCTTCCCACTTGAGGTTGGAGACTGGAGGTTCCATCCATCCCAGGTGTAATACCTCCACTCAGGTGGGCATTACACACCCACATGCCTCATCACAGGCCACTGCTGTGCTTTTCTGTGATAGCTCCTACCCTTGTGCCGTTGATGAACTGTGTAGCAAAACCAGATGCCTGACACTTCCCTCCTATACCCTTCAACACCTCCCCAGATCCTGGATTAACTCCAGTCTGACAGAGAGAGAGAGAAGTCTGTGACAACTCTGCAAGATAAAATGGTCTGAGAGGTTTGTCTCTGTAAAAGACTCTGGGAAAAGGCTATGGAACCAAGGATTCAGCCCATCTGTCCTCCAACACACACAGACTGCAGAGGCAGAGGGGAAGGACAAAGCAGAAAGCTTGAAAAGCATCAAGTAAAGAGAAAATGGAAGTAAAAATTGTAGCATACTGCTACAGTTGGGGTGGGAGGTGGAGTGCATATAGCTTGCTGTTACTGTGCAGGCAGTCATTTAGAGCAGAACTGTGCTGTACTGGATACAATACACAGCTAAGCTCTGAAAAAATAAAGGTTTCTCTGGGTACATAACAATAAACAATAGCAGCACTATTATTCAGGTGGATAAGACTAAGTAATAGCATCAGGGACAAGATATAAATGAAAACGTATCAGTATTGTAAGTGACAGTCTCCATACCCCAGCTGTCTCGCTGTAATCAGCTCCTGCGGCATTCCTGCAGGAAGTAGTTCTTAAAGCAGGCCCCTGAGGATCCCTGGCCAGTTGGAAGAGCTGGCTGACAACAGGGAGATGTTACCACTTTCTCCCTGCTCCACTGTGTGTGTGCTCAGCTCCAGTACCCACCCTGACCCCCAGGCGCTCTTCTTCTGAGGCTGTGTGTCCCCACAGCCCCCCAGATCAATGGCTTGTGCTTCGCTCCTGGGGCTGCTGTGCTGTGAAGGCACGTGTTTCATTAACCCAGATACCACCGACTACTCACCAAATAGGGCAGGAAGGAATAAAATGAGAATTCAATAAAGTACTTGATACAATGGTGAAGGATATCTCCAGTTTTCTAGCCAGTGTAAAAGTGTCAGACATCACAGCATTCCTTCCTGGGCAAAATTATTGCTGATTGTTTCTGTTACCACTCTAGAATGTTTAAAAGGGGAAAAAACCCTTCAATTCCTCTTTTTTTGACTCAAACCAAAGAAATTACATGTTTTCGCAGCTTTTTAGCAAGAAGACCTACCCCATGAATATTTCAAAATAAAATCATGTGAGTTGTTGTTGTTAGAGGAAAAGAGCATGGCGATGGAGCCATCAGACTGCACGGCTGCGGCCCCAAGTTAGGGAACGTGCAAGCACACGCGCTCAGGAACAACAGGCACATTCAGAGGCGCAGCATCGGATGCAGAGAGGGCTGGGGAGGGAGCCCTGGCAGAAGACAACTGCAGGAAGTGCATGGGATAACCTTCTCATCGGGAACAACTTGAAGTAATAAATACCTTTGTGCTTGTAAATGAATACTGAAGCAAAGCTGAAATGGAGATTTTCTGAGAAGCGAAGCTGTCACGGGTAACATCACTGCTGATTAAAGGATACCTGTGTGTTCATACATAAGGGCTGCAACTAATGACGGGTCTGGGAGACCTGCCTATTTGTAGCATTGCTTGCATTTGTAAGGCACTGTTTTCACATGATCAGGATTCAAAATTTAACTTGTCTTCACTGAAGTTTTTAAGCTTATGTGTCTGCCTCTGGATAACTACTTTGTTTTCCAATTTCAGGCAAAATTATATAGAATCATAAAGTAATTCAGGTGGGAAGAAACCTCAAGGAGGTCAGCTGATCCAACCCCCTTGCTCAGCATCAGATCAGTTTGCTTCCAAAGTCAGATAAAAAAACATGTTATTTTGTTATATAAAACATCTTTGCTGCCCTTTTCTGCGAAAGGCTGGCATGTTTTGGTGGCAAGGACTTGAAGGCTGGCAGGAGGGAGTATCCTGTCTGCCAAGGACTTCTACCAGTGATGTCTAAACTCACTTTGATTTGTTTATGTTAGAAGCCACCTTAAAATAGTTCTTGTACATACTAAAGAGAGACTTATTTAGCTGCTAATTTCTTCAGAAGAAATTGTTTGCACTAAGCAGCACTTTCCTTTCCATTGTAGCCTTTGGCTACACATAGAAATGGGAGGCTCATCTGGGAGAGGAAAATCATCTTCATCCTGCAGGGAACCCAGGGAAGGGAAGAGAAGGAAAGGAAGGAAGGGAAGGGAGGAGGCTGAGTGAAATACAAAGAGGTAAAAATAAGACCTGTGAGGCAGAACTAGGAAGGGAGGAAGACAAAATGAGCCTGCCAAGCAGGTGAAAAGGAAACATGAGCTGAGGGCAAAGAGTCTGGCATGCAAAACTAAGGGACAAGACAGTGGCTGGCTGGGCTGAACAACACAAGCAAGCACCAGGGAAAACAATTTAATATGAACATAGATAAAGATCCGTCACACACATGTGGCCAAATTATTAGGTCCCTGTGAAACTTGTTCCTCCCTGTTGCTATAGGCAGATGGAAGGACTGAGAGGCTGCCTGATGCCAGTTACCCATCCTTGTTCGGTACCAGAGGTGCTGAGAGCGAAGGTCAGACACCGGCATAGCTGAAGGTGTGTGACAGCCTCAAAGCCCACTCGTGGTACAGATGCAAATCAAATATAACCAGTGCTTGTACACTTCAGCCACTTCTGTACAGATTCCCCCTTGCCCCACTATGCACAGCCTGCTGATAAGCCAACACAAAACCACAGTTTCTATCGGGAATAATTTTCAAACTGAAAGACAAGTTTCCTCTGCAACAGTTATATTTACCCATTTGTGAGAGACAGAAGATTATAATCAAAGCAAACACCAGAATTTGTGCTCAGCTTAGTGCTGTTTGACCCAAATTAACTATAATACAGTAATTTATCTGGCCACTGAAAGAAAAATGAATGGTTACAGAGCAGCAGAAATTATAGTCAGTTCATGCCTGGCTTCATCAATTAAAACAAAGCATGAGGGGACAGGCAAAATACTGTTTTAGGCTTTGATTCAGCAAAATATTTCAGTACAAGTTTCAGCCTTAAGCTACTTTCATTGTGCTGAAACACTTTGATGAATTGAAGCCTCAAAGACCTTTTGTTTTTCCACTTCTATTTTAATCAGATCAGCCCGCAGGTACACACACAAGACATGATAGCCCCTTCTGAACCGTGAGTACCCCGACTGCTGTGGAAGAGTGCTGTCCAAATGGCTGTAAAGTCAGCCTCTCTCGGCACCAAGGAATGTTTCAGCTTCTGAAATTTGAATAATTTTTTACTTTTCTAGAAGCCCTTCAGTGGTAAAGCAAACTACAGAGAATCTTTCAAGCCTTTATAAGGTGGTTTGGAAGTAGAGACTAATTTTTGAAGCTATTAAATAATTTAATTTTAATAAATTATTAATATATTTATTAACTTCTGATACATTAATTTAATTTTTAATTAAATAATTCGATTCCAACCTCCTGGATTGAGAATTCCCTGTGTCAGAATCCTTCTACAAAGGGCCCACCTCCATGTGGGGTACACAGGAAGGAGGACACCCCTGCCACTGCCAAGGCACCTCTCCTCACCTGACCTTCGGGTAAATCTGTGAAAATCTAGGTAGCTGCAGGAAGTTTAGGATGGAGTGGTTGCATACATGACTTGAAAGAGGGTTCTGAACTTAATGAATTTCCTGTTACTAAATCTGACTTTTCTCTAGAATAATTAATTAGATGTTTAAAATCAAAGTAGTGGGTGCATATTACATGGACAATTGAGTGAGTTTAGGCTGTAAAAGCCAGACTAATAGTTTGCATTTTAATTTATTCTTAAAGCAAACACTTAAGAGGCAAACTAAGAGTCATGACATGACTTTAGTAGCTGGCCTAAAGTATGCAGCTGATACTATACCTCTGATCAATACCCGACATCCTTCTTTTCAGGAAATGTGGACAAATCTCTATGGGTGTATTTTAGGTTACTTTTTCTCTTGATGTCAGGGGAGACCTGCCAATAGAAAGCTCTGCTCCTAGTGTCTAAATAAAATAGGGAATTCTCAAGTGTAAATATGATCATGATGGAGAGGAACACGTATAATTCATGTGAGGATCATGGTGAGCCAAGTCCATTCGGGCCAACTCAAATGCAGCAGCCAGTCCTGAACATTTCATAACTTAATCATTACACACACTACAACAAACACTGCTACAGTCGATCTGTGCAACTGGATAAAGAGATGAGAGATGTCCCCTGTCTGTTACAGAGTGTAACATACATTACCCAGTCTTAGCAGTTAGCTAACGACTCACTTTTGTCCAGAAGCTAGTAAAAATCCCTCACTCTGCACAGGAACTTGACAAAGGAAAAATATTATTCAAGAGATTAACATTTCCCAGGGTGGGTGACTGATTTAGCAAACCAGAAACACTGCTATTGCACCGTGCCTGCCAGCCTCCACGGTCCATCCACTGCTTCTTCCTCTCCTGAGCCAGGCTTCCCCCAGGTGGCAAGCAGAAGCCTGATGCAAAAGTGAGAAAATTGTGCTTTTGCCAGGGGTGAAAGGCAGAGTCAAGTCACAGTGGCTCCCCTAATTTGAATGCTGACACATTTGCTGCAAGTGACCTTTGTGATATCTCACAGAATGCAAACAAGGCCTCAGCGATAACACTGGCAGGGAGAGGAGGGCACAGACTGAGAAGGAAATGCATATTTTTCACATCACATCAGCCCAATTATCAGTTATTGTTCTTTGCAGAATCTTTTTAACTATGCTTACAACTCAAAGAGTGTAGCTACTTAACTGTGACAGACCCTCGCCCCTTCTGCTCCCCATTGCTTGGTGTACTCATGATGCAGTCACACCCCTCAAAAGGTGTTTTTTTCTCCCCATGAAAACAAGCCAAACCCAAACCTCGTTTTTGCAAGAAATGAGTCACACTTCGGGTTTTATCTGATGATTTCTACAGTGCAGTCTGAGAAAAGCCAAGCTTGTAAAATTCTCATAAAGGAATCACAATATGACCTCACCTGTCTGGCAAAGGCAGTGCTGCAGTTCCTTATCCATGGGGCACCAGTGACCAGTTAATGCTGGGACACACTCCAGTGACTACTGAAGGTGAGTTACAGAGAGCTCGGGCACCAATTTCTCTGTGCTATTGATGATTCCAGGTAGGTTTTTTATGATAAACACAGTGGTTACAACCCAGTTTCTGGACTTGTTTTCTCTGACTTAAATTCATGGAGCCACACTTTGCCACACTGCCATGTCAATGAGTACAGTTCATGGAGCAGACTTGCCCAGTAGTTTGCATCATCACCTGTGTCCCTTTTCTGGTCCCTCCTTATCATATTTTACAGAAAATTGAGTGGGCAACATCTTCATCCATAAATTCTTCTCTGACCACTTTCCCTTTAGCTTAAGCTTGCAACATCCTCTCCTGTCTTGTGCTATCTTATCCTGCCAGTATGGTTGCATCAGCAGCCTCACTGTAACCACCTGAGCAGTGCATCACGAGTACACCAAGCAGTGAGGAGCAGAAGGGGCGAGGGTCTGTCACGGTGCTTGCCTGTCCTTTCATCCCTCTCCCATGAAAGTTTGTTCATAAGCATGTGGACAGAAAAGCTGCTTTGTCACTGTAAATGTCCCATCATACCAGAACAGAGAACGTCACAGAACTTCAAGTTAAATTTTGATACACTGGGCACTGTGCTAAGATACATGGTAAGAACAAGGAACTTAAATTTTAGTATTTTCTAAATACTAAAGACAAGATGACAACAAAGAGACCAAACATTATACCTGTGATGCTCCTGGCAGCTCATGTTGTTATGCAGGAGGGCTGCTTCAGCAATCTGTATCCAACTGCAATTTACAGTCAATGGCTTAAGGAACAAGCAGGTATGTTACAATGCCAGAGCGCAGCCAGAGGCGATGTCAGGAACAGCCAGCACCCAAGTAGCTGTCTACCCTGCTGGGATGATGTCTCCTAGCTAAACAGAGATGGACTGAAATATGATGTGCTATCAGGGATTCCTATTTTAAAGCCACTGAATTTGTCAGCCAGTCAAAGTAATTCAATTTTTCAATGTTTTATAATTACACAACTCATTAGAGGATATTACCAAAGAAGTGCAAAATTTATGCAAAATTTCCAAAAGTTATCATAACTTTACACAAATTGGTACATTATTTTGCTTCACTAAGAGCTACATTTTCAGAACCCAGCTCCCACCTTCCTGGAACACCTGAGTGACAGACAGCCTGAGGTCCCACAGATAACCTGCAAAGCACAACCCTGGCTCATGGCACAGATCAAGGGTTGCATCACGTGAAGCCAGGAGCTGCAGACCAGAGAATGCACTGTCAGGAGATCGCTCTCTTGGAGAATAGCTTTGAAGTACTTAGTTTAAAAGAAAGCAGAGGAAAGTTGATCAAAGGGGAATATGGTTTTAACGAGGACATTATTTTTTGCTCCCATAATACTTGTGTATAAGAGAGGCACATGAAAGCCCCTGGAGAAAGACACATGCAAAGTGCCTTTCAGAACGAGCACTTGGCTTTTCAAGCAACTGGCATTCAACCATACTTTCCACAAACCTCAAGCAAATGGGATTTTTGGCCATAAGTCATTGCTTTGACACATCAGCCACCTGCCCGAGTTTTGTCAGGTGGTTACAAGAAAAAAAAACAACTTTTCAAATATTTAGTGCGCACAGAGTTATCCAGTCCCTTCCAGCAGGACAGTTTCTTAGCAGAAATCTGTAACAAAAGTGGTTCTGGCTCAGGTGCTCCAGAGGAGTATTAACTACTTGCTCTTTCCACACCGGGACCTTTGATCCCACCAGTCCTTGTTAATGTTCACACTGGTGGTTTCAGATTCGCAGGCAATCATTGCACTATTAACAACATGACTGTAAAGTATGATGAAGAATTTTTCCAGGTACTAACAAAGGAGAAGAACAATCCCAATCCCCTAATCCTTCTCATTCAAAAGCCGAAAAGAGGGAATCTGTATGAATCCCCTTGCAGGAGCTAGAGGCCAAGTTGGGAAAATGTTGCAACTTACTGTCATACAGTTATTGTGCCAATAAGCAATCCAGCAGAGAATTACCAAACAACATGGTCGTCTTCTCATCCCATTCCCTTTCACAGGGGAGGGGAAGGGAGAGAGAATTTTGTTGTGCAAATCATAAGTGGAAAAATGTTTTCCCACTGTAGAGTGTTGGCCAAAGCCTAAAGTGACATGAATAAATATCACTGGAAAGGAGGGCAGGAGGAAAGGAGGAAAAGGAAGGTCACACAGGCTCTACCCTTCTTGTGATATGGCTTATTAAAAATGCCATCGAAGGTTACTGCATATTAAAAATGTTATTATTAGATTGCTTTTCTCTGGGACTGCAGAATCTTAAACAAGCCAGAGACTTAGAAAGTTCATTTTGTTTCTCAGGCTGTCTCTTCTGACTGACACACATTTTCCTACCGTCCACATACAGCTCCTCTGTTGGCATCAGTCATCATACAATCCGAGTGCCAGAGAAATGTAATCCAAGTGGTACAAAATGTAAGTATCTCTTGAGAGGGGAGAATAAAGTGCAAAATTTCTCACAAAAATCTTGAGAGACAGTCAGAAAGACTGTAAAACAAGGCACTCAGCATTTTGCAGGACTGGGCTGCATAGAAACATCCTACTCAAAGATTACTAGCTATATTTGGTAGGAAAGAAAGAAGCAGAATATCAAGAAATTGCAGCTACATCAGGCCAGATAATCACATACCTTACAGAAGGTTTAAGGGTTTTTTTCAGTATATATGTTTCTACTTAACAATGCTTCATAGTACAAGCAGCCTGAGAAAAACCAAAGTCTCACAAAAGGAAAGCAATTGCAGGTAGGTAACAGAGACTCAGACAGACTCTGGAGGCTGCTTCTTTTATGAAAGATGAAGGGAGCTGCAAGCTGTTGTCCCTTAGGTAAAGCAGGGGTGGTCTGCAGGTTCTAAATCACTTCTCAACAGGGGCTGATGTGGCTCTTACTGTAGGAAATGGAAACTCTCTAGTTACTTACATGAAAAATGGATGTTTTTGCTGTAGAATAAATTCTGTCTACTAGGCATGATTACGTATTGGATAATTATACAAGAGCTCATTCCTTCCACCGCAGAAATTAGTGGAAGAAATTCTCTAGCTTATGTTCAGCAAGTCAGACCAGACAAGCACAATAATCCTGACAGTATTAAGAAAGCACTTCACGATCTTTGGATAAAAAAATACCAGAAGAAATCTCAGACATCCATGCTTCCCCTGGGTTTAGACATAAGATCTGGGAGCTATTACACATTCCACAGGTACAGTAGCTTGCACCTCTAAACATCTCCTTCTTCAATGCAGAGCTGATAACTAAAAATGTTTTCCCTGAGACAAAGAACTGGACTTCTAGCTCAATACAGGGCTGTGGCAGATGTGACCAAGAGAGGACATAGTTGCGTCTCCTGTAGTCTGTGCTCAGAAATGGTACAGACCAGTTAGAGACTGGCAACAGTAAATTCTCACTCAGGAGCTGTTTTCTGGCATGTGTGTGTTGTCAAATTTCTCTCACCTTTTTTTTGGTGGAGGTTTTTGTGACAAGGGAAAGTAAAGAGAATCTTTATTACTGGCCAAAGCTCACTGTCTGTTTACTGAGCACACTTTACCTCTTTGTCCTAACATATGCGTTTTTACGTTTTAACCTGCAGGTTGGCAGATTTTACAAGTGTTCCGATATGTCAGACTACTGGAAAGGAGCATTCCCAGGCAGCAGGTGAGCCTGGGCAGGTCCATCATTGCCATGATTAGTTTGTAAGAATTATATCCTACTAACAATAAGGAAATAGGGAATGAGCTTTCACTTTAGTAACCTGCCCAGAAGTTTAGCTACTCTTGCTTTTCCACTTGACCTTGCTACAGGACTGGGGAACAATAGTTTACTCTTACTACTAAAACACTGCCACTTATCTCCTACTTAAGTTTGAGTATTCTAACTTGAGCTAAAAGATCATGCTATGATTTTGTCTGTTAGGTTAAAGGATCCCTAATACTATTTTTCCAAGTAGGCACTGAGAGACGGGGATCAGGCTGCCTCTCAACTGCTAACTGTGCTGCCTTCTAGTGTGGCCTTACGATTCTCAAAACAACAGATTTCAAATATGAGGAGAAGCGTCAACGCTCCCCGAATATCCCGGGTGTAACAGGGACAGCCCAAAGCTGTCTCTGTCCATGAGATTAGGAAAATGCCATTGTTTGTTCTGAAAGCATTTGCCCTTGAATACGAGAACACACTGCTCCCCTTTTGCTCCACAAAGTTAACAGAGACATGCCTGCGGGATGACTTCCCCCAGTATTTACATATTTATGCTTCTGTCCTGTATTAGTCAGTGTTTCTGTCTGGAGCCCATAACCTTTGGTCAGGTCTGGGATCTGCCTGGACTTTCTACAGTTGTGCTGGAAGACAGATTCCTCGTGGCAGTCCAAAATACTCTGGGGAGAGGTAGGTAGGTTTTTGTCCTTAACAGGATAAAGTGTTCCCACCTCATAGGTGCCTAGTTTCTGCTTGCAGCTCTTGACTTCATGGGACGAGTGCTGCAGAGGAGGGTTTCAGGCGGCTGCAGCACACCAGGTGAGAGACTGCTGGTCTGTGTTGGGCCAGGGGATGTGTGCTGGCAGAGGGGAAGAGAAACATAGAGGGGAAAAAACTCTCCTTGGGAAGACAAAGTCATCTGTGGCCATGCCTAAGGGAGGAAGACACTGATGTGCAGGAGATTTAACTGCACTGAAGTTCGCTGTCATCCAGCATTGCTTCAGCCTCATTCCCTCAGATCTCCCCTGCACACAGGTAAAAACTTGTGGGTTTATTTACAATATCTCATGAGATATTGTAAATTCAGCTGGCTCACACCTAAAGATGGTGCATGATAGACACCTTTCAGTGGCAACACCACCCTGAAGTGTGCCCATCCCAATGCTCTTGCCCACCCCCATCCCCAGCACCCTGCTCTGCCCTTCTCCCAGCCCAGGAGCTTCTGGTGTGACATGGCCAAGAGGCCCATCTGGTTTGGAGAAACTCTGCAAAAGGAGTAATTCCTACTGCGGCTGGGCCAGCACAGCCTCCTGGGTGAGGGAGAATGGCACAGGACAGGAGCAAACAAGGGGAGCAGGAGGGGGGACTTCCTGAGCTGGCACTGCCACTTAGAAAAATCCCTGGCCCACCTTCGCCTTGGGGTACGTTTCCAAGTTCACCTATACAGTTTAAGAGCATAAAACCCACTGCTGTCAAGAGAGATTTTTTCCTTGAGGCCCATGCTCCCGCTTTACTGAGAAGTAGCTGAAATATCTCATATAAAAACAAAATTTACAACAATGAGAAGTTATTTTGTCTTTTACAAGAGCAGCGACTCTCTATAGAAGCCTTTCACAGCCCCTAAAGCTTCAGAAAGGCACTGAAAGGAATATTCTAGGATTTAGATCCACAGCGAAAGACAAGCCTCATCCAAACACTCCCACTGACTCTGGCTGGCATTGAACTGGACCCACATGTGAAATGTAAGCAAAATATGCTCCAAGTCCTTCACAATATAGTGGATTACAGCAAGAGTGTTTTTTATTTATCAAAAATGGGGTTATAACAAAGGGACATTGAGATGCTCAAGGCTTTCCTTTCCCCTTCTCTAAACATTCAGGGGAAAAGGCAAAGAGACTTGTTCTCACACGCATAGATACATCACCTCCTCAGCAAATATGTCCACAAATTTGTTTCCCCAGCATAAAACTAAAACACGCAGAGAAATATTTTTCTTCCAGTGTTTGCTTTCTATTTATTTTCTGTTGCTACCTTTGTGTCTGCAGCAACACCAACGTTCCCTGAGCCCCAGAACCCACTCATTTTGCATCTGCTGCCCAGCCTTTCAAACCCCAGAGGACTGCACTCGAGCAGCTCTCCCTTTGCAGCTGGCAGTCATGGGATTGTTTCAGAGTTGGGGTGAACAGGCAGAATGCCTGGAACATAAATAGAGGCTCCCAGCTGGGTATTGGAACTGGGATGGGACATACCACCTCAGTTGTGCTTTCAGCAGACGTTTAAGGAATTGGAGCTTTAAGTTACCTCTTTATGAGTTGTTTTATTATTATTCTTCCAAGTTTCTCTATTGTTATCTTTATTTCTCTGTTGTCTTCTCAACTGTTCATGGAAAGTCAAAATACTGAAAGGTCACTGGCAGATTCAAATTAAGTTTTGAAGGTCAGCAAATAGCCACAGGGATTTATTCACCCAATTTCAAGCAGAAAAATATATATAAGCAACTTATTGGGAAAAAAAAACCCAAACCTAACTGCACATATCTAACCAAGGCAACCTCACAGTCCTGTCATTCAAAACTTTACTATTGTTTCCTCATTGCTGGTAGCATCACTTTCTGTGTCGAAAAATGGCAACCTCTTCTGCACAAAGATCAAGGACCATAAATTTTCACATTCTGGGCACTATAAGAACCATAAATAACAATTTATTGAATGAATCTCACTTCACTAGGCATGACTATCCCAAACTTGTATAATGTGTGAAATCATTTATTGCTTGGAGACCTGTTAAACAGGCAGCCACAAAAGCCCATTGCATCTCATTGTTTGAAGCATAAACCTCAACAGCATTTATTTCTAAGCTATTTTTTGGGTACATGCAGAAATCAAACCCTTGTAAAAGCTTTTTAATTTCCTGCTCTCATTCTTTGGGCCCACAGACTGGACCTGTAAGATATTTCACATCTTTTTTTCCACATTACTGGTAAACTCCTTCAGTTTCAGCCGTGATGCCCATAAACAAAATTCACGTCAGACAGGGCAAAGGTTCCAAGACAGACAGTTATTAGCTCAAAGCCAGAGTGTTTCATTTTAGACTTCATCCCCATTTAAACCATGAAAACCTCAGTAAGTATTGAATTTAAATCCACTGTCACTTTCTCCAGGCCTTTGTCAAAGGACTCATTATTAGTTTCTATTTTACAGTACCTTCTAGATCCCCATGCTGAGAGGGGCCACACTGTATTCAAGTAGAGCTGCGTGCACACAGACCAAGAAGCGGTCTCTGTCCTGTAGCATTTAGGATCCCAGACAGACCAGACAAAAGATAAGAAAGAGGAGCTACGTTTCCAGCATGCATCACAGAGCAGGTCAGAGGGTTCAGGAGAGCTCAGGATTCACAGGTCTTAATCCAGGGCTTATCTACCACATCAGATTTTGTCATACCCTTTTTAAACAAAACAAAGTGTGTATATATATATATATATATAAAATAAAGGGTACATGCAGATATAATAAATATGAATATAAATCTTTTTGAAAGAAAGGTTCTGTCCTTCTTAGAGGAGCAACCACAAAACCTCATAAGCCTCTTGAATCCATCTGAATCCTCTCCTTTCTCAGAGTACGTGCTAATGGCCCCTAACCCAATGGCTCGCTCTCACAACAGAAAGAACAGTTTGCTGGAGAACAGTTTTTGCAGGAGTGTGCAATGTTTGAATATGTGTTTACTGAAAGGGATCTTTAACATTTCTGGTTCCTGTTGTCCTGGTGCCCTATTTCTGTGTGCCAAAAGGGAGAGAGCAGCAGTACTTTGCCTGAAGTGGGACTCTGTTATGCTCTGCTCTGAGCCCCGTAGGACTAGGCAGCTATCAGGAGAAAAGTAATTGCATGGGCAAGCCTGAGCTGTTAGCTTCCACTCAGGCTTGCAGTGTGTATAAAACCCTGGTTGCCTGATGAAGTCCTGGGTTGCCATGAGCCCTCAGCATCAGCGACATGAGTGTTTTCCAAGCTAAGCTGCCTTAAGCCTGTCAAAGTAGGTTTAATTGTTACTTCTTTTCTCTGAACAGTGCCCAGAAGTGTTATATGACATTGGCTAGGCCAGCTGTCCCAGAGAAATGCTCCAGGGAAAGCTTTCTGTCCCAGCCCTCACAGCTGAGGATGTCTCCTGTAGCAAGCCATCCCCACAGTATTGTGCCCGCGGCCCATGGATCGAGGCTTGGGGTACTTTGCCAAACCAGGACAAAGGAGTAACTGGGAACTCCAAAGCAGAGCAACAGTTGGCAGAAGCACAGCACAGCCCTCATTTTCTCTGCACCATTTCTGTGATTTTCCACTCAAATCACCGTGCCATTTGAAGGAATGCAGACCTGTGTCATTCTGAGTTACAGTCAGACTTGTGGGTGCCACTAATTCTGCTGAATGAACAGTAAAATAGAAACAGACAGAACGATGTGATTAAGCATGCTGTAGAAAGAGTCAGAAGGAACACGCCAACAGTATTTTCAAGAGCCACCTGCCCCAATATTCATGGTGTGACTCACATTTCTACTAAAGTACTGCAGAAACCCTGGACTAGCTACACAATTCTCACCAGGAGTTTATGTGAAATTAAGTCATCCCAAATGGTCATTCAAACTAAGGGTTACTGACAAGGGAAGGGATGAAATAAAATGTTCCTGTTGTTCTAGACAACAAAAAAGACTGCAAAGGAAGTAACTTTATAACCTGAGAAGGGTCTGCAGCTTTAAGAAATTCTCCCCTAAAGGTTGTAAAGCTTTTACTATGCAAAGTATTTTTGCTATTATATACACTGGCGGCCACTAAGTGCAGCTATTTTTTCTGGCGGTCATTCAGAGAAGGTCGGGGCTGATAAAGTGTTTAACAGAGTTTGTTTGGGTAGATCCATCTGTGTTTTTAACCACCCATATAGTCTTTTGTGTCCTTTTAAAAGACACTGGATGTTCCCAAGTCTAATAAATTACAGTCTTTATTTTTATTTGCCATCTATTATTATTTATCATGCCACAACAAAGAACATCTTTACAGTGTCCATGCTTTTCTATATGGATTACACAAGCATCTAAAAAAGGGATGATTCTTTGCAGTGGGGCAGGGGTGCAGCCTACAAAGAGCTCCCATTTCCTTGGTAAAGGCCATGTGAAGTTGTGACCTGTTGTTCTCACACTTTGGGTGCGTTCATGCCTCAGAGGAGTGAAAGAGGGAAGATTGCAATCAAAGGGCAGGGAAGTAACAGGTATGTTGAAAGGATGTAGCAAGGAGCCCAAGATGGACCTTCAGAAAGGAACTGTTTTCAGGTCACATGAGCACCAGGAAAAATATCCTAACTAGTTGGGATGGACCATAATAGCATTCTTAACACTCCCACTGGATAGATTTGGTAGTGCAGGATTTGAAACCTAGCCCCATTATAAACTCTCTGTCCTGTATGGAGCAAACCAGGGGAACTCTCAGCACTCCACTTCCCTGCCTGGCTGTACTGCATGGCCACAAGGTAAAGCACCTCAATGACAATCTCTGCTACTGTTTATGAGTACTCTGTTCCAAAACCTGAAATGAAATATTGCTAGGACTATAGTGCTTCAAAATGCTGTGCAAACGTTTGTTGACTATGAAGCAGGTGAGTATCGGTGTCCCCATTTTACAGATAGGAAGGTAAGTCAAAACAAGCGGCTGGTAGCTAGTGACTGCTAGTGAATGTGTGCCCCAGCTAATGCAAATAACTTCCATTTATGTAAAAAATTATTTAAATCGTACAGTGAGAGGATCTTCACATCTAACAACCATTCTGGACATTTCGTAAAGCTTTTGTATCCAGAGATAGCACTGTCCCGAACACATGTTTCAGGTCCCTTTGACACTTACCTGAGCTTATCTGCTACAAAAATCACACGTCGCTCCAACAGCAGAGAAGCAAAGATCCTGATGATCTGACGAACGCTGAGGCACTTGAAAAGGCATTCAAAGTCCACGTGTTCCAGGCGCGAGTCCATGGGCCGCCGCAGCTCAATGACCTGAACACATCCAACAAACATCAGTCAGCATCACTGGTCAGGGCTGACAGCGCTAGGGGTGCCCAGCACCCCAGCCCGGGCCCTCCAGCACCGCTTCACGCTTCCTGTTGGGGGGACACAGAGAATGACCCCCCTCCTCTTTTGCAAACTGAGGCTGGAGGCACAGCACTCCAGAGAAATGGCATATTACACAATTCACTATCAAGTCATTCTTCCCAGAATACAGTTGTGCGCATTAAATCTGCTGTCATTTCCAAGGGAAACATAATTCTGCCTTCTAAACACCCTGTCAGAGATGTAAAGCTTGGCTGAGTCAACCATATGAAGCAACAAACTGGAAACACAGGAGCTGGAAGCTTACAGGGTTAAACCAGCCATAAAGACAAGGTAAATTTGGTTATAAACTTGGCTAGCAATTCAAATTCACATCTAGATAGAAGCCAGGGACTGAACTTAAAGGCCAGGAAAATTTAAACTCAATTTACTTCATTTTCACTCCTCTATGATGCATAATTCACTAGGTAATGTTAAAACCTTTTTTTTTGTCATAAAGATATATACATATATATACTTAACTGGGGAGTCAGGACAAGGTCTTAGATGGTGACTTGTGACATCCCTTTAAAGTCTAATTTTCATACTTCATCCATGACCTCAGGCCCTCTCCTTCCTTTTCTCAAATGCCTTTTGCTTGATTCCTTTATTATATCTTCCTTTTACTCTGCAATTGACATGCTCAGATGTGGAACTTGAAGGTGGAGGACAGAAAAAAGAAGAGGGAAAAATAACATGAAGAAGAGAGTAACAGAGGGAGAAAAATATGAAGTGCAAGACAGCAAATGATGAACTACTGAGGAATTTGAGGAAACAGAAGGGAAAGGGGAAAAGTTGGCCAACTTGAAGCTGTGTTGAAATCTCTGAAGACATATTAACAGGAACATATATACATCTCCTTTTTCCATATGTCCAAAAATCACCGTCACTTTATTGCTTTAGACCACTTTTATGCTTTCATGCACATGACACCACATTCCATGAGCATACTGTATTGGGTTTAAACTGGAGTAGCCCTTACAAAATTCCTCACAAACACACTGTTTTAAGGATATGATCAAGACCACAGAATACTGGAAACAAAACCAGTTCATACCAGTTTAGTTGTAATATTATTTGTGATCAGTACACAGGACTGTAAAAAGAAAATAAGTGTTAGAACAGTATTAGTGTACAGATTTGATTTTTTGAGGCTGAAATACAGAAACATTATGGTGCCAAGAGTATTAGATACCCATCAGGCAGCTGCTGCCCCAAACAGCAGTAAGAATCAAACTGTGGAGCGATGGTGTACCATGAATACCTCCTCAGGACATGCTGCCTCTGCCTACCTCTTTCTCATATTCAGTAAAGGTGCCCACTTCCATTCCTTAGCTTTGGGATTGCAAGCTCAAATCATATTTATGTGCCAAATCATGAGGAGCTGGTTTTACTGCAAAACTTCCAACGCTAAAATCTTGCTGCGGGGTAGGATGCAATGCAAGTTACAGCAGCTTTTACGAATGCCGTGGATGTTTTCTGTTGCCTGGCAAAGCCTTCTGCTTCAGTCTGCTAATCACAAAGAAATATACTGTCTACTTCCCAATTAATCATCATCTTTGTTTAGGCCAGAGGAGCCACAATGGAAGGACAAGATTCTGTTCCTAATTAAGCCAGCACATTCCATTTAAATAACGAGTTTGTACTAGCATAACAGAGAGCAAAGCTCAGCCAGAAGAGAGTTGTTTGTTTGTTTGGAATTATCTCAATGTTTTTCTCTGGGAGAGTTCAGAAGCTTGAGCAGAGGATAGAGAAGTTGCAGATCCATGGTTCCCAGATATATTCACATCAAAAAAGCATTATCAGATCTCACCACTGTTACGCCAGGCAGCCTTTCAGATTTCCTTTGCTTCTCCAGAAGAAAATGCTTGTGACTTAAACATGCCTTGCAAGTCACTTATACAAGGAACCCTTCACATTTTGTACCAAGTGACATTACAGGCCCACTCCGTTGAAGTCGGTGGCGTTACACTTGAGGAAAATATGATTCAATGTAAAAATAGTAATAGCACTGTAAAACTAACCCTAAGGAGTGTAAAATAACCCTAGAGGGGAATTTTTTTCTTGCTTTCACTAACTGGGCCAAATTCAATTCTTATCTGCAGTAATGTATTTCCTCTATATGCTTGCCCATCTGAGTGGAGCTACTGTATACTTACATAAGAACATGCAGAGAGCAGAATTTGACACGGCGAATGGCTAACAAGTCTCAAGTTACAAAGAACTTTTTAAGCAAGGCACCACTATTGCCATTTTCCAGTAAGGCATATGTTGTATATACTTGAGTCAGTAATAAAAGGAAATGAAATCCATTATGTGTGTGCACGCACACACAAACTTTTATATGACATGCTTTTCCAAATATAGACTATTTCTTTGAGGGCCAGTTAAAGGGTATTTATTGCCAAAAAGAGCCATTTAAATACTGCTGGTCACTCCTCCTACCAAGGCCAGGACCAGCAGTAACGAGGTTTGCAATAACAACCAGCTGCTGACCTGTTCAAGCACAGTCAGCATGGGAAACTTACACTTGCTTGTTATCACTGTGATAAAGTCCAGCAACACTGTCGTCTGTTAACTACACTAGACCAGGAATACTAGGGCATTTGTGTTGTTTGTGCTTTTTTCTTAAACACAACTTATTAATAAACGTAAAATAAACAAATACATAACAATAAATTGGCTTATAATCATCAATGGGAACTAGCATTAGCATATCAACACTGGTGCAGCTCCTGCGCTGCTCATTTTGAGAGTGTGCCACCTCACACGCCTTGCAGTATCCATGTGTCTCCTCCTGTTTTTCTTTTGCTGTTTGATATTGGAGTGGTGAGGGGGGAGGCTTTGACTCTTAATGTTTGCAGTTGCTTTTTACCTCGTTTCCAGCTCCAGGCAGAAAGGTTTTGACTTTAATTGTCTTTCCAGGTGCAGGAAAAGGAGATTCCATCAGACTCCTCATAAATGGATAAACCAAGGCAGCAGATATTCCCCTTCTCCTTTCAACCTCATCCAGGATCTGATCCATTAGTAAGACATACGAGAGAAAGAGACAGAACATGTCAGCACCACATACACTTTTGAAGCATCTTTTGACCCACATGTGCGTAAACACATGGCAGATCTATATTTAATTTTCCTCTGCCATGCATTTCTTCACTACCGTTAAAGCCACAGGATTCAATCGTACTCTAAAAATGATACATTTTCCAGTTACAAAATAGAGCCTGTTGGTGAATGCAGTTAACACAGAGACAAGGAAGAAATTGGAAAGAAGAAAGAAGACAGCATGGCAAAAGGGATCTGTATTGTTGGGATTTTGCCTGAACAACAGGGTGAGCTGAAGGAGAGAAAGATCAAGACAGATCCCATGATCACAGAGCAGGTCAGCATCATGTCTCAGTGGTACATCTTGAAATCTGTATTAAGGAGAAACACTTTCTTCTGCCCTGGGCATCTCTTCCATTTCAACTGAGAGGGCAGGAAAAAGCCAGACCAGCAAGAAAAGCAACGCTGCCACACTATGATACCAGCAGAGGTCCACCAGGAAAGAGCTCCTGGAAGAGTCCCGGCCGTGGTGGCAGCAGTCACGTTGCAGTCTGTGCTGAGCTGGAGCCAGCCCCCAGCAGCCTCATGAAGCATGCCCAGCTGTTTACACCGGGTGCCTGATTAAGGTCATTTTCTGTTTGACATGATGCAGAGCAGGCAATCTAGTTTCGAAATAAGCAGATGGAACTTCTTACAGATAGAGAGGACTATTATTTTCTTCTCTCTCTGGTCACATGGGCCAACATAAATTAGATCACAGCTAAGTTTTCCCACATTAGACAGACCATATAGATGATAAACCTAAAGAAGACGAGAAAGCAAGCTTCAAAGCAGTTAGTGGTTTGACCTGAAATGGTGATCTTTTAACCACCACTCAAGAGCAAAAGGCCATACAAGAGTTAGTGGGTCTGAGCCAGGCATTTTCCCTTGTTTCTCTTGGAAATGCTTTTCACTGAAACAGAACATTAAAAGATACTTAAGCACAACATGGTGACTTATGATAGCTAGTGACACCAAATGCCAACAGAGGCATTCATTGGTGCATAGTTTCCTCTTCCTCCTTGCAACACAGTAAAGACCTAACTAAAGCAATGCTGACCCCATATACATAGCTTGCATTCCAGTCCATGGAAGTGGCAGATAACCATAAATGAAGATATTAATTTCATTCTTGATGTAATTTGCAGCACAACTATCCTCACCAAAGAAAAACAGCTACCCAAACAGGAAGCAGTAATGAACCAAGGCTATGCCCCGGGTCCCTTAGTGCTCCTGCACACTGCCGGCATGCAGCTGTAGTGTGCCCAACACATATTTCCTCTTCTGCAGTCACTATTTGATGTTTTATGTTGCTGGAGGTGGGAGCCGTGTGTGTGTCATACCCCTGTTCCGAGAACCTTCACAACACAAATAAAAAGGAGCATTTAAACTAAATAAAAGTTCAGCAGAGATCTCAGGAGATAAAATGGTCAAAAACATCTGTTGAAACCATGACCAAATGAACTGGCTGGAAGTAAAGATATCTGTGGTTCTCACGTCTGTCTTAGCAGTAGGTATTACAACAGTGAGCATAAAAGGCTTTGAGGAAGATTAAAATAACACAGGTTATCAGAAACAGGATGATAAACATTTTAAAACAGGACTCCTTTTGCTTTTCTGATAAATAATATCCGAGGGTTAATATCTTGTGGTCTTTCATCACTCATATTTTTCTGTAAAGACAACTGTTGCTTGTTTTGACTAATTCAGCAAAGTGCACCCTCATGATCATTTTCCTGTTTCACTGGATTTATCAGTTAGGACAGCCCAGGTTCCTTTTACTAGGCTGGAAAAAGAGACCGTCTCACTTTTCAAGAACTTCTGTCTCCATCCACACCACATCTGTCTTCAAAACCAACAGGGATGCTAAGGCTCAAATCTTCCTCCTTCATTTAACAGCTGTTCTGTCCAAGCCCTTTCTTTCCAAATGCGGTGCTTGGAGTGTGTGCTGAAGAGCTGTGCTAAATCCAGCCCCGGGCTGGAGTCAGCCCTGCGTGCTGCCAAACACCCTGCTCCCACCCTGCACCGGTGACCAGCCCTCTGCAGGGCAGCACCGCTGTGGCCAGACTCCAGCACGGACAGGGTCCTTTCGTGGCCCAGCCCCTCCACAAGCCTGGTAATTGAAGAAGAGCACAGGTGTGTTACGGCCCCATCCAGGGCCCAATATGCAACTGGGTGGGAGCCTTCCTTCCCACACAGACCAAAAGCAGCAAGGCAAGACCTGTGTGGCCAGGGCCAGCCCGCCACAATGCCTGGGAACAGCCCCTGCTGAAGCCAGTGAAATTACACTCACCCATCAACTTTGGGTTCACTTTGGCTGGACGATCAGACACTTTTTTTTCAAGTTACAGATTGAACTGGGAAAGCAGATTATTTGCAATTGTGGTGCAATGACCTTCCTTGTCTGAATGTATACCTCAGCTGCAGTGATACTTGGTTGTAAGGAGAATACTTAAATTTTTTTTTTTTTTTTCCCCATTTTTTTGCCTTTTTTTTTTCCCCTCTCCCAAATTTTCCTTTGAAAATTAGAGCACTATCAAAATTAGATAAAAACATAAAAGCAAGCAAAGAGCCTCAGGACATCCCTCCATACCACAGATCTGGTGAGCGGTGTTATCCTCCCAGAACAATGCATTCCACTTTGCTCACAGATATCTGTGTTTAGATACATATTATGTTTAAGAGACACTGTTATAAACTCTTGATTTCAGAGCTTTATGAAAGATGTCAGAAGCAGAACTGCAATTAATTATTGCAATCCAATGGTTTTTCTTCATACAAGATTTGTGTTAAACAAAGTTTTATCTAGAAAAGTTTGAAAACTGCTTTGAAGATAACATTCTGTACGATTATTAGACCATACGAATAATATAAATGCTATGATTTTTATTAACTTCTATGATTTACTTGTTCTTTTCCACTTTATTCCTATACAAATGAACAAGAAAAATCTGTCTAAGTTCTGTGAGATTTCCTGTAACTGAAGTGAAAATCTCTGGCAAATTAAAACAATATTTCTATGAACACTGTATCAAAATTGGAAAAGGGGAAGGCAGCTATTTGACATTAGACATATTTTTCTCCAAGATCACCAGCAAATCCTATACAATATTCTGAGGTGTGCACTGGATTTTGCAGGACATTCTCAGAGGACTAGGAGGCCCTAAACTGGCAGCTGGAGAGATATTTCTAAATGTTAATCAATCAGAAATGTTATTACTAGTTAATTTTAATAACCTTTTGTCTTACAAAAGAAGAATGCTTATGGCTCTGGAGCAGACTGGCAGTTAACTGTTTCTATGGCTATTCAATCCCTCAGCTTAGCTGCAATGCCCTGTGTAATGTCTTGAAACTCTTGTGTTAAGAAATGTATTACCTAAGTAAGCCACATCAGCATACAATACAGCTTTGGATTTGTTAATGTGGAGGCCAATTAAAAGATTATCCATGCTTTCCTAGCTTCCTAGGATAAAAAAACACGTCAATAGAGTTAAGCATATAGAATTCACTTATCAAATAATCTTTTTTCTTAACCTCATCATTCCACAGGGTATTGGAGTAAAAGTGGTACTGGCCCATCATTCAAACTGCAGATGCCAAGAATTACAGCTCAGCACAGAACAGCTTTAGAAAACAACGGAAAAAACTTCAGTTAGCCAGATCATACAGACACCCAGATGTTTTTTGAATCAAGTTCTGCCTCAGTCACAGAAGTAATAAGACATTCTTTGATAAACCAAATAATAGGGATGGAATATCCAAAACAGCAACTGTAAAATACAGTTATCTCCCATCAAAGGAAGAAATTCTTCTCGTCTGGTTCATCACTGCGGATGTGTCTCAGTAAACAATCAAATTAAAAAGCAATTCTAAAAAAAAAAAAAAAATCTTCTTACCTTGGAAAATAAGTCAAAACACCCCAGTCGGCTGATGACACAATAAACTTCAGGTAGGCGTGGGCCTTTTCCACTTGGCTGATAACAGTAAGAAGAAGATTGAAATTACATATTAATTTGGAGTCATAAGGAAATACACTTCTCTGATCACACAGTTGGCCATCATGTGACATCTCTCACTATCCGTTTCTCCATCAAAATAGCTACTCTTGGAAAAGCATCATATTTTTTCCATAAGACAGGAAACTAAAAAGCATAAATAGTTCTTATCCACTTTGGAAATCACAGCGCACTGGAGCTATATTCCAGTATCACTCCAGCTTGCAGCCATAAAAGCACATTTAACTACAACTGTAACTCATGCCTGTGCTATCACTGTCCTCTGCTCCTGCTGCGGCACGAGGAGTGGGGCCATGCTGGGGTGATGAGGTGGAAGATGAGAACTACAATGCTAAGGGAGGTTATGATGGCTTTAGTTCCCCACTCACTCCATGATGTTCAAAGAAAGCTCAACTTACAGAAAGCAAGCTCATAGACCTAAATAAAGACAAGCTGCATAAGCTAAATCATTAACTTCCTCAGATTAATGCATGATAAACATTAAACTCTTAAATAACTTAAACAGTGGCAAGCATGAATAAATGACGCACATCCCTCCCACCCCCCAAAAAAACAACTATAAAGATCATCCTCTATAACTATCCTACTGAAGATATTTCCTAAAGAAGAAATGGTTTAAACTGGCATGACTGATGTGTATGCCCTCAGCATGCTGGACTCTGCAACCCTGCCTATACCACTGCAGGGAAAGGCCCATCAGCACTGTGTGTGAAAAACGGGTACAACCGCTGGCTGGATTCAGCTTATTTACTGGAAAAGAAGTAGAATTAGGCCAATGCTGAGCACTTTAGAAAAACCATCCTCACTGGCAAGGTCCTCAGAGCAGAGAGCTGGTCTGCCTGTGTCCTGCATGTGTACAATGCACACAGATGGCAGTGACATCCGTGTACAGCAGCTTCCCACAGTATTTTCAACAAGCTGTGATGCAGCATTCCAGTTCTGTGTAGTTGCAACTGATTTTCACCAGATCAGCAGGCACACACTTCCTAGGGGCTCTAATTTTAATAAGGCAGCTTGTTGACTTCAGATGCAGTCATATGTAGTCCCAAGACACAATACATGGAAATCTTGGCGCTGCCTCGCCCAGGAGATATGTCCATCTTGGCACAGAAGGGCTGCAGGTACACTAGCAAACCCCAGTACCCCAGCAGCAAAAAGCTTAAAGTGGGGTCTGAGACAATGGGTGAGGCTGCCTACTTTCTTGCATCTCCTGGAGTCAGCTGTGCTTGTGCTGCAGTGGAGTGAAAAGTAGCTGTAAGAGAATCACTTGGCATCACTTGGCCTCTTTGTGCAGCTGTACATTATTGATATGCAGTAGTGACAAAACCATCTCCATTAATAACAACTTTGTGATAAAGAGGCTCAGTCACTGTTTCCATCAGCTTCTGCCCACTCGTACATTTAGCCAAAGTGGCTGATCATCTCCTCTGTATCCACGTAGAAGGACAGTGTATTTTTATCTTTGTCTCATATCAGACTCTGCCAATACAGTGATTAACTTCCCCACGGAGTGTTTGACAGTTACATGCCACACAGATGTCAGTCAAGAGAAATTGAGAGGTAGCTGTGCTTTTTAAATCTGAATATTGCAATCTAGACTTGGGACCGTCAGCAGGTGCCTGCCTGTTATAATAAAGACCACAAAAAAATACCACAGCTAAGTGAATACAGATGAGTCTATTTCTGGATCCAAACCTGCTCACTACACATCACATCTCTGAAAAAGCAGAGCCCTTTTTTGTCCATATTAGGTATAAAACCCTTTCTAAAGGCACTGAGTGATTATATCAAGCATGTGGGATTTTGGTTAAAATCATTGTGTCAAATCTGCAGGAATGCCGAAGCCATGCCAGGAGCCTTGGATAGCTCCCAATCGAGAGCTGTCTCACTGAGTGCCAGTAAAAACATCACATTCCTGGGTCATCTATAAGACCAGAAACAATAACTGCTTAGCACTTACTCAAAGATTCTCCTTTATGAAATATCATTGCTTTCAAACGTCTTAAAGGCTACATGGCTCTGAGAGCTGGGATTCTTCCCTCCTTGCACTCATCATATAGGACATCCTTTTCTGTTGTTTCAGAGACTTTTTCCTGCAAACAGCACAGCCTCCCAGATGCATACAAATCATCTGTAAGAGGCAGCAAGCAAAAGCCTCAGGCTGAGCCATTCTGAGGGGCAGGGCTTCTCAAATTTCTAACACTGGCAACTCTTCACATAACCTCCCCTCTCAGCCATTAGCCTACACCTCAAAGACGGCTCTGAAACACCTGCTCATTGCGCTTTACTTTGCTTCTTTCCCAGAAAAACATCATACGGGACATGACACTCCTCCCTTCTCTGTCTGGACTCATCTCTCTTCACTAGGGGAGACCTGGGCACTGGGTCTGGCCAACAGTACTGGTTTAACCTACTCTCTTCCCAGAAGAGAGTGCTTCCAAGTTGCAGGCTGTGCTCTACAAGCATACATGCAGCTACAAAGCTTTGCAGTCATGTCCTTCAAGGCTCAGTCTTCCACACGATGAATAGGTCCAGTTTAGAGAAGCTGTATGGTAAAGCAGCACAGCTGAAAGGCATCTGAGTGACTCTGCCTTGATGCACTGCACTCCTCCTCCTGGAAGAAGAGGAATGGCGAGGATGATGTTTTGGTTTTGATTTGTTTTCAATTTGTTTTCATGGAGCCCAGGATATTTTCAGCATTAGTCCAGTATCATAAATGAAAATGCTAATGAGTTTTGTTGATAACGAGACAGTTTCCCAAGAGGATGAACGTAAACTGACAAAAACTTGGCTATGAGATGGAGAAGCTGAAATCTGCATCAGGGCTGGTCCACAAGTGGCTCAGGACAGGTTTTTTTATAGTGAGTTTAATCTGAAGTTCACTGACTAAAGCTCACTCTAAAACCTGCTTTGGCAGGAGAAACAGGAGGCTTTTGCTCCAGAAAATAAGTCTGCCATTTTTCTCTTTCGAATCACACCTCCCTGCCCATGTGCTTGAAATCTAGGGGAGGCTTCAGAGATCTCCTCCCAGTCTGACATAGCACTTAAGAGTCTCTCACACACTGTACATGCCTGCTTTCAAAGCAGGGCAGGCTGTCCTTGCAGAGTTGCATACTCGCCAGCCATTCAGACACATAATTCAGTGGTTTGGGTTTTTCAAGATACTGGGGAGGCTGCAGGGTGTCAGGAAAGCTCCTGGTTTCCTAGCCCCAGAAATAACTGGGGAATGCTAGTCCCAGCATGCTGACATCAGAGGAACCAAAGCAGTGGGGACCAAACATAACATTTTTCCTCCTGCACTTCTCCTCCCAGCTTCTCCCATCTACCTGAAGATACACTGTGTGGAGAGGAAAGGCAGCAAAACCAGACCTACCAAACAGCAAGAAAGAGAAACATGCACCAGTCCTACCTGCCATCTCAAAGTAGCAGAAGTGCAGCAAGAAACAGACTAGCATCAACCTGAAGACTCCAGAAGGGCTGTGCTCCTTCCTACCCAAAATGGGACAGAACATCTCATCTGAGATCTTCTAAATGATTCACCAGAGAGCATTATTTGGAAAACTGGAGGAAGCAGTAAGGGCTGCCCCAAGGCCAGGTGAAAAAGGACCATCACAAATGCACAGCAGTAGCTGAGTTGTCTGAAGGAACTGGCCTTTGCAAAGCACGTGCATTAGCTCTGCGTAAGCTTCTGACACCCTGGGCTCCCTTTGAGACCAGAACTGTAGATGCTTCAATTGCAATTAGCTGTAATTAAGGCAATGATCATATAACAGAGATAGTACATAAAAATGTTTAACTCTAAATGACAATGCAAATGCCATTTTCACACGCATGTTGTGTAACATTCATTCCTTTCTGCAAGAGAGTGAAAAGGACACTATTTTAATCCTACCTGGCTCTAGGACTGTCTTGATCTTCGAACAATGAAAGATGCAGATTCAATCCAAAGCTTAAACAGGGAAACATGGTATTCCTGAATAACCTCCCAGCACATTCCTCCTGCTCAGTTATATTAGAGCCACACACAAGCTGATGGGGTGCGTAGCTTGAATGTATGACATCAAGAAGATAGAGGAGATGCCTCCCATGAACATTTTTCTGCACATACTAGATAAGGCTTGGAAACAGAGATGTTCCTTAATGGTGTCAGGAATCAGAACAATTCAAATGTTGGGAGTCTAAAATGAATACGTCAGTCACAAGCCAGCTTCTGTGGCAGCTCCTGATTCCTTGTTAGGGTCAATCCAAATTCAGACTATGAGAAAACTGTGGGTGTTTTAAATCCAAGAGCTTGTCTTAAAGTCTTCTTGTTATATGCGAAACGTTAACTTTTAATGTCAGAGCACCCAATGTGCACAGGGCTGTCAAAGGTGCTTGGGGCAGAGCAGGATGGAGGGAAGAAGGCAAGGGGAAGAAAAGGTTTTCCAGTGAGCTTTTTTCAGTTCCATAAACATTAGTCTGCATCCCACAAAAGTTGCTTTCACGGTGTAATGAATTCCCTTCTCCTGCCCCAGTAAATGCAGGATGAACTAGTCCCACCTAACAACTGTCTCATGTTTTAATGTACACACTTCATGTTCAGGCATTTGCTCCTCCACTGACTCCTGGGGCTGACTAGTCTTAGCCTAAAAAGTGGTGGAGGAACATTTTTTATGCGAGAGGGAAGAAAGAGGTAGGATAGGGTGAAACAGACCCTGAAAGTTTTCATCTTATTTCTGCAAGTACAAAATTACCAGCCAGAAAATTCTGATATTGTCAAGCTTTCTGCTCTGAGAACTGGGTCTTCTCAGATTTCTGCCCTATATGATAGAAGTGTGTGTCCTACTCTTCCCATGAACCAGCTGCCAGCTGTGGCAACAAACAGCAGGACATTGTTTTGAGGATGCAGTATCTTATACTCCAGTATTACCCCACTGGCTAGAACTAGCACCCCTCAGCATCTGCAGCAACTCCCATGGCAGTAAATCCCAAGATGCTTGTGAAGATCCCATAAACCAGCAGCTTACATGCCATGACTGTCCCAGGGGACAGGGGCTGGCACAGATGTGGATCCCAGCCATAAGGCCGCTGACAGCCCAGGCTGCCAAGGAGCTGCACTGGATCCAAGCACCTCCCAAAGGATACAGGCCTGGTATCTCTCTGGATGTCTACACCCTCTTTCTGAGCTGCAGAGACTGTTCATAGCCTCCAAGTAAGGAAAATTTTGCAGATTTTCCAGTACTGGTGGGTCTTGCAGCTGAGACTCTGTCAGCAGAAACCCACTGAGAAGGTCCCTGCTTTCACCATTGTGATCCTCGTACATCCCCTGTGCTTTTACTGGTCACAAGCTTAGTGGGTTGCACAGATAGAGAACAGGTAAGACTTCGGTCACACCCTTTAGAAAGCCATTTTTTAACATATTAAATCAAGACAATTAGTAAAACAAAATTCTACACTAAACCAAATTAAAAATCTGTATTTTCCAAGGTACACTCAGATTCACGCTACAGCAGCTTTACCCCTGTTCCTTCCCCACCACGTGCTCCTGCTGTTCCTGTGCTCCTGCTCTCCCTTCTAACCCTACCCAGGTTGCTGCCCCATAGCACCGAGGGCATTGTCACGTCTACTGGAGAGGGCCGTGACTGGCCAGGTGAGGCTAAGCCCTCAGCAGGAACCACTCAAATCATCTTTGCTGCTGACATGTGCATATCACAGAGCCACAGCCCACAAACAGCTCTAGAAAAGAGCCTAGCAAGTTGATGGATTCATTAGCTTGGAAAAGAAAGTTAAATTAATCTGAGTTAAAGAAAAATGTCTTATTTGCAGTAAAATGGCACAGTAGTGAGAGTTAATATCTCTAGTATATATTGGCCCATTTCTTTTTATATGAAGATGCATACTTCTCACATCAGGTCACTAGGAAAGCTGCTACACGATTGCCTTGGAGGTATCAAGATGTAACTGGAAAACTTCATGCTAACTATGAAAGTGCAGACTGTTTGCTATGGTACAATAGGTTACATTCCATTCTAATCCTGTTCCAAAATGAAACAAAACAATATAAATACATTTAAAGGGGATACTGTACAGGATTTGTAGTACAAACAGAACATAATTGTCACTGTATCCCTTGAGGTAGTTTTGGCAGGGGTTTAGCACACACCCCCCCAAAAAAAGGGTCTGGAAGAATCTGAAATCTGAATGCAGAAAAGAAAAAATGGAGCAGTTTGTTCGTATCACAACATGCCAAAGAAGAACAAGGCTGACAAAAAGAAACTGTTTCATGCACAAAGGAATCAGAACAGCAGCCTCCGCAGAAGACACAGATAGCCACCCTCACAGGGTCAGGCTGGTTGGCCCGTGCAGCCATGGAGCCCACTGCTGAGGACTGCCAAATGCTCTAGAAGGTGTGAGACACCTCTCGCTGGGTATTACAAGAGCATCTCTTGCCAGGACAGCTGGGGAATATTTTCTAAGGAATTAGCCTCACAGCAGTTGGCTTGTCTTGAAGCAGAGCAGTTTATAATGATTTTAGGGTTTTCTTATGGTTCTATATTACAAAGTATGGCCCCACCTTTCTCTTATGTAATGTTTGCCAAAAACTGCATGTAGTTCCCGAATTATGGTTATTGCATTTGACAGAACTTGTGGGTCAGGAATGGGACTAATTGGAGGAGATGCTGTGCACTCCTGGACATCAGAGCCACCCTGACTGAAGCTTTCAGGAACTGGTCAGGAAATTGGACACCCAAATACAAAAATCTGCTTTAGAACCCAAGCCTCTAGCATATAAACAGTGCCTGCAGAATTTACCTGCTCTTTGTTGCCTGTACAAACTCTGTATTTGCATATATAAAATAAGAAAGTGTGCACAGGACTGTAAACAGAAATATCACGCCGAGGTACACATCAGTGAGGCTGTTCCACCCATGCACTGACATTTGCAGGGGATAAGAAATTGTTATGCCTTGTAAGCACAGCTGATCCCTATGGAGAAGACACTTCAGGTAACAACCCCAGTTCCACCATTTCTCCCAGCAGGACAGAAGGAAGTTGCAGGATCCAAATAACAGTAGATCTCTGCTACTTTTGCCATTTCCCCAGACAGAGAAATGCTGAGATGCTTCTCTGCAGCTTCCAAAATCCTCTTTCCTTCTAAGCCCCAGACTTGCCAGTTTCGCTCTTAGAAGGCACAGCAGGATTTGCCCCAGAAAAGGACAAGCTGATAAAGTACTTTGGTATCACTCCACTTTCCTCTGCTGGGTGCGCTCTACCAGTGAGATGAGACATGTCAGCTTCTGCCTGTCAGGTTTTGGAATCGGATGAAACGTCCTGAATTAAGCGACCTCCCACAGCAGCAGCAGATCAGCTTTATAATTATTAGATAAATTTAGCAAGACAGTACTTATTTTTTCCTTTTTTAAATTATGTTTTGCTATCTGGTTGATTGATTTTTGCCATAGCCAGTGGAGGATAAAAGCCATCTCCAATGCTGTCCCAGAACACCATTTCTATAAAAGTGTGTATTAATGATTTAATTCTGTTCCCAGTATTTCCTACTACACTAACCTATCTTCTGCACCAGCTGAAAGTCAGTGTTCTATTTTTATGCCACCTTTAATGTAGGGTGGATTTCACTGAGCCTTAAGTGAGTAAAAAAAGCCAATGTTAATCCTTCATTGACAAACTAATTCAACACTCCCGTGTATACATTTTTTTATTGTGGCTAATTAGGTCAGTCTCAGCCTGGTCCAGGATCAACTGTTTTGTATTTCACAAATGTAAGTTCTGTGCATGACTCCAAACTTCCTAACATTCCCAGAAAAATAAAAGTCTTAAACTTGCTTTACCTGGTAGAGTGAAAACATTCCATAATTTATATTCCAGCCAACATCTTCAGAGGTTTTGTTATTTTTCCAAATATACCTTAATATCCTTTTAAATGACAACACATTAAAAGTAATTGAATTGTACTGCTGCCCTACATCTTGTCATGCTTATTTACACCAGTAAAGATACCTTCTAGGTGCTCCACTTCTTTAGCTCTGAATCACCCCCTGACCAGCCCTAGATTTACTGCAACACAATCCTTCATTGACATTTCCTTTCCACATATAAACCTTGTTGTGGCCCACACTTACACACTGTGTTATACAGAGTAAGCAAGTCTCTGTGATGCTACCTATGGCAAATACCGCCCACAGAATTGATAAACAAGTTTTCTGTTATGTTAGTTTAAATGAAACTTCTTACAAATAGAGGAACCACACACAGCAATACCTCCCAGACAGAGCATCTGCTGTCTGCACGACAAGGAGCTTTGCCATAGACAAAGAGCAGGGTAAGAGCAGGGTCAGGCATAGGCAGCATGCAGGATGGAGAGTGCTGTTCTAAGGACGGTGAGTTGCTCTGTTTACTGGAAGCCACTGAAAGCTACTGAAGGCAGGTGCTCCCTGCTTGGAAGGATGAGAAATCATGCCAGAGAGGGAAGGAAAAGTGCCAGTGTCCCTACTTCTTAGACAGGGGGTACCTATTTATAAGTTTGCAATGCTGCTGCAGATATTCATTTTGCACAGAGAGTACACAGAAGGCTCCTGCAGCATCCAATATCCATGTAAGTTCTCCAGCATGTCATGTGAACAGTACAAAAGCCATGGCTCCCCACCTAGTCACTCACAACCAGCTCCAAAACTATCTGAGAGGTGAACAGCACAAGGTAGTGCAGGAAAAACAACTGCTTTATGCTTTGCTGCCATCCACTCAGGCCTGCAGGATGGACAGAAAAATCCCTGTTTGCACTGTGCTTCACCTGCCTTAATACACTTTGCAGGCCTTTGTGCAGTTTTCTCCCCCCACCCCGAGACACACACACATACACACACACATACACACACTCTCTCTCTCTGCCATGCTCTCAATTTATCGGGTGACCAGTGATTTTCCAAGTGATGAGACAAAACTGTTTGGTAGGCTGAGTCAGGTTCCTGCACCACCAGTTGACCACCCCTGGTCACGAGGACTAAAAAGAAGCCTGAGGACCTGGACTTCCTGGCACTGGCATCAGCTTACTGCATGGTGCTGAGCAAATGGTGATGGTGGTGTGCTCTCCACTGCTGCTGCCCTCCTACTCAACAGGGTGGCTTATTTACCTACATCACAGCCCTGCTGCAGACCGATTAGGCAGTGCTGGCAGAGTACTTCAGAGATGTAAGCAGCTGTCCAAGAGATAAATGCTACTCACAAATGTTTAGAAATACCACATTTGCCTTTGTTTGCAGTGTTGCAGTATTTCTCATTCTGCTTGAAAGCATGTAATATAAAGAATTTAAAAAGTAAGTGCTCACACAAGAAACTTTCCACATTCTTATGAATTTCCTACAAGACTTGGGATTGATTGAGACAGCCATTACAAATTCTTATTTTACTTGAGCTCCTTACATTTCCAAATTTCAGAGTAAGTAACTCCAATTTCTTTTAAAACCATGAGACACACCCTCTAAGTTCAGACTACAGTTTTGAGATTGTTTAAACTGAATTCTGCATTTTGAGGTGAAGATGATGTACTTACCAACAGTCTCCTGCAATAACCAAACCGCCGGCTCCCATCTTCCCCAGTCAGCATGAAAGAGAAAGTCTCACTAGAAGAAAATAGCCCAGATGTTACTATCAGAACTACAGCATAGCTTCAAGGCAGATCATTTAGAAAGGGATACTGCCTTATCCAGTGAGAGATTTTACCCATTGGAGGGTCTTCTCTCCTCTGCCCATCATCTGGGCATACTCTGTGGACAAATTCCATCAGCAGTAGATAAAAAATATCTGTATGGTTGTGGACAATCTAGCTATCTTATAAGAAGAGATGGGTGCTGCATTTCAGTGACATGGCAGTCCCTTTGTACTGCAGAAGGAACGCAAGAATCAGACTTTGAGGGCAGTATTCAAATGCTCTATCTCCCTTACCTTTTAGTTAGATCCCGTCTTTGGACTGTGCTTTGCTCTTAAAGGGAGAACCTTAGATATTCTCTAAGAATAAAGAAATCATTTGCTAATCCAGAAACATCACAGATTTCCAAAATCCAGCTCTAGGATAAGTATCATTCGTGACAGAGGAGTAAAACAACAGTTTAAGACTATAATTACAGCACAGGTAAAGGGATTGGTCTGTGAATTTGTGCCAGGACTGAGAAATATTCCTGACTGTTTTGCAAGTTTTAAATGTCATTGTATAAAACACTTTCTTTGTGCTGGAATGCCAGGGTTTATATAATTACAGCTGTATATGGGAGGGATATCTTGTTTCACAAACATTGGCTCACAAAGGGTCTGTCTAGAAGAGTGACAGCAAAAGATGTGAAATGCTGTGTAGGCAGGGCTGTGCTTCTCATGCCAATGTTGCCCACACAGTTGTCCATTTCTCCTTCAGTGTTTTCAGTAAGTCACTATTCAGGTGCTTCCACGTACTGAATAATACAGCCAAGCAACACAGAATATAATATGGTTATGTTGCATGTGCCATACGTAAGCCAATAAGAAGTTCCATACATATTCCTGGCTACAGTAATTCCTGCAGGTGAGTGCCAGTTCCTTGTCATCATTGAAAGTCCCTCTAGACACACTCTGAGCAAGTCTTACTTCATTTACACGTCTCAGACCATGCATCTTAAAAAGCCATCTCATATTCTAGGGGAATATGGGGAGACCCCACCTGCAGTGCTGCATCCAGCTCTGGAGTCCTCAGTACAAGAAAGACATGGACCTGTTGGAGCAGGTCCAGAGGAGGCCCCAAAAATGATCAGGGGCCTGGAGCACCTCCCCTGTGAGGACAGGCTGAGAGAGTTGGGGGTGTTCAGCCTGGAGAAGAGAAAGCTCCAGGGAGACCTTATTGCGGCCTTTCAATACTTAAAGGAGGCTTCTAAGAAAGATGGGGACAGACATTTTAATAGGGCCTGTAGCAAAAGGACAGGGGGCAATGCTTTTAAACTGAAAGACAGTAGATCCAGACTAGATATAAGGAAGAAAAGTCTTCCAATGATGGTGGTGAAATACTGGAACAGGTTGCCCAGAGAGATGGTAGATGCCCTGTACCCAGAAACATTCAAGGTCAGGTTGGACGGGCTCTGAACAACCTGGTCTAGTAGAAGGTGTCCCTGCCCATGGCAGGGGGTTTGGACTAGATGACCTTTAAAGGTCCCTTCCAACCCAAACCATTCTGTGATTCTATCCCTTCTGCCTATTCTACTACTTCTACACCTTCAGATCAACAGGCTCTGACACATCGATGCAGGGGAGAAAAAAAAAAAAAAAACATTTTTTGAGGTTTCTTTTGAATGAAAAAGAAAATGCAAGCCTGGCTCTCCCTTCCTTTGCCCTTCTCCTGTGGTCATTCATCTCCAAGGGAAGGAAGATAGGGCCCCTCTGCTGGCATAAAGCTCGGCTCCTAAAAAGTTCTCAGAACAGCATTGCTTTGAGACAAATGAAGAGGTATCCTGCCATGTTAGACAAGCGTTCTGGGGTAAATGACTAGGTGGTGGGCAGGGCTCTGTTCTTTTAAGATTTATTTGAAATACTTCCATTTATGCTTTTGGGTTTAGCACTGAGAGGAACCTTCAAACCTCTTCCCCTGAGCCACACAGGCCTGTAGGCAGGCAGAATGGGGAAGAAAAATAATACAGAACTTTAAAAAAAAAAAAAAAATTAAATACAGCTGCTCAAGCCTGAAGTGGCCAAGACTCAAACTGCTACTTCCTTAATTGGGCATCGGCGAGCCTGTGGCTGCTCCAGATGCACTCCATCAGCACTGTGCAGCAGAGGAACACCGGAGGGATTACCTGTTGTATTCAGAGACAGGGAGCCAGTCCTTGGCATCAGGAAAGCAGAACTGGGGGATAGCCTTGAGACGCTCCTCCGCTTCACGCATTTGCTTGGTTGGTCTTTCTAGCTGCGGGACAGAAAATTGAGGTTCAGTCAGTTACTGTTAGTGCCAGCTTCACAGCTCCTCTCAAGACGGGGGGGTTACTAATGAGCTCTGAAGAGCAAGGGCACATCAGCTTGTTCTTTATTTGTGCTTGGCAGAGTGAGGCATGACCCCAGGACAGGCTTATAGATGCTAGCACAATAGAAATAATCACTGTTGTGGGTTTTCTTCATGTTTTTTTTAAATTGCCTGAAACTCCCTTGTTGTACAACGGCCACTTAAAACACAGTCCTAACTCAAATTCCTTTCTGCTGCAAGAGCACAAGAGAAATGCCATAGATCAGCAAAAGTCTTTCCATTGACTTCAGTGAGTTTTGGAACAAATCCTAATATAGCCAAAATGAGTTAAAAGTGAAATATTTAGAAACTGAATTTAAACACAGTCCTTAAAGCACCTACCATCAGGCCAAACTCTTCAGCACTGGAAAAGGTGAATTTATAAACGGCGAAAGCTTTCAGTCACCTTCTCTATGCCCTTCACTTTATAACAGATTGCTTTGGAACAATTATGAAAGCTGAATGATTAACTCCATTTAAAAAAATAGATTTCTATTAATCTTCCCACTTATTCACTTTATTGATCTTAGAATAAACTGTCAGTAAGAATTTTTCTTTTACCTTGGGAAACTGATATGTCACTTCTGGGAGATAAGTGTTTTTAGAGGGCTTCTTTTTCAGTGACACTACCACAAAATACTCAAATAACTCCCGTTCCTGCCATTCAATCAGCTCCAGTTCCAGGGTTCGATAGCTTGGAGCCCTCTTCAACATCGACTGGATGTGTACTAGACGCTGGGTATGAGCTAGCATTAAAAAAAAAAAAAAAACAAGAAAAAAAAAAAAGACCGATCATTACCTGGGACTGTAACGTGTTTGTGTAAGCCACAGTCGTTCACAAAGGACTTTCAATTTGCCAGCATATTATTCCAAGCATGTTCTCCTTTCAAAAGCAAACCTTCATATTGTAGTCTCCCTCACTAATTGCACCCATAAATCAAAACTCTCTCCAAGTACTGAAGTGATGCAACACTAAGTCACTGAAATAATTTGCAGTTCATAACTGTTACCATGCCAAAGGTCTGCTTCTTCTTCACACATAAGAGTGGATTATAAGCCCTTATGTGCGTGTGCAAACGCACTAGGGCCTCCAAGGTGACATATCTCAGGCCTGACTTGGACCTGCTTTACATTGGTGAAAAACAGTTCTGTGGCCTGTCCCTACGTAGCACAGCTTTATGCTAAGAGTCACTGAAGGTGTGTTTTCTCCTTCTCTACAGCACAGGCATAGTGCATACAAGCCACGGAATGATCTCCAGGGAAGGGGGAAAGAAAGTAAAGATGTACAAATTGCCTCCTGTGGGATTGCTTTGCTTGTGCTAATTCAATTGAGGGGAGATCTTAGATTCATGGTCATGTCCAGTCCCAATTCAAAGATATGCCTTGATCCAGCAACTTGTTGCTAAACATCTATGCTGGACTAGTCAGTAACATCATCACCAGTTCTGGTAGACCAATAAGTGAAAACAGTTAAGTAAAACCAGCTTCCTGCATGCTTTTTCCCACCTCTTCACACCAGGATCTCTGTGTGATGGCAAATGAACGATTAGCAGCATGTATCAATCCCTTAAGGCTATATTCACTGACACTGCTCACAGTTTGTAAAAGGCAGACTGCCCCTCGTGGTAGGGAAATAAGATGTCACAAGCACTTGATCACAGCAGTAAGTGACAGAAAGGAAAACCCCTTGATGACCAGATGTCATACAACTGGTTCAACAACACAGAAATTAAAAATTATTTTGATAAAGCACTTGGGTCTTGGTTTGACCACACAACTAGGGAAGCTATATCCCAAGAAATAACCTGCCTCATCCTGCCTTGAGATAGCTCCACATTGCTGGCCAGTGCTTCATATTTGCAAGAGGTGAAACCAAAGAGCCCCCCTCACCCCAACAGATGGGGACCCAGCGAATCCTGTCACGTTACACATGACAACTGGATCTTTGTCTCAGGATGCCCTAAGAGCATCAATGCAAATATAAGGTCACACCGGAGCAGTCGGTTAGGGAGCCAGCAGAATGAAGGTCCTCTGTTCCACAACGGGGCAGAAAGCTTCCCAGTTTCCAGTGAAATCAGAATATCCTCCCAATAACAAGAGAGAGGCCAGGCACTGTCTGTCTTCTTTCACAGTCTACGAGCAAAAGCAACCCTTACATTTTTTGATGCAAAGAGGAACAGAACTGAAAGTGCTTTTTGGGCTGGTACCTGTCTACAAAGGAGCAATGAGACTTCTTCCACACATCACTGTACAATGTTGCATACAGCCTGGTTTGCGTGGTCTTACCACCACCTATCTGGAACAAATCTTTTTCTCGAAGACATTTTTTCCAGCTAGTTTTCCTGCATGAACAGCAAGCAGGTGACATCTGCAGTAGATAGACATGACTGCTTGCCCCTTATCTTATAACCACAGCTCTGCACTCTTGGTTTTTTTCCCCCCTCACTAATAACATGATAGGTTTTTAGTAATAAAATCTGTTGTTGCTGCTTTCAACTTTTTTATAGCCCTCTCTGTGTATCAGGACTCTTGAAAATGAGGGACTTTTACTGGCCTGGCTCAAGCAGAGTTTGTGCAGGTGCTGTACACTGATAAAGGAATCTCTACAATTTGGAGACTGCAGACTTATAAAAGAATATAAGAACCGCTATGCTGGATCAGACCCAGAATCTTGCCTCCAACAGCAGCTAGCAGTAAACACTTAAAGCAGTGTATGAATAAGAAGAAGAGAGCATATTTATCCAATCTCATCCCTCTAAGTTTGCACCCAGTAGTCAGTCTGGAAAACATCAGCATCTGTGAAGCGGCTGACAAAGCAGATCTATCAAAGGTCCTGTTCTTCATTATATGACACAGTTGCCAAATCCTTGTTAGATCCTCACAGCTCATTTTGTCCTTGCTTTCCACATTCATGCTCCTGTGTTGGAAACTTTGTGAGCTCTGCAGTAATGGAGTTAGCATAGTTCAGGATGGAAAATATAGGCCATGAACAGGAACAACGTGCAGTAGCAGAAGAATGTATGTTGATAAGGTCTGTGACAGTGGCTGACTAGAAGTTATTGAAGGCTGATCCCTTACCTTTAAACCTGTCGTCTGAGTCACTCTCACTCTCACTGTTCTCATCTGCAAAGGAGATAGAGGGATCAGTTAACACAAAACGAAAGCAAACTCAGTTTACCATGGTGAAATCGGGAAAAAACATAGCTCACGCAGCCTGTGATCCACTCATGGTCTCTCCTCAGTTTTAAAATATCTTGAAATAAACAGCTTGAATGACTTCTTATATTGCATTTTCCTTGGATTAAGTTTCAATACTGCTTGAGAATAAGAGCTTTGTTTTGATGCAAGTGCAAAATTCATTCTCCATAACAGCAACTGGTTGCACTGAACCCCCATCTATGCTGAGCTACAGAGGTGAATGTGTCATTTGGAAAATGGATTTTAACCCTTCCACTTCTTTTTCAGACTTTAATTTTTTCCAAAAAAATGTTACGCAGCACTTGAGAAGTCAAAGTAAACCTCATGAGCTTTGTCTGTCTGGGCAACATTTTCAATCACCAGAACTCACAAACTGAGTGAGAGTAACATGCAAAAGTAACCTTATGGCAACCTCATTTCTGAGGTGTACTTGCATTAAAGCTCTATTTTGCTCCCACTACAAACATGGCCTGAATGTCTTTTTGGCCCCTGCTTTTTCAGAAGCAGTCTGAAGCACAGTGTGAGTTACATTCACACGCCAGAAAAAAGCATGAATGAATTACAAGGTCAAAACTGTGAATTTTGGACAAAACTTAGAGATGCAAATTACTCAAGAAGTGAACTAAAGAAGCAGCTGGGTAAGTCTAGCTGATCATGGGATTAATAGGATAGACAATGCTGAGAATCCCATTTATTTTTTAGCTCATCCCCATTTTCTCCTCTTGCAGACAGAAAGTTGTTCATAGACAAAAGTTCTAAACAAAGCCTGGGGTAGATGTGGACGAAAGAAGGGAATCTGTTACTCTTGTAACGTTCAAATGGATTCACTGAACCATGACGTTTGTAACATACCTCGTAGGGATGCTGTCTCAATATTGGACATAGAAAGTTTCTTCAGTCGTTTTTTTCCTCTTTTTGCACTGTAAATGGAATTGATTCTTTGTACAAGCTGTAAAATAAGAAAATGAGGAATCAGTAAAACCAAACACTTCTCTGCCAGAAGACTTTTAATAAATCTATCCAAACAAAGAATTTGACCATGGATGACAGGCCAGCTGAACCCCCCAAAGCCTCTACTATTTCAAAAGGCATTTCTTATCTCTCTCATTTTGAATCCCATTTGTTTGAATCACTTATTTTTAACCTCACTCCTTTACCTATGGACATATTTTTAAAAAATGATTAAATAACTCAGAAACCTGATTTCTATTTTCAAAAACCTCATAGATATTTGCAATAAAAGCACAATGAGCCTGAGGATTCAAAGGTAGCTGTTATCCTCTACTACCTCATTCCTCTCTCTCTATGCCATTGTTAATCTCTTCACTTGCACTAAGTAACAGTGATCCGTTATCCAACTTTGCCAAACTCTCATGGATCTTAAGATCACATTGAATATAGGAGTAACACATGTGTTAGCATCTCTCTGAATTAGTGTGTTCAAATAAGCACAGAAGGAGATAGCTCTGACTTTTTAAAGCCTTTTTCAGCTACAGAGTGAAACAGCTGAAGCTGTATCATAACAGCTAAGGATCTGGCCCATATGGATTTCTCCTCCCTTCCACTTCCAACTTGTGCTGTACTTACCTTAGTTCAGAGGTGTTCTATCTACTGTCTCCAATCTTATCCTTATCTACAAAAGTATTTTGAAGTTAGCTACTAGTGCTGGCTTTAGCTGGCTTTAACCAGCACTAGCCAGAATTTCAACTCCTGGTAATCATCTTCATGATTTTCCTCAGGAGGACTAATGCAGATAACTGTCTATTAAAAAAAAATCTGAGATGATGGAAAATATCAGTGAGATAACTTGTGTTTAGTGTCTTCAACAGGAGGTTGGGATTACTAAGAATTCATAATTAAACAGAATATTATAACTTCTGGAGAGTCCTAAATATGTAACAATTAATCTTCATAATGTTTTATGAGCCAGGAATAGTATATTTCATTCCATAGCAGCTTTACTCATAGAACTATAATGCATTTTGCAACAGGTGTTTTACCTCAGCTTGCAGAGAGAAATAAACTCAGTGAGAGAAACTAATTCACTGTAGACACAGTAGAAAGTCAGTAACAGAGCACAAACTGGAACAAAACCTCATGCAATCCCTACAACAGAGGAAGAAGGTCTGGCCCAGAATGGACAGTTTGAAGAGTTAAAATCCTCGCTTGTTCTCCCACTTGAAGCAGTGTCAGGGATTTTGCTTCTACGTGCTGAGCCATGGGCATCCCACCAGCAAGGCTCAGGTGGAACTTTTCTGCTTGCAGCCGTGCACCTGGCTCTGCCTGCCAGGAATCTGCCCAGCACCACGGCAGAGTCAGCAGGATGAAACCCTGCCCAGCTCCAGCACATGCACTGGCCCAGAAACTCCTGCACGTAAGCAATAAACAAGGCACCAGGAACCAGGAGTGAGGGGTCTTGCTGGGATTGCTCACTCCTCTCGCTGTGCTGCTTGGCACTTTTTCTGCTTGAGCTACTTCACCAGGGGTAAAATACCTGCGGTGTGGTGAGAAAAGCCCAGATGTTTAAAGCATTTGCATATTGCTTCACAAAGAATCACTGGAGCTGGTATGGAACAAGAGTTTCTCAGGTTCTAGTTATTCCCTCTAATAACAAACATTTTCTCAATAAAAACCTGAGATTTTCCAGTAATATGTGATTCTAGGAGCTGGAGAGGTCAAAAATAGAAATTATCATAAGATTCATGATAAAACTATGAACATTCATATGCTGAAAACGTAATTTCATATAAGGAGAATGTCTGTCCCTTAAATAAAAAAAAAAAAAAGTTGGGTGTAAAACTAACAGCCAAACTTTCCAAGTTTTACTCAAAACCAAATAGTAATCTACTCTGTAAGTTACTCTGTAACTTCCTTCACAGATGTATGCTCGTTTGTGCAGTAAAATAGTATATTCCAAGGAAGTAAAAATACAGTAAATATTAAGGATGTAGGATTAATTTCCTCCTTTTTGTTTGTTTCCTGCTTAGACAGAATTTCAGACTAATTGACAGGAACATAAAAATCTCCTGCTACTCACAGTATTTACAACCATGTCCTTTAAAATATGCTCTCTAATAAGAACAGGGAAGAGCTGAATGTACAGTAAAAATCAACTTTGTTCACAAGCCAAAAATAAATATATTGGCAGTTCTCCCTCTCTCTGTTGCTATTGTACTAGGAAAGGTTTGTTGGGGGTTTTGTTGTTGTTTGGTGGCTTGGGGTTTTGTCACATCCCATTCTGTATTGGAAAACTCCTTGAAAAATGGAAAATTAATTTTTACTTCAAATCCATCAAGACAACAGGGTTATCAGGATGGGGTAGGTTGTGAGTAAATGACGGGAAACATATTAGGCCAATAACAGTTATTTTCCTGAGATAGGTAAACAAATGATGGTGAAAAAAAAACACTTCAGATGCTGCTGCATGTTAGAAATAATTGCTTGGCCATCACCCATTCAAAATGCTAAAGTTAAGTACACAACAATGCTCTGGCCCACAGAGCTTAAAGAAACGTGTGGAAAACAGAACTGGCTTAAAATCCACTCTGTGCAAAGATGGCAATCTGATGTTCACTGCTCTTGTACGAGGGCAGAGTTACCCACTTCTAGGGAAGGGATTTTGACAGTACAGCTGTATGTGAAAAAGAAGTAAGTCTTGGCTCCTGAGAGTTACTGTTTCTGTTTTATTCTCAATTTTCCTTAGGATACAGAAAGATCCCGCTAAAGGCTGGATAGAATTTTGCAGGCTCTTGCAGACAGGTGACCTATCCTCAGCATGAGCCTCGTCACCCTGCCAGTACCTTTGGGATCCTCCTGGCCCGCCGTGTAGACAGCAGCTCACTTGTGGTACTCAGGCTGTCCTCATTGAGGCTGGAAGGGGAGGAGGGAATGCCAAGCTGAGCCAGCAGCAGCATGTCATCGTGGCTGTGCCGCTTGGGCAGCCGTGGTAAGCGGTGGCTCTTCCTTTCTGACCAGTTCCCGATGCGCAGAGACTGGCTGCTGGGCTTCGAAGGTAGCTGCAGGAACAAGAACAGCATGAGCTCTTCCCCTCCTCAGCAACACTTAGTGCAGAAGCAGGTCTTTGTGAGTGAGTGGTGGCTACACAAGGACATCACACCAGGTGAGCCACTGCTCTGCGGGATACGTGCGAAGAGAGGGTTTAAAGTTAAAACAAAGGGACAGGGGTCAATATCTAAGACTTTAAGGTTCAAAGAAAACAATAGTACTTTTAGCTTTGGTGCATTTCCATGCACCTACATCACATCAATACTATGAGCCTTCAAACCTAACTTAAAGGGTTGGCTGACATCAGAACACTGACCCGAGGGGTCTGATCCATCTCTTTCACTTGCAGTAGTGAAAATCAAGAGCAATTACATTGAAGTTGCTATTTTATCCTAGAAAAAAAGTAGAAAATCAAGGTCACTCTATTTCCAGGGCATTAAGATGTTTTAAGATCTGTCAGTGTGCAGAGGAGTGGTTACAGCTTTGTCCTGCATTCCCAAAGAATTCCCTTTAAAACATGAAATCGTTATCATTGCAGGGGGAAGGAAAAAACTCACTGACAGGATTAAGCACCAAGTAACAGCTGTTTTTAAAAAACGGGGGCTCTTTTGGAGCAGTCCTTCGAGCAGCTCTGCCCAGCTCTCAGGAAGGTTAATCAGCAGGCTGGTAAGGTCGGGTCCCTGCCTTCTCCTCTCAAACACAAACACTGTAAGAAGCTTAACCAGCATGTCTAGAAACAAGTACTATTATGTCAAACAACTGTCTATTGGCATTTACTAATATTCTATTAGCAGTATTACAAGCTATAAACATGCAGTAGTAAACGTCCCGTTTGTTCTACTTGGAGGGCTTACCTATTACAGGGCCGTACTATCTGGGATTAAGCATACGTGTTTTTGTATGTGTGGGTTTTGCATCACAAATACAATGTCATCAATAAAACATTCTTTTTATATCTGATGACTTCCAAAAGTGAAAATAACAAATGGGAAAGGAGAAGACACAATGGGATTCAAAATGACCACAAGCCAGTGTTTCTGAGGTCTCTGCTTACCACAGGTTAGCATGCCAGGAAAATCTGCAGCAGTCTATACTTTAATGAAATGAATTCTTTTTGGAGATGATTGTTGAAAGTCTGCTGACCTTCTGATCTCTTCCATCTTGTTTATCATCATCCATGACTGAAAAGTCATGTTGCTAATCCAGCTATGTTGCTATGATGGAAAAACTGGGTGATAAATCATTGCCAAAGCTGCCATTCTTCAGAAAATTGAGACTTTTCTATTTCTGGTCATTGGAGAATTACCCAGGCCCACAGTTGACCTGCTCTTAGTGTCTCTTTGCTTTAAATATCAGCACAATGACAGCGTAGTTATGGCAGGACTGACTCCTGGCAGCATTTCAAAAAGAAGCTACCAGAATAAAGATAGCCCTGTTGCAAAGATACCAGAGAATACTTATTTACTGAGCAACCCTACAGAAGTCATTTTAATCCGTATATTCTTTGGTCACCCTGTGTAAAACAGAGAACAGCGGTCAGGATCTTACTATGGACCTATATGATTCCTACCTTAATGATACACCCTCTTGGATCTTTAGATGCTACACAATTCCTCTTAACACACACACACAGCCAAAAATAATTGGTATGCATAGTATGTCTCTCACTACAAGGTTATCTTCATGGCTGCAGTTTCTGATTCTCTTTACTCTGCCTGATTACTACTTTCCACTTGTTCCCTTTTCAGCAGCTTTGCTGAAAACATTCCTGTTTTCAAATGATGTGCTAGGTGCATACTAAGAATCCTGACTATACTTATTTTGGCTCTTGGACTGTGATGCTCACAGGCACACAAAATAAGTGAAAGAAAATATATTCGGCTTTGTTCTAGATCTCTTTACAAGATGAAAACGTAAATTATTGTGACCTTTTGTTCAACTGCAAATTTTCTGTTGATTCAGTGCAAAACAAAGTTCCTTTAAAAGGTGTTTTGAATCTCAAAATTAAGTATGTAATGACATTTATATTTTTCCTTAAGAACACAATGATCCCATAAACAACAAAGCAACCTGGCATTTCATAGTGTTCACAAAAAACAGACTGCTTTGGAAAATTCACTACAAAATGGAAAGTCTGCAGAGTTCCTGGTCTTCTACGTTATGCTATAAACACAACTTATACAGCCTTGTTAAATGCAGACACTCAGGTTTTTCTGATTATTTTATTATTCATTTATTTATTGGGAGGGCATACTTGGCCTTCTCCATTTTATAATAAACCATGCCACACTACACACTTCACATGAGCAAAGCCACTATAGGCCTCATGTAACAATACATGGGCAAGATTAAGCAGCTGACTTTTTTCCCTCCTGTCCCTACTAAAAGCCCAGCAGCAAACACACAGGCAATTCACAAAGACATGCAGCAATACAAATAATGTAGGGCCAGATTCAGCTCACAACCAACCAGTGGAAGGATTCTGCTTAAAGTCATCAGGCTGTAGTCAGCACAAAGAGCCATCGGCTTCTGCAGCACAGCGCTGAGAAGCTGAGCTACAGCTGCCAAGAGCATTCCCAGTAACGATTTATGCATTTGAGCGCACTCTTTTCCAGATACCCTTTTCTCATTCAGTACGGCTGCTCTTCCTCCTATGCCATGATTGATTTTCTTGCAAAAGTTTTAAATAAGCTTCAAGCACAGAAAGACCGGTGCTGTCATGCCGTTACCTGGGAAGGTGATGTGTATTTCCTGTCCTGCGGCGTCCACATCCTGTGCAAAGAATCTAGGGAATTCTCGGAGAGCTGATGGGATTTTCGGCCCGCGTGACGGCCTTTCAGCTCCACATCCTCGTACGGGTTTTCCTTGGGTGACTCGCCTTCATGGTTTTGTTTTTTTTTCAAGAAAAGAAAAACAGACAGGAATGTAAAGTTAAAAAAAAAAAAAAGAAAAATCATGTGAACCAAGTGAAAGGCTTTTAGAAGAGCTCCTCGGCTTTCAGCATGACTCATCCCTCTAGCTGCAGCTGGAAGTATTTGGAGGAGAACTTGGCTATGAGGTCGACAAGTTTCTTTGGGTTTAACTGCCTTAATTTTTTTTTAAATAAAATGCAAAGATTTCACAAGACATGCGTCTGAGCATCTGCAGCTGTGGAAAATTTATTGATATATAAAAGTTAAGGCACACAACTACTTTAAAGTGTACCAGTAGATTTTATAAATCTATAGCAGCCACTCACAGGGTGAAATGAATAGCAATAAATAACTGTTCTCAACATACCACCCTTACACACAATAAGACAACTTTTATTTGATGCTACCTTCATTTTCTTCTTCCCCTGAGAGAAGGCAAAGAAAGAATAAACACTTCATCTCAGCAGTGCCAAGAGAGAAGATAGGAAATGTAAAGATGAGGGAAGCATTTCTGCCCCGACCATATAGCACCCTCAAAGTGTTCTTTAAAACACACCTTGCTTTCTAATTAAGCAGCTATTCAGTTCAATTTATGTAAAATTAATATCTCCCAGAAGGAAACTTATCCTGCCAATAATATATAGAGGCTTGAATAGTTAATCACTAAATATGACATAAATGAAAAATACATCAAAAAGTAGACTGCAATCTTTGAAATTTTAGCATTTGAAAATCAGAACCAAAATTTTTAGTCCAGATTTAAGTGAGATCCAATACCCTTCGGCAGCCTAAGGACCAGTGGAATAACCCACCATCTTCTCAGAACTCCTGAACTCACTCCTATTCACTGAACTAAGAAGCATGAACATGAATGAATGCCATCAGTAAAATGAACATTTTGTATCCATTTCTTCAGACAGTTCATAATCAGCAACTGGTTTAGAACTTCAGGTTTTTCGAACACAGAGTCCTTCCAGTTTTCCAATCATCTTACACAGCAAATCATCCCCAAAAAGCGATCTACTCAAATTCAAGACTTGAATTTGCAGAAACTTGAAACATGCACGAAGTTCAAAGCTTTTGAACCAACTTGCTTTTGGTTTTATATCTAAAGATGCCTCTAAAACTCATGGTTTTAGTATAAATATATTGCAATACAAGCTATACTAAGACATTCAGATTTTACTACATACTGTATCAATTAAGAATTGAGGACAGAATGCTATAGCATGGTTCATTATTCACACTGTTACAGAAAATATTCACTGCTTTACAGAAATGACAGTTGATGCATAGGTGTTTTCAATGAAAGCAAGGCCTGGATTAATACCCAGTTCATTTATCTACCAAGTTTTTTGTTCTAGACAGAATATTACTTTTCCTTATTTCACAAAAGAAAACAACAGCAGTTTGTGCTTTCTACTTTATTGTTAGGCCTGGAAGAGTGAAACTGCTTGATTCATCAATTATAGTGATAAGAGCTTTTGGTTAGCAAGTTCATATATTCACAATACAAGTAAAAATACACTTTTGCTTCGGTAGTGCATCATACTAAGATTTCTAGTCAAATATAAGCACAAGAGTGAATGTTTTAGCTTTGTTTTAATTAGAAGCCTGAATAACTGCTGCTCTTGAAGAATGTTTGAATTGGCAGTCACAGCTTATTATTTCATCCAGAGGGAATCTGATTCTAGAGGCTGCACTATCATCATAGTCAATCCGCATGCCACATGGAAAAAACACCTTCAGGTGCATGAGGTACTTAGAAGACAGACCTTTTGATGAATGCAATGAACAGGATAAATCTTAAGCAACAAATATTCCTAAAAAAAATTAAAGCTACAAATGTCCTGGGAGGACTATGGAATTGACTGATTCCTTCTGTAGGAAGAAAAATAAATAGATATCGCACACTAATTCTGCTACTTGTAAACTCTAGAGCTCTAGATATAATAATCATAACAACAATAAATAGTCAACTTTGCAAAATGCTGTTACTTACAGTTAAGTGGACTGTACTAGCATAATAAAATTTCTTGTAAGCCCAAGTCAAGTATAGGTCAGCAAGCATTTTAGAATGGATTAACAGATTTCAAAATACGCAGCTACATGAGACAGTGCTTAAACATATCCTTCCTTGTGAAAACAAATGTTATTATATTAGTCTGCGTAATACCCAAACTTCCGAGAAGAAACAAGCCCATCAGTTGAAAAGAAACCTTTTTTAAATGTAAAGCATTTAAAAGTTTTAGGGTGATCCTCTTTCCAAGACACAATGTAAAACAGAATTGCTTGAATTTAATGATGTTGAGTTAAACTCAACATTACTAATGTTGACCTAAAATATTAAGTACAGAAACAGGCCCAGAGAAGTCTTGGACGAGAGAAGAGGGAGGAGCAAGGAACCATGAGCAGAGGCTGCTTTTCTGACTCAGATTCTCTACCAAAAGAAAGCTTGGGCCAAATTCCTCTTCAGTGTAATGTGGAGGTCAGTGGAGACACCACAGGGATTTTAACCCTTTCCCTAGAGCTGAGAGAGCTTCTTTAGATGACTGGTTTGATATTCAAGAACATGTTTCTTTTATTTTTCTCATTTCCTTAAAAATTATTTCAGAGTGGGTTTTTTTTTTCATTTTTGAAATGATGCCTTGAGACCAAATGTGCCTCACCTATTCTTTTTTTTTGAAGAATAACCTCCTTCCACACCAAATCTCTGATAATGAAATAGTCTGATCAATCCATAACAACCTAGTTTTGCTGATTTGGCATTTGAACCAAAAATCTGGTTCAGCCAGTGAACTAGAAGAGATAATTTATTTGTCTAAGTCTTCAGCAATTTTCAAACCTTAGACAAACACCATTGTTTAGTATATATGCTCTCCCTGGTAAATGAGACACAAAAGACCAGATATGCAAAAAGAGCATTAGGCAGCCCAGACGGACTGGCAAGAAACCCAAGATGTCAAGTAAGCTAAAAATATGTGGGAAGATACCCTGAACTGCCTTAGAGCAGCATTTAACCTCACCTGACTGCACAAGGACTCCCTTCCATGGGAGAAAGACCTGGAACTGGTGGCCACCAGCAGGTGTGGGTCCCACACCGGAGGGAGGCTCTGGGGATGAACTGCTGCTACTGCTGCAGCACAAAAATGAGAGAAGTTTCCATATAGCTGGGCTGGCTCAGAGGTTTACAGCTTTGATCTCTGCATTTCTCCTCAACACCATCACTTCTCTAGTCCCAAGACCCTGGCAAGGAATGTTCACAATCTGCAAGCTGCAGTGTTTTTGCATTAATTTGGATTTGCTGCAAAAGGAAAACACATTTACAATGAAAGAGCAAGGAAACAATCTTGTTCCTTCCATATGGATGTCTCTATTGGAAGCCAAAAGGAGAAACATTATGCACTACAGAGGCCAGGATTGTCTTAATGAGGCTGATCCAACTGCCACACAAGACAACAGCAGACTATCACTGACTTCAAAAGAAGCTGAATCAGACCCCCAGAATGCATATGGTCACATGAAATAGCAAGTCTTTGGCAAATACTGTCTCTAATCACCATCCCTGCTTCTGGATCAGTTCCTTTTACAAGCATGTTTTTCGAGTTTCCCATTCTCTTGAATTTTACGTACCGAAATGATGAGTTAACACAGGACATTTATCTACACGACATTTATCTTCAGGAGATCTCACAGGCAATTTAATGATTGGTCCACAGGGGAAAGAAAAAAAAAAAATCAAATAACCAGTGATCTTTGGAAAAGTCCTGAGGAATGCAGTGCCTTGAGCTTAAGCATCAATGAGTTTCCTCCAGCGGTTGCAATTCCTCACTCCGTGATGCTCTGCGAGTCAGCCCCACTGAGTCCTGAGGCAGCACACAATGTTCCTCTGCTCAGCCTCTCACACGTGGCAAATGGGAAGCAGAGGCAGACTCAGCAAGCCTGTCTCATGCTGAGAAAGGAGTGAAAAGTAAGGCTGAGGGGAAAAAAAAAATGCAGGCAGACACTTCTCTATAAATGGCAGAAAGCAGGGAAATGCATCATTTCTTTCTAGATGGGAGAAATAATTATCAGAGGAATGAAGTGATTCACTGAGTGCTGATTATAACTCCTGCCTTTGGCACTGCCAGGAAGTGAGAAGAACCAAACAGCAGGTATACAGTAAGCAAAAGGGCTCATCAACTTGTGTTAACTTGGGTGCCTAAATTAGGAGCCAGTGCTCGCAGAGGAGATACTGTCTCCAGAGCGTGATGCTGAGTGCCCAGGCTAAGAACCCACCGCCTTCCCTGATGGCTACATAGAAAGCCCAGAGCCCTGAGGTGTACTGCTGAGTCAGGCAGAGTTAGCACCTCACAAATGACAAAGTATTTCCTGCATACTAGAGCATGTGCACAAAATATAGCGCGATTAATGTATTTTACATTATAATGAACTGGGAGATGAAAGCTTCAGCTGCCGTCCCTGGAGACATTTGGGAAAAAGCAGCGCATACCTCCAGAGGCAAGGAACTGGAAATACTGGCAATAAACGGGCAGGAAAAGAGGCCCAGATAGGCAGAATCGGAACTGAATAACAGACAAGCAGAAACACCCAAGTGAGCAGTCTGTAAGAACCTCCCCTCAGCCTTTTGCAGTGTTTCTGTAACAACAGACAGAAGGCGCAACATCAACTCCTCTCCACACATAATCCCTCTAATGGCACCTACAAATCCTTGAACTACCTGGTTTGCCCTCTGCCCATGACCTCTCTTCAGTTGTAGATACAGCCCACTTCATCCAGCCCATGCACATTTGGTACACACAAGCCCTTGCAGAAGATCAAGGTAAAATACAACTGGGCAAGGAAGAAGCAAGCAGAGAAGGGTGGTTGGGGATTTCTGCTTTTGTTGCTGTTGAAAAGGAAGCAATGGGAATGAACCTCTGAGTGCAAGCACTGCATGAGGGAACAGCACAAGATTCATGCGCTGTGCAGCCTTTCAGCTCCACAGCATCTCTAGGCACTTAAGCCCAAAGAACTGCTCAGTGGTGAGACTCTAGGTGCATTCATTGCAATGCATATGCATTAGTCATTCATTTTATTCATAAAATTACACAGATGCAGATTCACACTACCAGTGCTGGAGGAAAACTCAGACACTGGGATGTTTATGAGCATGTTCAGATCAAATGGATGAAAACCACAAAATCTCCACATTCTCATAAAGTATCTGAGCTTTAGTACATAGATGAGCTCTTTTAATATCAGAGAAGCTGCAACTGTGCATCTTAGCTGAGGAATTTACTCCAGGAATCTGTAGAAAGAGGAACTTTTTCCATATCAAATTACAGCTAAAACACATTACATCTGCTTTGAAAAGCTATTGCTGAACAGTACGAAGTTACAGACCATTACTTATAATCCTACCACTCTGTATCAGCTCAGTACCATGTTCTCATAAAAGTAGTAGAGCATCTGCAACATGCAGAGTGACAAGTCTAAAACGCGATCAGCCTTTTGAGCCCTGGTCCATGGAGTTTGTAGGCAACAGCCTCTGCTCTCTGAACTTTTCCAGTTTTGCTTTGCCTTGCAATAAGCAGAAGAACACTGCAGATACTTTCAGCTCCCTGCTATCTCTTCGGGGACTGCAAGAGCTTAGAGCTGTAATCATAACAAAGCATTAGATGGAGAAAAATTAGTAAGGCTGATAAACAGAATAAGAAATTTCACCCCCCCAAAATCATCCATTTAACACTCAGTCCAAAATCATGTGCATGAAAACATCTGATGAGCAACTGTTAGCAAAATACAGCATCAGCATGCCTAAACTGCTTGTGCCTCACAGAGGTTTAACCCTGCTGACTTCAACACAGTCTCTGAATTTAAACTAGGAATCAGGAGAGCAGCCTCATGGTCATTTTACTCTCTGTTTTACTAACCTGCAATACTGACTAGAAAACCAGGCAATAAAGCTGACAGAGACCATCCAAAGAAGCTGTAGTGGATGGTATAGCGGTGAGACAGACTCCACAGAGAAAAACGGAGATCTAAATAAAGCATGAGATGATTATTAAAAATAACTGAAATCCATGTATCCCAATGTAGTGACAAAGCAGCAGGCTGATCGTCAATAGGATCAGACAGCTAGAGTATTTGGCCTTTCTCTGACAGGCCCATATGGATACTGTTTGATTTAATGTGCTCTGGCTGCTATTACCCTACAGTGTCTATTATTAAATTTGCCACTAGTACACTTTCCAAAAACTCACATGTTTTTAGACTGTGAGAGGCAGACTAGGGGTATGGAAGAAGACAGGAACATACGTTTCCCTGATTACAGCCTGCACCATCATTTTGTATCAGTCCTAGCTCTGTCTTTGACTAACAACTATCCAGAGACCTCCTGGTAAGGGTCTGACTAAAAAACCAAAATGTTTTCAGAGAAGCAACAGCAATGCTGGAGGAGGTGCAATCTCTCTAAGTTTGCTTCAGCTTCACAGCAGCCCAGCAATTCCAGTTTCTCCCAGATTTATACAAACCTTTTGATGCGAGATGATAACGTGACAGACAATAATGCAATACGAAAGCATGACAGGCGATAATGTGGCATGTGATTATGTGATTTTACTGGAAAGATCAGCTTGCTGTCTTTCTAACCTTTTTCCACATTTACTGGAAGAACTTTGCAAATGTTCTAATTTGAAAGCAATGTCAAGCTGGAACATCTTCCAACTGGACCTCAGTCATCATTTCTGCAGCTCTTGGCACACACAGTGGAGGATTCAGTAAAACAGCTAAATCATCCCATTTGTTACATGACATGCACTATGTCCAATTTACATCAGCATTCAAAACAACTAATTGGTTTAAGAGAGATGAGGTGCCTTACCAGGAGGCATAAAGGGAGTGACATGCTGTTCTGGACTCCACGGGGAAGGTTAAGCCACTGACATTTCCTCCCGACTCAGGATCTTGCTTGTAGGTCCACATCTGCCTATTTTAACTGCTCAGGCCCCCACCTGGGTTAGGCTGCCCTGACACTCCATTTAATAATTCTGATTTGAGACATATTGCTCCATCTTCTCTCTTATGAGTTCTGACGTATTGGGAAATAGCTCAGAGACCCAGATTTGTCTGTTTTCATCGCTCTGGAAAAGACTGTACTTACCCAAGTACAACAACCCGGCCCTCACTAATTTCAAGGAGAGATGGCTACACCAAAAGGAGGACACCAGTCTTGCATGTGAGCCAGTCAGAACAGGAACCTTACTGGAGAAAGACCTCTCTCCAGTAATATATGTGGCTGAAATAAACCCATTCTTACACAAATTCTTATTGCACAGTAAGAGACTACACCCATTAGAAGATGAATACTCTGATACTCATACACCTGGGCTACATGCAGAATAGTCCACCTGTGACTTCAAAAACAGCAGAGAAGCAAGAAACCCTGTTAGTCACAGATCTTCAGGGAGGAAAAGCATTTTAATCACTTACTTTCTTCTTGGGGAAAAAAACAGTTTTAAACGAGGGCCAGGCAGCTATAAGAGCAAACGGCCCTTGCTTGGACAGGGCAAATGGAATTGTGAAACATCAAATGAAACATTCTCAATCTTCAATGCAACCCGCACATCCCAGCTGAGCAATGGGTCTCCTACACATCTTTGTAGTGTCGTCTTAGAGAAAAGCTCCACCTGTTCTACTGCGTCCAGCACTCTGAGGAGTTACAGAGTAAAAAGGCTTGTCAAAGATTCCTTCCACTATATTTAATTTCTGAATTGTAAGTGCAATTTCTCTTACAAACACAAACTATAATTTACATGGGTTTACTGGATTTTCTCCAGTTAAAATTAATATTTTGCCCTTAACCTTGCCTTCACCTTACTCATTCAACTTTTTTGGTGATGGTAAGTGCTGTCTTCTAGATGTCAGGTGGAAAATGCCTCAGAGACACCAGACCTTAAATAACAATATTCAAATCTCAACTGCATTTAGGGGAACAGACTGGAAAACTGAAACCGTATGGTACATATGATCAGGAAATACTGTTGTCCACAAACACAGCAGAAGCAACCGTCTCAGACATCTCTTAATACTATAATAGTTCCTTGAATTTGCACAAAGCCAAGCATGGTTTCCCCAACTGGATTCATAAAGCCACATCAATTTTGGTCTGATTAAAGACTCATTCAAAACCACAAAAAGCAAAACAATGTTAAGTTTATGCTATGACTGCCACATTCCTGTGAGTGCTAGTACAGAAGATGAATGAAGTCCACATGGTTCCTTGCACATGGAATACAGCTCTGATTAGTATTAGGAATGTGCATCCCTTTATACAACCGCTTCTTGATTAATGCAGAATGGATCGTTATGTTCCAATCCAATACCTGTCTTGAACTTAACATGCAGGTATTCCATCTATTAAAGTGTACAAAAATATTACAAAATTAAACAAAACATCTGGTTCATGATGTCACTGGATTTCAAAGCACAATCATTTTTTGTTTCAATGTACCTTAAAACTGGTTTTGGGGTTTGTTTTTTAAGTCAGCTCTCAAAAATAGCATAAACTAGCCATAGCAGTTTATCATTGTCCTGGTCATTAAAGAAGGAAACAGTGTAAGAGCACCAGCAGAATGACAAAGGTTTAGTGTGCACATGCATTACATGAGGAGATCATACAGTAACCAAAAAACCAATTACGCTAGTCCTAGCACTTATGTGCCTACCAGCTGTATTTTCATCATTGCACAAGTCTGAGTGACAGAACTCAGTACCCCACACAGTATCTTGTAGATATCTAACATTAAATATTCTTTTTAGAAGATATCTTTGATAGATAATTCACAACTTATCTACAGCTCTCCTCTGCTTTTCAATGAGGGAGAGATGTCGGGCTGAGGGGCAGCGGGCTGGGGGACACAGTGACAGACAGGAGACCTGGGCTTCTGTTCTGGGGGACCTCAGCAAACTGAAGGAACAGCTCAACAGGAAATTCGGGAAGTTTAGGAAAGACAAATACAGTCCCACATGTGGGTCAGAATAACCCTGCGACAGTAGGGTCAAGGAAGACCAACCACACCTTGGCCTGCAAGAGTGTGGCCAGCAAGTCATGGGAAGTGGCAATTCCCCTCTATTTGGCCCTTGCAAGGCCACATCTGGAGTATTCACAGTACCAGAGAGACATCAACAGACTGGAGATAGTGTAGAGCAAGGCTACCATGACTGTTGGGAGCTGGAGCACACAACATAAATGAGAAACAGCTGAGAGAACTGGAACTGTTTAGCCTAGAGAAGTCTGGGAGGGGAACCCAACTGCTGTTTTCCACTGCCTAGAAGGGGTTATGGAAAAGGCAGAGCCAGACACTTCTTGGAGGTGGACGGTGAAAGGATGAAAGCCAATGGTCACAAATAGCAACAAGGAGAATTCTGACTGGATAGAAAGAAAAATTCGTTCACAGTGATATCAAGAAAAAATTCTTCATAGTGAAGGTTAAGCAGTGGAGCAGGCTGCACAGAGAGGCAGTGGAACCATCCTCCTAAGATATTTTGAAAACTCAACCAGATGTAGCCCTGAGCAACCTGATCTAACTTTGAAACTAGCCCTGCTTTGAGCAGAGGTTGGACAGCTGACTCCAGAGTCCCTTCCAACCTGATTTTTTTTTTTTTTATTTTGTCTCACAGTAGAGTGCTTAGAGCATTGCTCAGATTCACAGCCTTTTTGTCTTGTGTTTTAACACTTACTTGCATTAAACGTTTTAATTCTACTGGGGGGGCGGGGGGGGGGGGGGCAGACGATAAAACACTTTATTAAGTTTATTACTACAGTGACAATGTTTTAAATACCTACAAGTTATTAGGAGATTCAACCAGGTATAGATAAAAACCCCACCATCACCTCTAGGGCAACTGTTTGCAAAGAAAACCCAAAGCAGCAGTGACAGAGTCCTTTATAGCTTTGAAGCAGATGTAAATCTGTAAAATAAACTCACTGTTACAGACACCTGGTTTGCATGAGTACAAAAGTGCTACTTAGAGACTGGAATCTAGCACTACTGGTATAAATTATGCAGATGTGATACACAAAACTACGATAGTTTCTTTAAAGCTGGAGATCAAACTACTTTGGCTTGTCTTTAATCACTCTTGACAGTTTATAAGAATTATACTGATTTGGTATTCCCCCTGCACTGCCTGAATTGAATGAAGTACTTCGAAAGTGGCTGTTAAAAAGCAGTACAAAACAATGAAGTTCTGTGTTTGTCCACAGATCTGAAATTTTGCATTTTCTTCCCACTGCTCTGCCAAAATACCCAAATTATAAACTGCAGGGAGCTGGCTTATAGTTCCCATGAGTTGGAAGAGTCCATTATGACTTTGTTTTACTGAATCCAAGATTTCTTCTTATCTGAAGAAAGATTCTTACCAGTCTTGCACATTTTATTTTGATATTTAACAAGCCAAAGCAAGGAAAAGAAGCATTATCACCTAACATCTGGCAGCATGTTGACAGGTCCTGAGCAAAGATGAGCACTGTCATTAATGCACAATACATTTTCAAGTGTGAATTGCACCATGGTCTGACTGTTGATGGAGAAGGCTGATGACTACATAAGGTCGCTTTCCACAGAAAAAAACTTTTTAGTATGTACATAAACTCTCATTTTTATTAACAGACACGGAACACCAGCATTTTTTTGTGTTCTGAAAGCATATTTTTGAATTACATAGAGGGAGAATACAGCTGAAAATGGAAAGAGTAAATTCCTGATTTCACTGAGGCTGACAAGCCAGAGACAGAATTTGGGTATAAGGACAAAGAGCCCCAAGCTGCAATTTGTGGTCACTGTTCCTTGCTGTATCAACAGATATGACCAAGAAGAGTTTTGTTCCATTGTCTTTGTTTGCCCTTCAAACATTTGTAAGCAGTATTAGAGTGCCTCTGGTCCTCCTTTTTACTAGACTAAACAAGCCCAGCTTGTCAGTGTCTCTTCAGAGAACATGTGCTCTAGGGCCCCTGACTATCTTGGTAGCCCTCCAGTTTTCAGTAGATAAAGATTCATTGTCCAAAGTAAAATGAAGTACCCTTTGTATCTGTTGTAATAATACAACACTGAAAGAGTTAAAAACAATGCAGATATTCATCACTTGTGTGGAAAATCTGTGCTCTGAAGGGCTGCCCAATTTTCGGTAATTATAACAATTTTTTTGATGTTAAAAGAATGTATGCATAGGCCATACATTTCCTTCTAAGACCAAAAGAAACATGTTTTTCTTGTGAAGCTTAATCAAAACAGTGTTTTTGTTGCGCATTCCTGATGGCTGTATAGCTAAAGGAAATTAATTTTTCTTTAACCAGCAACTGGGACTTAGGGGAGACCAGGAACAGCACTACAAACAACTGCTTTGGGGCAGTCCACACAGGAGTCCTGAAAAGCTCAGGCTGACCACACAGGGCCTGTGAGGTTAATCCTTCTATTGGATAGTTCTGTAAACACTATCCCAAGTTCAATTCTTACATTTTTACACCACTGAAGGCTTCAAGCCAAGGTCTTGATAAAAAGAACGATTTGGTTCTTGAAAAGCATGGCAAAAAGCTGACCAAACAGTCTGTTTCCAATACCACCCCAATGAAGTCTGAAGGAATCAAGACCTCCTGCATGCAGACTGAGAGTTATGTTCGCACTGATGCATCAAACCCATTTATCCTCCATCTAATCTCTCTTTACTGACAGCACTGAACATTCTTGCACAGGGGCATGTGTTCCAACAGTACACAGTCTGACCACAACTGCTCAACATCCTGCTGTGAGCCCATGTACTGCAACAGGTTCTTACCTACAATGTCTTCATAGGCATTTTCTTCTAAAGTGCTCTTGGATCCAAATTTATGCTGGCTCTCAGTCCCATTTTCAGTTGGGGAAGGAGGGTACAGGGATTGCAGACTTGACGCATCCTCAAACTCAAAGGATTTTCTAAAGTTTTAAAAAATAAGTAATTAGTAACTAGAATGCAAAATGACTCAAATATTTAGATGAGTATTTGTCTGCTAAAATTATATATAAAATGACCAACAACAAAAAAATCATACATTATGCTTTAAGGACTAACTTTTAGAGGACCTCAAGTCCTGTGCTCACAGCAGTCTTTAGTATAGCAATCTGTGACACGTTTATGAGGTTGGAAGTATTGTTGTCCCCATTATGCGGACAGGGAGAAAATACAAAGAAAGTATGTGATATTTTTCAAACGTTACAGAGCAAGTTAGAAGCACAGTCCTCAGATTAAAAATTGCTTTGCTTTTGCCAGAAGTCCCAGAAACATGTGGCCCTCTCTCCTCAAAACAGACATTTCTTTGAAAAGCATTCCTCCACCGGTTGCTCTGGGAGACGTAGCCCTTAGTTTGAAAACATTCACATGTCTTGAACCTTCAGACATGTTCCTGCATAAAGGTCAGTGCACAAATGCCAAAGGCAGACTTGTGTGAAAGTCACCCATTTTCCTTGCATACTCTGTGTCAAGCACTGGCAGCAAAGGACAAAGCATTGAGGAAATTAAGGCTCTCTGGGGTGGACGAGCAACGCAGGCTATAGCTAGGGGCCTGAAAATTCAGGCTTTCTGGCAGGAAGGTGAGGGGCCACTGGGTCAGATGAACCCATACAATTGTCTCCCCCCCAGGTACTCAAAGGGGGGGCAATTCACCACCTCTCAACCACACCTGCCCCAGTGCTGCTGAGCAGCTCTAGGGGAAGAGGAGACCAAGCCTTCCTGATTCTCTAGTTTGCCCAGCACTTGTTCTCTGAGGCAATATCTAAACCAAAGTTGGGGGGTGCATGGTTTGCACTGTCAGCTGTCCAGGGGCTAGCATTCATCTGACTGATTGACTGCTGAGGATGAAATGGTATGAAAAATGGGCTCAGGTTGGAGAGTAAATCCCAGGGTGCTGTAAGGCTTGCGGAGACTGTGCTGATGCCCACACTTCACTCATTGATACCCAAACTAGATTAACAGTAAATCATCCTGCCATCAACCCCCTTTCCTCTTCTCCCCAGTTGGAGTGAACCATACGTTGATAGCATATCCATACAGCCGTTGCAGAGTCTCATGAGACATACTTCAGCCTGTTAATTGGCTCAGGAGTATCTGTACAGGCAATACAGTGGCTATCGGACAGACACTGCATTTGACAAGGGCATTTCCTGCTGGAGCAGACTTATGGGCCTGGGGCAGGCTTAGAAGCCCCCTCTCTCTCCTTTCTCTAATCTTAAGAATATCCAGGTCCATGTATGTACATCAGGATCATGGCAGAAACAAGCTGTACGTTTCATATCCAGACATCTCCTCCACACCTGCTTGCAGTTATAAAAGATGCTTATGCACTGAAGACACTCACTGTGTATGAAATGAGACTTTCTAAAGCAGTTAAATATCCAACTCTTACAGATTTCAAGGCAACACTACAATGCAGTGACACTGCATAGGAGCACGTGATGGTTTTGTGGACCAGCACTCAGCTGTTGTCCATGTGTCCCAAGCCTATCCTGCAGCACTCCTCTCCCATGCCACGTCTGGGCCAGAGGATCTCCAACCACTAGGAAACATCCAGCTCACACCAATCTGAAATGTAAAAGCTACTGTTGGCACCAGGTCCTCTCAACACAGACCAGCTCTACGCTAGCAGGCAAATGTAAGAGACTTCCTCCATTTTACTATAATGTTGCATTAGCCACCACAAAGAAAACCAGCATTCTTAACCAAAATATTAGAAGAATAAATATCCACAGTCCATTCTCATGACATTCTAGTGCGTGCAAACCACATGTATGTTCAATCTGAGACACACAGCTACAAGCTGTAGACATAATGAATTATGTCTGTTCTCAAAAAGAGAACAGTTTAGAGACTGAGATTTCAATAACTAATATTAAAAAAATACTATAATTCTTAGATTATTTGTATTGTCTCAAGCTCTTTGTAAATGCTGGAATTCTCCTTACTGTAACTAAAGGAAGGACAGTAGAAAAGACAATTAAGATTTTGTAAAGCATTTCCACCCAGCCTTGAAATCAGAGGGCAAACTGTGATTTTGGGAGCTTGATTTAAACTACTTAGATCATTAATCAGAGGTAAATCCAGAGAAATCACTAAACTGCAGTAGGGTAAAGCTGTTACAAATAAATGGAAATCTACACTGTACAATGTCAGACTGATGTGCAAGAATCATCAGGTACAATGATAACACTGTAAATCCTACAATTTGTACTCCACTAATCACAACTTAAATTGATAAATATTGCTTTTGTTTTGGTCTCATACCTACTAGCCCCACCCAGGACTGAGGCTCCATTGCTGAACCGTGCTGTTGTCTAACTGTGCTATGACAGGAGACTGAACCTGCAGAACAGTGGGTGCAAGCACGAATCGTACCTCTTCTTCAAGGAAGCTTCAAAACTTCATTTTACAAACTCATTGTTACAAAATACTGTGGTTCTTAGATGACTCGTATGGTCTCAAACTCAGTGAGTGTGTACTTGAAGACTGGCTTGGATCACTTAGCTGTAGGTCACATGGTGATTTGGTGCAATAATTATCTCCTGTTACTCATTCCTCTCTGCCACCCACCACAGACCATTTTATCACTTGCCCCTTCATTTTCCAATAAAGGCTATCATTTACAGCAGAACATTTAAAAATTGTTGTTTGTCTTCTGTACATTGGAAATGCTGTGCTGAACAAAACGAGGTCAACTTTATTTCACAAATTCTTGTTAAAAACTAGATTTACTTCCTCTAACTGAGATTATTGCCAGAACGCAAAGATAAGCACTGCTAATCAGAGCTGGGCTTTCCACATTCCTCCCCCCCACGCTGCCTTTCTCAGAGAAACAACACACATCAGCAGAGCTGTTTGATCCCTTTCAGAAGCAGGTGTCCCTTGAAAGTAAAGAACAGCATCTGAAGGCTCCTCTTCTCCTTTTTCTGCCTCAGCATACAGGTCAGGTTGTGCTGACATAAACATTTAATTAATTGAGCCAACAACAAGCACCAGACACTGAATTGTTAGCGCACATTTGAGATGCCAGTTAGCAGTTACTTGCAAAGCTCATCACTAAATAACAAGAGCATGCGTGTGTATCTTACACATGCACAGGTAGGTGAACTTTTGAATGCTTATCAACAACTACGCCTACAATTTTTTAAGTGGTGAGCAGAATGAGTTTTACCATTTCCAAAACTCAAGAGGAATCATGTAATTAAAACAAGTCAAGCTCACAGACTGCTGTGGAAACGTAGCCATATACTGCTCATTACTAACTCAGGAAGGATATAAAGGCCCTTCTGTACTAAAACACAGTTTTCTCAGCATTAATCCTCTACAGCTATTGAGAGTAACTTAGGACAACATTTCTAAGCACTAAATTAAATTAAATCACCAACATTGCATAAAACTGACACAACTGCTGTGATAACAAGCTTTGGAAACACAAACCCTCTGCAGGTATGTTTTGCAGTGAACAGGCAGACAGAACTATGACAGATCAACTATGGTCCCGCTACAAGAGGATAAGGAAATTATGCTCCATTAAACATCTCAAGTAAGGGCTTATATGCCAAAATGAGGAAGATAACCTTTAGCACACACGACCTAGAGTCTTTTCCAGGGATTGAGGAATGCAGGCTGGAGAACTCCAAAACTGTAGCCATGTAAAGGTATTGTACCAGTGTACCTAATCAGTGCAGTCCAGCAGAAAAAATAATTGTCTTGCACGCTATTCCTAGCATTTCTCAGTTCAAAAACATTGCATTAGAGGAAGAATTTAAAATATTGTTACTTAAAAAATACAGCACATTTATTTATTTGAAGATCGAGTACAAGACATTTCCTTGAATTTTACCTATTCTGGGATTTTCTGTGAAAGCGTGAGTCTTTCTTCTGCCTTCTGGTCACAGGGGGTGCAGGGGTGGACGGGAGGGGAGGAGGAGCAGCAGGTGTAGGAGATGGAGGTAGGCCATTACTTGGTTTACTTTTGTGGCTTTTGTCTGCTTCATATTCAAAGGTGCGTTTGGGCTTGGGGACAGGATTCACCGCGGTGTTAGCTGGGCTTTCGAGCAGCAGTTTAGGGTCAGCCGAGTTTGCAGTAACCCCCTGTTTTGTCTTACTGCTTTTCTCAGCCTCAGTAGGTGTTTCTGGTTCACTCCCCAAAATAACACTCCCTCCTTTGCTATCAGTTAGGGTTTCACTCAGTCCCTCCACAGTACTCAGAGTCACAGACTTTTTTCTCCCTTTGTCAACACTGTAACAGCTACTTGGCAACTGGGGGAGGCCTCTGCCGGGCTGCTCTTTCAGTGCCTGCTCGATCTTCTGTATTCTGTTGAGCACAGCAGAGGACTCCTTCCTCACATGACCCTTGAAGAATGCAGCAGAAGGAGGCTCGCTCCTGCCCGGTCTCTTTTCGAACCGATGGCAGGAATCCCTGTCCTGCAGTTCCTCCTCCTCCGTTTCCGGGTAAGAGCACTCAGAAAACGTTCGGCTCATTCTTCTGAGCCCTTTGAAATCGAACGTCTTCTCGCTGCAGGGAGAGGTCAGCACACTGGGGCAGCTCTCACTGCCCGACCTCTCCCCAGCATCCCTCTTGTCCACACACATGCTCATCCTGGGGGACGGCTCCCGGCGGCACTCCCATTCTGTGATCTTCTGCCTGATGTCCAGCGCCTGGGAGCGGACACTCGCCCGGCTGAGGGAGAGGTTCCTCAGGTTGGTGGCAGTGCCCAAGGACAACGTGCTCCGGGCGAGTGGATGGCTCCCTATCGTGTCCCCATCTTGAGCCTCCTTTGGACTCTCCTTTTGGTCCTCAGCCTTGAATACAGACAGCCTTTTATCCAAAGCACCCACACTAATGGCTTTTAGAGGGTGGCTCGGGGAGTCAGTGTCCGACGGGCTCGTGGAGGTGCTTCGCAGCGTAGACGTGCGGCTGCTCCAGTCCTTGAGGCGTAGTCTGGAGCTGGAGACTTTGGTGAGTCGAGCAGAGCGGCAAGAGTCCTCACTATCGCTGAGGGGGTAGGCTGGGCTTCTTCGGGGGGACAAAAGAGGCGGTGGAGAGACTGACTGACACCTAGAAGCAGAAAGAAATAGAAAATCAAGTCCTTGGGGAAACTAGAGTTATTTGCCAAACATCTTCTGGCTGCAGGTAAAGCAGAGGATGTCTGCATGCTGCAAAACTACCCCAATGCATCACTAAGACACCAAATACCATTCAGCCACAGAGTCGGGGGCAGGGGGCAGCAATTAACTGATGTCAGTGATGAGCTGATGAAGAGCAGAGCATTCAGCACCTCCAAAGCCAGTTTTCTCACCTCTGTTGACTCCCAGCTTTTCCAAGTTTCCTGAGTTTAAAGGCAGCAGAGACACTCAGTGAACCATTGCCTTGAATGCATTTACCACCTCCAGCAGAATAGCTCCCTGACCTCCCAAATTAAGGAGTCCCTCTGCAGAAAAAGGGTACTGTCAGGGAGAAGATTCCCCCTGCAATAAAAATGGGAAACTCTGACCAGCAAGGAGGACAGTTTACTCACTGGTTGCAGTGAGGAAACCAATTTAAAAAGATGTCAGGTTTTAATTCATAACATCTGAAGCAAAATACCTCCGTGCTCAGCTGCTGCAGTATTTTAGCCACAGCATTTCAAACCACTGATGCATACAGTAAACTAAATAAAACAGCAAAAGGAAGGCCTGTTTTGTCTTTGGTCTGATGTTGTGGCCAACAGATTAAATTCTCCTTATCAAAAATAACAGAAATAACTTCTTATTGAAAGAGTATCACAGACCGAAAAAACATATTAACCTGTCCACACTACGTGTTGAAGAATATAAACTATACAGAAAGGTCTCAGTGTTACCTTGGAAAAAACCCTCAGAACAAATTTTTGCCATGGTTTGCAAGATCAGCCATTGTTACTGGGGGTTTGTACATTGTTGTAAAGACTTTTAAGAACAGAAAGACAATAGGAAATTAAACAACACATTAATCAGCTGTCTCAGCTCTCAAAACCATGTCAAAAAAAGGGGGTTTACTGCTCTGCCACAATACGTACATACAAACAAACCATAGCAGAAATAATCATGACTCCTTTAACATTTTGCCCTTAGCAACCTTTCTGTTCCAAACAGTACTGAAAGAAGAGGAAAGACCCAAAAGTAGTGCCTTGCATAAGCAATTAAGTTCTGTTCTATGAAGACTGTAGACAAGTTGGTTTTTTATAAACTTTCCTGTACACATAAAATCCAAATGAAAGACCTATTTGACCAAAAGAATCATGGGAGCAAATGTCTCTTCTATAGCAAAGGGAGAAAAGATTCAGAAGATCCCTGACGCTATGGGTTTTCTCCCCAACAGTCAGCCAACACCTACAGGCACAGGTGCCAAGTTCTGGGCATTAATCTGAAAGTCTAGAGCACTGGGGCAATTTCTGAAAAATTTGCTTTGCACAGGAGATATTTTCTTCTCCTTCAAACACATCCCCAAACCAAATTATTAGATTTCATTTTGGTTTCCTATAGTGGACACTTTACAAGCAAAGCTCAGAAGTATCACAAAAGAGGGAAGTTCTGGTCAGAAAAGGACACTGATCAAATTATCACAAAAGGGATCTTATGTCTTTTTAGAGTCCTGTGATAATCAAGCCTTTTTGGCACAGAAGTTGTACTTCTTGGTGACTTCTGTTTCTTCATCATTTGAAAAATAAACCCGCCTATAGGAAAAGAGAGATCTCAGGCCAAAGACAGTGGCAAATAATTCACCAACAACTGCTTAAAGCTTCCTCATTTCAGGACAGAAAGGATGCATGTCAGAATATACTCTCTTCATCCTAGACGTTAAATTTCCTGCTATTCTATACTGCTTCAGGCAGGTGTCATAAGAGATTTCAGGAGATCAAAAGCAGGTGACAGGTGAGGAGTGGTTTTGGCTGGTTGTTGCAGCATAGAGTTTGTAGTGAATTACATAGAATCATCTTGGCCTACATACCTTTACCGTGCCTGAAGATGCAACCTAAATCGGCCTCCTCAGACTTGGTGGGGTGCCCTGATTCTTCACAATTCCTGTCTGTCCTGTCTTCATTTCTTCAGTTTAATACCACAAAGTCATAAGTTTTATATTGTTCTTAACACTCCTTTAGCTTAGACTTGAGATCATGTTCTCTTAATCCCTGTATGTCGCGCAGGCCTGCTCCAGAGCTGCACTGACATTTCTCTCAATGAAACAAGTATGACCCGGTGGAAGTGTATTTTACATATAAAGACTTCAGTGAGGGGATAGGGACTGATTCAGCAAAGAGGCCATGCAGAATGCTTTAGCATGGTAAAACTTATTTATTAGATTCTAAATTACAATCTGTATTGACAATAGCAAGAATAAAATACAAAATGACTGGGGTACAGTCAATAATGGGACAGCAAAGGTGAAGGACATGCTGACAATCCTCTCTCTGCCTTTGACTCACTATACAGAAAATACCATAGGCATAGTCCCTCAACTCCTTACACTCGTACGAAACATCTTTTCAGTTGCTTTCACTGTCAGGAAAAGGTTTGTTGACTCATCAGGAGAGGAGGAAAAGGGGAGAAACATGATTTGCATAACCTGCAGAAGTTGCACAATGTTTCTTCTTAGAGATATGAGCCATTCGTAAGGTAACTGCACTTAAGGCTCTATCTTGAAACCCCTGAATTCAGTTGCAAAACTCTCACCCACTTCCACTGTGCAAGATTAGGGTTGCAAAGCAACAGGCCCTCTGGAGCTGTATGCTATTAAATACTTAGGATACCATAGTTAAGAAAAAGATTCTGTTTTACATCACATTATACTGTAAAACTAAGTAATCTGGATAGAAGCTATAGGACTAATTCAACAAGAAAAAGAAAGAAAGCTTTGTATGGCTTCAGGCATGTGTTCTCTAAAGGACAGTGGCAAGTAACAGAATGAAAAAAAGAGTAGTCCAAAAGTTGATCAGTAGATAATAAAATAGTCCTTCCCCAAGAAACCTACTTCCATTAGAAGATTATTCTCTTGAAGGCACAATAGTTCCACATGGCTTTAAAACTAGTATTATTGGACAGAGACGAATAATTAAATAACTTGCAATCGTCCATACAAAGATTGTAAAGCAAAATGTTTTTATTGAAGTTTTCTACATACACAATGGTACATGCAGCACCTTACAAAGCACATCATTAACACACACCTTCAAAATATTATGTTTAAACAGCATAAATAAAGATTATGGAATCAGGTTTAGATTTCTTAACAAGTTCACTTGAACAGCACCTTCTTTCTGGGCAATGACATTTCTTTGAGAACATCAGCATTTCACAAAACACATTGAAATAACTTGCTCCCATTGCCTATCTGATAAGGATATTCTTCCAAAACACAGCTTTATGTGTGCAGCTCTCAAACCAACTGGCAAGTCAGCAGTGAACTGCAGTCTCAAAGGCAAATCACCTGCCAAGCAGCCCACAATGTCTTGTAAACAGGTCACAGACCCTGAAACTACCTTCCTCAGGGGACTCATTGCTGCACAGTGAGGGAAGCAGACAGCATCCCAGAGGTGGTTTCAAGCCCTCTAGACCATGCTTAGCTTTGCTGCTGTGAGTTGTTCCCAGAGAAATCAGCAGAATCACCAGCAGTAGGAAAAAACTGATAGTATCAGTCACACTCTGTAAGAGTTTGAACTCTAGATACAAGTTATCTCCAAATTCTGATTCAGTCCTTCTCTCCAGTTTCTTTTTTTATCACCCAAAGATAGAAAAAACTTTTAATTTACAAAACCTGTAATTCTCCAGACCCACTCTCAAATAAATACATGATTTCCATGGATCAATGTATGTATTCATATTGTTTTCTCTAATAAAGGCTGGTTGTCAACAGGCATCTCCTTTTACCAGTTCCAGGGAACATCTGTGGATCACAAGGAGCTGTATTTCATCTGCACCGAGAACAGAATTCACTTGCCACATTGCTTTGAGCTAATTTGCACCCTACTCATCAAAAAACAAAACATGAAAAGATGAACTGAATACAAGCCAGCAATGTGTACTCGCAGCCCAGAAAGCCAACCATATCCTGGGCTGCATCAAGAGAAGTGTGGCCAGCAGGTCAAGGGAGGGGATTCTGCCCCTCCACTCTCATGAGACCCCACCTGCAGTGCTGTGTCCAGCTCTGGGACCCCCAGCATAAGAAGGACACGGACCTGCTTGAGGGGGTCCTGAGGAGGCCACAAAAATGATCAGGTGGCTGGAGCACCTCCCCTGTGAGGACAGGCTGAGAGAGTTGAGACTGTTCAGCTTGGAGAAGAGAAGGCTCTAGGGAGACCTTACAGCGGCCTCCCAGTACTTAAAGAGGCTACAGGAAAGCTGGAGAGGGACTCTGTATCAGGGAATGTAAGGACAGGATGAGGGGTGATGGTTTTAAACTGAAAGAGGGTAGGTTTAGATCAGATGTAAGGAAGAAATTCTTCCCTGTGAGGGGGGGTGAGGCCCTGGCACAGGTTGCCCAGAGAAGCTGTGGCTGGCCCCGCCCTGGAAGGGTTCAAGGCCAGGTTGGACGGGGCTTTGGGCAACCTGGGCTAGAGGAAGGTGTCCCTGCCCAGGGCAGGGGGGTTGGAACTAGGTGATCTTTAAAGTCCCTTCTAACCCAAACCATTTTATGAGTCTATGAAGAAAATGAGTACCTGCCCTGTTTGTGAAGCCTCTAGCAAGGCTGACTTGTACTAAAAATCTATGGTGATGGAGAAGGGCTGGTTCTTGGTGCCATAAATGCCTGAGCCCTCACCCTGTAGCTGACCCAAAGGTCAGAAAGTCTGTAATTTTGGACAAGACACAGATCTTCTCCTAACTACAGAACGTAGGTGCTAGCACTTGGCTGTGTGTAGAAGAGGGAGAATTTAATTCCTGGAGATGACTCTGAAAGTGGGCAGTAGAAAATCAGTACCAAAAGCAGTGAGCCTGGCCTTTTGATCCAGTTGAGCAGAAGCACAGCTCCTGCCTTCTTCCACTGCCAAGCATCAACTCCAGAAGAGGAGAAATGAGTGCAGACAACTCCCACAACTTCATAAGATAGCTTTCAACAACAGAAGGCAGCCAGAATGGTGGCCAAAGAGCTGGCTTTATAAGTCTTTTGCAAATCAGAGTACAGTGGATAATAAGAATGTGAATTTATTGAAGAGTTTTCATCCATGATCCACACACTTTTTATAAATGCTAATAACAGTATTAAGTTGCATTTCAGACCAGGGATTAAAGGCGATGAGGGTGGTTAAGTGATTTGCCTTGAAAGAGTTACAGGACTCCTAACTCTCACTGCCCTGCTCTGACCTCTGAGGTAAGCAGCTCAGACTTCACAGCACTGTTTTAGCTCTCCTGAAGCATCCGGAGTGACTCCACAGATCATCCTGTGCTGAGGAAAGACAAGTTGGCAGAAGCTGCTCAGCAATCTTTCAGTTCTGCAAATCCCGTCTGCCCTGCTTAAACCAACACTTACAGAATAATAAAACAAGATTTTGGCTCGCTGACCCAGGGAATTTCCCACTTCAACATGCTCATGCTTGGGAGCCTATTTACTGAAAAAAGAGCAAGAAACATGTTGACAAAAAGGTACTGGGTCTTTCCAGGCTCCCGTTGGTGAGCTCCAGTCATTTCACAGGAACACTGATGTTTGGCAAGCTCACGCAAAGTCACACAGCGTTGGTTTTATTCCTCAGGACTTTCTCGCCCCTTCTGCTAGGAAAATATTGCTTTCTTAGTATTTTATTTAGGCTTTCTGCTTATCCCTGATTTTTCTCAGAACGTAACCTGTTCCCGAGTAACAATAATGTCAGAATCAGTTGTGACCATAAGCACGTTAGTTCATGTGTTGAGCAGATTTGGCCTGCCACACAAGGCTAGAAGCTTCTTGTTGCTTTAGCCAACATTTAAAGAGATCTGAAACACAAGCAACAGAAATTTCTCCTTGCAAGAGCAGCAAAACTCATTTTTAATATGGACACTAAAGCTGCCCTGATTTCAGGTAATTGAGGATGTAACTACAAAATCCTCTGGAAATTTGTGAGAGAATACTAAGAAATCCTCAGCTACCAACTTTCAAATTATTCATACAACACTACAAATTAATAACATTTTATGATTAATGACAATCTTCATTTCTTTAAATAAAGAACCTCTCTCAAGCAAAAGATTGCACAAAAATGATCATTTGAAGCACTAATTCAGAGATCTATTGTTAACACTCCATCAGAAAGAATGGTAAAGCCCACACCTTTCTGGTATCTTGTTAGTCTTTTTGGCTACTGAGCAAACAAAATCAATGTGTTCAGACTTCAGGATGAAAAACTGAAATTGTCTTTATAACTGAATTTTGAAAACCCCCTAAATCCTGGGGATTTTATTGTGTGCCTAGATGAGCCTCCAAATAGTTGAAAGGCAAGTGAAATAAGAAACCTGGAGAACAAGATATAACTTATTGGATTCTTAGGTTTTCAAAAGGGTATTTTTTCCCATGCAAGTATAACTTCTCACCACATTAAAAAGCTGTACTTGCATTTTTGTATTCAAACTAAAAATGAATTTTATTATGGGTTCAGACCTGACCAGACCCATAATTCAGGATGCAGAAACAAAAATGAGAATGCATGTTTTTAACTGAGCAAGAGGCAGGACGATGTGCATCTGAAAGCAGAGCCTTGTACAATCAGACGGTAACAGAGTGGTTCAGGAGCACAGAAAGGTCCCTTGTGTAAGGAGCAGCTCCTACTTTGTGCCAGCCACTGTGAGTGTGAATACTGAGATCAGTCCTTCCCAGAGCAAGGCAAAGTGAGAGGAAAGCACACCCTGCTCACCTGTTCACTGGAACCAAGTGTACCATGCACATTTTGATGCACCACTATCTAGAAAGGATGTAATGGCCTGCCATGGTACCCATTTCCATTGAACTTCCACTTGATATGACATAGCAGGCAGAGGAGAGAAAATGTGTAGAGCGCAACAGAAGCTCAAATTAGAACCAGTGTTTCTGTATCATTACTTCTGTGACCTGGACAAAGAAAAAGGCACTTTTGAAAAGGTTCAGTACCAACAGCTCCTTGTAACTAGCACAGTTTCACACCACCCTAATGGCACTGCTGCCAGGTAATCACCCAGCAAACCAACCAAGAAAAGCATTCTTCTGCCTGTCGGACACATGCTTGTGAAAGCTGTTGGCACAAATCAATACTTTTGCACAAATGAAAACTGAACACACTACTGCAGTACAGCAAGCTTCCAGCTGTGCCTCTTCAGGTGCAAAAAAGCAGAGTAATTCAAAGGAGGCCAAAAAACCTTAACGACTTTGAATGAAGCAATGTTGAGGGACACTTCCCAAGAAATTCCCTCTTCCTCTGTCTAGACAAGAACTAGGAATAATTTCCTCTATGCTTTCCTCCAAAGAGCTATGAGAAGTCCACTTTTAGCTACCAAATGCTACCAGTTAGTGGTTTGGGTGCATTTTGAGATGAGTTATGAAACAAATCACTGGACAGAGAAGCAAAGATTCAGCATAATTTGTTTGTGACACTGTGCCATTTCCTTTCCTCACCGCTAACTGTGTCCTCACCAGTGGGGACAGAAAGGCAGTAACTGATCACTGCAAAGCACTCAGAGTGCATCTTCTGCACTCTGGCATAGCACACAATATTGTAATTTTCTACATAACTCAGGTAGATACCTACAGATGATATTTAATTATCTTAAATCTAAATAAGAGCTTATGGTGAGTAAAGGAGGTGAACTTTTCACACTCAGTGCTGGGCACATAGTAGTAAGGTGGTTTTTGAGCTGATTCAACTTGGTAATGAAGAAAGTAGTACAACTTGTTGCATCTTGTCTCTCACTTGGAAAGGAAAGTGATCTAAGCAGCAACAGAGCAACCCCTCTTTCACCAGACCCTTTATGATTTTTGAGCTCTCACCAGGAGTATGGCTCAAAATTCCCAAAACTTTGCATTCCAGATAATCGCCTCCCTTTATTGTTGACTTTGAGATAGTGACAAAAACAAGATAGAAAATACTTTCCAAACTGAAAAGTGAATTTGCATTATAAAACTGTTTGAAATAGGCTTACTGTCATGAACATGTGCTAGTCATGGAAAAGTCCCACCATTTAGAGAACAAGGCAACAAAATCAAAGTGGATGAATATCACAAAATGTTTAAAGATAGAACAAAAATAGAAACTCCAATTATTTTTGTTTGTACTTCTGAATTTTTTTTCCCCAAGGAATTTTGATACTTTCCATTTAAATGAAAATTGAGACCATGTCAGAACTAGTTACCAAAATGACAGGCCACTAGGACTGTGAAACAAACAAAAAAAAAGATCAAGCTCTGTGTGCCGTTTTTAAAAGCTCTAGTTTCTGTGCTCCCAAGAAGTACTGAGTTAATGATAACAATCGTGGTATGCATGCACGAGAGTGCTGTGGTGAATTCCTACGTATAAAACCCCTCTAGACCTCTGGGTCTTTGCAGTCATTTCATAAAGAGAAGTACACAAAAAACTCAGCTGACTGCAGTTGAACTGTGGTTTTATGGCTTAGAAGCAAAATGTCTGATTTACACCAGTGAGATTCAGGAGTCTTTCTGCCAAAGTAAATTACGCGAAGTGGCAACTACGCTCTACAAGTGTACAAAAAAAAAAAGGGGCAAATAAAGCTGATGAGTCAGATCTTAAATACTTGAATTAGACTGGATCTGCAAAGCAAGACAGCAAGAAAATCTGACAATGACAAATGACTGTAAAATAAAATGTGATCAATCCGTGTGCACTAGATACGTGCCTTTGCCAAGAAATTTCTAAGGGTGAAGAAGATAACAGGAAATTGTGAAATTATCTAGACAGAGAGGGCTAGATCGCCTGCCGCTCTAGGTTTATGGCAGTCTTCTGCTCTGTTACAACGCAAGTGCAGGATGGTTTGTAAACAATGCCATGTTTAGACCTTTTTCACCCCCTCTGTTCAGATACAAATAACTACCCAAAGCACAGAAGATTGACTAGTCTGTGAACAGAAGCTGACTGCACATGAAAAACAATTAAAAGAAAGAACTGAAATATCAGAGCGCACCACTCTCTTCCACTGAAGTACAGTGCACTGGTTCCGTAAGACCCTCTCTCATTTTCTCCTCAAAAAAGTAGTATGATTTAAAGTTGAAAAATGGAAGCCTCCCTCACAGTTACTCTTTTCCCATAACATGTTCTGAATAATAATTTATGCAATAGATATTTCCACTGTTATATCTCCACTGTTACTTTTTTTTATTATGTTCTGGAAATGGTTCAAGCATGTTTAATTCTCACCTGCTTTCTTAAGATCTTGGGAGGCTTGTTGGAGAGTGGCAACACAGCAAGTGACAGCATTTTCTTAAATCAGGCAGAATGCACAAGCTCTTATTTGTCTATTTAAGAACTGCCAGTCCTTGAAACTTACTCTTTAGCAGCATGTCTAAACATGACTGTTCAAACTCCCAGCACACATGAAAGCTCTCAACTTCGCTTTTTCAAAGCACAGGTGATTTTTCAACATGCTTGTTTATCTGCCCTGGAATCTCAACACAATAAACTCTGTGGAACTCATTCTGCCAGAGCTTTGTGTGTTTTCTACACTTACATTCATACAATTTGGGAAAGGTTAAAAATTATCTGTATAAATTGTGATGTTTAGGTTTTCACATATCTGAGGCCATTCTGTGTTTGGTGACCTCCAAGTCTGGAATTCTAGTTTGGAAAAGTTGTTGTAAATAGGTTCATCCCTCTTCTGCTCTGACAAGTCAGAAAACCTTACGAGGTCACTGTATACTTTACTGAAATACTCTATACCCAAAGGGAAAAGAACTGAACTGGAAGCCAAAAAGTCATGAGTCCTGACTGCACGCTAATCCAGAATACAACCCAAGCCTGGTTTTCCTGCTTTACGTATAAATCAACTTCAAGGCCACACAAAACATCATCTAGTAGACCTAAGAATAAATATCTAATAGGGACAGAAAGAGAATGGGAATTCAGGACTCTACCCCATCTTTAACAACCATTCTCAATCTCATCCACTCAGTGAAGCTGCTTTCAGAATAAATACAAAATCTGTTCTTTGTGTCTCCTGCCAGTATCCACATTTTCCTTCCAGACCCACCAGCTTAGCTCTGGTCCTCAATGGGCTGCCAATGTCCAGTGAGGTCTTTCTGTAGAGATTTGCTTTTTACAGTTTTCTAGTTTTGTAAAGTAGTTTATTTAACACAGTGAGAAAGCATCCTAAAAGAGCAGGTTATAAAACTGAAAAACATTATCCATCTGTCTGCTATGAAACAGGCACTCTTAATTTATGTCATCATTTCAACTACTAATATCACAATCCAGCAAGTTTAAAGCCTGAGACATCTGGAGAAAATACAGTATGTCACAACAGGATAACATCAAAGTGATTCAAAAGATCTGAAAGTGTCTGTGCTGCTTGCAGAGTTACTGCACTGCAAAATCAAATCAAAATAAAATCAAATAAAAATAAAATACAATAAAATAAAATAAATATAAATTTTAAAATCCCAGCAGAATAGAAGCTCCTGCATTATCTCTGTGAATCCAGAACAACCTCAACATCAGCGCTGTCTGAATACAGCCTATCCAACCCAAATCTCTCTGACTGCCACGCACAAGAAGCTCATGTATTGTGAAGGTAGTTCACAAGTAATATGGACTATCTGAGGCAAGGGAAGAGAAAGAGTAATTCTGATTTCGTCTAAAGAGTGCTCAGGCCTCTGAGGGGTCTCATCTCTGATCAGTAGCTGGGTGCCATCCTGTCACCAAGACAACTCCAGCAATCCAGTTCAACGCTCTGCAAACTACCCTGTAAGCAAAAAGCTGAAATAATGGCATACAATCAGCACGCTCCAAGTTACGTGCCACTAAGAAAACTTATTTGTCCTCTGAAAAGCACTTTTTGTACGTTTCTATAATATGCACGAAGCAGTCTCTGACAGCTTTTTGTTTGCTACTGTATTATTCTTACAGTAAGAGCAATGTACCCTTGTTCTTCATCTTTAGCTTCATTTTATAAGTTTCACCCTCTCTCCTTTGTCCCTTAGGAGAGTGGATTCCCACCTGCCTGGATCTCCAGAGATCTCTGTGCCTAAAACTTTGACTATTTTTCCAACATAATAAAGGGTATTACCTTCCTCTGTGAACTTCCCAGTCACTTAGTTATGCAATTGCACCCTGATAGCTGGCATTCATTGCAACCCTTGAAGATGGCCAAAACAGTTTTCCTAACTCTTTTTTTTTTTAAAAAAGAACAAGTCCAACATTCATAACAGACTTTGTAGAAGGGAGCACTAGTAATATCTCTCACAACACATGACTTGTGTGTGAACAACTGCAGGATTTTTTTTCAGCACCTTGAAAAGCAGAAAATAGAAGAGCCAGCTGATAAGTGAAATATGACTCATGGAGGTGCCAAAGCAAGGGAGAGGGAAGGAAACACATGGACACTTGCTGCTTTCTCAAATACCAGAAAAACATGCTCAAGTGATATGTAATACTTCGTGTGTTCAGCAGAAACAGCTAATACAGACTTACAGCACAGTTTTTGGAATCAGGACAGATTAAGGGTACAAACAGCATTTCAGAAGGTGCCAGTGCCTGCCATGACTTATACTGACCTGTAAGTTGTGAGCCGCTGGCCCTCATATCATCACATACATAACTATGGGTGAAATAACATAAAATACACATTAAGAGTCTACCGTGTACATGTTAATTGAGTTATGTGTCTCATCTTTGGAGGCTGCATCCTGCCTCTGAAGGAAGAAAAATTTGAAGGTTTACAACCCCGGCCTCTCTTATCATCATAATTTTCTTTAGTAGCTCTGACCTTATGGAATGCAAAATAAATTCCAGCTATGACAGACAAGCATGACCCTTGGTACACGTTACAGTGTGCATAGATTTGTACCGATTAAGAAGAAATTGAATACTTTGCTTGAATTTAAGAGGGAATTTTCTTTCAGTTTCAGTGATGGCCCATTTTCATTCACTTTCTTTAAATATCTGTGAATCAGGGTTTGATTTTCTTCTGGCTTACGTCAGCACAAATCAAGAGTTACTAAAAAGAAGTCACAAAAGATGCAAACTGATGCAAAACTTGTTGTTATAGGAAGATTTAAGGCATTGACCTTGTGCAAATGCACATATGAAAACCAAGGTTTCAGTCTAAATAACATTTGCACTGAAAATTAAATTAGGTTACTATATCTGACTGGTTACTGTAGGCTTCATTCTACTTTGTTTAGCTAAACAAGCCAGAAAAATAAGGAAATGTATTGGGCATACCCACAACTGAGTGTCATATGAAAGACTTTGCCAGCCAAGAGTTGTTGCATTTTTTTTTTCTTTTAGTTGAACGCAGCTTTGAAAAAAATCTTTGATCTATTTATTCCCCGATCTGTTGGCAGACACACATAAACTGAAAAAGAAAAAAAAAAAAGCCAAACTATGACTTGCAATGCTTGTTGATATCATACTTATTTACCTAAGTGTCCAGATGAGGCCAAATTTAACTTGACCAAAGGCTACATCTGGCCCTAATTCAGTGTCATTGAACATGAACAAAAGAGCGATCAGCCAGTGCTTGAGCACTGCACACACCAATATTGAAAACACGATCTAAAGGAAACTTTCCAAAAGATTCAGACATTGGCTTCTCTCTGCTTTCTACTGACCGTAACTGTCAACAGGAGCAGAGTTAGGTCAGAGAAAGACATTCCCCATCACTTTCTTCACCGTGATCAAGGGTAACGTAAACGTGTATATTACTCACCCAGCTGAAATGATCCTCCCAGACCACATTTCACCACCACACCTATAAGAGCTGTGAGATTTCAAGTCTAAATTTGGAATCAGGATAATATCTGGGGGATTTATATATCCTTTATAAACATTTCATTCTCACAAGACCTTGGCTTCTTATCAAACTCTGGATTTAGTTTTACACTCTTCTGTTGGCCTATTAGGTTTTATAAGGAGCTGGCCAATACATTTTTACTATTCATACCTTATAAGAGAATTTACATGTATTATAACCCTGAGGATGAAAACGTTTTGCTACCACTGACGTGCAACCGGAATGCTGCCCAGTAATAAGGAACTGCAAGTCTTACTTAATTTAGGCCAACTAAACTTAACTCAGAGCAACGAAAAGCAAGTAGACATTTCTTATATCGCCCATCCTTTCCTTTCAGGACAAACAAAAACCTCATGTCCCTACAGGAAGATACATAGATAGCATCAGGCAAAGCATCAAGATAAAGAAATTGTTATGGAGCAAATGAGGCAATACCAACACCTATGTATAAGGCAGCAAGAAAAAGCAACTAGCAACATTTATAAGCTCATCAGCTGTGAAAATATTTGCTCTCTAAAGACTACAAAAACTAACAACCAGCTCCTTGCATGGGCTCTCAACTAATGAATATCTGAAGCAACAAATTGAAGTCCAGATTCTGACCCTAACCTACATCCCTCAGAGCCCCCCAGAGTTTGGCCCACAATACTGATTTTTTTTCTTGAAAAGCACAAACCCATAAGACTTCTGCTATTTATTCAGTGGAAAAAACACACAGGCTGTCTCATATCCCAGAAAGTAAGTTTCTTAGAAAACATATTTAAAAAAAAAAACAACACTGAAACCAGGCATCAAAACCAGCACAAAACACAAAAGCATGCCAACAATTAACACTGCGTTTCCATCTCAACAGTTGGCCAGCATTTAGAAAATCACAGTCAGTGTAAGCCATATTCAGCCTAGGTATAAATAAGTATGGCCTCTCCCTAATGGACTAACTCTTTCTGTACAATAAAACAAAATTTAGCTTAGTATGTCCGAAGTATGCACCCAAAGTATGCCAGAAAATAAGGTGTCATTCCTCACACACACTGTCATCCAGGGGCAGATCTGGGGAAGGAAAGTATGAATACAGCTGCATAACTCAAAAATCAACTTTAAGAATTAAAGAGGAAAAAATGGAATCTCATCAGACTACACAACAAACATGCATTTAGCCAGGCAGAGAAATTAGGTTCTGTCTGAGAACAAGAGAGGTAGAGGGAGGAGAGGAAGAGAGGAGCTGTAAAAATGAGTTTTAGTCCCACAAAGTCCCTTGTCCTATACCAGAGCTGCAAACTCTGGAAATTAAAGCTACTCCTATCGCTGTCATTAGTAAGTGGAATGCTGATATCAGGTTCCTGCCCTTTGCTGTAGAAAGCCCATCTACTGCAAAACTGCTTATAGGAAAGGACATTTGAGAGTTCAGTGCTATGGCACTTCATATTCTTCACCTCTGCTTTATTTAGTTTCCTCCTCTCGTGCCTCTGACAAGCACACAGCTATCCATCACTGTGATCACTTCAGCCTACCAATCCCAGACTTACTCAGAAGCTCTTCCCTTCTGGAAACAGGCAGAATGGAGACAAAGGAATTCTGCTCTCAGTCCCTCGTGCCCTGCTGTAGCCTCTGTGCTTCCTGAATGCCGCCTGCTTCACTTGTCCAGCAACAAATGGCATACGGTCCAAGCGCGTTTATCAAACCTCTGTCCCTTTGTATGCTTAAAGGGAGGAAACTGGCATTAATGTTTAACAAAACTAACAGTAGCAAAGCCTTTCTCTGCAATCTGACATGCTGACTTTGAAGGGACAGGTGTGTGAGAAATCTGGCAAGCTAGAAGTTTCTCCCTGGTTGCCCATGGCTTGGCAAAGATCTTGTTTTGTTTGGTTTTTTGTTTGAAAGTTGCAGGGGGCAACAGTTTACAATTCATTCCCAAACCTCTGAACAGAGGCAATCCAGCTGCCTGTTGCTAATGAACACAAAGAAGCTGTGTCAGGTACCAAACCACACGCACACAGACACAGTGAACAAGCCTGCCAGACTCAACACATATCTTGAAGTCCACACAGGTGACAGTGCTGTTTGACAGGAAAGGGAGAGGTTAAAAATCCACATTACAACGCTTTCAGGTCTCTGCCAACAGTTTCAAACAGACACAGGCTATCTGCTATCGCCCCTGTTTGCCTATGTTGACATAAAGCAGTTTTCCAAATCAGCAGCAAATCAAGGGGCTAGAGGTTTCCTGTGAGAGCAGTCTGATTACTGGGCATTTATTCAATTGTCTGTACTGACAAGTCCTCTCACAGCCTCAGTCACTGCACAACCGTAAAGCTGCTTCCCTGGGTATGTGTCCCACTGCGCAGAAAAAAGGCGAGTCAGCTGGAGTTACCTACGCTGTGCTAACAGGAGGATTAACCAACACTACCCATACCTGAACATCATCAGTACTACCCCGTACCAGCAGTCCACCTGCCTGCCAGCATTAGCTGAAAAAGCCTTCTGACATTTTACTAGCAGGATTTGAAACACAAAGCATTTCTATGCTACTGCCACTGCAATAATTTCTGTTTTCACAGTTCAAATAGTTACACCGTTACCTAGGAAAAGATTACTTCTGAGAAATTCTGATGCAAAACAGACTTATTCTATTAATCCAAAATGTAAATACCATTTCCATCTATTAGCTGCTGTTAAACGTTTGTCATAAAGGTATACTCGCTGTACAGCCAGTATTGTTGATGGCCTACGCTGAAGAACTTACCTTGCTTTGCAATCCTGACATTTTTTCTATAGCTAAGGAGAGAAGAAAACAAATTAATCCTTTTGATTTACTCCAGGGTTTTTCTACAGCGCTTTCATAATAAAATATTAACAGACATATGCTTATCATTAATATGACAATCATAAAATATTTCTTTTTTTTTTTCCTCTCTACTTAACTCTTTTCTGTATGACTTTGACAAAGTGCTTCAAGAGGAACATTTGGGTACCTGGGACAAAACTCCCGTATCTGGATAATAAAAAACTGGCAATATATTTAGGCTCCCAAAAAAAGCAGTCAGGTTGTCACAGGAACTGACATTCCCATTGACTACAATAGAATTTTATGAATTAGCTCAATAAATAAATAAAAAAATTAAAGAAAAACAGTAGTGATATTTGACTGTTAGGAACATCATATCTTTTACAACTGTTATATTTAGTTGTGCTTTCAACACTGAAGTTCATTCTACAAGATGCCTGCACCTTACTGTCTGTTGTTCAACAGCTCCAGTGGGTGGATGGTTATTACATCCCCTCGTGGCACACCCCTATTTTAAGACCTCATTTTAGGGCCAGTTCTATATACAGGAGCTGGCCAAAATGGAAAAAATCTGATGTGTGTGATGGGAATCATGACATAAGTTTTGAAAAAGCGACATCTAACGCAAAAGATAAAGATGGATGATTCCAAAGTCCTATGCATAGCTGAAGTCTACAGGCACACTTTTGCAAGTCCTTGGCTCTGTGCTGATAGCGACAGCAGAATAATCAAGACCTGTTGCTCTCCCACAGAGGGCTCTCACTGACATCTCTTGCTCAAAGTCTCCTAGGCACTATGGGCATTTTTGCATGTATATACTGTAATAATATGGATGGCACCTGTGTATTTCCATTAGCCCCTATTTTTCTGCTTGCAGGAAAATGCTTACAGTTTCATTTGCGTTTAAAGGCCATTTGTTGTTAATGATCCTCAAGTGGGAATACAGGGGTGACGCTTAGTGTAGAGACTGAATCAAGGACTTAGCTAATTCCCAGTTTCTGTACACAATATTACCTGATGAATAGTTATTATGCTATTTAGAGGATAAAGTACGTGAAAAGACTGTGAGGATGCTATATCAATGCACTTCTTGCTTTGGCTCTCTGGACAAACTGCCTTTTTCCAATCAGGGAAGAAATGCACAAAATTCATTTCATTATGCTCAGATCTTCCTTTCAATCTTAGTCTTTACAAATTCTGCTATGTCTTCTTCTAATTTTCTGTTCTGCTCAAGTGGAAAGTATCTTTTTAGGATAACTAAACAGTGCAGGAAACTGGTTAGAGAACACAGACTCTTTCATTTCTAAATCGCTGATTCAAATCCAGTCTGATTAGGGCACAGAACGGAAATTGTTCTCCCATACTGATGGCTTTTCAACAGCTCGGGTGTAAAGAGATGAGGGTCTTAGACCAGCTTCTAATGGACAGATACTCACAGAACATGAAACATCATTAGTAATGCTCATGACTTATATCTCTGTTGGTCTTTTCAGTGAGATTGCCAGTATCTTTCTGGACCAGAAGGCAATAGACTTTCATTCCTAAGAACAACTTCCTCCAGAAAAATTGAAATATTGGCATTGATGTAAAAATGCTTTGCACATGACTACTACGCTATATTCCCTGTGAACTTCTGTCTCACTTCTTATCACCACCCAAAAAACAAATTCACATAAGACTCCTGCTCCAATTTTGATACTACACTGATGGGGACTCGTGTAAGTATTTTAGCAAGTATTCGCTTTTATTCGCTACATTTCAGTGCAGTAAAAAGCACTAGAAAGACATCAGAAACATTTCCCAAACCATGCCGTCTTAATGATTTTCTGCAAAAATACGTAACAGTTTAGTTCAGGTCTTAGTACTACCGAGAACGCTAATGTAAATATAGTGATTAAATAAATAAAGATTGCAGTGTTAGCCTAAGTAGTCTCTGTACTGGAACAGACACAATTGCATTAAAAATGCCACTTTTAGTCTAACTTGTCAACTACAACTCTCTGCTTTTTAAAAGACTTGTTACTTTTCATTTTTTAGTTAGCTTCCAGTGTTTTTAGCAAATATAAACTTTGACAGAAAAGCTAATTTTAATGATGATGTATGATTTGCTGCATATAAAAGCATAAAGCATTCAAAGTGCCATGAGAATTACATTACAATGGGAAGTCATTTGCCAGGGTACATTCCTGCAGCCTCCAAGTAATAATAAAGCAAACTTGATCTGAAGCTGAATGAAGCAAAATGCAATCAAAAGGGTGGGTTTGGTGTTTTTTCTTAAAAACCTGTGCAAATGAGAAGGATATATGAACACAAATTCAATCTAATAAAGCGATTTGCTTGACTGACAAAATGCATATAAAGTAAGTAATGCTTCTTCCTGAAGGGACACCTAAAATTAAAGTGAAACAAAATAGCCAACAATAGAAACGCAATAACAAAATTCCCCACCCTCTGCCATCAACTGTTTGAGGAAGCCTAAAGGATGTATCCAAAAGTAGGTCTATTTCTTCAATTCTATCTCTTGATCTAATCAGAAGCTGTTACATCATCTTACAAACCATTCTGCTCTTATGTCCCTAGACCACTGTGCTTACAAGAATATTTCTGCAACCCTGCTAAAGAGATTTCAAGAGATTTCAGTATGCCCTCTGATCCACTGCCCTGAGGTCATTACTGAGCAGGGTGAGGGAGGGGAACATTATTCCTGAAACCATCAGAAATCAGCACCCCACCAATGTCACTTACCCAGATAAAGGACAGCAATAAAGTCAAAGCTGTATTCAAGCTCTTCCCAGTTTCAGGGTCATTTGAATCAGTGCTTTGACTTGTTCCCACTGCTGATGTTTCTGTTCCTGATGACAGTAGGTGCCCTCCCACCTCCCAGAGCCCAGTTCAGAGTTTTGCTGCCAGAACTGTGTGTCCCAAACACACCTCCAACCTCACAGGGTAAATAACAGCTTTTATTCCCCTCTGAATTAAAAGTAACTTTGCGCTGCTGGGAACTGACCTGCTGAAAATTTGTCAGCTGCACAGTTCAAGCTGTTTCTGCTTTTAAAGGAGTACAATACTTGCTAATAGATTTCACATCAGTTATTTGGTTTTCACAGTTGTTTGGCTGAAGTTTATTTGTATTGTTTTCTAAACCTCAATGGTTTTTTAAAAAAGCAGTGTCTCATTATGGCTCCAATAACTTAGCATATTGCTTACTCTTAGCAGAATTTTGTTGAACCACTAATCTTCCTGTTCTCAAGTTCACTGTCAAAATATTAAAACTTGATTCTTTTTTAAAGTAACAAACATTTTCTATGGGTTTTGTCTCACAAATTCATGAAGAGCTTAAAAGATTCTCACTCGTATTTCTGAGCAGTAGGCAAATACTTTTGGCAGGAAAATATCTCTCAGCAGCTCAGCGCAGAGCGCCTCGTTGCCGTAAGCCGCGCTCGGCTGCCAGGAGCTCTCCCGCAGCGGAGGCGAGTGGTCCCGGCCCTGGCCCTGGCCCTGGCCCATCTGCTGCCTGGCGCAGGCAGAGGGGAGAGGCTGGGACACATTGAGAGCACATTAGCTGAACTCACACCACTGGCCTCTTGGTGCTCTAATAAAGTCCCTGAGGGCTGCTCTGACTGGGAAAACTGGGAGCTGTTTTAGCCCTGGCTACCCCACAACTGATCAAGCAAAAGAAACTTTGATTTTAAAATGTATGAAATGAAGACTTGGCTCCCTGCTTTAGGCATATGCAGCTTGCTCTCCTTTCCAAGCTGTTCTCACTCCTCCCTCACCAGAATCCCTTGAAAACAAGAACTCGTACACCCAAATATGCATGAAACAGTAACTGCTAACCTACCAAACCGTGCCCACATCTCCCTAAGGTTGTGCTAAACCATCAACCGTTTTAGACCCTCTGCCTTCTCTGTTCCTATTTTCTGTATCTAAACCTGTGTGTCTCCCCCAGAGAAAGGTTTGCACTGAGACACACCACTCCTGCTTGGCTGGGTAAGCTTCTCGGCACACAGTTGGGGCAGCAGCATTTTTTCCCACGGCATATCATAACACAAACTGAATTGGCATCCAAACATCCCACTAAACATTCTATTAAGCACAGATGGGAACATCATCCACACAAAATTTTACCCAAGTGTGAAGAATAGTATAGCTATCTCTAGCTATCTATAACCAATGTTTTATGGAGACTCCTTTAAACCATGCAACTAACTGTAGAGCGCAGGCAGAGAGCCTTTTGCCTGTAATTCAAATGCAGCCATCCACAAAAGGGAAAGAAGCAGCTTTTCTATCACTTGCAGCAACACCATCCACATCCTTAGCAAAGAAGTATTCTCTCATCTCTTACTCTATCATAATCGTGCTGAGACAGTGGCAATCACACATAATTAGTGGGACAATTGTATGCATTAGAGTTTCAAATAAGACCAAAACCTCATTGTTTTAGAGTAACACAGGATGCATCCTTTGATTCTTCAAGATGCCTTCCATTCAGAAAACTCAGAAGATGTAATAAATATCATAGTCTTTATGTTTACATGAAAAACATAAATACAAAAAATGACATTTTGTTTATCTTACTATTAATATTTTTCTTACAGTAGGATCAGGGCTCCATCGTGGTGAATGCAGAGTTATCTCCCTCACCACGCTCTGTCACAGCAATGGCGAGGGAGCTGTCGTGAGATAATTCATTTGTCAGTGCAGTCAGACTGGACTGCATCTGGATGAATGACCTGACAGTAAATTTGGACAGTGTCTAACACAGAGCTGAAGGGCACTGGTTTGGGTTGTTTTTTTTCTTTTATTAGGGGTGGGGAGTTACAACAGCAGAAGGATTGAAATTATACGAATTAAGTTGAAATCATATTGTTACATATCAGGTAACAGCAAGCAAAAGGCACTGCAGTTGCATCCATGAACTGATCTCTCTAAATGAGAGAAAAGTACTGCACAGGCATTGCATCTCTGAAAACAACACTTCTCCCTATACAGACAGGTTTTTCTCCTTACATGAGATCACCTTTGAAATGAGAAATTTACTGTGGAAAGGGAAGAGAACAGAACACTCCCAGGACAAACCAGCAGAGCAAACAACTGCCACTGCCACCCACACTCCAGCACTGACACCAGCGGAGCACTGCTTAACCCCAACACCAGACATATCTGCACATTCTTTTAAGAATCCTGGAGGTCTCAATTCCGAAGGCAAAATATTTCTAATCCTCTGCCCAGACCACAGCCACATAATCCTTTCTTCAAAGGAAAGAAAGTATTTCAGTTGGGTTTATTAATGTGGACCAAGAATTAATTTCACTTAAAAATAAATAAATATATTTCCTGTAAAACTGAATGAATTTGGCTTGACTAGGACTGATTTTGAACGTGATTGTACATCTCAGTTTTTTAAGACTGAAACACAGATATGATGTCTTCCTTTAACTAAGATTTTTCTTAAAGCTTATCGTTTCTGCCTTCATCAGAGAAACGCAGTAATAAAACACAGGACCTTGATGTGCACATGAAGTAGCTGAACATGGGTATGTGTGCACGAGGGGGACAGGTAACCACCCCAGAACAATACTTCTCCTCCACAGCCTGGCTTTGCTGTGTTCTGTCATGCTCAAACATCCAGACTGCTGCTGCTAGAACAAACAAGAGAGGTTCTGCTTGCTTACGCAAATGCAGTGATTATTTACCAGGTTCCCAAGCAAAACAATCGGGGTGGATACTGGAAACAGAACACAAGAACACCACTCCAGGTCTCTGCTGCCTCTGGGAATCAGTCCTCCACAGCCTTGCATCTCCTGCAGTCATCTGTAACCCCAAAAAGCAAGAAGCAAGCACAGAACATGTGCAAGGACCTGTTGTTCCAAAAGAGAAGCACCTGGCCTCCCCCCTACATGACTGATGATGGCTACGCAGAAGCTGAGGCCCTGCAGAAGAGGTCCAGATCTGACCTCTGGTTTAGCTAGCAGCAAGTGAATGCATCAGCCTGAGGTGCCTTCCCTCTGAACTTCCAACAGTGATATTACCTACGAATAACCACAGCAAATAATCTCAGACTCGTGATAAAGTTGGACATAACACTACCTCATGCTTGCTTAGTTAGGAAATAGAAGTCATTTTATTTGATAGTTAAACAATTATAAACAATTCAACTGAAACACTCCTTAGTTACCTCTACGGTTCTGTTAGTCCAGATAGCAATTTGGTTTATGTGATGCATCTCCGTTGCCTTCACTGGAGGTAAGCTAGCTCCTGCCAATTAAAATTCTGTCCTGTTAACTTAATTTCTGAAGAAGGTCTGAGCCACAAAGCCAGCACAAACATATCTCAGTACATGTTAGACTAACGGGGCTGACAAATCGTCAGCAACAGCAGGAACAGTCTCACACAGTACTGGGAGATAAAAACCAAAGCCTATATTTAGAGGTTTGTGGATACCAGCTCAGTTCTTCCCAGGCAAGGAGAAAGATGCAACTCAGAGATCAGATTTCAGTTTTAATCAAGCAAGAGTATATTTGATACAAAGATTCAACTAAAAGTATTTAGAAAGGAAATTTTTACAAACGTTATTAGACTAGGAACTTAACAACTTGCAACTTTGTGCTCACAGCAATTTGCAGATGTAATCCTTTGCTAGCACAAATTTCTGATCCCTTGCTATATGACCCACTGACATCAGCAGTCTCAGTTTATCATGTCATTAAATCATGATTGCTCAGCTGGAGAACATTCTCCAACTCAGTGAGGACGACACCTTTCCTGTGCGGACTGGGTGGAAAGACGACAGCCCACATCACAAAATCCGATCCACGCCAAAACTCACATGATTCTGGTGATGTAGTTTTCCTCAGATGCATAAGCCTCTGAGAACAGCTTTCCTCAGAACATAGTTCTTTCACACAACAAGAAACAGGATCGGTTTCTGCTTTGGCTATCTTCCCAAATCAAGCCCAGAGACATTAATCTAAAAAGATGTTTGTTCTGGCTCATCAGAGCAGTCCCTATATATATATACACACTACTAAAGTCACCATGCTAGTAAAATTCTTGCAGTGAACTTGATTTTTGTACATTGTAAATGGCATACAAATGTGCTTAAGCTTTCAAAAGCTCACTCCTAAATTTTGAATTGTGAAGCTTGTATGCACACATTTTAAATGTGCTTTACATGGGATAGACTTTGTACTGTTCTCTAAGAAATTAGAGGACAAATCACCTTTACTTGCTTTTCAAGAAATTGAAAATAACTGTAATGACATCATTTTTAGATAGCTTCTAAAGTGCATATATTGCTTAATTAATCAAAATATCTTCCTAGTTTTGTCTACATTAAGTATTCCATTTACAAAAATAGATACTAATGTGTATAGGGTTTTTTTTCCAGATTAACAGAAATTTAGCTGAAAGCTATTAATCAGGAAAGTATCTCAAATCAATGTCTAAATAATCCTGCTTGCAGGGATATATTCTGTGCTTACACCAGAAGGATACTGCTCATTTTTAAATAATCAAATAATTTATTTTAAAATCCTATCCAAAAGTAAAAATATTTATTTAAAAATAATACTTATTCTGTTTCTCATTCCAACACTGCCTGTATTGGGACAGCAATGCCTGGCAGGAGCACAGTTCTATTATTTCCAGCTCTGCATCCAGCTCACAAGGTGGGACTCATACATCAGGCACAGCCTGCACCACAGAAAATGTTGGAGGTAAAGGGAAATTACTCATAAGTACATTGGAAGAAGTCTGTATCTGCAAATTCTGAAGTTACTTACACCTCAGGCAATACCCTCAGATAAAAAAATGTAAATTGATGGGCTCCTCTAAAAACAAGCCCTTCCACACTTCCAGTACTCCAGCAGTATACTGCAGCAGGTGAGAAGGCTCAAGTGTATAAAGTGCCCTGAGATCCCAAGTTAAGAGATGGCATATTAGCCAGAGGTGAAGACATTAAGAATGATTTACAGAAGTTATGTAGCCACACTTACTCTAAACGTTTCTCATCTCTGGACTGGTGCTTGTCACATCTAACATCTCAAACTAAGTTTGAAACCTATGCTTTGTTAAGTAGAGCATGACCTCACAGACATAACTGTAGGCCTGTTTTAATACAGTACAGCATTGAGGTGATTCTTAAGTTAGAGCTGGTACTGCCATTTCTATACTTACCTTTGTACTGCAGCAAACACAAAATTAGGACAAATACTTTATAAATTAATTCAAATAACATTTCTGCATAAACACAAAGACTACAGATAAAGATTAAATCATTTGCTAAGGGAAAGCAAGCCACACTGTGGGGAGAGCACTACAAATACCGCTATGCATTTTCTTTGACTTCTGTTTTCTGAACGTTTCCTCATAACCACTCTGATCCTCTTAACTATGGTGCAACCAAACCAAATAGTCATTTGATCCAAGTATGCTATGGGCTCCTTTGTCTCCTGTTGAAGAGTTAATATTTCACAGAGCTGCTTCCTGCCAGAATTGCTAAGAAGCTGCTTTCAGCTGCACATAAGGTGCTTTCCTAACCTCCTGTTCTTTAGCATTCACCTCAGTGACTCACAAGGAAGGATTAAAGTTGTGTCCCTGAAGTTCACCAAAAGCCAGAAAGTCTAATTTTGTAAGTATAACAATCCTTTTGCAAACTCTCCAATATTTGCTTCCTATAATTGGCTCTTGTTCCAAACAACATCAGAATGTCCCCACTGGCTTGGACCAAAGAGCATTTCTGGTCCAGGCTCTGTTACTGACTGGGATGGTTAGCAGGTACCTAGACAAGAGAGTAAGAACAAGATGAGCATGCAGTGCTACTTAATCAGTTTAACAATCTGTTGACTCACGGATTTTGCTTCTGTGGCTAAAAGCCTTGGGTAGATTTTTTTTCTTCCATGAATTTGTCTGATTGCAAAATCCTGTAGGAGTAAGCTCCATAGTATACAAACAGAGAAGTACCTTCTTTTCAACTGCTTTTCAACCTGTTGTATTCTAGTTTCATTTGATTTGCATCAGTTGTTAAATGGAAAGAATTTTTTTCCCTATTTACCATCTCTGTTCCATATATCGCTTCAGAGACTTCTATTACCCTTTCTTCCCCTCCAGCCCTTTCATTTCCAGGATGAAGAGTACCAGTCAATCTACTCTTGCCTCATAGTGAAAATGTTCCATACCTTCAACCATCCTTTTCATCTTTCTACAATTTACCTATTCAGAGCACAGTCAAGTTTGTCTCACCCAAGACACACAAAAATCTCCATTTGTAACAAGTGATGAATGAACCTCAGATAACTTCAGAAAGAATGCATTAGTGTGGATGTTCATTTAAATCACTTCACTTTCTTCAGATCCAAAGGTTTTCTGCTCCTGTGCTCACAGCAGAAACCTATGAATCCCACGACCAGTTTCTCAGGTGAGAACTCACAGTTATCTTCCCAAATAACATCCTCACTTTGCTCCTCTGTCTTTCCCTCATTTCCTAAACTGCCATTAGCACAACTCTGGTGGAAAACTGGCCTGTGGTGCCTCATGACAGTGGAATCCACATTTCAGTGAGAACCAAGGGAATCTTAGTTACTGCAAGAATCTTGATACTTGTAAAGCATGCGGTTATATAGCTGTTTACTTGTAGGCACCTCCTTTCCACTGAAGGTTTTTACAATTAAAATTTAAATCCATGACCTACAAGGGTCTGATTCACAGCCAAAGCCATTAGAAAGACTTCTATAAAACTTTACTGATGTTCGCTTCTGACCTATAAGGAATCACAAAAGGTTGAACCAGATGGTGACGCTACATCAATGAAACATACCTTGCGTCTTAGAATCATATAATCATTTAGGTTGGAAAAGACCTTTAAGGTCATTGAGTCCAACCAAAGAGTCTTGCAATAAAACTAGGGGTGACAAGAAAATAACACTAAAAAGATGTCTTAGCCACCAGGAGACTAATACACCTGTGTTATGCTAGTATCAGCACTTACTGAAACCCTACTCCCACAAATCACAGAGAAAGCACATTTGAAGATTTCCAAATCTCCAGTCAAATCCCATACTAAACAGAGACAATGACTGTTCAGTTTAAGCGAATCCTTGAACATGTTTGCAATAAATCCAGCAAGACTTAAACTTTTATTACGCCAGTGCTTACTCCACTGATTTACAGTCTGACTAGAATGAAGAATCCTCATGGTTGACTCAAATAACATCCTTACAGGGTTTCACAAAGACAGGTGAAGAAGATTACATAAGGCAAAATAAGGGATGGAAAACTGGTGCATGACAACCTACTCATCTCCTCACTTGTCATGCAAGTACAACTCAAAGATTTTCCTTAGCTTCAGGTCCATATTTGTACTTACAAAATCTTTTCCTGACAAATTCTAATCAAAACAGATGGTGATGATAAGAAAAGACAGTTTATTTGACAGTTATTATCCAATAACTTAGTATCCCACAGTACTTCATAAGCTATTTAGAATGAAAAAGATTTTAAAACAAAAGAGTAGGTCCAAAGTTTGCTAAAGTATAGACCCAAGTTCCCAGCACCAATCTGTCTGCACTGATGGAAGGATGATAAATGACTTGAGAATGCCAGATACCATTAGGGATCTGGTTTTAATATTTACACATGAATATCTCTCTAGAAATTCCTTTAGCCACACCCCCACCTCCCCCACCCCATTTTATGTTTTTACTGTTTTGCACTAAGAGATGCCAAACACACAAACTAACAAACTGGGAAGCGTACAAGGATATCAAGCCCATTTCTGCTGAGTTTTAACACAGCATAATATGCCTAATTAAAGACACTAGAATGGATGCTGATTATCTGTATCTTTCAACAACTGCACAATTTAAAAAGTGAAAGAACAGCAGCACTGGGGGAAGAAAGGCAAATCAACCTAATGAAAGATTTCGAGGTGGGAGGGGTGTGACAATGCCACAAATGAGGTCACTAGCAGAGACAGGACTAGGGTCAGGGTTCTACCTAAGGCTCTCAATTATTAATTCAACAGTACTTTGTAAGCCAACCTATCCCCTGGTAATCAGGATGAGGCCATTTGATCCAACTCAGGAAAGTTGCCTGAGATTATTGTGATACAATAATATGTGTAGATAAATGGGAAGGTGTGGCAGAGAGCTGAAAGAGAAATAAATTATTGGGTACAGAAGGCAATGCAGAGGCAGCCATATGTGCATGAAATACAGAAAGACAACCATAACTGAGAACAAACCCAGAGTGTTTAAACACAAAACAGAGATGTGAGATTAAAAAGAGGTTTTCCTTTAAATAAAAACAGAAAAGAAATAAACTGTTAAAAAAAATCTTCCATTGATTCCATCCTGAAAAATCTCAGAATTTAATTTATATTTTCCCTTTCCCATTGTTTGTGCTTGGAAAAGTTCATCATACAATGGCAGCTATGCCAAAACAAGCCAGTATTCAGCATCACTTTCAAGCTGACCTACAGCTCCCTACTAGGATCAAAGCCAACTCCCCTCAACTTCTCTGTCTGAATTTCTCCATCTGTGCCAGCTATTCTACCTGGCCGCTGCCAAAACAGGGACTTTTGCTTCTGACGTTTCATTTTCAAGTGGATAAAATCAAACAGTAATTCCATGATCTACTCACCCGAATCACAGCCTTTACTAAAGTATTTGAAACAGCAAACTTCTCCCAGTATAAGCCTCCTATGCACATGCTGTACTGCTGTCAGCTCAGAGTAACCCTGGCACAGCGTATCAGGTGTGGTACCCTCAGTCAGGTAAGGCTAGAACAGATGCCTCCTGGTCTGGCCAAAGCGGTCAGAGCATTTCATTGACATTAGTACACCCACGCTCCTATCCCAAAGCGTCCAACAAATAAATACAACCTCCACTGCTTTTCTACTTTACAAGAGTCATTTCTGCACACAGACCCATTTTACTGCAGCCTACTTAATGCCTTACAGAGTTACTTGTTGAACTTTATAAGGCAGAGAGTGTCCTCCTTGTTTCTATGTCCAATACCTAGCATAAAGGTACTATTGTCATACAAAAAGTATTATTGCAGTACAGAGACTCTGTATCAGTGCAAGTTATTTGCACGTTCCTCCTCTATGCTGTTTATAATGGGGTTGAAGTCTTGTCTTGAGCCAAAACACAAGAGAAATTAAGACGTTATTGTGTAAGGTAGTGTAGAACAGCCCTCAAAACAGAATAGGACAATATACCCATGCAAGAAATGCCTGGAGAGCTGGACAAAATGCTACAGCAAGGACAGAGATATGTCAACAGACATTATGCATTTGAAGAAAGACCCTGCACAGTTTGTGTGGCGGTCTGCTCACCTCACTAAGATGACATCCAAAGTCTAGAGCTTTGCTTCTGTGTTCAAATGATTAATTTATAAAGGTTCTTTAATCCAGTGGCTGTCTAAACTTTCCCAGTCAAAGCATACCAAGGCTGCCCTAGTGGGACTGCAGATTTAAGTGAGGGTTTTGCAACTGTCAGTCCCAGAAAGAGAGCGGCTGGTGGGCTTGTCCTGTGTGAAGGCCACAGGCTGAATTCAGTCAGCATTACTTTGTAAAGGCTGTGGCCGAGAACAAGACTCTTTCTGACACGGGTATGTGAACTTGTTGGCTGCAGGTGAGTTGTTTGCTTGCATACCAAAGCAATATTCCAAAGCAGAGTTGCCCAAAGAAAATTCCTTGTCCTCAAAACACTGCCTTTGATGAGTGTAAACTGAAGGTCAAGGGAGTAATAACTGTCTCTAACCTTCTTGCCATTTCACTGTACTAATTCATGAGTGAAAGGTATCTGTTATTTACAGGCATCTGCACCACTGTGTGCAGTTGCATCACAGCCTTCTGATGGACTGGAACTTTATTAGGATAGTGTTTCTTAGCCACAAGTAAACATGCACAAATTTGCAAGCACACTTTGTTTTCTGGTCCACTCTAAACAGACCAATTCCCTCTGGATTTCCAGGCTTGGGGACTTAAGGTGTCCTTGGCTACAGTTTTCCCCTAGCTGTGAATGATACGGTTGATCTAGTTTGTAAATTAATGCTACAGAAAGGAGGACAAATGAGTAAAGCAACAGAGATGAACCCTGTACTTTACATTCAGTCCTTTCACACACTCTGCCTGACCTTCAACAGGAGGCAGTTTCTGCCCACTGTCCGTCAAGGAGCAGCAGAGAAAACATGACAGAAACCAATACAAATACAAACTGGAGACTGGCAATGGACAAAAGCTGGCATGCAGCCATATGGTCAAGAAATTTAGCCCAAACCCCACAGGCCCTTCCTTGCAACCACTTTCATCATAACCAGCTGGTGAGCAGCAATAGCTTAAAAGAAATATGCCAGAAGCAGACCTTTTCTCATACCTCGGTTCCTCCAATCCCTACAAAAAACTTCTCTTAGCCCAGCAAAGCTCTCTGTGTCAGAATAGAGGTCACTTACCTTTGAACAGAGACTTTGTTCCAAACACAGACAAACCTTTCTCAGAATCTACAAAGCCTGCAGTTCACCACTTACCTATCCAGAGTGTCCTGAGGCACTTTACTCCCTCCAGCTCTGCTGTTGACACTGGCATTCTTGTTGGCAGTCATGGTCATTTCTGCTTTCTAGAAATGTGGATATCTGTGAGAAGAAAAGTCAATTAAGCTTCAATAAGCCCAAGTGACAATTAACCTTCAGGACTGCTAGAAGCACTATGCTGTGTAAAGGCAGAACTCCAGGCCGCTTTTCATTCAATAAAATGCAGTCAGTCTAGTTACGATCCTGAAAAACTAAACCTACCTCTCTACTGCTGCTCTTTCACATCCACAGCCAAGTTTATCAGACCCCAGTGCTATAAAGGGAGATATCTTATGGGAATTAGGTTCTGGCATGTCTGATGAACAGAGCTTGATACCAAGTTCACAAAATATCACAGGTTTGGTGTGGTTTTTCCATCCATCAGCATACGTGGAGAACCCAGTAACTGCACTGTGTAATACTTGCAGATAACCATAGTTATGACTGGCATTTTGACCACACAGAAGCTATTCCAAGAAACAAAGAAACTATTCTCAATTTTAAAATGCAGCTCTATTATGGAAATATTTTCTAATGGTGAAATATATTCAATAGCAAATATGTTGAGTACGATTTTCAAATCTGCTTGTGATACGAGAATATCTACAAATGGTTTACTCTATTGGCCCCAAAATTCTTTAAGTGAAACTGTCTTAGGATACTTTTAAGACCTCTGGTAATATAAAGAATCATTACTAATTCCTAGTTACTTCCTAGTAATTTGGTAACACCCCCAAAACTATAAATTTCATTTCAGCCATGGTAAAACCAGGACACCTGCATATCCAGTTAAGCACCCAAAAGATGGGCTTTACTTTTGCAACATTGCTGCATACCAACAAAGAAACAGCCCAGTACCATGATTTATTTTGCCTTCATCCCATTATCTTAATAGGAACGTAGTGCTGCAACTGAAGGGAGAATATGATGATATGGATATAGGCCAGGACATAATCCTAAGGATGCAGAAGTGGTAACCTCTAACATTATGCCCCTCTGTTGACTACATACCGTGTTTCTCTGGTGTAGAGGGCAGCTCTTAGTGACAATTACCTCCATGATTGTAACCACTTGAGAAATATTTTACAAAATGAGGGAGAAATGTATTTTCATGTCATGGTAAGATTTCTAAAATGCCAGCAGAGTCCCTTGTGAGATAAACAGAACAGTACTTACTCCACCTGATGCTACAAGAGTTATTTATCAAGGATTCTGTGGCTCTCCTGGCATATGCTCTGGGTGGTTTCTGAGATGCTCCTTAGTTTATAGGCTGAAATATCTACCATGGTTTGCAGCACTGCCACCCAGGGTCTGACCAGAACTACCAAGTTTTACGACCATTAATAGCAGAGCTAATGCAAAAATAAGGACTATTACAAAACTTCTTGTTTACTCAAACCCACAGTAAGTCCAGACTGCTTGAGAAGCCAACTGTAATGTGATGCTGAAAAGTGAGCTGGGTACTGACAACACACAAAATCCTTGTACTAACAGACCCATCGTGGTGAAGAGGATGTTCGCTAAACCACTTTACTCCAAACAGTTCTGCTACAAATAAGGTCAGAAAATCTCCTGCAGATTGCAGCTCCAGAGACAGAGTCAATCATGCTGACCACAGACTCCAGGTCTACTTGTCCACCTCCAATTGTCTTGCGTGTATCAATTTTCCCAGATTAAGTAGAGATTTTTTTCCGCAGTTGGTAACATTTTTTTCTACACTGAAAGTCCTCAAATTCCTCCAGTGTCTCACTGTTAGTGTTACATTAGCAAGATAACAGGACTGTTGAAGAACTGCCTGTTCTGACTGGAAAAGGGCTTGCTTGGGACAAGAAAGGAAACCCGCTGATGCTGGCCAAGCTTTCTAAGACCGTACATTCCACAGGGAGCCAGCAGCCTTCTTAATGTTTTCCAGTCACCAGTTCACTACTACTACTGTGTGAAATCTGTCTAAATCACTTATTCACAATTAAGGTGAGAAAAACAAGAGATATAAATGTGGCATAGAAGTACACATATCGTATATCAAAGCTTGCTAAAAATCATTGTGGTCAATTTTAAAAAGTGGTTATTTAAACCTCACATTTCAACGCTACCTTAAATGTCAAATAGGCCAAATTGGTTTGTTTTCAGCAAAAGAGGAACTGAGTTCTAAAAGGCAATTTCACAAGGTATATCAAATTTAGTGACATAAGTGTGTTTCTTCCCCTGCAGTTGAGAGTCTGGTATATATGGGGATACCAATTGTCTTTTCTGTGCAATTTTTCTTTAATGCTTATTTTGCATTGATGTTTTACTGCAGGTGATGCTGGTATCATCCCAGCATATGCAGAGGAAATACAAATAACTTGAACATGGCAGAAAAATAGTCAATTGGCAATTTACAGAGGTGCCTGGAAGCAAGGGCTTAATACAAAGCAAAAAAACACCCCAAAACAAAAATGGAGACAGAGAAAAAAAAAACTGAACTAAATTTTATGGTCATGTAGCAAGTTATTTCAGAACCTTCAAACAAGTCTGACAGCCCTGTAAGTTTATATGAATCATTGTATGGTAAGTATCACATCCCTTGGGCTTGTGTGAGAACGTTCTCCATCACAGTATTTGCAAATTATTCTTTCCAAAGCAATGAAAACCAAAATCTCTCAAGTATTGTGACATACTGTTAAAAACAAATCCAAAAATAGTAGTTTCACACAGATTCAGCATTGCCTAGTTAACCATGTAACTACCCTTTGCCTAACAATGCAGAATTCTGTTTTATTTGTAAAGAATTACTCAGAAACCCTTATTTAACCATAATTTGTGCTTTACTCCAGGCACAGTCTCACTAATTTCACTAGGACAACTCTTAAGTTGGTAATTTAATGAGCCCAGATGGTAGAATCTGGACCTTCTTCATTATTACATCCATTTTGTCTAAAACCTCCACAAACCATCTGGCACAATCAAAGAGTAAAGACAACAGACATATAAAACATGGTGTGATGGCAACATGAGGCCAGGCAAGGTTCACCATCATGACTGAAAATGGCTGCTGCAATGCAGATATTTCCTAACGGATGTATCATTTGTATCATTGCAGGAAGCCCTGATGACAGAATATTCCTTATGGACCATCTCCCCTCCTCTTAAAGGCTTTCTTCCACTTCAAAATGAAAGTGTGGCCTGGATGCTTTTTATGGACAGATGGGGCACTAAAAACCATCACACTTTGTGCTAGTGAACCTTACAGCATCACTGAATCTTTAATTCCATTAACAGGTGTTAGCAGGGGAGGTGTAAACCCTATGCTCCTCTCCCACTGCAGTTTAAAATTATTCTTAATTTCCTAAAGCATCCCAACACTTTGGAAGCACCCACTCTCAGTCCCACTACAGTGCAAGTTGTTCCTCAGCCCACTACCACAAGTGGTTCAGGGCTAGAGCTAGGCTTGGAGCACCTGAAAAGCCACAGCAATCAGAAGTGCTTTATTTGTACTATCCCAGAGGCTCCTAAGGTCTCAAGAAAACCTTCTACTTTCTGACACACAATGTATCCATCAGTTACTGCATTGCAAGAACCGATTCCCTCCACTCCTTCCGTGGAGGGTGAATAAGATTATTCATGTCAAGGCTCAGATGTCTTATATATGTCTTAAATCAACAGATGTTTTTAGAGAAAACATTTTCATAATTTGAATCATGACATCTTCTATTTTGTTAATATAATGGGAGCAGAAGAGGGCTTTTCAATTGAAATTTCTTCAGTTCAAGAGACATGCGTAGTTTTTTGTTTGTTTGTTGAGGGTTTTTTTGTTGGTTTTAATACCATGCTCAGTATCTCTTCCTATCCATATGGTCCTTTTCCCTACTTAAGTCTTAAACAGATTCACTGCACTCCATTTTCTGCACTCGTTTCTAAAGCATATTTTCCATTAAATATACAGTTCCAACAAAAAGTCCTTAGAGTATGTTGCAATGCTTCAAAGCCCGTTTTCTGAGCATCAGGAACACTAGCACTCTTTATCTGGCAGCTTAATGAAGAAGAATCCAGATTCTGCTGCTTACTAGTGAACACTGAACTCGCATCAACAGAAGGCAACGCATATGTGGCTCCAGCCCTCCATCCAGGCATTCGCTGGGACCCAGGCTGCGGCACAGAGCAGATGAAATTAGGAAGGTGGCAAAGAAGAATATATGCAGGGTTTCTAATGACTTGATAAAGGAGCCTTTGAATGTAGGCTCCCAAGCCCTCTCCTGGCATTATCACTAACACAGGTGCAAATTCTACAAAGAAAATTACATCCAGCAAGGATGTTGAGCATGTTCATAAGACTTCTCTGCTCTGGACTTCTGCTTTTATTTTGAGAGAGGTTTGTCGGTGACGGTTTGCTGTATGTAAAGTCCTTGTTGTCTCATATGTTGCAAAGATTAACCTACACTTAGCTGTCCTAGACCAATCCACTCTGTACTGCAATCAATATAATTTGCAAGGTATAGTTTGGATTATTGAGATCTGCATATGTTCTGAAGCCTTTTAAGACAGCCGATTTTCCTATTAAAATTCCACGGATATGGGATCTGAAAAATATGGGAAAATATTACTGCTTTGGTCTGCCCCACTGGGCAGAGACCTGGAGACATAACAGGAAGGCATTACAGGGAAGAACTACAGTCTGCTAAGGCAAACTCATGCTTTTGAAAAAGTACCTTGTAATAAAGACAAGCTCTCAGAAATATATTAATAATAGTAACTGATTTAGTCTACTTATTTTTCTTTTTAACAGTAGCTGCAGCAGAATGTCTCTAAGCATTGAGAAGTTTAAAACTGTATGCTTTTCTGAGTGCTTAAAGGAAATCTTGCCACCTTTCAAGAGGTGTTATATAGCTAAACTTTCATTTAAGAGTCACAGCTTAGCTTTGTGGCAATTTGCCTATTCCCTTCCAGTAAAACAGATAATTATGTCCTCCCAGAACAACATCCGTTCTGATGAACTGGAAAGTCCAACAGAATCTATAAAGATTTCTGTCTTGAGAGCGCTTCTATAGAGACTCCAAAGAACATTTTTATAAGAACTACATGCTTTTATCAGGTATACCTGTTCTCTAAGCTGGGCCCCTGTAAGTTTAGCCATGCAATACCATACAAACTAACATAAAGAGGTAAATGACCTGCTCAGCAAGGACTTGGCATGGAGATACTCAGAAAGTATTAATTCAACTATCTCATCCCAAGTTTAGTCTACAGCACACAGATAGCCTAACCATGATCACATCAACAGGCTTCTTGCAAGACATGAGAATTAACTGCCTTCAAGGCTAGACCTAAAGACTGGAGAAAGAGACCTTGTGCTATCAGAAATGTGTACATGCCTGAGCCATGTTACACTCTAGTGTAATCTCTAAGTGAGAAAACAAGATCAAGCCATTCACACAGCTATATATATCCAAGTCCCTGATTGAGAACAAGTGACAATGTTTGTGGATAACAGAGCCAAAGGAAAACAGTTTCAAACTTCTCATCTTTATGACACTGCAAAAGGTATAGATCTTAACTAGTATTAACTCCCCAATCTCATCCAAAGTTTCCCTCCCTACAATTCACAGACAGCCTGTTTCCAATCAAGTCAGTGAACAGTCTCTCTGCTAGGCTTTCACAGCTAGGTGACAAGTTTACTTCCCACACAAACTTCCTAGTATAGCCAACAGTGGTGGTGGACTTGGTTGTCATTGCAATCTGGCATTTATCTTCCCTCAAGCTATTTTTTTCCCCTTGAATTGAAAACAGGCAATACCTGGTGGAGAGAACAGACCTCACTTGAAACACACTGCAGTCCAAAACTTGCGTCCAAATGTAAGAACTCAGCGCTAAGCTCTTCTATTACCTTCAGCATGCTCAGGCAATTGCAGCTTTGAAATGAAAGGAAAACAACGTGAAAATCAAAGAGACCAGTGCTACTGTGCAGATTCGCTTACCTTATGAAGGAATTTTCACTAATACTAGGGACCATGCTTCTCAGACTATGGAGGGCATATTGTATTGGAAAAAACTTCTGAATATAATTATGGAAGCTCTCTGGTGCTCAGGGTGTTTGCTTAATCTTGCTTGCTTCAGTATTAAAAAGAACGAATAGAGTTTTGTTTGTGCTTTGCGCTCTTACATCATTGGAATTGTACCTCAGCTGAAGAAGCTGGTCTGAATCCAGCCTTTGTACTGAAATTTTCTTCCTTTCTGCATACAGGAAAGAGGTATTGATTTGTGCCACATCTAGTAAAGTCACCAACAGCCACTTTTCACCTAGTAGCCTATACAAGACTTCCAATTTAGATAAATTACAGCTATTGCTGTACCAGCAGGGAAGTAACTTCACTATGACTTCTACCAGTGCTTAAAGAGCTCTCACTGAATATAACAAGTTCACATTTATTGATAAATCAGACTGGAATAAACTGAACACTCCTTTAAAAGTGACTGCTCCCCAGGGAAGCAAGAAAGTATATTGCTGCTATTGAATCAGGAGTTAGTATTTTCCTGTGTAGGTTGAAGAAAAGGTTTGTATTTTAAAAAGTACATTGACTAGTTCAAGCTTAACTATCTTGATTTGAGACACCGGGTAGAAAGAGTTCACAATACTTAACAGTACAATTTCCTGGTATTATTATAAGCTCAGAGGAAACTTAACTATATGTTTTGGTGGCAGTGTGAACTCACATGGCTTTAGCCAGTCAGGAAACACACCGTCAATACTGCCCTTAAAACTGATGTCAATCTAAAATGCTACAGTCTTGTTTCCTCATGCCTACACTAGTCACATATTCTCACCCCATCCTTCATACAGCTGTCTGGTTCAGGGAACTGATTCATCTGAAAATCAACAGTCTGAAGTTTTTTTTCCTTTTGGGAATGCTGATTTTCAGCCATTCATTTGGGTTCTTCTGGACTGTCAGGAAAACATACCTTTTAAATGTCTTCAAAATATGTGTTACTTAAAACTAAATTTACATGCTTTCTATTTAAGACAGAAATCTTCGTGATTGTGGACAGCATTCTAAATGTTATAGGCTCCTACAGTGTATAAAATACAATTGTGGCCTTGCAAACATGAAAGCTATTTTTGTGTTTAATTTTTTGAGAACAAAAAGAGACAAAAAGGATAAAAACGTTCACCAAGATATCTTCTCTCTGACATGAATGCAGCAGAAACTCATGTATTTAATGTGACAAAAACTCTTAGATTTCATACATGAATATTTGGTTTTAGATGCAAAGCATCTGCATTTACTCTCATTTGGCTTCAGCAAGCAAAATGTGTGCACCTCAGATCTGGATCAGACTTTACTACAAAAAAGTGACTTCTGGTTTCCTTCTGCTGCACTTGAGGGTCAGTCACGGTCTGGTAAGTCTTCTCAACAAGCCCTATAATAAACTTAATGAACCCTGGTTTGTTGAAAGCCCTTAGTAATCACATTTTGCAAAAAAGGCTTAGTACAAAATAATCAGAGGCATATATATTTTGTCTTTGCAACACAGATATGTCTATGATAACCAGACATCACTGTGAAAACAGCTTACTTACAAATTGTGTCTAACATGCATCACAATTCCTTGGTATTATTCTTCCTTGTCCTTTCCCTTCATCCTCAGGATATTTGCATGAAAACACCCATTCAAGTCTCAGGAGCTCACCTGCTCCTGTTGCTTATTCCTCCATGAAGTCATAGTCCTCTAATTGCAACATCAACATCATTTGCACAATAATGAATTGTTTCTTGTGACACAACAGATTATAATTTTGCTAAGGAATGAGAGTAGATTAGCTTTAATGAACAAAGATTCTTTTTCATTAATATTTTTTGCATCACAAAGAATATGAGAAATGAGAAAATAGACTGTCCTTTGGTATTTCCCACAGGGTGTCACCAGTCCCTAAAAACATCACAATACAATTCCAAGCACAGTTCATTGCTTAGTACAGACTGCCTGGGAGCAGGGGCTGCAGGGGAGGCACAAAGGGAACAAACCAAGCTGCAAGTCTTAGTAAGTCTTAAAAGGAACTTCCCTGTTGAGCTGACACTGATGATTGAACCTTCCTCACCCCAAGGCTGACTGACAGTCTGCCGGACAGCTGAGAAGCTTCCTGACTTTGCAACTACTGTAGGTTTTGATTCATTAGAGCATCATGCGAGGCAAAACACAGGTCACAGCTATAATACAGAGCAAGCTGCTGGCCCCGGTGGTGTTAGCACACCTCCCTTCCTTCCTGCCAGACACATGTGGCTCCCACTCAGAGCACCACCAGAGCGCAAACTGCAAAATTAATAGCAGTTATATGCCTCATACAAGGTTTTAATAATATGTGATGGGGGGAAGGGGAATCTTGATGCAGCTGTGTAGGGACTTGAGAGAGGGGGATTCGGTCTTCATTTTGTCATACATTTTTTATGAGTCACTGGGTAAATGGCTTGAGTTATGCTAGTTGAGCTATTTCCTGACTACTTCTGTGTATGGACATCTTTCCTAGAAGCAAGCTGTGCTACCCAGGAATGTCTGAAGCACACTCGGCCATACAGACTGTGGCTTAACAAGATCTCTATTATACTGTACTTTAAACCTGAATTAACTTTCCAGTGTAGACAAATTACCTTAATTTTAATTTCTCAATTTGTACTCTATAAAGCAGAAACAAGTCAGAACTTGTCTGTATGCTGAGGAGAATTTACAGTATCCTAATTACTCCACAAGAACTCTCCACGCAGATGTTCTTAGTACATGTTTAGGGTGGGTAACACACTTTCCAAATTACCTTGTATAAAGGCATGCTTAGGAGTAAGAATATAACCAGTGAATTACCTCAGAGCAGGCAGTGAGCTATAAATTAATAACTTGGCTTCCCAGTGCCTGCACAAACAGACACTTGAGCTGCATCTCCCCTACCCAGAGAGACAGCAGTGAAGATGACACAAAGCCTGAAAACCCTTGAAATGGACTTTCATTTTGTAACTGACTATTTGTGACAATGTGGACAATGGTGCCAGATTGAAGGGTTTAAATGGCCAGCTTGGCCACTGCAGCTGGTAGCGCTATTTTAATCTATTTTCAGAAGGCCACGAGACTTCTTTGAGCATGTTTGCCTCAGACTACTTCTGCAGAGCCCTTCCTGAGATCACAGAGGAGGAAAGACACCAAACAAAGGCTGGGGTGGCCAGGGAGACACTTTGCTTCCAACACCCACACAGAGAAATGGTTGGTGATGGCAGGAAGGGAGGAGGAACAGATTTGTACCTCATCCTGGCTCTCCTCCCCTGACAGAGTAAGTGGCAAAAAAAGGAAATGGTGTAAAAAAGAAAGGAAAAAGGAAAGACAGATGTGGTGGGGTGGGGAGGGGGGGAGGGAGAAAAAATAGGAGATCTTAGTGGAAAAGCAAACAAAACAGCAAAATGAGAAATAAAACAAGGATTGATGAAAATGTTAGTCCCAAAACCAATGAGACAAGTTAGGTCCTCTGCCACACTGAGTATTCAGGTTCAGGCATGCTTTGCTAAGAGATGAGGTGACCTTCAGTATGGTGGCCCTGGCTGTAAATAGAGAGAGAAACAAAGTGCTTGCATTGTTCAAGTCAGAGCAATAAAGGAAAAGCCCTGGATCAGCACTATATGTGTATATATATATAGATCAGTACATAACTGCCTTTCTACAGTGCTAAGCAGAAGGGAACAGGCAAGATGGCTAACAGGAGTAGAAGAAAATCTGAGACCATTTAAGGACCAAGTTTGCACAAAGATCCAGTGTTCTGCTCCCAGAAAAGGCTGTAAAGAGCATTCAGCAAAGGACAGCCTGAGGATAACCAACTCTCCTGGCCAATGCAGATGTCACCAGGAACACTAACTTCAGAGGAAGGTGGCAAGGAGCATCTGGAGAAGGGATGTGGAATGAATGCTTCATGAGTGTCAGGAGGATTGAAAAAGAGAGGTCTTCAGCAGAAGTACCTGATGGCAACTACTGATGCTGTCATGCGCAAAGTCCTTTGAGTTCTCTCTAATACCATGCAGTAAAAGAAAACTAAATTCATCGGTACAAGCAGAAGGAAATCTGACATTGGCACAAAATATTTTAAGTTTCAAGCAGGAGGGGAAGATCTTTTGATACCAGTGCCTCAATAAGGTCAAGAACTGGTATGTGGTGTTACTATGAATCTCCTTCTGTTTAGATCACTATGTCCTAGTAATTGTGTTACTGTTCCAAGTCAGTATCTCCAGGAAGCAGGTCCTGTCCGTGATACCTAAGCTGCCAATGCTAACACTTCTAGTGAAGTAACTATTAATTTGGATGGACTGTCTCAATATGATAATATAAGAGCATCCTGGGAGGATGAGGAACTGGCTGGAGAGCTCATGGATGTAAGTAGAAAATACTAGCCAAAACTGTCTTGGCTTGTACAAAGAGATGAGAACAACCTTGGGTCTGTCTCTTTTGCTCTTGGCAGTCACCCAAGGAATCTGTAGAAAGGCACAGAGAAGATCTTAATTCCCCTGTATCCAAAGTATATCCAGAAGTGACCCTGGACACAGGCATTAGCAGCAGCAAATGAGATGCCAAGCAAGTCTGTTGTTTGTATTAGGGATTTGTGCAAGAATCCTTCAAGAGAGGTATCTGTTTACATTTAGAAATTATATTCTTGCACTTAAAGCAACATCTGCAGGGTGCAGGAGCTCTGAGGTGTGTTTGAGCACTGACATGGATTTCTTTTGCGGCATTAGGACTAAGCTGCTTAGAGGCAAGATCCTCAAATTCAGTGCCAGAGAGTAAACCCCATCACCCACATTCTGGTATTTGGTTGAGTGACCCTTTTTCCCTGAAGTGGTCCTATTTTTCATACGCTACTTCAGAAACTTATGGTTTGATCACTCCTCTACCAATGAGCCAGGAGTAACTTTATGACTTACGTCACACAAAAGCAGTGAGGACATGTTCTTTTGTAAGTTCAAGTTCTCCAGAAACATGGTGGGGCCCAGACATGCGGCTATCACTAATGGTAAACACATCAGTAACAGAGACAAACCATTCCTCACCAGCTTCTGCAGTCATCAAAACCACCCTCTCCTGTCTGCCACAGCTGCCCTCCTGCAAACTGGCATCTCCTGGGGCAATGAGCACCTGTTTTGTGCACAGTGGTTTTCTGATTCTGATCCCCTTCATGTTTATGAACCTCTTGGGTCCTGCCTACCTCTTCTTCAGACACTACACGTTCTAAGCCAAAACAAATAAAACCTGGCTCCCTGTGCTCCCAGGACGATAAGCCACAGCGGGGTGTGAGCAGGCTGACTGAGAGGGTATGGTCCATGCCCTGCCTGCCTAAGCTCCATCTCCCACCCCAGATGACTGAACAGACAGAGAGAAAACATGGGAGAGAAGCATGGTGACATCAAAATGAGTGAACCTCAACCTTCCTCCTAGCCATGTCACTGAAACAGAGAAAGCACACTGAAGAACAGGGAGGAGGGATGAGGACCAGACAAACATCAAAAGAGTTTCAGACTGGTAGAACAAGGATGAGATGAAGGGTAGCTAACATACTGTGTCAGAAAAACACAGGTGGGAAACAAGGAATTTAAGAGAAGATATTTTTAGAAGAAAAAAAAGGTAGTAAGAAACACCAGGAGAGAATAGAAATACGCTCCCCTTCTTTCCCACCACACTGGGAACGCATTCCATGTCCCCCAGAGAAAGCAGCCCATCTCTCCTCATGCTCAGGGAGGTTTTCATTCTATGGCTAAAGTTTTCCTCATGGAACAAACTTTGAATTTTCCTAAACATAGTTCAAGAAAAAGGGATCTGTGATACTGTGGTCACCTGGTGTGAGACTTTACTGAAAGAGACATAAGCTCCTGCTGTCCTGCAAAGCAGGTACAACTCTACGAGTGTGGGAAGCGTCCAAACTCTGGGTAGCTGCTCATTCAATACACAAACACAAACTCAAATCCAAACTCAAGGTTTTTGAGTCCCTAATTCATGAGTAGAAGCCTCATCCCACACACACATACAGCTCTGTAGTGACTGCAGGAGACTAGCAGTTCCCAGACTCCTGCAGTTTCTTTAGAGAATTGACTCTAGGGGGTGAAAAAAGAGGGGAGAGGAGAAAGGACAAAGAATATTGGCAGCTATACCAGAATCACAATAACATAAACTAAGCACAGCAAACTATTTCTTATTGCTTTTGTTAACAAAAATTATAGTAGCTATAGCAACATAAAAGGGGGGGAGGGGGCAAAAAAAAAGCCTGAGACTTTTTAAAATCCCCAAAGAACACAGCTTTCTAATATGGAAAAATCAAGATTTATTGCACCAGCAGCTCCCACAAGGCAGTGCTATAGTAGTGCACAATGGTTTCAATTAAAAGCACGAATCATTAACCGGTGCAGTTGGGCTTAGTAGTTGGCAGACAACATCATCTCTTCCAGTGAGCCATGACTTCTTCAGGGACTGAACTAGATTCTCTTGCTGGGTGATGTGCCCTTCAGTCCTGTTTCTGGTGGCTTTACCTCATATCCTCTGTCAAGCCCTATGACAGAGTGACTAATGCCGCTGCTCAACAGAGAAAATCAGGGAAAAAACTCCTGGGCTCGAGTCCTTGTGCATATATAACCCTTTCCAGTCATCACACACTGATACCCTACGGGCACTGCCCACAGCACGGCACTGCACACTCAGCAAGCATCTCAGAGAAAAGCATTTCAGTCCCCTGCTGCCTGTGTGTATTTTTCTTCTCAAATACACACACTCGCAAGCTCAAAGAGGGGAGGAATGTCTGGCACTTCTGCGGTGACTATCTGGCAGAAGCACCACTCCATTTTCTGGCAACTCAGCCAGGGTCTTAGAACAATTATTTCAGTTCCTGATTCGAGCACTAGAGACAGAAGATCAAGTTACATTTCTCTCCAGCCATCAACACTAATTCAGTTTTCACTAAGTCAGCCTTGCTGGAATTTCACTCTTCCACACTAAAACAAAAAAGGAAAGTGTGAATCAACACTGAAAAGCCATTAGAAGAAACATAAGGAATTTCAAAAGTTGCCCTTCACAAATGTAAAAAATACCAATAAGATCCATAGAGAAGGGGCTGTTTCTTCCTAGAAGGGATATTTTTATAAGGTAAAATGATGAAGAACTGAATCTATTGCAAACGAAATGGTGCCATGGTCCTCAGTTATATCCACTAGCTTTATAATTACAGTGTAAATAAGCTTTCTTCTCTTACTACTACAAGCTGGTTTGTGAATTTGTAGAGAGCATCTTCCCAGCTATCGTTCAGTCACAGGTGTATGCAGCTGTCAGAAGAAGAGACGCTTTTCTCAAGAAAAGAGTTCAGCTCCCATAGCACTGACCTTTGTCATCTGCATGAAAGGAAAGTTTTGACAAGCTACCACAACCATAAGTGTTATAAATCTCCTTTCATCAGGCCTCCAACCACTAGACAGTGAAACAACTGGAAACACTTAAACCTGTTTTAACATTCCTTGTAGTAGGAGGCAGCAAAACACACACCCACCCACCCACCGGAGCCAACTACAGCCACCTAACCGCTGTGGACTGCGGCTCCTGCCAACAGAGGGTTTCTGTTGAGGCTTCCTGGAGGAACAGCCATTCCCAGCAGAGCGAGGAAGCCGGGCAACAGCCGCAGACACGCTAGCTCTGTTCCCGTGCACGCCGCATTCACAGCGGCAGAAGGGAGCGAGGGGGTTTTAGACAGAGGCAAAACAAACAAACCCACAAACAAACCGTGAATGATACCAAATACCTTTTAAACCTTTCGAGGCTGTGAGATGGTATTTGATGATTTGAAAGAGCTTTCCTTTTATGAAAATGATTTATGTACTGCTGTGTACCTGACATGTTAGAGTCCTCTCAAGAGACCAGCTGCTGTTCCAAAGAACTTACACTTCTATGATAGGAATTTCATAAATGAAGGCACTAACTATCTTCCCAGATGCAGGCTTGAATAGACCCACTGTACTGGTGAGTTCTGCTGAGGGAACAATCTTTCTTCACAGTCCACAGAGCGGGAGTAAACCTGATGCACAGCAGCATTACAGACTTAACTGTTTCATTCTTTCATTGGAGAGGACCAAGACCTGCAGGAGCAGCCAGACAAGCACTGCCGCCCATGAGCCCTGCAACCGAGACCCCACCACACGGCATCGTGCAGGCTGCTCCCACGCTGCATCTTGCATGAGTGATTCAGACTTCCCAAACCCCACTTCTCTGCTCGCATTGCAAGTCTTAACAGCTGTAATGCCAGAGAGGGCACAAGAGTACACAGCCTCAAAAATGTGTCAAGAAGAAAGCGTGATCCCACGCCCTTCCAGTCAGCTGGATGTGTCCAGGAAGAACAAGTAGCCAGTGCGTTCAGGAATAGAGTCCCCTTTCTCGTTTTCAGATTGGCTGCAGCGCTGTAACGGGCTATCGCTTATGTTTAACAGTATTAAAACATGTAACATGAACTTGAAATATTTGTATGAAATGATTAATTTTTTCCAGACAGTATTTGGATTGTCACTCCGGCACCAGCGTTTCTACCCAAAGTTTTAGCACTGGTGTTCCTACTTTAACTCAATTCAAAACTGTGAGTAAAATATAATTTAATAGCAATTTGATTTTGCAATGATCTCATTGAAAAGGCATATCCAGCATTGCCCTTGCAACACAGAAACGGCCACAGGATAAGCCTGAGGGACATAGATTAACACTGAGATCAGATACAATTTCAGCCCCTTCTCCCTTGCAGGGAATGTTTTGGCCTCTTGCCAAGCAGAGAGCATTCCACACACAGTAGGGTAAATTCAGTATAGCACCCATATGGAAATATCTTCTTCAAGACAAGGCCAGGGTGTAAAACCTATTATCTGAACACACGTGCTCTTACTCTGAAAGTGAATGGGCCTACAGCAAAAATTTAACTAAAACTTTTCCCATCTCATGGGAGTACATATTTGAGCAAACTTTTGAATGGTAGTGTCGTACACCCCAGCAGTGAAGCTGGCATTCATCTTCCTTTTTTCTCATGGATTTAAGATGAACACAGTAGAGGTCTAATTCAGATCTGCTCCCTATAGAGGACTATTTTTATTGTCTCTTTTAAAGTGTGATTACTATAGAAAAGTAACACTGCATCATCAATCTGACCTTCAGAATTACACCTGTCTACTCCCAACACATCACAAACAAAAATATCAAAACAGATTTGTAATGATCAGTCATAACATATAATTCACCTATCGAAAGGGCAAACCTGAATTCTACTCAGCTTTCATAGAGTTTATGCTTATGCAAGTTGTCAGCTAAACTCTATGGTTTCAGGTACTCCTTTGCTAGTGTTCATAGAGGATGCTATCAGAAATTAAATCATATCCCAGGCTTCTGTCCTGTCTCCTACTCCTTCACTGTTCTTCCTTCAGCTGTATGCACACTCATCTTTCCAATACCAGTAAGCAGAGAACTGAAAATGTGAATCTACAAATAGATAGTTACAGATACATAGGTGCAGTTATGCACATATATGCACAATACTGCACACACAATTTGTTAATAAAATTCACAAAACTTGTCTTCCAGTAAGTAAATTAGCCAGAAAGTATACACAGAGTATAAATAATGCTTTCCTACTAAAAATTCCATCATCATAAAACAAATACAGCCTTTGAGGCTTATAAAATCTCTTACATGAAAACTCTTCAGTTTCAGCTTCATGTGAACATATTTTTTTCCTGGGTTTGATTAACGAACAAATCTAAACATTCAAGACAGAAATGAATCCGTTTTGTCTGGCATGAAGTCTGCATTACCAAATTCCACGTGGTTTCTAGTTGATACCACAAACTTGGCCACAGTTCATTCAAAACTCAGTCCTAGTCCTCCAAAAGGTAGGGAAATACCTGTGAAACTTTTTATGATGCTGAGACAGTGATTTGCATTACAGAGGCAGAAAGAATGCTACCTGTGCCTACTGCAAAGTGGGCAAAAGCTGACTAACAGCAGATTTCATCCTGCTAGACAAAATAAGTGTCTTGTGCAACTCCAAAAGGTAATGATTTATGAGATTATGAATACACTTCAAATATCTTTTGTGGCTATCTACTCATCTGATTATTTGGTGCTGAGGTATTTTAACTGGTAATTTGCCTTGATATTTGTAGGAGTTGTAAATGCACCAGGATTCACAGGTTCCCACAGAGCACAAATTCCTGCAGTTTCCTGATGGAATAACTGCATCTCTTCTCTGGTGTGTGCCTAATAACTTGATAATCTGAACTCCTACCTCATTTTCCCCAGACAAATCTTTTCCTGTTTAACCTGAAGGAAGAATGCACAGTGGCACAGCCATATACATCCTATGTTTTAGATTCCAGAGTCATGCTAAGGATCCTTTTCCTGATCCTAGGAAGTCTAAGGGTGTGAAAACATTAAATTCACTTTAGTTGAATCTTGACAGCAGCTATACTCTAGGTGGAGCTCTAAAGAAAATACACAGGTGAAGATAGTTTGAAGTTTGAGGGCTTTTTTCCAAACTGCAGTTTAACTTCATAGCACAGTTTCAAGGTATTATCACTGCTGTTCCAGACATCGACATTTTCTTAACCATTTGACCAGTCTTCCTATTAAAAAGCCAATACAGCTGGAGTTTCTGTGAGTGACAAATTTGCCTCGTACTGTAGCTGTATCACCAAAACTTCAAGCAACTGCTCCATTTATTTCTCACGGAAGCAAGTTTTGGCCCTTCCAGTTTTAACAAGAAAACTGGAGCCACAACACAAAAAATGAGAGCCCTTTGGTAATGTGACCACACCCCACTCATTCTGCTCTGTGCCCAATATCCCCACCCAGCCACAGATACACAACGGAGAAATACCAGTTGTTGAAACTTTGCAGATGGCAACTCCAATATTGTGCCATTTTGGACTTTCTCCTCAAAGGATCACTCCACATGGCTTCTTTTATAGGGTCAGGATTTCTTTTCTTGGGGGGATGGATATTTGGGCATGGAAAATAGCTGTGGGCATGAACAATGGGGAAATAGCATTTATAAACTGAAATAAAGTCTTTCAATTTGTGGAAACAGCTGGAGGGAGGAATGAATCTTATGAATAACATAGCTGAAACTGAACAGACTGTTGACAGCAAGTTCTTTCAGATGCTAACTATGGCTACACTCTTACATGACCATACAACACTTAAATCTATAACTAAAGAAGATTTCATGCACAATGATGTATCCAGCATTTTCTGTTTTACTATGCTGTGATTAACCAGTCCCTCCTTTCCCTACACATAATTTTAAGGGAAGAAAGAGTAGTTTCTTCTGTGTTTTGTGTACTTAATGGTGCTATACACATGCTAAAATGAGCATTTGTTTTCAGTGCATAGAGATGCTCACCAAAAGGAAGGAGATGGCCCATGAAAGGAAGCACACACTACTTGCAAGTCTTTGACTTGCTGGCACAAACAGCACAGTCTCCATGTGGACTATTCAAAGGCAGTTTTGCAAAGCACCAAATGGACCTTCTGTACAGGAACTACAGCATGGGCTGAACATCCCCAAGGTAAGGACAGCAGCTTGGCATCAAGGGAATACATGTGGACATGGATCTGCCTTACAGGTGAAGTAGAGCCAGGCTTCTACTTCTTCCAGCCTCTCACTGTCCTGCTTGTATCTCCTCCCTGCTCATTTGATTTGGTGCATAGCATCTGTTCTTCTCCTGCTGATAGAAAACAGACTTCCAGCAGACACCACTGCTCCAGGCAACTACCAAACACTACCTTCATACAATTCTCAGAAACACTTAACAGAAGTCTTATTCCCATGCCCAGCAATGGTTTGTGTACTCAGGAGCTGACATATCTTTGCAAGTCAATAGAATGCAACTGTGTGAATCATTTATGTGCTTTTGAAAAAGGTGAATCACCCTCAACACAGCTGATATAAACTGGATGTTATCTGCTTTAAGCAGGCAATTCATTCAATGAAAAAGTATTAAGCTAGGCAGTCAGCCTAGGGTGTACGTGCATAGACACCTTGGAGGGAGCATCTGCTGAGTTTCATGTTTCCCAAAACAATGAGGCTTTCAGGTATCAAGAAGTAATCACACTTCTTACAAGAAACAAGAGTGAGACTTCAAGTGTATGTCATTCAGTACAACACCTTTTCAATACAGCATCTTTTCAGAGTAACTCCACAAGTGAATGCCCAATGAAAATAGACAATAAATACAGAGCCAAAATTCCACATGAGAAAACACCTTAGTAATGTCTCTAAATGTATTACAGAAATCTTTCAAAACACTGCCAGCAAGGTACTTTACTGATGCTAAGAAGCAGCACATCTATTTCAATAAAAATTTTTCTTTTTCTCATGGAAGAAAAAAAAGCTATTTGCCAGATAAATCTTTTCTTTCAAAGCTACCCTGCTTCAGCCAAGCCCCATTATTCATTGTGCTGTTAGACAAGATTGCTTTGATGCCAATGGATCATACAGAAGATTTAACACAGTAATCTGTCTGAAAAATTCGGTGGTAAGGTCAAGGGTAAACTAAGGTAAGAAGTGTTTACCTAGTTCTAATTTAGTTAAGAGCTTTACTTGCTTCACAAACCCATGAAGTTGATCAACTTGTTTGGTTTATTTTATTTATCTAGCACTACATACTCAAAACTTCCATCTTCTGTTATGACTACTGCCTGACTTGTCCAGTTACCTAGAAACTCAACCATCTAAGGAGAAACAAAGACTAAATTAAAATACTCTTGTCTATAAATGGTCTGTGCAGAAGACATCATGCTTCTGTAATCAGTTATTGAGTTTAAGATTACAGGTTCATGTTTCAGAAAACAACAGCTACAGAGACATGAAGAAGGGGAAAGGACATGACCAGCATTATGGAAAAACACCATGCCCAGAGAGTTTGGAACTACTTGATTTTTAATTTACAGAATTGTTCTTACTGATAAAGCTGTCAGCCCAAAAGCTCAGTGAAATCAAAACCCAAATATTTTAGTCTGCTTGCTCAGTAAACACAAAATTAGAAGCAGTATTTCTATTAGTTTTTTTCTGTGAACAATAATAGTTCACAAGTAGGAAAGGTGCACTGTTTCAACACCTGTCTACTCAACAGCAACAGTCTCACAAAATACAGTCTTTGTGCCAACACACTGAATCCTGAAGTACTTTTACTCCCAAAATCAACAGAGATTTGCCTGAATGATTAAGGGTCCCTGTTGCTTCCACTAGGCATCACAGGGAGTTCAGGCATCTGGACTTAAGGCCAAGGGCCACTGTATTTTAGTCTGAATCTTATTTCTAAGGCTTACTTTAAATAGCACCAGTGAGTTCTACAAACTCAAAAAAACAACCCCAGGAACTGAGGACGGGAAAAGAAAGGTTGACTTTGAATGAAGGGACTCAAAGGCCCTGTTCACACTGGACAAGTAATTTGAGTCTTTTTCTTAGCCAACAAGTGGTGTTCTGTTATATGCTTTTGTTCAGGGCTGTGGGGAGATGAAAGGTTTCACACAGACGTGTAGAGGCAGGGGAGGTGAGGCAGGGTCTTCCTAAGGATTTGTTATGAATGAAGATAGGCATGGCTGTAGAAATACCAGGATGCCTGCTTTGTACAAACACAGCAGACAGACAGGTCATCAGGTTTATAGTCCAAAGGACATAGAAACATAGAACCATATGGTTTGGGTTGGAAGGGACCTTAAAGATCATCTAGCTCCAACCCCCCTGCCATGGGCAGGGACACCTTCCACTAGCCCAGGTTGCCCAAAGCCCCGTCCAACCTGGCCTTGAACACTGCCAGGGAGGGGGCAGCCACAGCTTCTCTGGGCAACCTGTGCCAGGACCTCACCACCCTCACAGGGAAGAATTTCTTCCTTAAATTTGATCTAAATGTACCTTCTTTCAGTTTAAAACCATCACCCCTCATCCTATCCCTACCCTCCCTGATACAGAGTCCCTCCCCAGCTTTTCTGTAGCCCCCTTTAAGTCCTGGGAGGCCACTCTAAGGTCTCCCCAGAGCCTTCTCTTCTCCAGGCTGCACCCCCCCAACTCTCTCAGCCTGTCCTCATCAGGGAGTGCTCCAGCCCCCCTGAGCATCTTTGTGGCCTCCCCTGGCCCCGCTCGAGCAGGTCCATGTCCTTCTGATGTTGGTGCCCCCAGAGCTGGACACAGCACTGCAGGTGGGGTCTCACGAGAGCAGAGTAGAGGGGCAGAATCCCCTCCCTCGACCTGCTGGCCACACTGCTCTGGATGCAGCCCAGGATATGGTTGGCTTTCTGGGCTGTGAGTGCACAGTGCTGGCTCATAGACATGACAGAGACAATTTTACACTGACTAAATCTAAAGCAAGCTCCTACTTTCTACACAGATCTCTTTGATAGTTCATCAGCACCTTTAGTCTCAGTTGCTTCCCATTGTTCTTCTCACCAAAGTCCCCAGTAAGCCCTTAGAACATGGGCAATACATGGGGTTTGAGGTTTGTTAGGGCTTGAGGAGTGTGAAAACTAAAGTTCTCTTTGGGCACTATAAACAACAAAAAAACCCCACACTGCCTCTATCAGACAGTGAATGGACCCCTCAAGAACTAGTTTCAGAAAAAACTATGATTAAAAATTGTATTGGAAAATAGTCAAGTTATGGTTTATGAACAAAAAAGCATTAAAAAAAATTACATTGGAACTTCCATTAAGAAACCAGAAATAGAAATGTAGGTACAAATAACTATTTAAAGTAATGTAAGGTAGGAATTTTAAAACACCACTTAAATGGATTTGACAGATTCCTACCCTCTGTTTTAAGAAAACATTCTGGAGAACAATTCACAAGCATGTTGGTTCTCCTAATTTATCTCAATTGCGTAACAATTTACAAAGCTTCAGTAAAAGACTTGCAACATCCTTTCCCTCTTTGCTGCCTGCACACCTCCTTACCAGTGAAGGCTATTTAAGAAAAGCTGAAAACAAGGAAAATTTAAAGTCATAATCATCAGTTGAAAGGAAAGGGTGTAAGTAATCCTTCTACATAAAAAATAAGGGACCCAAAGGATCTGCCAGTACAGCTGCTTCTGTCACTTCAGATACTCCCTAGTTCTTGTGACAACATTGTTTTCAGTCTAAATTGCTGTTTACTTGTCTTCTGACTCTTGTCCCTCTTTCCCTCAGTTCATTTATAGAGAAATATCAAAGCCCCTCCCAGCCTTCCTTTTGCATTGTTTTTTGCAAAGCTCCACTCCTCTGTCTGTTTTTTGGTCCTCTGTGATGTTGAGCATGCTGACAGCTATTCTCTGTGCTGGCTGCAGGTCAAATATCACCCATTTGAATGTGGATGACCAGAATCACCCACAGTCTGCCAGAGGGATGCTGCTCTGTGCCTTCCTTATCTCCACTGAAAGTATGCACATTAGATTAGGTTTGCCATTTTCACCACATTTTGTTACTAATCAGTGCACCCAGTTTCTTGTCCTCATCTTCAGGTAATGACACTGCCATCAACCAACTCATCTGTGTAGGAGAAGCAAATTTAACTGCATATTTCTTTTAGTGAACATTTTAATGGAGATATGGGATGAAATCAGCCTTGAGATGCTCATGTGGCAGTTCATTAATAACCTCCCTACAATATGATATTGTTCTCACAACACTAGCCCTTATCTTTTCATCCTTACCAAGTCACTTCCCAGTTGCTCTACTGATCCAAATTTCTCTCACTTAGTAGTTTCCACTGTGGTTCTGCTGGCAAGCGGAAGTCCAAAGAGAACAAACCTGCCACTTCTCTGCCTCTGCAATAGAGCTACGAGAGAGATATTAGATTAGTCACCACAATCTACCTTTGACTTTTAAACTCCAAGACTCCACATATTCTTTCCCTCCAAATTGGTTAATCATGATCAGAATCACTGATCTGCATTTTTTCCTCTTCTGCAGCAAAGATACTATATGTGCAATTTCCAAGCACATGGTAGAAGTCCTGCCCTTAAAGGTTTGCTGCTGCACCAGCTGCTTTCATGTGCCTTTTATTCTATCATTTCTTCTTTGCCTCCATGGCCAATCTTATTCATCAGGTCAAAAATATTCATCAACCCCTTTCACTCCCTTGGGAATGAAGGCAGAGCACAGTTCAGTTTCTTCATACTCTGAGCAGTCACTAGTCACTAAAACATTCTTCTCATGCTAACTATCCCACCTATCCCATGCCTCTTTCCTACTTCTGTTTTCATAAATTTTGGGGAAAAAAACCCATACTTTGTTTATTTTAATATCCTTAGCAGCATCTAATCCAACTTCACCTCTGGCAGTCCTCACTTTGTGTTTATGCTTCTTGACCTCAAAATTGTATCTTCATTTCCCCATGAGTTTTTTTCTCCTTTCACTGCAGACTTTTCCTATTTCTTCTTTGTGGCTATTCCCTGGGACTCCCTTCCTGAGAGAATGACTCTTGGTGGCTCTAGAGTCCCTAACTTCAGGAAATTCCAGGCCTACTTCATATTTAGGTACCTGTCCAGGTCAGCCCAGCTCATGCTACTAACTAGTTGTTACAAGTCTATCACAATTTGGTCTTTGAAATATGAAGCCTTGTTACAGAGTCATTTTTAATTGTTCCCATTTATTTTAAAAATAAGAATAATTGATGTTTTGAAAGATTGAGTGTTCTATTCGACCAGAGCTCCTTCATCTCCTTATTAATTACTAAAACCAAAGCAAAACCAAAACTCTCTTGTTAAGTGATGAAGAAATTCCTATATATCAATAAATATGTGGGCCCCATATTATTAACAGTATTTTTCTCCTATTTTGCTGCAAAGATGATGCACGGACCACAATAAATTAGCATTTTCTGAAGAACCTTTCTCAACAATTTCATAATCTGTGCTCATAATTTTAGTATTAACTGATAACCAAAGAGGCAATTTCTGTTTCCAGCTGCCTGGACTAAATGCAGGCTAACTCAGCTGATTTCAGTATAAGCAGATTGAATTCAGTTGGTGAGACAGGATGAAACCATTCACTCCTAGACTTTTGCTGGGATGGGCAACAACACCGCTTTCAGAACAACAGGGAATCTGCAGAGGTAGGCCAGCATCCTTCAATAGAATCCAATCTACAAGTGATCATTTACCCCTGCTGGCCCAATATGGACAAAAACAATGTTAATAAACTGGTCAAAATGAGCTGTTTGTATTGCCCCTATCCTTCTATTTCTCTAAGGTGTAACTCGGGCAGCTGCTTTTAAAAATCTCTCCCATCTTTTATTCCCAACTCCACACACTGTTACTTAGAAAATATTTTTTATTAGCTCAAAGAAAAAATCTGACATTTCTATGCTTTAAAACTATGACCTAGCAAAACCAGCAAGAATGAAGACATAAGTATATCCTTAGAATAGAATTTACCTCTTCTCAGCCAAAGTTATAGCAGCTCAGCATCTTTAAATATCACAGTGAGAAAGCATAAATAAAAAATTTTAAGTTTCCAGTTCACAGATATAAAATCACATCTCAAACTTTTTGCTGAAGCTTTTCTTTTCTTTTTGCATCTCATTTTTGTTTCTGTCAACATTATAACATAATCTGAGAGGTTCAAAACTAAACGGCTTTAAGCAGTGGGTGAAACCACAGTATGTTAACTGACAGAAGGTTTTGGCTCCTTCATCTTTAAGCATCTATTTCTCAACTGTTGCTTCTCTGCAGCATGGGCTAGAAAGTTTATAGACTTCAATCCAAGACTCCTAAGTTCCTAATACATACTGCTTAAGCATGTTTGCTTTTAATTTGTTTGTCTTTGATAACTACAACATTATTGTCTTCCAGCTTCTCCATCTGAATTAACCAATACTGGTCCACATTTACTATAGCTAGTGGCTTTCATCTAAACATCTGATTGTATCAGATGATAGTAAGCACTGCGCATGCCTGTGATACCACCTAGCAGAGTCATCTCCATCTGACAGGTGACAAAGGTGACGACCATAAAACAAGACATGGATAGTGAGAAATGGAGATCACAGAACTGTGATGCCTCTGAGCATTAGCCAGTTCTCCTTCAGCCAAATATAAAGCCATTTTCAATATATAAACTGCAGACAACAGTTACTAACCTGTTTCTTTTCAAAAATAAAATGTTTCTCCTATGTCACATACTCCACAGTCATCTCCAGCACAAGAGATTCTACATTTGAACAATCTGAACAGTGGAATAATGAAACCTTATAAAATACATATCCTTCTCTGTGTTGGATATAGCACAATTCCAAACCAGAGACTAATGCTGAAATACAATCCAGGGGCTGTGCTTCCATTCATAAACTGTTCCATTCAAACACAAGGTCTGGAATGAATTTTATCCTCATGTTCAACCAGAGAGCCACAATTTATTATAGTGCTGCACTTTTCAGTTTCAATCCACACAATTTCAACCATATCCCTAATGTTTTTCCCCATCAAGTCCAATGGAGATTAGCAGACTTCTCAACCAGTATCATCCATAAAGGGAAAATGCAGCAGAATCCAGCTGTCCGGACACACAAAGATGCAAGTCCAGTTATGTACCACATGACTGAAAGAAAAGGAAACCTACTGCGTACACACAGCTTCAACTGTTTTAGCTGGAAAGGCATCAGAACGGTCCTTTCGTTAGTAACAGCATAAGTAGGATCTCAAGCGTACTTACTTCAGCTCTGCCTTTAACTCACCACTAGACTATCTATACAGCAGGCTAGCTCTATTACTCCTTCGTAATATCACAGTAATGCTCCCTGACAGTTTCAAACCACAAAATAAATAACCAGTGCTTCCCATTCATTGCATATGCTGCATCTGAGATGTGTCACAAAGGTACAGGCTTATTTACACCAGTTAAATCTTCAGAGCTGTCTCAGGAGCCTACCTAGGCTCTCTAGGGAGTCACTACCCTCTGATATTCAAATTAAAGGGAAAGAGAGATCCAACAACACTGGTCAGTATGACCAATTTCAATCTATAAGCTCACTACTTTGTGCAGCATTTGTCTCCAGTTTTCCACAGTGTCTTAAAATATTTCTCTGGTAAAAAGACCCCACCAAAAATTGAAACAGAGCTGACAAAGTTTTCATCAATAGTTCTCTGCATACAGCAAGATGAGAGAAGCATCTGATGCCAGGATACCACAAACTAAAAGCAATTTAAACAACTACAACAAAACCCCCATCAACTCATGGGCCAGCACAATTTCCACCCGTGGGAGGGGAAAAGGAAGAAAAGAAAAAGAGAGTCACAAATCCTTTATAAAATAGATAACACGGTCCTTCAGCCCAAGGATGAAATCCAGCAATCCAATCTGTGATTTAACATTTCATTTCTAAATATTTATTTTGCTCACAAAGCTTATTGCACTAGAAATCTCTAACAATCAAGATATACTCATACCACACCACAAATCAGATTTCCACAGTACATGGAGAAGTAGAAACTAGGCTTAAGTTAACATAAACCTTTAAATGAAGTCAAAAGGAAATGATGACAGCCATCAGGTACAGAATTCTTCTACAAGTAAAATTTATTAATTGGTTAACTATTAACCAAACTTTCACATGCCAGTAAAAAGCTTTCCATTTGTTAAGTTAAAAGCATGTGTTTTGCTCAGTGTAAAACCACCACCATGTCTCCTTCACATAGTATTCTTACATTTAATCTGCTTGGTCACCTAATAACATGTACAGTGAATCAGCCTAGATTCCTTCAAGTCTTCAAACTCTCTTTGACTGACACTGGGCAACTGTTTTACAGGATGGATGACAATTTAAGATGAACCTGTTTTGACTACAGTTGCTGTAGAACATCTTTTAAATTCAGCTCTGAGTGTCTTTATTTGTGACTAAGGTAAGAAATATTTTTAGCACAGCAGCTATACCTCCATCAGAAGAAGCCTCATCATCTGTTTTGGAAGGCAATATGCCAAAAGAACTGTGGTGCATTTTCATTCACCTCTTGGCTACTGCTTCTTCTAAGGTTTCTGTCTAAAAACAACCAATCATGGCTTGAATGAGATCTAATTATTCAATTATTTTTAAAGCCTTTCCTTTCCTTATTTCTTCACAGCTTTAAGGACCTCTTACCCTTCAGGGCATTTGTCCTCACGTCTTTCCAACAACTGTAAAACAAAAGGTATTCCCTCACAAAATACCCAGCTATTCTGAGTTACATGGCATTTTTTGAGAAAAAACACATTTCCATCCCTCGTCTTTCATTCTCCTATTGACTATGCCTGAACAGTCATAAAGATGATCTGTTCCCTCCCTCTGCCATTGCTCCTGTGGAGATCAGGAGTAGACATTTGCCATTAGTACATGACAAATTTTGTCTTTCTGAGGTATATCCTGATTTCTTTTTATTCAGCTTCCCCCTCTGCACCTAGCAGATATGAGCTATAAAATACGATTCACGTTTCACTTGCCAGCTTTGACTAGAATTTCCAACAATGCTTGAAAAAGCATTGGATTAATTTATAGCAGTAACCACATAAATAATAATTAATTTATTACTCATTGCTTTAAAATAAATATATTCGCCTATGTGCGTTTCAGTCAAAATCATCACCTCTGAGTTTGGTATGACACAACTGTGGCACTATAAACAGTGCACTAGTGAGCAGCTGAAGCATCACCATTTCTTATCTCAGAGATAGTGCTGGAAATCTCAAGCCAGGGAATTACTCAGTACTGCCTGTGCACAGGCTTGCTGCAGCCAAATGAGATGCTCAATCCCAGAACACAGTCTTGAATTAAGTAGGTTTGCCTTTACTCCCTTGGAAACCTCTCTTGGGCAAAGTTAGGGTCTCCCAAACAAAAGTTTCGACCTATTTGGAAATAAAAATGTTCCTGGTGAGACTTCTACTACTTGGAGTCTGCTAATACAGATAGCTGAAGCGAGCAGTAATTCATACATACATACGTTATACAGGCACACACAGAGCTATCAGCTAAACTGCACAAGAGCAGTGTGTAGCACCAGGATTGAACTTCATGACCTTTTGATACAGTGCCCCAGGGTCTATCACTTCAGTTAAAAAAACCTCCAATACCTGCCAATATTAGCAAAGCTGCATCCTGTTTGCAATTCCCTGCAAAGATGGACTGAATGCTTGTAAGCAGATCCAATTCTATTCAGGAAAGGGCAACCATGTTACACCACACAAAGCTCTGGAGCACTTCTCAACTTCTTATTTATGTCATATTATCTAATTTATTCAACTAGTGTTTCCCTCCTTTCACCTTCCCTGCATAAGAGAGTCAAATACTTATATTACAGATCCTGCTAGATTTCAAGATACGTTCGTGATAGAAAGAGATCTCAGCATGTCTATAGTTTTATCCTTTTCTTCATTTTATGTATGAGTGTGATTTGGCGTGCAACATATTAATAGATAACCTACAGATAACAAACAATTGCAGATTCCTTCATCTTGTAGTGTTTAATGAGGAATTTCAAAGGGAGAATACTTGAATATATATAAAATGCTCCTGCTCTTTTTTTTTTTTTTTTTTATAATTGCAACAGAACAAGTCTAACCGCTTACACCACAGGTTCAACTGTGGCCAACATACCTACCTGAATCTCCACAACCCTTCTGCACAAAAGCCAGTTTGATTCAAGGGTGCCCAAGCCTGCCCTGTAATAGAACATTGGTGCTTCTGCTCCATTCCCCAAAACTTCAATCTGACATTTATTTCCTTGGTCACTAAAATAATGAATAAAACTTAAAGGTATTAATTCATCACTGGTTCAGCCCCGTACAGGAGGTACTGCAAATTACAGAGGAATGCAACTAGTCCTAGCTGGCTAGTTCACATACAAAGAGCAGAATCAGTAACAAAGAGCAGGAAGAATAATTTTCTCTTCTTATCCATATGCTTTCCTGACTAGGGCCAGCAGGGGATTTTCTGGGGGATTTACTGATAAAACACAGCTTTGTCACATTTGTCAGACCTGAGGCTGTCATGGAAACATAACTGATGTGACAACCGTTAATGAGCCACTGTCACAAGGGCAATCTGTCCAAGCCAACAGATTTGCTGCTCCTGTTCAGTAGCGGGCGGCAGTAAAACAGCCTAGCAGGCTCTCAGCATCACCCTGCCACCACAAGTGTCCTGGACTGTTTTGTTATGGGAACACCATGTGTTCATGCTACTGAAAAAATATTTTACAGGATTCCCAGTCTGCAATGATGGGTTGGTTGGTTGGGTTGTTTTTTAAACCAGATTGTAAGCAAATGTTGAAATGATAAGTATTACACTGAGCCAGAAGTCTGGGTTTTGACTTCGCTCCTCTTCTGCCCACCTTGTGGGAAGTCAACCACTCATCCAAAAGAATAATTACCTTTTAACAAGGTTTTCTTTCCTCTTTCACAGATAATCAGCTGGGTTTTTTCTGCACTCTTCCTCCAACCTATTCCTAGCATCTCCATTTTCTACCCAGACTCAGGAGTAGCCAACTGTTCCCTCGCTGCAAGCAACAGGTTTCTCCTTTTCTCCTGGCAAATAATTTTTAATAGTAAATATTTTAATACTTCCATAAGCCAGCACATCATTTGGCACCAATACAGGAAGCAGGAATTCATCCTTCTCAGAACCAGTGGCAGTTCATTTTGGAGTCTGTCCTCTCTCTGTGTCCCTGAGGGGCACACGTGATGCCAGATCTCAGAAGACAGTAAGCCCATGTGCATTGCTACTGTAGGCAAGGTCATACATCTCACCAGCAACGCAACTGCCAAACTGACATTACACACCCAATACAACTTGGCAAGAGGCTGATGCACAAGAGAGCTTCACCTAATGCAGCCTGGTTCTGCACAAAGAAATTTTATTAAGGTGGAAAAAGAGTAATGTGGCCATTTGTTCAGGATTTCAGGACATCACACAGCCTGACCAGAGCAGCCATTGACTGACACCCAGAATCTCTGGATAAATGGCCACTTTGCAATCAGTCTGCCCTATCCAGAACATGAACTGCATAGATTTTCAAAAAAATCATGGAAACCTTTAGCATAACTCCATTGGCTTCATCTTTCTCTACCTGAGAATCTGGCCATACTTTTAGAACAGGTAGGTACATCCATGTTATCAGAGCCATCAGTGCCACAGGCACAGGCACTGCGCTGGGATCTGCCAACAAGGTGCTGCAGCTGATGACCTCAGGCTGCCTCCTGGATGCCCTGTTCTTCCAGATGGTCATAAATCCCCAGGAAACATTCTGTGCTATTGTAATACACAGCACTGAGTCATGCTTACATTTGTTTTCTACTGTCCATGCATGTCAGCCAATAGTAAATAAAACACAGCAGGGACCTTAGCTCTTGATGTGTCTCAGCAGAAAGCTGGATGATGTCTCCATAGGAGAAGAAAGCAGATCTTAATCCAAATGCCAGATTTGACAGTATATTATACTATCCACTGACTCTGGCACAAAAGAGATTATAACCTGCTGATGGTGTCCCCTGTACAACCAGCTTGTATCGCAGTCCCCTCACCACACACAAAGAGCTCCAAATACGTGGGCATGAAGGGAGCATTTTAAAATGCAGTAAGGTTCAACCTCTGCCTTCATACAACCTTTTCACTAAAAAACCTCTCATTTTCAGGGAGACATCTGTTGAGAAAGAAACCTGGACTCAACTGCTGGATAGAAAGTGGAAAAGCCTCACTCTCATTGCTACCCTTTCCCCTGTCTCCATGGTCCCTGAGGTGAGGAGGAGGAGGGCACAGGCAGCACACGGCAACAGTCAGGGTCCATAAGGACCTCAGCTCTGCCTGTGTTTTGGGACCACCTCCTCTGTGCCTTGACAGCAGCTCTGGCCTGGCTCATGGGAAAAGCAGTCCAGCCCAGCTGATCATCCGATCACCGTCAAGGACACAAGTTCTCTGGGCTGAAAAATGCAGTCTCCTCTCAGCCCATGGCAACTCTGGAGCAGTGTAACCTTCTCACCTCATGCTACTCCTTGCTCTCACCTTTTGTGACTCCTGCTCCCCTGAGCATCCCAAGCAGGGGCAGAGGGAACAGTCCCATGAAAGCAGATGACATTACAGCATCATGGCGGAGGCTCACTGCTGTAGGAGATAGAAGATGTAAATGGATCATCTTATGCAGCTTCAGGGACAGGACTGGCTCTCCTTCTCCACTAGTGTCTCAGATCAGGAAGAGAGCTGTGCTTCAGCTGCCCAGGCTAGGCTTACAGGTGGCACACAAGGGTAGTGCTTTCCACAGGAAACAAAAGGGGTGGCCAGACAGCCGCCTGTGCATGTCCCGGGGTGATACCACTCAACTTACTGTCATGTGCTTCTGCTAATAAAAGAGCACTGAAAAAACAGTGTTTGCTCTTAGGTCTTCATATGTTCCCAAAACCCAATCTGCTGCCCGGAGCATGAGTGTAGCAGGGTCAGTACAATGGTGAAACCCAGTCTGACGCACAGCGGAGCAGCACTAATCCTGAGCATCAGCTCATTACACAAAGCATATCCATTGTCCAAAAGTGGGTTTTTTTCCACTCTTCTCTCTGAAACCAACTTGTGTCCAAAAACCAACACCAGAATGAGTCACTCGAAATTATTTTTTAGGCAGGTTTCTGAAGACTGAGTTGTGATATGTCCCCTTCCCTGTGACAACACGCCAGAAAACCCCCGGGGAGCTCTCCCATGAACTGCTGGGGGATGAATGCAACAGGCTGAGCTCTTCAGCTTCTCACCTCCCCCAGCACAGGTTTGAACATGTTGACAGCAGAGTGGTATGAAGATGGTTTTGTCCTCCACAATTCTTTTGGATAAACAGGATTGTGCTCTACATCAGAGATTTTTCTTTGTAACTTTACTCAATACTTTTCTTGGCTTGACGCTCTTGACAACTCAGTCATAAAACAGCTCTCTCTGGAATACGCCATTCAAATTAATCAGCTGTCAGCTATTCTCCTTTTAAAACTAATAATAGAAGATCTGCATGGGCCTGTGAGAGACTGAAACATAGGAATGCGAATTGTGCAGCTGCAAATGTTTCCATACTGCTGCAGCTCTCAAATTGTTTTTTGCTCTCTACCAAAAAGGCATGAAATAGCATTGCAGGGAGCAGGTTTTGTTCTGTCAAAATTGTCCAACTATCCTCAGCATGTCCATAATGTGGTAAACACTTAGTGATGCCTTTTAACTTTCAAACCTGCTTTAAAGAGGGGAAGGATGTTCTGGTCATAAATCACCAGGCTCTGCTGGACCAGGAGCACAGATAATTTGCTGGCTTGTATCCATTTGATGCCAGCTGCACAAGGGATGTCAAATTTTGCTCTTGCTATTGGCAGAAGTTTTAACCTCTGATTCATCTTTTTGTCACCAAACTGCAAGTGGAGGGGGAAAAAGTTGTTCAAGGGCAGAGCACTGCCTCTAGCAGGATTGGGAAATGGGACTCTTTAACAGCCCCTTGCATACAGAAGTTTGGCTCCAAGTGGGCAAAGAGGATTAATGCTACATGAGGCTTGAACTCAGAATAAAAGCTGGCACTGGAAGAAAGCCAACTGTGCAACACTCCTCTAACTGCTTAGGGAACTCTGCTGTTGTCACGTGAAGCTGAGGAACTAGGAGGCTCTATTCAAAAAGCACTCAGAGTGGAAGCACACTTTCAAATCCTGATGAAGGAACAAGAGCAGCACCTGCCTCTTCCAGGTCTGCCTGCAGCTAGTACCATCAGGGGACTTTGCCTCTACAAGCAGTAGGTTCATTTTCAGCCTGAAAAATATTGTTAAAAGCCTCTCAGGCTTTTAAGAGAAAGAAGAAGTTTAAATCCCAGACCGGAAGCCTTAATTATAATGGATTTGTGTGAAAGTTGCCAGATCTCTCCCTGCTCTGTGATCAGGGCTGTGCCAAGAGTCTGCTTTGTGTCACACCAGCAACTGTGTTAAGTTCAGCAAAGTAACTGGGTCAAAGATGCAAAGGCAGAACAGACATCACTGATTAGCACTAATGATAGCCTGGTCTGCGGAGCAGAATGACAGTGCAATCGTTCCAAGGTTCTTGCTGTAATTAAAGGTAGCCGCACTCATGAGCTGCTTAGAACAAATCCTTTTGCATGTCACATTTTACACCTTAGAAAGTCACACAGACTCACCATGACCAGAAAACAGCCTGTGAGAGGAAACAACTGTGAGAACTAGTTGTTCACACTGCTGGAATTGAAATTAAATTACAGAATATAAGAAAAGATTTGAGCACCATTATAAGCAGCTCTTCTAAATATGCAGCACTGTTGTTTTCAATCAATGAATTCCATCTATTGTGAGCACAGGGTTACAGATGGAAAATACTGATCTCATGTTCAAGAATTTAATGGTGCATCTGTCCACAACTGTAATGCCAGGTGCTCTGAAGATCACTCAACCTTCAAAGAAAACAGCAGAAACTGAGACAACTACAGTGTTTTTTCCAGTGCCTCACAGACTTTCCCCAAGAAGAAAAACCAAAGAGATGGGAGTTATTTAGAGAAGGGAGTAAGAGCAGAAACAAATATTGAATGATGCAAAGTAAGTCCTAGCCTTCTAGATAGCCTCAGCTCATTTGCAAACAAAGCAGTGTATTTCCAAATAATAAAGACAAATACATCAATAAAGCAGTTAACCTGGAACTCACTGCAACAAACAACAGGGAAACAAACTGTAAACCTATGGATAGAGGGAGTGCAAGCAGTTATACAAAAAATGATCTTATGCAAGATAAAACAAGCAATTAAAACATTATAACTCAGAATATAAAAGTTACTCATTAGATAGTCAAGAAGAGAACAAAAAAGTATTTCTACCACGTCCTTTCACTTTCCTTCTAAGTGCAATGAGACAGGACACAACTAATCCTATCAAAAACACACATTAATCTCTCTGGAAAACTCAAGAGTCACTGACTATCCACTGACAAAATGTGGGCGTACAGCCACTGGCAGAAACGTGGTGAACACACGGGACCAACAAGGAGATCTACATCAGGACAACAACATAAAGCAACTCCCTTCAAGAAATGAATGTGCCTATAAAGTGACAACTACAGCAAGCTGCAAATGCTGGGCTAAGGACCTGTCCACAGGAGCCGTGTTGAGCAGAGCCACCTGCACAGACTGCTGCAAGAACTCCACATGCGTTACCAGGTGTAGCAGCAGCCTTCCTGAATCACTTAGTGTCTTAATGGATGAAAAAAAAAAACTCCAACGTGCCAATGCCTGTGTGCTGCTGGTTACATTTCTGCCCAACCATAGTAAGTCAGCTATAGGATATGTTATTATGAGTGTAGTTATATTATGATTTATAGATATTTTTTTTTTAATTTCCTACTGGTAAGGTATATGTAGTGTATAACATATGAAAACTTCATTTGGAACCATTCAGAATGCTAGGACATATGGAAATTATATTAAAGGACTACAGGAATGATGCCTTGTATCACTTTTCAAAGTAATATGTAAATACTACAACACGGACCATTAAGGGAAATGCCACTCAGTCAGAAACACCGGGAGAGAACTCACCAGGCTTCCCGCTGCATTGCGCCACACAACCGATAGACGCCACAAAGCAACTGTTGCCTTTGAAATGCCCAATTTGCAACACCATGCAGAGATCTCTCAAGAGTCTCAAGCTGACCAACTGTAAAATGTAAGCATTTAAAAGCAGTGGTTCTGATTTTGAAAATCATAATCTTTGTCTGTCTCAGAAATTTCAGCGACTAATAGTATTTTCCCGCAAATGAGCCTTAAACTTGGGTAATCATCAGTGTTGTTTCTTAAGGAGGGGGATGGTTCAAATTAACACACCAGCTCCACAGATATTTCATTTCTTGTGAAGAATGGCACAAGGATTTCTTATTAAACTGCTCCCAACCAAACAGATGAAAAATTATTATATTTTCCAATCACTTAACCAGATTATCAATTGATATTCACTAACAGCAGTATTTTATTTATAGAATCAAGCTGGTCAAATCTGGTAGGCAAGAAGGGCACACGATCAGCCCTCAGTTCTCAGATGGCAGCCATCAGTTCTGCACAGATGTTGCAGAAAGATCGCCTGCTCCAGGACAGCCTGCTTCTCCCTCATGATTGCTCTACTGGCAGATCACAGCGATAACAGTGTTTTCCCCCTAAAATCTTCCTGAAACTCCTCCCTGAAGCACAGCCAATACTGCCCTTTAATCAAGGAACAATTTGCACACACAGACACACTCATAAACAATGGCCACTTGTGAGGAGGGGAGGTGGGATACAAGGATCTGATTTCCATTCACTGCACTTTCTCCCTCTAGGACAATTTTAGGAGAAAGCGGAAATAAGCATCACTATTATCTCCAGTATGTGTTAGCAGCCACCCTGAAGCCAGCCAGCAGTGCCTGGCATTGTTTGGAGGAACACAAAAGACCTTCTGTTTGGAAAGTTCAAGAAAGAAAGTGGAAAGCCTGTGGCCTGGTCCTGCAGTCAAGAGACTGAAGCAGAGGCTGAGAAGTTCTCAGGCAGAGGCTGATCTGAAGCCCTTTGAAGTTGACGGGAAAACTCCCATGGACTCCAGCAAGCTTTGGATCATGCCTGAAATGCACAGAAGGGAGCAAAGCAGCATAAAAGTACAAATGAGCATCTGCTATAGGGGAGTTTAAACAGCACATGGGTGACCTAATCTTTTTATCATGGTTATCAGTACAGTGTATTTTTGCGATGTTCGCGGAAGCAGGATTATATCCATTTTCTAAGTCTTTTCATTAGGACATAGCAGTTGTACAGAAATCATTAGGTATTTTTCTGCTTAAAATGCTATGCATGCTATCCTAGTGTTGAGTGTTGAATACAGCATTTAGCAAACATCTCTGAGGAAATGGGGGAAAAAGACCCTTTCAAATTGCCGAAATTACTAGTTTTCTACTTTCTTCCCCTGCTACCCTCTCCCAGAAAAAGCTGGTTTAAAGCTATGAAAAATACAGTCCAGGACTGAAAACCTTATTGAGAACAATGCTGCCAGCATCATCTATTCATAAACAGCAGTTTGAGACAGAGCCCAGCCCAGAAGAAACTCTTTAGCAGCACATTCTCCAAACAATTGCTAAAGGATCCCAAGTGTGTGGAGGTTCCAAATCCTCTGCTTAATTAAGGTGCAATTAATTCTCTCATTAAAGATGAAAATAGGAGCATCCAAGAAGACCGACATGTCTTCTGAATTCTCTAACACTTCCATAATTATTTTCTTGCGTATAGGAGTAATTGTTGCAGTGGTTTTAAAGTTTGGTGCTGTCTAGATCCTAAGTTACATTTTCTGTGAATTAATTTCTTAGCAACTCTTTTTTTTAAAAAAAAAAAAACCAAACACTTTTTGCAGCCTTTGCACAGGATTCAACAAAAAGCCAAAGTATCTTTTTTTTTTTTTTTTTTTCAAAAATGCAGGATGTTTCCTCTTTCCCTGGCTAATAGAATCCAACTGTTGCCGCATGACATCATTCCCCAGAGCTAGGGAATCCAAGCTTGCTCAGACACTCGGCTGGGATAAACACCACAGAAAAAAAGAAAAACAAAACACACCAAACTTTAAAATGGGAGGAAATAACATTAAAAAGGCAATTTTTGTTACCTGAAATTTGGAGCATTTCCCTTTCCACTCCATTCTTAGATTTGTATTTCCCAGACAAAACTCTGTCTTATTATCTGAGGCAATCAGAAAACCAGTCGATTAGCGTCTAATACCTGCTGTGCTTCCCACAACTCCTTCATATGACCTTTCGCAGCACTGATTCCAGCTAAAATGATTGCAGAGAACACAGACTGGCCAGGCCAGTTGTCATGGAGACCTCTCTCTCTCTTTTCATACGCACGCGCGCGCGCATACACACACACACAGATTTAAACAATTCTGGGAGGCATCCACAAAACAGCATGCCTTTTCATCAGCTAAGTTTTTGAAGCATTCCACCCCTCCTCCAAGCCCTCCCTAGAGTCAGCCCAGGAAGCTGAGCTTTGGTCATGAATCGATTGTTCAAATTAGAGATATTGCCTTTTAAAAAAGAAAACCAGCACAGAGCTTGTACTTTTTTTTTCCCCCCAGGAAGGAACACAGAGGTGTTTGCTTGCCAAAGCTTTGAACTAAAAGTAAATCTATTGCATTCAAACCTGTGGGCTATTTGTCTTCACCCGACTTGTTATGAATTTGATATCTGAAAGCACTAAGGCTTTATTGAAATACAATCACGCAGATTACAAGAAATGCTGCTGGCATGGCCTGACTGCTTACCTTGCTGTTCTCCCAGTACCCAGCCAGTGACTTAATTAGCACAGGTATTCATCGTGGTCATGCAGGACTTCCCGTATTCTTTCATGTTTCTGTAATTAACAAGTAAAATGTGCAGGTCAGGAACATTCAACTCAAACAAACAAAAAATCCCCCAGCTAAACATGAAAAAACAGATACATTTGGAAGTTCTCATACTCTTACCCAAAACTCGCTATCTCCCAGTTAAAGGAGAAACCCATTTCAATGACATTTGCAAATACAAAAACAGATTCATTTACCATGTTCATTGGCACCGTGGTTGCAAAACAAAACTTATTCCAAACATAAAAACACAACATTTTCTCCATGACAAAAAAAAAAAAAATCTAAATTAATCCCCAGTAACATCATATAGTAAAGCCTGGACTGATTAATCAAGAGAACAGAAAATACTTTAAAAAAAAAAAAGAAGAAAGAAAAAGAACATTTAGTAAGGAAATTCAGTAAGAAGTATTTGGACTCAGAAGAACAGCACCATGCCCAAAGTCTTTACAGTTCAAGAAATAGCTTAGAGACTTACTCTTTAGAGGATTTAACCAGAGTCAGTCATTCAAAGTTTTAAAACTTCATAAAAGATCCTAAAGGGACTGCATGACTCTGCTTTCTGCAATGAGTAGTGTAAGCAACAGTCCCTCTAGTGGGCGTAAAATTGCAAAGCTGGCTATGCCCTACTCAGGAGGAAATCAGTTTCTTTTTTCTCTATCAACCACTTCATTATGCTGTTATGATATTCTACTCCTGCATTAAAAACTTGAAATAAAATTAGCATATGAAGCCCTTTATATGTTATTTAGGGAGCTGAATACAAGAGAATGTGTATGTACATTACATAATCAATACTGCTAGGTTTACACAGGAGGAGATATAAAAGAGTTCCAACCTAATACTCTTCTGGCTGTGTTTGTAACACGATAGCAAAGGTGGGATTAGAACAAACCTAGACAGTGAGGTAGCCAAGATGTCTTATGAGAACACCTATCTCTCCATATAGCTATTATAAGATATAAACTTACACGGGAGCATGTTAGTGACTGTACTTCTGAAACGTCTACTTTTTGCAAGTGACAGAGCTCCCAGTGGGTTGTACACTTAAACCACCTCTTTCTATCAAAAACACTACCCAAAGGCGTGTACATGAGGCATATCTTACACTGTTACCAAAAACTGCATGCAGACTATTCACAGGTAGATGACTATAGAGACAGCTACTTCAGCTGTCAAGAACCCAGAAGATGCTGACATGGCATTACATGAAAGTTTTTCTAGACATGAAAGTGCCACATGCTAAGCTTGCAAGTTCACACTGAATTCCCTTAAGAATGCACCAGTGAAGTCCAGCAGAACCACAGGAGACAAATATAAAAAAATGTGACATGTTTTTGTCTTGAAAAGTTCCCTTTGGTGTATGACTTGAGTTAAACTCATCACATGCTGCAAGTGAGCACAGTTTCAGCAGCATAACTGGGGAAAGAGGGAGACAGGTAGCTTCTCCCAAGAAAGGCCTGTTTTACTCTACAGCACTGCAGAGGGAGTGCTCAGAGACATGGAAGTAATAAAAAAAAAAAAAATCAACCTCGGAATTGATCAGTGGACAGGTGAAATGGCTGATCAGTCTCAGATTTTCTATTGACCCCATTACTAGTAGCATGGGAGTACGTACCAACCATCTGCATCACATCCCACTCCAGAGTTTATCACAAGGCTCTGTAGCACTTCATTAGGTGACCACATCTACACATATGGTCAGGATCTCAGGAGAGCATGCAAGCTAACACTTATAAACAATTGAAAATGCTCATTGCATTACATGTACACTCAGTTACAGTTTAAAGTTCCAACCAAAACAAATGAAGTAGTTAAAATATATTATGCATGCACAAATACGTAGGTACAAAACACAGTAGTAAAACTATGGCCCAAGCTTTGGTCTTGGGCAGGTGACTACCACAGAAGACCCCGGACAAGCACTTTTCTGTTCTAAGCCTCATAAATATAAGCCAATTTGTTGCCAAAAGGTGAAATATTTTGCTCAGATTTGCCCCAGTGAAACAAGAACCATTCCTACCTTTTACTTTTTTCTCACTGGGCTTTTCTATGAGCACATCAAGACCTCAGAACAAAATTGAGGATCAGGACGGAGTTTGGGATCATAAACAGAGGACATCATGAGCAGCTGATGTTATGTTAATTACAGTGTCATGGCTACACTGCATTAGAATATGTATCCTCATCCCCTGCAGGAGACAGACAATCCATTACTCACACATGGCTGATGTTTAGTTTCCTATTTCCAATACACTTCCCATTTCTGATGGGTTGAACACACTCCTTGCTATGCTCTGTGGTCCCAAGCGCAGGAGGCAGAAGCCACGTGAGACGCACAGGAGCAGACCTGCACTAACAAGATGAGTGTGTCGTGAGGAGTCCTCACCCGGGCACACCTGGCGTCTCTGCCCTTGAGACTGAAAAGCGAAGGATGAGCCGCTCTCTCCACAAGCTGCGTGGTCTGAGAATCTTTACTGAACACTTTCCAAATCAAGCGGCCATCATCAGCAACAGGAGAGAAAACAAAAATCAGATTTGCTTCTAAATGACTCATGAAATTTTATCTCTTTCAGTAAGTGAAAACACCACATCAACTTTGGGATTTAAAAAAACAAAACCAGAGATGAGCTACAGGCTAAGCTGCCCACAACAACAGCACAAATCTCTGGTAGGTGTAAACAGAGATGAATCACTACACAACTTCAGTAACATTTTCCTTCTCATTATTTAAACAAAATGAAGTTCCACATAAAAATACTCTTGTAAAATTATTTATGATTTTTCCCCCTCCTCGAATAACTTTCTGCCCTTCAGCAGAGCTTCTGTCCCTTTCCCATAGAAGATGGCCACCTTATCTCTCTGCCTCTCATGTCACCTCTACACCACAGTTACTGACCATTTTTCCAGTGACCTCAACAGATATGTACATCTGAACTTAGATGAATTTAAGACTCAACAGCAAAAAATGAAGCTTCAGTACCCTGTTCCAGTATATTTTTAACCCAATACCATGAAGAGGCAAGTGCCTGCAGCTCCTGCTGACCTCACTGGGAGAGGCAGAGCTAGGCAGCAGCACGTCCTCATCACCAGGCAGTGACTTGCAGAGGTATGGAAATAAGGGGAAAGGCCCCCACCAGCCCATACTATAAAGTGTGCATGCACTACAAAAACTGTGCTCTCTGAGCTTTATTTAGAGGCCCAGCCCTCAACATTTTTGCATAGGGCGTTCTGTGACTACCAGGTGGGACAAGACAATGACATCCAGGACAGCAGCCACCATACTCTTTGAAGCAGTCCCACACCACCATTGAGTTCTTTGAATTAATAGCCCACAGCACTGGCCTTTATTGTTAACACTCCAACACAACGGCATAAGAGTACAGCAGTAAAGCACACCGCACAAGATAACACCTCTGACCCCAAAAGCATCATTCTACTTGAGAAAATAAAACTTAGTGACTTCAGTGGCATTAACAATTTTACCTCACTGCATCATGATTTGCTAGGATTATGGTATCATAGTAAGTAGTACAAAAGCATATTGTACCCCTGTAAACAATAGCAAAGGAGTTGACCCAACATACGAGCCCCCCCCCGGTTGCAAGGAGACTGCCCAGGTGTAAGTCTAAGATCAGTCACCTATGAACTTGCTTTCTTCCTCCATTTCAGCATCAGATCTATTACCCATAGTATTTCCACAACTCTCTCTTCTAGCAGGAGAATTAAAAATTTCCATGAGTTCTTTAATAGCCCAACAAGGATCATGTTTGAAGTACTGTAGTGATTTCACTAACCCAGAAAAAAAGTGTATATATATATACACACAAAGTATATATATACACACACACATATACTATATGTATGTAGGAAATTACTAATAGCTGTACACTCTTTGAGATGCTGCCAATCCCTTTATGGCCCCATATCCCATTTCAGTTTGATCTCATTCTGCAAATGAAAGCCTACCATACTTGGGTCTGACCCTGACATCTCAGCTGGGTGCAAGACAGCAATTTGTAAAAGTTTCTAAGTGATGCAGTGAAACTAAGAGGATATCTGTACCTGGGGGGTCATGACAAGAAGCTGACACACATTAAACTCCTGTGCAAACACTCATTCAGAAATAAAGTTGCTTAACTTTGTGGCTATTATTATTTTAGGCCCTGATTCAGCAAAGCACTTAAACATTGACTTCAAAAGAGCTTAAAAATATGCCAAGCATGTGCTACAATATTTTACCAAAGTGGTGCTTTAATAATGTTGCATATTTCAGAAAAGAGAGAAAGAAAGAGTTTTTATTTGGCAATTAAAGCTTTAAGATGTTGTTTGGTGATATAACCAGGACACGCTCCTCATGCTAAACCTAATAATGACGTTGAAAATCTGCTGAGCAATAAGATGAACAATTCCTTAATAAAACAACTTTAAACCTGAACAGTGTAGAATTAACTCATGTAAATGCCTGGTTTGAGAATTACCCATACCTATAGTCTGACTCATGACAGGAGACACATATTACAGCTCACCCTGCTAGGAAAAAGGTGCAAAGCCAAAGAAACCATACAAACTGGCTCTGGGCCTGGGCAGCCAATTCAGCCAGCCCTCAACACCCCAGTGCTGCACACTGTGTCAGATGGCACCAGGCCAAGGCACAAGCCAAGCCATAGGGATAACCAAAAGGTGGGAACCTCATGTAAGTAAGTCCTTCTGCTCCTTAATTCTCCAGAACCAGCCCTGCCTGCAACCCATCTGCACTCCAGCCAACACCCTTCCTGTGCTGGCTGTGCTGTATCCCAGGCATGCCTGAAAAGGAAAGACAGGAAGCTGTAGGACCAAAACTGATGGAAGGGGGAAGCCCCCAAGGGGGGATTATTTGTCCTGCCTGGACAAAACAAGAAAGTTTTGCCCTTTATAGGTGTTAGTCTCTTCCTATACCATTTTTTCTGCATATATCCCCATCGAGCATGGATTTATGTCCCAAGAAGGGCAAATGAGACAAACAGGCTTCCTCTGGGAACTAGCCATATCAGGACAGATGTCAATGAGTTGCTTGAAATTCCACAGGAATTCTGATTTGACCCTACATGAATGCGAGATATCTCAATTTGTCTTAGTTCACTACTGTTTCTTTTAAGCAAAAGCCAAAGGACGAGTTTCTGTTGCCCTCATTCACAGTACACATCCTGCAACACAAGACGCTACACATGGGACTAGAAGACAATTTAAAAAACAGATCCCCTCACACCTGGAATTGCAATGCAAGGAGGACTTACTAGAATATAACTCTGGAAGGACTAAATCTTGCATGCAACCAAGCAAGCGCTGCAAAACTTTGACTTAATGGGAATAGAGGGGCAGAATCCTTCTCAGAGCACATAAATGATGGGAACACAGATCCTTTAAGCCAAATCCCCACCTGAAGAGGCACTTTTCAAACTTGTCAAGGTAGCCCTTCCTCTACTTGCCTTCAGGTAGAGGGACAAAGAACATGGTGCTGTTGGGAACCATCTCCATTGTTACGTTGGCTCTAGAGCTAATAAAGGGAAGAGTCTTAGCAAAGCAATGGACATGAGGACAGGTATATTCAAAATGCAGTGCTGGTGTCCAAAGCAGAATATGGGTGGTGGTTGGATTTCTTGCATTTTTCCCCCACTGCGAAAGAGGTCTTAATTTAAACTCAAAATGGAAAATAACAGGGCCTAAGGCTGAGCATCCAGTACAATTTCACCTTGTTTACATGAGAAAAATCACAACCAATAGTACTGCATGCTCTTGAACTTCTAAATTAATAAATAGATACATAAATAATGACAGAATGTGTTGTGATTCCTTTTGATCATCAACTATGAAAGTTCACAGGAAGTTTATGCAACCCTCTCTGACTGGATAGATCTTATCTTCCAAAGACTATTAGCCAAGAGACTAAGAAGAACGTGTCAGCCTGATGTTCCTTTGGACAAAAAGCAATGACTTATCTGTGTGCTAATTCTGCAGTTGGCTTCCTTTACGTTAGTCATGACTTGAACCTCCAAGTTGGCCTGGAGACCCTGCGAACTGCTGGTAACATGCTGCGGGATGCCTGTGAGCCCTGCTTAGCATCTCTGGGGAGGAAGGGTACTGCAAGCACCAGCCTAGTACTAGTCCCATCACCTACACCCCATTGAAATCAAAGCCAAATGCAACAGTATGTTTCCTTAGGCATACACCAAGCTTGTCTTTCATATTGTCATAATCATCACAGCAGGCAGATTTTTCAAGCCACAGACAATAAAGCTATTTTCTTCTCTATTTTGGATAGAGCAGATAAACAAAATACTGCTTTGAATATGCACAGCTCCTTTCATTCATGGCCCTCAGCGTGCTTTACAAAGCCCAGTAAACGTCACTGCTGTGTGGCTGCTTGGAAAAGAGGAGTTAAGTGGCTTGGCCCCTCAGACACAGTTTGTCACCAACTGGGTTCTGACCACCAGAATCTGCTGCCTCCTCTGAGATCACAGTTAGGACCTGGAAGACAGCTGGGGTCAGCTAAACTCCAAGGGATATCAGAACTTTCTTCTTCCTGGAAAACAATTTGGGCATGGGAAACAGCTGAAATCAAGCTTTCCTTCTAGCTGGTTTCCAGTGCCATGGAGGAAATGAAAGTCAGTGACAGTGGAGTGACTAGGATGAGCTTGTACAAAACAAAAGAAATCCAAAACCAGACCATGCAGACAGTTCAAAAACGTTTTGTAATCTCAGTGTTGGTTTCTCAGTACCTCAGTGCTTCCTGGGTTTAGCAATGGAGTGTGGTACAGAGATATCCAAATGAGCTGCAGCCACCATAACTCCAGAACTGGAAGCAGCACATCCCCAACAGCACAACACAGTGCTTGAACCAGTGCAGCTGTATTTTTTCAGAAAGGGGGTCGTGCCTCCACACAGTGCCCCACTGCGCCGTAGGGCTGTGCAGACCTCCTGGAGTCAGCTCCTGGGCTCTCTGTGTCCAGCTCCATTGTGCGGCACAGACATTCCCTGAGCAACATACTGCAGACCACAGAGGAAGCCAGTCCCAGCGCAGGGAATTCAGCTCCCAGCGCCCGCGCTCCAGATGAATGCCTTACAAGCAAGGTCACTCCTCCTCCTCCTTCAATTCTGTGTGCTCTTCCAAACAGAGCTGGGGGATGCCTCTGAAAACAGCCCCACACCCCAGGAAGGACGCTCCAGACACCCCCTTTTAGGCTGCTGGGGAATCACACACCTACCTATCTGTCTCCTCTTCACCACTAACAGTAGAAGCTATTATTTAAGAAAAAGAAGAAGAAAGTGCTCATTCTGCTTTACCCTCAACGAAAGAGATGGCTGAGATAAGATTTTGCCTCTTGCCATGAAAAACCATAATTTCTTCTTTTAATTAAAGTATTTCCCATCTTAGAGACAAAAGAAAAACAAGAATCAACATTTCTTTTACATCAAAATGAGAAGGGTGGAACTTGGGAAAGTACCAGTGCTTTTCTTCCAAGTCTGGGAAAACTATACAGCTTATATAGGCCAGGACAGTGTTACAGATATTTTTCCTTTAAAACACTGGATAAGGTCCACGTAGTCATGTGATGTTCCCCATTGCTATGCACATTGCTTTAAGAGGATGGACAACTCACTCCCTGGAACTGCTGCTGCTTGCTGTTCATACTGTGAAAATGGTGAAAACCCACAACACAGGCCGAGTGTTAGCCATTTAGTGTGCAAAGACCACACACCAGAAAGCTTGCAAAAGACCTTGCTGCCAGTGAAGAAGCGGTAGCAAAAGCTCTGCTAGAAGTCTTGATTTCTGTCTAACCTCTAACCTGGGCCTGTAACAGCACGAGCACTGACTGCTGCACCAACATCTCCATCTAAACACCACAGTAGGACCAGACTTTTAAGGCACTGGCCATTCCCAATTGATCACAGAGTTATGCCAAGATTTACCTATGTAACTTATGGCTGTTGCCCTTGCAGTTGGGTGTGTGTATGTTCACTGCAAACACAAGTTAGTGCCTACAGTGCTGGAAGCAGCTTATGGAAAGTCTGAACCGTAAGATTCAAATCATTAGGAGCATGCATCACAACTTGCTTTGGGGAAAATTCCCCATTCAAGAACAGACATGCTGATTATACTCCAGTATTCTGATTTCCTGACGTGTGAAAGTCCCATCAGTAAACATGAAAGCTCTGTGATTACTGAAAGCATAAAGCAACACTCTCAGTTTGCCAGAAAGAGATGAAAAGGCTTTTTTTTTTTTTTTGCACATATGCATAGGGTGGAAACCCTCTACTCTGCCTCCTGTACAGTGTGGAGGGACCTAACAAGGAGTCAGTAGAATCAAATGTTCTGGATTTTGACACCATCCAGTTATATGACCTTGGATAGCTTTCTTCACCTAGTAGCACAATACCTGTTTGGCTTTCTGAAGCACTGAGAAATCAGAAGTAAACAGTGTTGGAATGATTCAGTAAATTGCAATCTCACCATAAACTTCCAACAATATGTATCTTTGATCACCTTATACAATTCCATACATTAATCAGCCTCCAAGGCTGTTTCCAGTTTCTCAACCTGCTTCACATCTATGCATTTTTGCTAATCCCTCCAGCCTGAAAAAGGCCAAACATGAACAAGGTTTCTTCATCATTCCTACCACTGAAATAAGAAACTTTCCTCACAATTTACAAAGTCCCAGAGTAAAACAAATGCAAATGCAGTCCTGAGCCAGTGAAAGATTTAAAGCCTGATTTTCCCTGCCTGAGTATGACAAAGTCAGAACTTTGCATAATTTTTCGTAGACAGATTTTTGTATCAGGTCACACTCTAAAATATTAGATGATATCTGCACTGCATTATTAAAAAAAACCCAAAAAACTATGTTGTGGGCCATTTTTTAAATCCCACCCATCCAGCTGCATTCAAAATAAGCTGCACTGCACCTGTCTTGCAAGAACCTCCACAATGGTTAAAAATTCCATACAAAGTCTCACGTTTTATCACTAGTTTCATCTCTGGTTTACCAGGGTGTGACCTGGAGAAAATCTCAGCAATTCTAATACCTCACCTCCTCTCAAGTATATCCCAAGTGTAATTCACATGGCTTGCAAACCAACTGTAAAATAAAACAGGAGTTTGCAACCCCAGTTCCTAGACATCTAAGTCACTTATGGAAAGCGAGCACAATATAAAAGACAGTTGTAAAACACAGTGCCATTTTACATCCATTTGGAATGGCACTTTGATACTTTAGGAAATACAACCCTCCCCTGAAATTCAGCATGAACCACAGGTAACTGAAACAGCTCTCTGTCTCAGTTTCCTTATCTCTAAAGAGTTGATAATAACCGAATCTATTAAAAATACTGTTAGAATAAATTTATTAAACTTCGTAAGTTAGCCACAGACTGTGGGAAGGAAAACATTATTGTATTAAGAAAGACGCTGACTATACCTCTTTTAGTTTATCGAAATTTCCACTACTAAACCCATTTAGGAGGCTGTATTAATATAATCCTCAGAAACATTTTCACGGTACAATTTTAAATTCACAAGCTGGGCTAGGGAATGGAAACATAATGCACTATCATGCACACACAGAGAATGAGAGTCAACTCAAGGCTGTCTCCTGGATGAAAGAGCAAGCCCATTAACAGAAGGTGATCAAAACCCCCATATGCAGCACAGAGCACCTCTAAAAGCCAAAACAACAACAGGCATTTGAGGTGGAGAGTGGAGCAGACCGCTATGACTCATAGGCTATAAGTCTAGTCAGTGAAAAATCTGGCAGAAGTGTGCTGTTTGACTATGTCTGTACATTCCCAAGAGATTTATAGCTGCTTATTAAATCATCTGTTCCTGCTAAAACCAAAGAAATTGTATATGTTTCACTGGTTTTTACATCTGCTAGAAAGACCCATTGACCATTAATACAAAGTAGAGTTTTTTCTATCGGGTAAGCCATTCAAAAATTTTAAGACATTACTTGTGACAGGAAGTAAAATCTACGCAGGAGTTGGGCTGCAGGGGGGTCTGAAACCTGCTGCATCAGGTTGGGTGTGCTTCCTTGGCATCTCTGGTCTGCCTGGCTAACCTTCAAAACCAGATGGGTCTTTCGAGTGACAAATAGTTTCTGCAGAGGAAAGGAAAGGAGACAAGTACTTTGTACAAAAAGTAAAGTTCTATTGAGAAAATACTCATGTCTTCAAGAAAATGACTGCTGTGGCTTGAGACAGGGTTTGTGCAGCAAGTTTATGGAGTGTGGTGACATGCTGGTGCCAGAGGACCTGTCAAACTGCGAGGAGCAGGCAGCGGTATTGGCCAATTAATTAACTTCCTTCACACAGAAGTTGCTAAACTCAGGAGCTGGAGGGAAAATACCAGTAGCCCTGCAGTTTCATCTCAAAACCCAAGGGAAGAGGAAAAGGAGCTGTGCACAGCACTACTCCACACATGAGCACTGCTGCCTGAGCGCTGGTTAGTTCACAGAAGAGCAAGAGAGGATGGGTAGGGCTGTCATTTCAACCCAGCCTGTTCAGCCAAGCAAGCTATTTTGTTATCTCAGAATGCTCCTTAGAGCACCTCCACCCCTACCCTTCACACACATTATCCATTGAAAAAACCTGCACAAACAAAGAACCTTCCTTCTCCCATCTCCCCTCCCCTTCGACTTACTTTTTTGTTCTTTTTCCACCCTTGGGCACATCCACAGCTTAACTCTCCGAGATAGCCATCTCTCAATGGTAATGTACAAAGATGTTATTAAATAGAAGCCATTTACTGAGGCATACATGGATTGAAGGTAGGAAAGTTTTACACATTTTAAATTAACCCCTTAAAAATAAACAAAAATCCAGGCACGTTTGCCCACCATCTGAGAACGCACAAATACTGCATCCCTGGTTACTTCAGTGTTGATACTTGAATAGAGACACACTTTAAAAACACAGAAAATGCCCTTCTGGGTCAGACCAGCGGTGCATCTAGTTCAATAGTCTGCCTTCAGAGGCAGTGAAAGGCAATGCTAGTCAGGGTGAGCCCAGGAACCTAGCTGCGTTTTGGCCATGTTTCTTTGTCCGTCCAAGACCGCAGGCTGGGGGTGAGCAGAGCTGAAAAGCAGCAAAACTTGCAAAATTTTGCCAACAGTGCATTTGTTACTCTTGCTGTACCAGTGAAATCCTATTAAGGCTGTAAAGTGAAACATGACAGAAAGCCATGTCTGAACTGCCGTACTTAGCTGAAAAGTCAGCAACTTGGGAGTCTGAGAGCACAATAATAAAATCAAGACCCACACCAGCTCACACACGCAGAATGCCCAAAGCCTGCAAGCGAGGGAGCCAAACACCACCATGCCCACGGGTGCAGCTCTGGCAGATTTGCCAGCACACACTGGATGGGGGGACAAGAAAGGATGGGTTGTTCAGCACATTTCTCTTATGTTTTTGAATTGATGCCTTGTAAAAGTCAATTTGCTAAAAAACATGACAAGATAATGGTAGGTCCTGCTGAATCTGCACAGCTATGCTATGCCAAACTGATTTCTGAAGTAAATCATGTGCACTCTCAAAACACAAAGGCAGGGCTGTGCAGCTCTGCGAACTTGTTTGTACTGTACATTTATTTTTGCCAAAAATGACAAAACATCTGTCAGCCCTTGTTTTTTCTCTTTCTTATCTCTGTATTGAACTGTCTTCACCTTAGCATGCTGATTCAGTACAGAAGGAACAAACACTCATGGTGTATCTGATCTCCCTCCAATCTGTATGAAAACCTGAGTCAGCATGGCTGTGCTCAATAGGTTGCCACCAGACTCCTACCCTACAGCTGCACAGACCCCAACCATCACCAGCTTCCTACCCTTCACAGTAACTAGCTTTCTGGTATGTCAATTGGTCATCGCCATGTCCAGGCTGATTTAGTGCTTTTCCTCCTAAAAACACACTATAAAACAACATGGGGGGTGAGAGTGGGAATTATGGCACTACCCATACCCAGCACAGTAATACCACATCTCAGCCCATTCAGGGTGAGACATTGTACTAAAGCATATCATCCCTGCAGCAGACTGCCTAGCAGGCTTTGGACTAGTCACATGTTACAAGTCTCAGATGGTGGCATGGAAAATCAAGAGCATTATTCAATCCTGAATAATCATCTTCATATCTTCTGAATTGGCTCTCCTTCCCTAATGGGAGGCAGCAATGCTAATTAACATAACCTTCTTGCTCCACGTCAACTTTGTCCCCTGTGCCATGCACACAGCAATACCGTAACTCACAATTGGTGAACTTAGAGCAAACGTGAATCTGGGCCAACTCACTCCACCACCACATCAGTGGATGTCAGCCACACAAACACCTCCCCAGTGATCCAGTCAAATAGTAAGTTTTTTCTTCACATTGCAAGAGAGAGTTTAGCACTGCTAGGGAGGAGCAGCGATCATTGTATTTCACAAGCACAGGAAGCACACAAATACTGCTGTCTACTCTCACCAGAGGAAAGACTGTATGAGAACAGTTGTGAGAACTACAGCATGAAACCTGAGTCAGCCCTTAGGCAAGCTGCTGAACTCAGTGCTTAGCGTTCAAGCACATGCTCAAGTATTTGGCTGAGCTGGGACCATTTTCAAGTGTGGGATGCAGAATCCCACTCAATGGTCACTCCAATGACAGACTACAAAAGTATTCTTGATATATAATAATGCAGTAATTTATGGGGGTGCATTCTCCCTTAACCAGAACCTCAGACTCATCTGTTCTTCACAAGCAATTGTTTCTTAAGGAGTGTTGCTGTGCCTCTCATCTGCAAACACTGAGAGAACAGCTGCCAGCCGCAATAGGAAATGGTTTACACTGACTGAAAGTATTTCTGAAACCCCACCAATTCTGCTCCACAAGAAAAAAAAAAAAAAAAAAAGAAAAAGACAAAAGCAAAAAACACCAGTAACAACAAGAAAACCCAAGAGAATTTGATAGTCTTTATTCTTCATCTTTGCTGAGAAGTAAGGATCTTTGTTTTCTCTTTCAGACCATCCTGTTATTCACACAGTGAATTACAGACCTAACCAGTTCTATAAATGGTTGTTCCCTGAACTCATGGTTTAAGTTTAGGTCAAAGGAAGATCATTCACATGTGAAGCATGACTCTTCTCCAGCAAAGTAAAGCCATTCTGATTCCTGACAATGTTATATTTAGCTTAACTGCCCTGATCTGCTCCCTCTTTTCCTCAAAATCATTAAGTTGTAGCTGTCAGAAGAAAAAGATTCTGCAGTCCTCAGTTAGAAAGAAAGGTCACCTGGAGGCAAGCTCGGAGCTGGGAGCCAGGCACTGCCATCCCGGTTCTCACCCAGTTTGCGCTGCCCTCCCACAAGTGCACATCACATCAGTGCAGGTGCAGCCTGTTGCCTGCTGGTGAGAGCACAGGCAGAGTAAGACTTTCCAAACCCTACATTTCAATTTTAACATGGTACCACCAACCTACCCAAAATTACATCAAAGTCTCAATGCCTTAGTGCAGGATTATAACACTTGTTTGCCTAATTTATGGATTATCATAAAGATGCAGTTATTAATAAACCAGATTGTTACCATTTGTAGATGACTAATGCTCTTTGGATGCCCATAAAATTGGGACTATTACCTGCAGACTACTACCACTGATGAAACTAACGTCCTGTAAAAGTTTTTTTTAAAACAAACACATACTAAGCAATACAAGGTTAACCCTGTAACCTTAAGGTAATGCAAGGTAAACCATGCTAGCTCTCTACAAAGGTACAGCACCTACCAAATAGAGGCTGCTTCCTTAAGCAGGAAGTATCTAGTTTTGAAATTACACTTCATGCCTACAAAAAAAAAAAAAAACGCCAAGGTTTTAGATGCCCAAGTACCTGTTTGCACCTGCTAATCAGGTGCTGAAATGACTGATAAGAAACTCTATCCACAGACACTTGAAGGGAAAAGATTATTCCTGTCATTAATGTGTCCACAAAAACGCAAACACCATACCAGCTGCTGGGCTCCAAAGCTGACCCAGAACATACAGCCATTTAAATATAGACAGCTCCCTGGTAATCTGCCCAGTTTTAAAGCTGTAATGATGCAGTCAAATAACAGGCTCTCTGAAAACCACACAGCTGAGTGACTAGCTACACCCCGCTCATTTGGTTATTATTGATGCAGAGACTTTCTTCCTGCATGCCTGCCCTACTGTCTGAATCCACAGGCTAGTTTCTATGAAACTTCAAATCCTGGGAGGGTTTTTTGCGGCAGGGGAGTTGGGGGAAGAGTTGGATGAATTTTATTATTTTTTTAAAAAACAGTTCAATGCTCTCAAACTGTTAGTATTCTACCAAATAAAACTGGTTAGGCATTGAAAGGTGCTATGGACCAATCAAACCTTCCAGGGTCTGAAAATGAAACCTCAAAACACTTTGTTCCCAATTAAAAACCTTGGAAGCAAATTAGACTAGCCTCACCTGGGTGGCTGGCAGGAAATAAAAAAAGACTCAATGCACAATCACATCTGATTTCCTGCAAAGCTCTGCTCCAAGCATTAAAGGAGGTGAGTGCCTGGGTAGCAAACAGCCCAGGTCAGACAACCCTGCTCACCTTCACTGCAGACTTCAGTGCAGTTACTGGCACAGGAGCAAAGTGGAGATCATGGTCATAAAGCTTAATTATCCTGATGCAGGAGAAAGCTTCCAGCTTATGAGTTAGCACCTCGTTTTAAAATGGAAGACAAAAGCAGTAGGAGATTCTCTCTGAAAAGTTATTCCTTTTCTCTTCCCCCCCCCGCCTCTTCCTAGAGAAAGTATTCTTCAGACAAAATGCATACAGTATGTGCAATCCTCCCGCTTGGAAAATTTTGCCTGTTATTAAAATCAAATGCAAAACAAACAAACAAACCAATCCTTTTTTGATGGGCTTGCTTGTCATGCCAAGGCCCCCAGCTTCCATTCTCAGGGATTTACTGAAATATTTGTTTATTTACACAAAGCTGGAATTCTGGACTACCAGGTTGTCTTCTGGCAAGATCTTTGGTCATGCCAAGAGGTGATAGCAATATTAAATATATTTCCAGTGACATCAGTAGGAAAGTAACTGTGCTGTAAATAATAACAGTTACACAAAGGTGTGGGTTTGACTGCCCCTTGTAGATACTCATCCATGTTAAGGATAATGAAAGATATCTATCACTTCACCCCCATCCCAAGACAAGGTGACAGTTCCTTTCCATTCAGCAACCACAATGGCTTCACCACTCCAGGTTAACACAATTTTCTCCTGTCATACCTATCAGCTCACTGGCAGAGAGACTGAGTCACAGGCTCATCTTCTGCTCTCCCTCTGACACCACACCAGCAAGTGGACAGTGAGAATAAAGTACTTCAGTGCCTTGAGACAGGTACCTGAGACACTGAGATGACCTAAACAAATCACAAAATTCTAGGTATAAATAAAGGTTGAACTCCTTCTATTAGCTTTACAGCCTTTGGGACTCATGTTTCCAAGCTTTCCCGTGCATGTAGCTACAAAATCCAGAGAGGGTCAAGATTTCTAATAATCACTGAACTCCAGGAAGCCAGACCTTAAAAGAAGGAAGAAAAAAACAAAACTAATTAAAAAAAAAAAAAGTCCCACATTAAAATTGGTAGAGTTGACAAGAGTAAGAAAAGTTGCGTTTTTTCTTTTGTGTTTATCACCCACTGTCTCCCACACAATCACACTGTGTAAGAGCACACTGTGACAAAACACTCCTAGCTCCCACTTTAAATGTCCTTAGCCACTGTAATTGTATAACGAGTAACCAGAGTATACAGTTGCCAGCAAAACACGGCAGCATGTGGACCCCAACATGGCAGCCCTTACAGGGTCCATAAAGATGAAGCAGAGTGAAAAGAAATCAACCAGACTGGAATTTGAATACTGGAAAGCTACACCAGCATACCCTGACCCAAATGTCTGCAGTGCTACATTTAATGACACAAATGAGAGACATTTGATGACCGTTTGTAGTTTCAATGATAGCTTTCTCTCCATGTGTGAAAGCTGACTACTACTTCTTGCAGGATGCAGACATGATACAGCTGTAGTCTCCCTGGGGAGACAGGGATTCAGGATGTGACAAACCCCATGTTCTGACACCATGTCCCACCTACTGAAGGTCAACTCCTCCCTGCCCCACACCTGCTGTGTTTAAGAAATCAGAGGAATTCATATCCCAAAAATGGCACTTCTGGAGATGAAAAACAAGAACAACTTAGATGGGATCCACGAACCCAAGGCACAAGGTTTCACACCATCAAAACTTTCTGGTATCTTCTTGGAGCAAATATCAGCATATTCATCTGCACATCGGGCTTTTCTCAACAGGTTATGGTGTTTAAGAACGTCATCTTCCCATTCACTAGCTCTATTTGTAACTCCTCTCCATCGCCATTCCTGCAAGTAGTTTCCACAAATCGTTATGTGCTGCTTATACTTCAGCTTCACTCCCCAAAAATATCTCTGTTGACTGCAAAAACACACACTACCAAAGACCCTTCTTCCAGATCAAACTTCAAGCAAGCAAGCCACTGTGTGCTCCTGACCTAAACAACCTGACCAGGACTTTCACAAAATAAACACACAGGAATCCCACATGCAGTAACTTCATCCCAGTCCTCAGGGAACATGTGTGTACAACTCATAATCCTGGGGAACAAGGGCACGTCTTCTCTGGAGAGGCCCCACACTACAGATGGCAGCTGTGTGGAAGTATACTGTTGAGGCACAGATCAGCCTATGAATATTTCTCCTTGGATGTATAGCTCCCTTTGAACTCTCTCATAATTGCACCAGCCTTGTGCACACATGTTCATTGCCTGAACTGTGGGTGGAGACGCATCTAGCACCAGCTCTATGCAAACCTGGTAAGGCTTAATTCTCAAGACCACTGAAGTCAACATGGTCCTTTCCACAGGCTTCTCCAAGCTTGTGACCAGACCCACGTTCCTTCATTTCAAAGGACATCAGAACTGCACTGAATATTTTCAGGCAAGTGTAGAGTCACCAGGCTACTGCTGAAAGACCAGGAGAGTGACCTGCTCAGCTAGCTTTTTCTACAAGCTCTCAAGGCAGACCTCATTCACTGCACTCAGCATTCATTATCTTCTTTCTCATTGCCTCAAGAACAAATTAGACAGAAACTGGCCACGAATAATCCTAGGCTGGAAATTAGAAAAACGTTTTTAACCATTGGACTAGCGAAGTACTAGAACAGCTTTCCAAGCAGAACCACAGGGTCAAACCTGCTGCATCATTTAAAAGGGATACGTCCACCTCCCGTTAGAAAGGCATTGGCTCTGACTGCCCAACCTTTCTCGGGCAGTTGACACCAGAGGCACCACTGCACTGCTACAGGGCAGGCAGGTAACCTCCCGGCAGTGGGAACCCGATTTCACACCCTGAGCACTTCCTGCCAAGGACAGCTCATGAGCACTGTGTATCCAACACCCAAGAAGAGAAAACTGGAGGAGAGAGATACTGTTTTCTGAGCTCATGTTGCTTGGAAATACCAGTCCCTGGGAATTTGCCACATGCCAACGAAGCCAGTGTTGGAGTTGGAAAAGCCACTTAAGGGGTGATGCTTGGGTCAGTAAATGATACTTCTCCCTCCCCAGCTTTCTCATCCATGTGGATTCTGCACCGGGACTTTCCAGCAGCTCTATTTAATATTCAAAACGAAACCATACACTGAACCAGATTTATTTTTATGCTCCTTTAGCGTGTAGGCAGAACATCAACTGGTCCTAAAGAAACAGATTCAGGAAGAACACTTTTTCTCCCCTTTTCCAAAACTCCTATTCACCCAAACTCTTCATTAACACAAAAATGTGCCTCTCTTTGGCATTCATAAATGTAATTAGCACACAAAGGATAAAACAGCAGGATATAATGAAAACACAAATACAATGCTGTGCTTTTCACTTTGTTGCATTTGGTTCAACAAATAAAGTTCACCAGTGCCACCACCCAAGGACAGTCTTGGGGGCCCTTTGGGAATCATCCCACCCATACTCCAAAACAGTACAGGACAGAAGGCAGGAGAGGGGGAGGCTGCCTTAATGGAAAGCTTTATTTTATTTTGCCAGACAGAAGTAATGCTTGGAAAGCTTTAAATGAAAGACGTTGTAGGGCAGAATATGCCTATCCTGCACTAGTAAACATCTCCAGAGAGGAGCAGTCCCCATTACTCAGGAGGCAACTGTATGCCAGCAGAGAAGTTCACAGTTCAACCTTACGCACTGTGAAGTGTTATCACAAGGACTAGCTAGAACAGCTGCTCGGGTAAAGATGCACAATGCTCTTCCCTGCCCCCCTGAGCCTTTATAGGAAGCACAGAGGAGACACTGACTTCTGCTAACTCAGCATATCTTTTCCCACTCAAAAGTGCAGAGACAGTGGAGAGTGCTGGCAGTCCTGGATAACACTACGAGGGAGGGAGGGGATCACCCACCCCAGCTGCAGAGAGCTTTGCCCTGGGACTGCAGGGGACACCAGCAGGCAGGAGACCGCAGCTCCAGCCTGTCGAGATGTAATCCATTTCTCAGTCTGCCCCTCAGGAAGTGAAATGTTGGTCTCTCCCTTGCTTTGGCTTGGGGTACACTCGTAACTCACAATTTGGCCTCCAGAAAGGAAGCCCTACTGTTCCTTCCTCACACTCAGTAGCCCTTTATTCACTGAGCTGTCTCACAGAGCCCAGAAGGACTTCTTACATAGTAAATAACACGTGCCATCAGCATGAGAGTGTCTGGCCCACATCACATCAGCTGTCAGGGCCCTGAGTGCACCAACAGCCCTTAAATACCATGACCAGCCTTACCTGGGACCTGCACCCACACAACCACTACCCAAGAGACCAGAAGCCTGGTTTAAGCTCAGGCTGAGCCATGCTGCAGGTTTGCCCAGCCCCAGACCTGTCCTTGCTGGGCCTGACTTGCTGCCTGAATTGAACTTGGTCCCAGCTCTTCCCTTTGCATCTGCCCAGCGATCACTGGGCTGCCAGTGAAACCTGTCACTGTCACCAACCTGGTCCCGCTCGGGCGCTGTGGGACTGCGTCAGTCAGCAAGAGCACCATGGTCACCCTCGGCTCCTGGGTCATCCTCCCTCACAGGACAGCCCTTGCTCTCTGCTCCCTGACAGTACCATACACACAATGCTCTGTTTCCATCTGCTGGGCATCCTCCCTGGCTTGATGGACCCTGAAGCATGATTAGGACAAGCATCACAGGATAGCCAGGGGGGCTGGCATTAAAAGTGAATTTTGAAGGAAGAAGTAGTACCAGAACATCTTTTCCAGAGGCATCCAGCACCTTGCTTTTGACCCATAAAAGAGCTTAAGAAGCAGCAGCTATGCTGGTATCAGAGCAGCTTTAGGGAACTGGGTCACTGGTTTTCCTGGTGATTAATTCCAGGGTAAGATGCCAATCTGGTTCAGGCAGAGTTCAAAACATCCCTGCTTACACAATCAGATGTAGTGAAGAGGAAAGGCACTTTTGCAAGCTAGCATCTTTCCTTCCAACAGAAATACAGTATCACAGAAACAGACAGTTTCCTGCTCAAAGACTGATGGGTAAATTCATTTATTCACACTTAACAAGGTTCCCAGCTACACATATTTTCCTAGCTAACCTGAGGATAAATACAAAAAAATTATTTTAAGTTTGCTATCCCCAGGGAAACAAATTAGAAAAAGCTTCTGCCATTTTCACTAAATACAATGTGCCAGGGAGCTGCTTTGCAGCCCCACAGCAAAACTAGAACTACAACAGAGAGCTTTCCTCAGGACACACGGCAAGCCTTGTGAGCACTCCGGCCTCGCATTACTCTGCCTGTTTGGAGCACAGGCTGGAGGCACCAGCAGAATAACTAGAGTCTGGTTTTGGAGCTGGTTTTTTGTTGGTTTTGGAGATTCACTCCTCTGTACACACCATCCTTTCAAACAAAACAAAAAAAGTTTTCTTTCTTTCCTGTTCATAGGTAAAGGCAGAGAAATCCAGAGAGCTCATTTCCGATAAAGACACCAATAATCAGGTGCAGTGTATGAACTTTCAGAAGATATTGCAGGTTCTGCAGAGTGCCACAGTGATGTGCAAAACTCATACAAGTCAGAAATGGGGCATATGGTCAACAGAGAAATTACACACATGAGTTTCAAATCTGTTTTTTTCAAAATGGTATAAACTGCATAGACACCTTCATAGTGGCTTCACTACATGGCACCAGAAAACCAAGATACAATTTCTTGATACAGATAATTTTGTTTTGGGAGTGGTACCATTTTACATACAGCTCCCTACTTTCTAAATAATCTACCTGCATTTTTTGTTTGTTTCAATTTTCAGAAAGCAGAGATTGGCTTAAAAATCACTATGCTACCAGGATCTACAGGAGATTGGGAATAAATTATCTCAATCTTTCTATGACTGTTAAAATGGACAAAAATATTCAAGCAAGTTGAATTGCTTTAAACATTTTGTTCATCAAAAAAGTAAGATTTGGCAATACAAAATCCATGCTGAAATATTTTTCCTGTAAATAATTAAGGACATGTTTCTTCTTTTCTAAAATGAAGTGCATCGAGATTTCATTTCAAAACACTTTGAAGTTTAGCTGGAGTTTAATTTCAAAATTAAAAAAAAATACATTCCCTTTGATTGAGGTTATATTTCAAGAAGAAAAAAAGTTATCCCAAAATTAATCTTCCTTCCTCTTTTGCAATTCAGATAGGGATATCCCCAAAAGTCAGTGAAGTCCATGACTCTTAGCAAAGTACACAAGTGCTAACCTCACTACTTTTCCTGTGCTTGGCAGTAGTGTGCATAGGGAGAATCCAAACTCTACCTTTTAATCAGAATATCACTCTGATAAAAAACAGATGTATCTCATTAAATACGTTAGGCCTGTGACAATCTAAGCTGTTGCCTGGCTAGTAGCAAAGTTTTACTTTCTTAGTCAAGTAAAGAGGCAACACCTTTAAAATCAATGAACCAGTCCATCTGCAGTGATTCATATCCTGCATAGCAAACACCACTTTTCAGAAAGAAGAGCCATGGAGAATGCCTGTTCATTAAAAGAAAACAAACTATACTCCAAGTCTGAGGCAACACTGCTGTTTCCCAAGAGCTTTACCCAAAGTCTACTTACTCAAACCATTAGAATGACAGTCCCTTATTTCAACAGACTTCAGCTCAAATGCTGTGTTCAGGTATTACGTGTCATTATACACAATGGTTTCATGAGACACCAGTAAGTTTTACTGTTCCTTGGTAAATCTGGACAAATTATATTTTCTTGCAGTAAAGTATACCACTGATTTTTGATTTTTTTTTTCTTTAGAAAGGTTATGTCTCGAAAGAGCCATGCAAAAGCTCTTGCAATATCACTGCCTACATATTCTGTTTTGGGGGGCTGGTTTTTGGGTGTCTGTGTTCTCCCTAGAAGATAAAGAGGGAGCTTTGTTCACCAACACTGGCCTCTTGAGCCTTTGGTGGTCATTCTGGTCCACATGCTTACAAAAGACACACTCATATTCTGTGTGAAGACAATATGAGAGATAATAATAAAGGGCAAAAGTGGGCTGGCATGGGTGCCCTGAGAGTCCCACAGGTAGTTCAGGTTTCCAGAAGGGAAAGCTGGAGGAAGAACAGAGATCCTGCATGTTCTCTCCATGAGGACACCTTTAGGGCTCTGACATCTGTCTGCATTGCTCCATTTCAATGTTACATTCTTGCTCAAAGAACCGAAACTCACTTCCCCCAAAGGATACTCAGTTCTGAAGATACTTGTACATAATGCTGACCACATTCAAAAGGTCTTTAACATAATAAAGAAAATACATAAAACAATGCTCAGCAATGAACATAAGCCTTGTGGGAACACAAGTCATTTGGAACTGAATCGAGGAGTTTAAATCATTAGGTTTCTGGATGTGGTGAAAATAGCCCGGCCCTATCACAGGAGAAAACCTTCCCACAAGGTTCACAACACACGAAAGGTTGGGAGTAGGAACAACAGCAACTGCAAGAAAATAAACTTTATTTGAAACTAATCAGGTATTAACTATTTGAGGAAGATTATGTCAACTCACCATATATAGGTTCTTTATCAGAAAAGGTGAAGCACTACACTTTCAATTAACAGATGTGAGTTACACAATTATTTGGATTTAAGATATATGTTCTTCAATTACTCTTCTCAGGTTCCTCAGAGGGACAATGGAAGAGGTTCCCAGCATCCGGAATCTCTACTGAGGGCTCAGTTTATACATAGTCAGTGTATTCCACCTTCCATATGGAAACAGGATCAAGTGCTTTACTGTGAGCTTTTCTAGTGAAGCAATAAGATTCAAGCACTTTCTTGATAATTTTTTTTTTTAAAAAAATACATTCAACAACTCACAGTCCAAATAACACAAGAAAAACTAGGGCAGGTGTGTGAGGCAACTGAAGTGGGAGGACGTGGAGAAAGAATAAAAATATTCTCCAGAGGAGCGTGAAGCCAAAGGCAAAAAGAAATATGACAGCAAACACAAAGGGAAAAAATTTAAAAAAAAAAAAAAAAAATCAAACTGGAGCAGTTTGGAAGAGGTCTGTATACAAAGGGGAGTGCCACAAACAAGAAAACAGAAACGGAAGAATTTAAGAACCCAGAAGATGTTCCCCTAGAGCCCTCTTGCCATCAAATCCAATGTTAGAAGCTTTGGGTCCCAAAGGTTAAAACGTGACTTGGGCACAGACCCCAGTGAGCTATAAATGCAGAGACAACTCCAAAGATCAGTAAGAACTGTGAAGGAGGATGAGCATCCACTGCAAGGAAGACTGAAAGATAAGGCATATGCCACCACTGTTTTCAACCTCTTTGCAAACTTACACAATTTAGAGTATTCGATTATATTCAGAAGTACAGAAACAGCCTGCTGTAATGCAGGCAGAATACAGAATATTCCACAAGAGTTTTCTATTGCTTCGTGCAGAACTCCAATTCGCTGGCTGGAACTCAAACCACAGAATCACAGAATGGTTTGGGTTGGAAGGGACCTTAAAGATCATCTAGTTCCAACCCCCCTGCCATGGGCAGGGACACCTCCCACTAGCCCAGGTTGCTCAAAGCCCCGTCCAACCTGGCCTTGAACCCTTCCAGGGAGGGGGCAGCCACAGCTTCTCTGGGCAACCTGTGCCAGGGCCTCACCACCCTCACAGTGAAGAATTTCTTCCTTATATCTGATCTAAACCTACCCTCTATCAGTTTAAAACCGTTACCCCTCATCCTATCCCTACACTCCCTGATACATAGTCCCTCCCCAGCTTTCCTGTAGCCCCCTTTAAGTCCTGGAAGGTGGCTATCGGGTCTCCCTGGAGCCTTCAGGCTGAACAACCCCAACTCTCTCAGCCTGTCCTCACAGGGGAGGTGCTCCAGCTCTCCTCTGGACCTGCTCGAGCAGGTCTATGTTTTTCTTATGTTGGGGGCCCTAATGCTGAACACAGCACTCCAGGTGGGAATTGGCTCTTGATGCTTCTCCTTGATTGGGTATGAGCTTTTCAGATGCTCCTCTGATGCAGCATAACAACATTTCCAGTGTCTGTCATAAACAGTGTCTCTAAGATGACATCTGTCAAAAGTTCATTTGTGCTGCAAGGCCGCAGGGCAGCTCCAGGTCAGAGAAAATTTGCTGGAGGCTTTAATCATACAACAGAAAGCTGTGCTGATTGCTCCCAGATAGAAAAATGAAGATGCTTCATATATCCACAATGAAGATGCTTCATATATCCACATGCATGGATTTGTTGGAAGTACTTTGCCCTGAAATTTGAAAGGCAAAAACCTGTGGTACAATCAGTTCACTGTCAATTACAGACTTTCATAACTGATGCCCAGCTCCTTCAAAGAGATTAATTTCTTCAACTGTAGAGGCCAACAGACCCTCTGTTCTCAGAATTTTCATGGGCAGTGTCCTGAGGTTTTACAAAAACACAGACACAGGAAGAATGCCTCTCTATCTTCTGCAGGCATTATCCTTCCACGAAATGAAGCATAAATGTTTTCACTAGACACATGCTTAAGGATGAACACAAGAGTTACAGGTTTTGCTCTATCCCCTTAAGCACCCTTGGGCCTCCTACACAACAGCTGAGACACGCTAGCTATAATCTCCTTAAAACTATTGCTGTTGATGCGGTTTCCTCTGACCATGGAGGTCAGGGATATTTTTTGGCCAAGAACCTTAATGACCTAACAGAACTAGAGACAAACCTTTTTCAGCTATTCGTCTGCATTCTTCAGGCATGAGGACATGAAGAAGGGGAAGCACTGAACTATGTAAAGCTATGAAGGAAAGAGAGACATTCCACGCTACAAAGCTATTCAAGTTAACATCTCATTTATATTCTGTGATATAAACATAACCTCTCCCATATGCAATGAAGATTCCCATACATAATTTTTCAAGACCAACACTGCATAAACCTGCTTAGAGACCAGTTACCCCACAACTTTTGATAATTTTTAGAGAGTGACATATTTGACTACTTTTTAGTATACTACCAATAAATGGATGAAGGTTAACATGTATTCCTCCTCCTCCTGTCCACTTCTTATATCTCCCTTTTTCCAATCAAAAAGGGACCTTTGTTATTCCTTACACACACACAGTTTATGCATGTAGAAAGACCAAGAAATCTGTCTTCAATCACTAACTGGTGCTTGTAGACAATACTGGAATATGAATAAAGGTAATAGAAGTCAGCCAGTGGAAAAGACATCCAAGGAGACCACAGACTTGTTAGTGAACAGCACAGCATGGACAATGAAGGTAGGTATAGCGACAAAATGCAAGGGAAATAGATGAGGTAGGAGGGTACTATGCCGCCTGGATTCCTGCCAACACCAATAGGAATGAGAGAGATGGGTTTAGATAAACAGGCAGGTCTGTCTCCAAGATAAAATCCCCAACGTTCCCAAAAGAAAATAGGAGTGTGTTTCTCTGTTATTCATGCATACTTTAGAAACCTCCAGAGACTGCTCTGCAAACTGGAACGATAAAACAAAATGTCAAGACAGTAAATGGGGCATTGAATCTCTTGCCATTTGTTAGAGGAAGGCCTTCTCTGACTTGAAGGCAGTACCTTGCTTTCACTTCATGAACAGCAAAGCAATGTAGAGTAAGCATTGTCTTTTGGAATGTTCTAAAAGAAGATAGAGTGGGGCAGCACAGCATTACTTGGCTGGATCAGTTACTTTCAATAACTTCAACATGAAATCCATCCTGCCACAGGTACATCTCAGTGTTTTCCTGCTATCTATTCTGTAGTGTCCTAACAGGTACATTGTCAGAGATACTGAGAAATGGCAGGAATTCATTTGCTTTTTTATAATCTGAGGAAATTAATTCCACTTCCACCTTTGCTCCCAAACTCCTATTATAATCCGAGACAGTCAGAACTGTTGCACTATATCAGCAATGAAACAGTTAATGTCTTCTCATTTACAGTGTAAGCGTTTAAAATTAAGGTAGACCTATCCTCCCTTTTCTTTGAACAGGAGAAATTTACTGTTGTTATTTATCTACACACTTTGCTTTGCTTGGAACTATAAGTTTAATTTCTGGAAAAAAAATAATAGTGCTTACACAAAAGTGGTAAAGCAAGTACCTTGTTAAACTACAGTGAAGTACCAGAGAGGTAGCTCTGTGGCTGGAAGACTCAAAACCTCAGCTCCATCTTTGGCATATCAGGCAACTCCAGTCATGCAAGTAATTTTATTCCCCTCCACTTTGATTTCTTAATCTACAAAATGGAGATACTGGCTAAAGTCATTCAAGGACATGCAATATTCACAGTTTCATTCTTTGCTTTTATCTAATGTTTGAATGAAACCAAAAAACTTTGTGTTGTACAATAAGCCAATTGTGCCGATACGTTCTGCTTTCCCATAAACAGCAGCTGATGGGTTTGTTTCTCTTTAAATTAGGTCTCTAGCCCACTCTGGCTCCTTAGGAAGCTTCTCCTAGCATCAACTTAATTCCACAAAGTGTTCAACACCATCAAAATAGCATATTTTAATCATGCTTCATTTAATCAAAACCTTTCAATTAGCTCTGGTAATGGCTCCGATCAGCAAAGCACTTTGGAGAATTGCAATAAAAACCACTGTAGTAGAGTTAGGTATTATCACTTGCACAAATATGACCTATGACCTGAAGACTTCAAAATACATACAAGAAACATCTTTACGCCTCCATTGACACAAACACTGCTCCAAGTTACATGATATACCTCAAGGAAGATTTTCAAAGCATTTAGCAATTAATAACCTTGCAACACCTTTGAAAAATAAATAGTGAAAAGTGGGTACTCGCACAAATTGCTTCATCTACTGCTGAAATACAGCTGTCTCTGGAATGAAGCATAATACTCATTTAACAGCACAAAGCCACAGAAATATAGAGGGCACAAAGGAAAAAAATATTATTGTATCCATTTAGAGCAAGAGTGGAAGTTTGTGGAGGCCAAAGTGCAGTTAACCAAACCAGAATTTAAATAGCACCCTGTACTTGATGCCAAATTGGTCAGAAATATCCCATGTTTCCAAATTTGGTAATCTTCCAAGGAGGAGTCAAAAGCAACAAGTCTCTGTAGGGGTTGGTAAAAGGGAGGTATTTTCCTGGTTTGATTTACTGGCTAACTTAATCTGTACTGTTTATGATTGTTTAATAGTGTTGGTGGGCTGATCTTGTGTTATCTTTAGATGACACTTTAATGTTGCAGGGCAATCATTATTACATTCTTGTGAGCTCAGAGTGCCTAGAACGATTGTTTAAATCTAAGAGATGTAATAACTCCTCAGGCAGACAGGCACAAGTGTTAAGCCACTTTAAGTCCAGTATCTGATCCACATCTCATTTGAAAACCATGGTCTGCAACAGGACTGTGCCTTCAGCTCCTTGCTGGACCACTGATACATGCCTTCTCTGTTCAGGGAACAGATGCCATACACTGAATCACAGAACCAAACACGCTCTTGGGAGGTCTCCTACCCACATAGCAAGCCTTTCCCAGTACTGTTTAGCTCATGAGAAACTGTTTAGTCAGAAAGTCTTAGAGGACCTTGCAAAAACTAGTTTCGCATCACACGCCTCACTTTGCCAAACCCACTAGTCCTAATTCAAAGGCAGATTCCACACTGCTTCCAATCCTGCTGAAAAATTTACATTCTTCTTTAAGCAAGGGTAAAACACTATCGTACTGGGATTTTTTTTTCACCCTTCCATATTAAGTGGAGTAAAAAATACTCCAAGAAGCAGGGGAGTGTGATGCAGGCTACTTTTCTTTATCAGTCTTTCAAACATCATTGCAGAAAAGACTGAGATTCAGCCTGACAGTAAGGAAGAACACTGTAGGTGGTCATTGCAAATTCCAACCAGGAGCATGCTCCTCATAGTGCAGTGATCCCCCAGGAGCTGCTTTCTAGACAAACGGAGCAGGAAACCAATGTATTAAAGACGTAGGTTTTCTTACAGCTGCACTCCCAGGTGGACAACAACTGGGCATCGCTCAGCCTTAGAGAAGGATATATAACCCTGATCTTGTTAACTATGAGCCATGGAAAAACATATGTTTGTCCCTGTTTTTTAATTCACTTGCAGTTGCTACTAAGCACAGTACAAAAAACAATCAATGGATCAGGTTTCCAAATGGTAAACAAAACCACTGGGAAGATCTAACTTAATTTTCACCTTGTTGGGAGGTTTTTTCCATTACTTCACTATCCTCTTCTAAGAAACACAGTATCATGCTGTTTGCATGCACTTTAACGCACTTGCATTTTGCTGAGATAACTCAAATATTTATGTAGTTCAAGGTTTAAATTTCTATTTTCCCTATTTTGAACAACATCCTTTACAAAATACATTTTCAGGATTTTTTTTTTTCTGGCTAAAAAAGAAAAAAACAGATGGGGTTTCAGTCCCAAATATGCAATTGGCATTTAGCCCGGTGTAAAGACATGCCCAAACTGCCTGAGGATGGAGCAGCTGTGGGGCCAGGGGGCAGGTCACAAACTGCCTAAACCAGGGAGACTGCAGGAGTGATTCCCTCAGGCCAGAGAACAGCTCTGAGGAAAACAAGCGGTAAGTATACTAAAATCACCTCCATTCAGTCTCACCATACACAGTTGAAACCACTTTCTGTGCCTTTAGTGTTCCTTCTTCCCCCATCCGAGCCAGAAATTGCCACTCAGCCTGGTCTCTTGTTTAAACCATCTCCCACCATCGATTTACAAGGAAAGAGAGAGTTTCCAGAGTAGCAACAAATCTAGCGTGGTACTGAAAGAAACTTTTTGGTAAATACAATGAAGTGCTGTCATCAAAGATCAACCAACTCAGCTAGTGATCCAAGCTCTGTGGAAATGTCTACATGAATGTAGAAAAGGACCAGAAAAATTACTGTGGGAGGAAAATAGAGCAGCTCACTTAGCCAGCCTGCATCCCCTCCACAATGGAGGGGACAGGAATAAAAGATACAGCTGTGGTACCAAGCACGAGTAAAAAGACACTGCGGAAACCAAAGCATAGTTGAGGATATAAATAAGGCTCCTGTTACCTGCTTATATGCCTCCCTCTGTATTTTATCCACATGGCTTTTAAAAAAAAAATGACTCAAGTGCAATCCACTTACACTGTACAAAAATGTGTTTTGGAAAAGTTGCAGTGAGGCTTGCTTCAGGGGACTCAAGTCTCTCTAGAAATTCGAACAGGCAGCATGTATAAAAATCTAACAGAGTTCCTACAGAATCCAAGGGACTGAGAAAGAGATAAGGTTATTTGAAAGGTTTTTCAGGGAAAGTGTTATCTAAAACCCAATTTAGCCTGAAAACTTTAGAGCCCAGTCAATGTACAAGAGAGACCTATTTCCTATGAGGTGGCTGCCAAACAGATTTGCTGCACATTTAATAAAGCAGTAAAATAAGGTATTTATGTAGCATGTTTAACTGTAAACGTATTTGTACTATTTTAAGTGAAAGTGTAACCTGATAGATGCTGCAATTACTGGACAATGGGAAATGTGATGAGAAAAAGGAAAGTCAAAACTGCTGCATCACAAAAAACCATTAACAGTCCCCTTGCACAGTCCTGCTTTAACAGGCCTATAAAACCTATATGCTTTGAGCCTCTAACAAGAGTGCCCAGCCAGCAGTTGGTCAATTTTCAGGTGGCTTGGAGGGTCCAACTACTTTGAGGGAGTAGTCTGGGATACACTTTGCTGGGTCATACATCATTGCTATTCCTTCCCTTCAGGGCTTCACCTCATATTTGGCGAAGAAGCATAGCTGCAGGTCCTTCCAATGTCAACACCTTTTCTTTGCTTGGCTAGAGGTGTCAGTGCAGAACAAACACAAGGTACTGCCTTCCAAGTTCAGAGCTCCCCAAGTCACAAGCACTTTTCAGGCTCAATCTTCTGCTCACTGAAGCTTTACAGTAAAACTGCCATCACCCTTCAGAGTGCAATTTCAGCCCATCACATCTTTTCCAGGTTAGAAAAGAAACCCAACAAACTGCAAAGGCACATCTCATAACAGATAGATTAATACAAATGTCTGGTAACTTTTGCTTCTCTAATGTGCAGATCTCAGGAAAATGTGGAGAGGTATCAGTTATCCCTTTACAGATGCACAGAGAAACTGAGATTGCAGGTAATGGTATGACTTAGAGGACCTCTGAGCAAGTGAGCAACTAAGTAGGGAGCAGGACAAGAGATTTGCAAGATAGTATCTCTTTACCCGAGTTTACGTCTTTCTATAGACATTGTACTTAATAGTAGATTCTTCTAAAAAATAAATTATTCTATTTTGGAGAAAGATGAACCTGCTCTTTACGAGCAATTATTCCCAGAGTGGATAAAAATCAAAGGGATAAGAGTACAAAAACGTTACAGACCAAAGGTGTTTTCTTCCAAGTTTGAGAACAAAAGTAAAGCAGATATTTTGGGGTAAAATTGTTTTAAGAAAGAGGTACTTTTCTGTTTCAGTAGAGATATAATCAGACATGTGTAAGTATCTTTAATACAAGGAAAACACTGAAACAATGAATTGCTGACTTTTACTTGCAATATTTAATCACATTCCTAATGTGAAGATCCTGAGTTCCCCCTAAGAAGAACATGTGGATACTTTATTGTTAAACAATTAGGCCAAAGCCACACTGAGGATTGTTGTATCTGGTTCAAACTGACTTTAATGGAAAATGAGCATATAACTCTCACAAGTGACTTAGAAAATCTCAGCAGGGTTGTACAAAAAGCCAGAGCTTTTTTTATTCTATTTGAATCTAGCCTGGTTAAGGCTTTGTAAATAGAGGGCTGAGAATCCATAAATAAAAATAGGAAACCGTGAAGGCAGAAAGGGTCTTTGTTTCCTCCACTCCGTGGTCAAAATGAAGTTTAGGGATAACTAAAACATCTAATGTGCTAACTTGTGTATCAAACCTAACCCACTTACATCAATTAAAAGGGTTTTACAGCTAATTTAATCACCATACAGAAAATTCTGCTTGGAATATTTGTGAAATTATATGGATAAATTACTATCTTTTGAACTGTTACCATAAATATACTCTACATAAGATGTAAACCTGGGCTGCACATTGATGTATGAGAGTGTATCTTTGCCTCTTGGCATAGGTTTGGGGGGGCGGGGGGAAGGAAAAATAGTAGATACAAAATAACTGCCACCTTGTAACCAGAAATAATGGTTCACTAAGTCTCAAAAAAAATCAAACATGAGTAGATACAGAAGAACTCATGCTTTTCAAGAAAAGAATGTGTTAACATCAGGTATCTCTATATACATTGGTCCATTAATAAATATTTGAGATTAAGTAGTTAAGAAACTTGGTATTAAAAGCCTAAACTATCCTGCTAGTCTCAGCACCTAATCATACAAATCTTGAAATTAAGTGACTTCACTTGAAATCACCTTCTAGTTGAAAAAAAGTGCTTTTGAAGCACTGAAGGGCAGCAGCATTATCATCATCTCAAAAGCAGTACTCTGGGTGTTTATTTACAGTTTAAGATAAAAGATAATATTTTGCCTCACAGTATATTTCTGATTTTTGTAAGACAAACTCAAAACAGAAAGGTTTTATCTGTTCCCAGGATTACCTTCCTGAACCTTCTAATTTGTATTGATGCTTCCCTCATCTACTAAAGTTATATGCAGTCTTTCATTCATTCACATTTTGTTAAGTGCTTTTAGATTTACGAACGAAAGATGCTACATTGCTGCAATAACTCATCATCTTTCTGCCATTGTCTGAATTCAGCTCCTGGTTTTTTTATTGTAATTTGCCCTACTCCAGAAACCACTAATCCTAATTTGATTCAGAAGCCCTCATCATTCAGATTTTAACATCCACATGATAAAGACTAGAGGTGAAAATAACACATGTCCATTAGCACCACGCATAGGATTCCTGCATCCAGTTTGTAGAAGTTATGAAAGTAAGTCCCTTTGTTGTGTATTTAAAAAAAAAAATACATGTATATCTCATTTATGTCAATGAGTCTTGGATCAAAAAGTCTATCACTGACTATCTAACATTTAGGGTCATGCTAAGCCTCCACAAAAAAATTATTTTCAAAACAGCTGACATGTAATTGCTTTTTACTCTTTGCCCTACTGGGGCAGGGGAGGGGGAAGCCAGATTCAGAAACAAGTTGAAAAGTCACAGCCAGAAATAGATTGCCAGGTGAGGAAGAGTTGAGTAGGCACTGCCTATATGCTGGGATAATTCACCTGGTCCAAATCACACTGCTTTGTGTGGTCTCCACCCCAGCTAGCCTTCTGACTACATGTTTGTCTGGGCTGGACAAGCGGATATAGTTGCCAACCTGTTCTGCTGCAAAGCGTACAGGAAAGGGAAAAGGAAGGTTTGGTCCAAGACAAAGCACTAAGCTAACCAGGGCTGGATTCCTGCTGTTTTATCCATGGACTCATGAATATGCATGTCCCTCAATATTCATTACATATTTGAATTTCTCACATGAATATGTCAGTGAATTTAATTATTCTGCTTCCAGCCTGGTACCTTAGATATACTTCTGCAGGGCAAAAAGCGCTACCATCTCTCCAAACTTCAGAATAGGCAAGTTTCTTTCCTCTATCACATCCGTATATCCACAGTAGTTCTAGGTCAACACTAGTATGCCAAAAATTACAGTCAGTTTCATCTCATACTCTCCTTGCATAATTATGCTCTCTGCTAAAAATAATAGTAATGGATTGAATCATTAATCTTCAAAAGAGAAATTGGTTTCACCCAGGGCAGAAAGTAAATTCTCTAATCTTTCTTATAGGCCATGCTTTTATGCTAGGTATTAACTGCTTCAGTTTTTTGGTTGCCAGAAATATTGCAATATACAACAATCCACCCAACCGAAGAGATAAGACAATCATTCCCCTTGAGCCATATAGCTTGAACTGTCCCCCCCAGACACAATCTCATGAAGGTGAACAGATAAACAGTGTATTTTTCTCATAACTTTTTACCCTCCACTGTTATTTTCTCTCTGAAGCATATGCTTGCCACAGAAACTTCATGGCTCTCCTACTGTGTCATTTGGGACACATCATCTTAGCTGTACATTAGTCAACTTCTGTTAGTCTCTCCAACCTGAAGATAACTGTCTCACAGGGAAAGAACTCAATGGCAAACAAAGCCAGAATTAAAGCTGAATCTCGATCAAATCTTATGTGATACTGGGTTTAGAGTGCAAAGCACAATCTGACATCTCTCTTAGTGTTCCACTAAATACAAATCTGAATATCAGAAAAAACAGCCAAGCAGAGGAATACATCACCAGCTGACTTCTTGCAGATCAAATAGCTGCTATCAGGGACTATGACAGACGAGAAGCCAAAAAGCTCACAGGCAAATGAAGAATCTCTCTGTCACCATTTATCCCCTTTCTAGGGCCTAATGAACTCCAAGCCACACTTAAAGCAGTACCCACAAAATCTAGGTCTCACATCCATATACAGCCTGAATGCAGCAGCAGCACAGCTAGAGGGTATGACAGTTCATTAAAGCCCAGCTGCTGGGTTTAGAGTGTTTTAAGAAGGAGGCTCAAGGGCTAAAAGGAGAAAGAAGAAACACACTAAGAAAAGCCAAAGAGAAGAGAATGACAAACGTTCTCCTGGGACTAAAAGGCAACCTTTCCCAAACCACAGGGGTTTAGATGAAGCTTTATTTGCATGTAAGACGGCAGGAGTCTGAAGGCCCTTGCCTCTCTTGAATTTATTTCTTCTAGGGAGTTACCTGTGTTGTCCGAGTTATGTCAGCACAGGAAAAGCAGGACAGGCCAATGAAGACTGTCCCCAGCTCACCTTGACACTAGATGAGAAGGTAGCTCTGCCAACCAGCAATATCCCCCTTTACTTCCCAGGCCTGAGGACATCACTGGAGAGAAAGACCAGTTCCTCTGCTGACTGCTCTACAATTGTGGCAACAAACCCCTTAAAAGGTCCTGCTCAAGGTGGTGGTTCAGAGGATAATAAAGCACTGAGCCAATCAGCAGGAAACCCCCCAGCACCAATCCCTGGCACTGGGGAGGACAGAACTGAAGCACAACACCTGTGAAAGTGGGGAGGGAGGCTTAGAAGATATCCTGAGGCCTGTTAATACCAAAACCAGTCCAGGTTGTGCCATTAAAGCTCAGGAGTACCCATAAGTGTCGCATAGGCTTTCAGACAAGGCAGGTGCCAAAAAGGAGACAGCATGAGCTCCTTGCACTTGTCCTTGGTTTTCTTTGCATTATAATTAAATAACCCAGGATATTTACTCGCCTCCACAGGAGAAATGGTGATGGGTACATCCATAAAACACTAACAGAGAAACAGCATACAAACCTAAGGGTGCATGAATTGTACTGACAAGTACTGAATGCTGTTTTAACAATTTTGGAGACTGTTAAGTAATACAAAATGCCTATAGAGAGGTTCAGATTATTTTAGGCCTCTTCCTTCTGATCCCTTTCTGTCCTTTTCTACTCTGATCTCACCTTTTTCAAGTCAGCCATTTCTTACACAGTTTGCGTGGCGTGGGGGATGTTCTGCTCAAAGACTAAAGTTAACAATATAACAGGGATATAGCAAGCAGTAAAATGCAAGTCGTGGTGTGAAACTGCTGCCTAATTTGCAACTTAACAGTAGAAATAATCAGAGCCTACCATCACACAGGAAATTTGGTAAGCTTTTACACTTTGCTGATCTGCCATACCTTCAAAACAATATTCCCAGTTAATAAAGCTCATTTGAACAACACTAGCTAACAGCATCTTGTGAGCCTAGATCTGGGATTAAGAGATGAGGCAAACTGGAAACTCCAACCATTGCAATCTTGTAGCACAAATGAGATGCACTTTCACACACAGCGAGTCAATATGCCCCTTTTTTCTTTAGCACACTGTGCCCACGCAGAAAGAAAATGACTTCAGGCTCTTTCCAGTGACCTTGAGTGATAAGCGTTTCCACCAGGACAGAGGATCAAAATCATTAGAACTCCTCATTCATTCCACCCCATCTTGCAAAAACTATTTGCACGCCCTCAAAGAAGTAACAATGTTGAAAGCAAAAATGTCAAGAGACAGATCCATCTCCTGACTTGAAGGACTTCTCAGAACAATGAACAGAGTCCGCGTCTGGAACATCTGCTCCTCCCTGAAAAAGGGTTGCTAGATCTTCCGGGGCAGCTCTCCTAAAGTACTTTGGTCGCTGCCCTAATACTTGGAATAGCAGTCTGAGCAGGGCGCTTCTCACAACTCTAGCCAGTTAGCATCTGTTCCCTGTGATTGTGACTGGATGTCTCATGAAGACAACTAGGCTTTTTCTTAAGGGAAAAAATGCAAACCAGTAATTCAGTGTGACGACCCCATCAAAATGATGAAATGAATAATAGTATTAAAACTTCACACAATGACTGTTTTTAATAACATGGGAGTTAGGGAATAATGTTAAATGTTTCAATTCAAAGACCTGGTTTCCTGTGTTGGCACCAGGGCAAACACTAAATGTTCATATATCAAACATTTTTACATCTTCATTTTAAAGAGAAATTAGGAGACAGCTACACTTAATCTGAAATAACATCCCGTTCCTGTACATGTGAACACACACAGGGCACATTTCCACACACAGGGTGCATTTCCGACAGAAACTCCCTGTGCTTTCAGTGTGCCCTCAAGGACTTCTCCATTTGCTCAGATTCACTTAAGTCTCAGCTACGCTGCAGCAGCTGACAGGTTTTCAGCGTACAGACACAGCTCAAACAAATGTATCTTCAAAGAATGGTGAAAGGTGGTGTTAGAAATGAACACCTACTCTTGTCCTGTGTTCCTCAACCTAACAAACACATCTCCAAGGTCAGAAGCTTACAGCAGAACATATCAAAAGCACTGGCTGTATGAATTATAGCATTCATTTACCTGAGCAGTTCTAACTATCTGGGTATACACTCCAGAGAGAGAACAAGTTAGGTTACTCTAAACACGTTCACTGTGGATTAAGCTAATGCAGTCTTCTTCCAAACTAGGTTGGCTAAGAATACAAAGTTACAGACCTCAACTGATGAGTAGGAACTCTTATTGTAATGCATTGCAGCTCAATCACCTCATCATAGTTTCTAGCTCTCTGCAACTAAACTACCAAATCCAATTTCAAACTCTGGTTAATAGGAACGCACCCAAATAGAAAGGCATACCCAAACAAGAGGGTGGTTTGGCCATGAAGTGTTAATGTACTAGCTGATCCCTATCCCTACAGTTTGTAGTAATGTGGACTTCAGAACGTTCAACTGCTAATGCAGAATAAATCTTTCAGGGTCAGTCCCCAGTGAATAAAGAGTTTCCAACAAAATCTGACAGCTGTTCAAAGCCTGTATGAATAAAAAGAGAACTTAAATCTGAAACTCCATGAGCAAGCATCCCCATTGTTCAACTCAGTCCTCAAAACCTTATTTCTGCACACCCAAACAGCAAGAACCAGGAAAATGGTAGCTACAGAGGGAGAAGGATCTCCACCATGGCCCCTCTCTATGAGGCCAGAGCTCTAGAGCAGCACAGGCGATCAGGATTTACAGAGTCCACACAGTACCTCATAGGTGGGCAGAACTTCTTTTCCATGACATTTAACTTGGCACATCTCACCTGCATAAGGCATTTCTACATGAAAAAGAAGCAAGATACAGGAAAAGATTTTGCAGTTGGATTAGGGGTAAGAGTGACGAGTACTAACTCTCAGCTGATGTACGTACACCCAAAAACCATATCCAAAACTCTTCCCAAAAGGGGGAATTTTGGGTCTTGTAGGGTGTGACTCTCCAAGGCTTGGCAAAGCCACTTACAACCTCACCAAAGTTCAATATGACTATGAGTGTTTACAAGCACAAGGACTAGGCCAAATTGAAAATGTAAATATTTGGATTCAGTTCCCCAAACTTGCCTCTATCTGCACTGCCAACTAAATCCCAACTGGAGACCAAAAAATCTGAGAAGCAACAGTTGCACACACTTTACAGCACAGAGAGAAAACTAACACACATAGCACTCAGCACTGGGGGGGGGGGGGGGGGGGGGGGGGCGGAAAAAAGGGGAAAAAAAAGGTAATTCATAATCTAAACTGAATTTATGTTAAACAAGATATCAATGAAGTTTGGACTGAAACTCAACTTGACCCAGCTATCATTTGAAAGCCTGATCAGTCCAGATGTTGGTCCTCTGCCCTGCAAGAGACTGGGTTACATTAACCATACGTAGATGACATGATGGATCTAGCACACAGTGGTAACTTTGACCTAAACCACATTCTCTTAAGCCATCAAAAGCAAGTACTTCTATTTTCCAGGCAGATGAGTTGAGGGAAGTCTTCTCTGGATGCAAAGTAATTTATTTAGCAACCTCAGTCCTGTATTCAGAATTGATTTAGGATCCCAAATCACCTTGAGTTCTCAACACCCATGCTTGCTTGCCTTTTTTTTTTTTTTTTTTTTTAAAAAAAGTTTTACTCCAGTTCTTTTAGCTATAGATAAGGATGGCAGTCAGGGATCCATTCAAGAGAGTTGTGACATATACCGTATTCTCAGCTGCCAGTTCCCAGCTCTTCTCAGAAAGCATGAAATGCCTTTCAGTCCTACATCTCCATTTCAGACACTGGAGGGAATCAGAAAGGCAAGCGTCTCACCAAGACCAGGATTTTATATTTTTTTTGTATGATAAGAATTTGGGCCTCCTTACTCCCACTACTGTAAGCTAACAAAAAGTCCACCCTCTTCCTCTCCAGTTAAATGGGAAAAGTACAAATCTGGTTCTTTAGCTTTATTCAACTGTGGGAAACTTGGTTTTGCTCTCCAGTTAAAAGCAGGCTCTTCAGTGCACTTCACAGTGACCTCTTCACAAGGGGCTAGTATCATTTCTTTAAATGCCCCTACACTAAAAATAGTTCTGCTTCCTAAACATGAGTGCTTAGCAGTTCCAGGCATTCTGAGATCTTGCATACCACTTTATTTTTTTAAAACTGGCAACATTTATTTAACCAGCAATTAAAAAAAGGAGGCCCAGCCGCCCCAGTGATTCTTCCCAGAGGGTCTTAGATGTTTATGAAACACAATGAAAACAATAAAGTGGATAAAATCATGCTATTCCATCAAGTCCTTGGCAAGACTTCCCAACCAAGAATAAATTGGCATGGTACGTTACAGTCAACAGATTACACAATGGTTTAGAGGGTCACCAATAATAAGGGGTCACATGCTCCTTAAAGAGCTACAGTATATGTTAAAAGTCACTTGCTTAAAGGGAAATGGCAATGCTTGGTCCTGAGTTCCTTGGAGCAGCCACAAATTCTGGCAGCCAGAGCACAAGCGTGCTGTAGGGGTAGGAGAGGACAGAAGGCGCCTCTCCTCCCCAGCGCCAGGAGGGGCAGTGACTGCACTAAGCGAGCTGGCTGGGGCAGTTTAGCACCCTGAAGGGAGCAGAAGAAAGCCAGGCCAGGCTGGACTCTCTTATTTCTGCATATGAGAGGAGAATGCACGCTATATGCTTTTAGGACCAGGACAGTCTCCATATCCCGGTGAGGCCCAGCACCACCCATCCTATCACCTCTTCCCAAGGAGCCCTGCTCCTCACTTCTCCATACTCTCAGAGGAAACTGGTTCCACTCCAGAAGCAAGATGGCAGTTCCCTGTCAGTCTAGTCACTCTTAACAGTATATAGCGTGTAGCTAGCCTTAAAAGGTGGTCAGCTATACTCTTAGGTAACTTGATAAAGTAGTCATAATTCCTTAAATGTGTTTCAGTTTTCCTTTAAATAACTAATCTTAAAGCAAGAGGGAAATGATTGGTCAAAGCCATAAATCTTACTCTCACCTGTCAACCTGGTAACAGATTTCCACTGTGCCACCTGCATAACCTGACCATCAAAATGAAAGTTAAATATTTACATTCCTAAAACATACATGATTTTTTCAAATCTCACCTTAAATGCAAGATACTTCTACCTTTTCTCTGTTAACTTACCCTTCCACTACATGGAATATTTTCATCTACTGACTATATATTAATCATATATAAAGAAAACATCATCAAGTCTTAAAAGCAAATCAACCTCACTTCAATTCATCCTACTCTGCATCACCAGAAATCAGACTACAACTAACAGTTTCATCCTTTATCGTCCACAAATTTTGATCACTCTAGGTGGTTTTCACTGGATTATTCAGCATCTGGCTGAAGTTAATGACTGACTACTCAGGATAAAAATGAAAGAAAACCTATTCCCCAAAGTCAGTGCAACAGTAAAACAAGGGTGTAGAAAACACTGCTATTGACATACTCCATGCAATACTACTATGCATCCGGCTTCAATCAGCTTGACTACTAAAACTCAAAGTACATTTGAGTGATAAAACTGAAGTAAACATAAGAAGGCTCTCTCATATGTAGCCGCTACTCTTTGATTGCGGTGACCCACTGCTCCTTAGTAAAGCAAACAGCTGGTACCAAGCCAAGAGCAGTACATCTGATTTTCCCACCAAGTGAACTGCTGAAGCAGCTCCCTTAGCTCTTCAGCTAAATCTGTCTTGGGATCCTAAAGTCTTCCGCTGGAGTCCAGGTGGCCCCTCTACTCCTTTCAACACGCACGCAAACATTACAGCCGGCTGGGCAGACGATGCGAGTGGGCACTGGACGGGAAAAGAAGCGCCAGAGCCCCCCGTCTCTTTCCAGATCAGAGCCCCACACTCGGCGGGCTGGCTCCCAGCCCGGCTACAGCCAACCCGGTCCCGCCGAGGTGGTCTCCTGGGCTCCGTCCCTCCGGGATGCCCCTGCCCTCGCCACGCACCCGAGAACAAACGTCCCGCCAGGCACGGCGGTGGCACGGCGGTGGCGCGGGAGGATCGACTCCCCGCTCCGCCCGTGCGCAAGGACCCCGCGCCAACCTGCGCTGCCCCCGGGCGGGGATCGCGGGGCCGCCCCGCACCGGCGCGGCCACCGGCGGCTCCGCTGCCGCGGGGGCTCCGGGGAGCCGCAGGGCCCGGGGCGCAGCCGCAGCCGCGCATCCCCGGCCCGCCCCACTCCGCTCCCGGGAGGCGGGCGGCTCGCAGGGCGCGGGCACGGCGAGCCGGAGCACGGTCAATCGTTTTTCCCCCCAGCCCCGCTCCCCTGCCCGCGTCCCCAGAGGCGACCACCGGCCCGGCGGCGCCGCTCCCCGGCCCTTACCGAGGCGCGCCGGGATGCGCTCCCTCCGCTGGACGCCCGCAGCCCCCGTCCCGCAGCCCGGGCGGTTGTAGCTTTTTTGGAGGAGCTGGGAAGAGGGAGAGAAAGAAAGGGGGGAGGGAAGGGGGAGGGAAGGGACTGAAATCGAGGGAGAGAGAAGTATGCAAAGGCAGGAAGTGGAGACGGCCACGGCCAGTGCGGGAGATTAATGGGAACCAGTCACCCGGCAGCCAACAAAGAAACCTGCTCCCCCAGCGCAGCCAGGGCCGGGCTCCAGCCCCGCCGCGGCCGGGCAGCCCCGGGCGGCCGAGCCACCGCTCCGGTCGGCAGCGCTCGGCCCCGGCTCCGCGGAGGGGTGGGCGCCGCGCCCCCCCCCCCCGGCCCCAAACCCGGGTCCTGGCCAGGCGGGAGGGAGGGGAGCAGCCTACCGGGGCTGCGCCGGGCCGCGGGGAGATGCGATGGGCAGAGGAGGAGGAGGGGAGAACTGCCAACCGTCCTCCTCCCTCTACCCCAGAGGAGCGATACGGCTTATTTTTTATTTAAAAAACTACGAGTGCTGGGCTCCTCTCCACGCGGAGCCGCTTGCGGGGAAGAAAGGAAGGAAGGAGGAGAGCAGCGGCGCGCTTCCTGCGCCCGGCGCCGAGCAGATGGTTTCCATCAGGGTGCCGGGGATGGGCGAGCCCCCGGGACGGCGGGCGCCCGCGCTTTCCCAGCTCCCCGGGGTAGCTCCGTTGTAACAGTACCTGTGTAGAAAGAGGGAGGCAGCGGTACGCCTCTGAACTTCATTCCGGGTACCTTGGACCAGATCCAGCCTACTAGGACCAGCTGCTGACGGCAGTTTTGTAACGCCCTGCTCGCTCGGAGGAGCCCACTCGGGGGGACGCTGCAGGCCAGGGTGCCCGCAGGCCAGCGCACAGGGCAGCGCATGTACTGGAGGGTGAGGAAGGTCTCTACCTGGCACAAGCCATCAAGCACACAGGCCACAAACAGCATCATGAGGGCCAGCTCCATGCCACGCCTGTCCACGTGCTTCTGCTGGTTCGAGAGAGGAGAAACCCGCACAAGACGTTTGATATAAAAACCATACAAAAGAGGCAGGATCCTAGCTGTTAGCAAGACCATGATCACTGCAAAATACAAAGACTGGACCTAAATCTTGAAGTGTTATGTAAGCATTTATAAAACAAGTCACTTCACAATATATTAACCAAATGATAATAGGAATGGAAGAAAAATAAAGCGAAGAGCGACACGTATTCTGCAACTAGAAATACAAATTCCAGCATTCACCTTTTCTGAAGTTTAAACACATGCTTACTTTCTTGCCATTGAATGAAATGGAACCAAAATGGCGCTCGGTGTTAGGCAAATGCTTTCCTACACAGGGATACTTCTCAACCCAGAGCTGAGTACTCAGAATAAACTATTCTTGGCTTTGCCGCCTCTTCAACAAAATAAGATACATTGTCTTGAGATATTCTTATCCATCATCCCACACAACAAGGATATCTGGTGTAAATGTCCAGCATTTCACAAACCTCCATCATATTTCAAAAGAGTGAATGTACAGGAAATAAGGGTAACTCTCATCTGGAGTCTGATGTGAATGTGTGTTTCAAAGCAAAAGCTATTTCAGCTGTCAGCCTTCTTGGGACAGATGTATTTACTCAGCTGCAAAAAGGAGTACTGTGTGACCGAACTTCAAAAAATGGTGGGAGTTTAAATTTCAACACACAAGGAATAATTTACCTCCTGAACAACAAGCTACCACTACAAGTACCTGGCAGGAACATAAAATGAATACAATTTTCTTTCCCCATTATGAAAACTACATAGGAGGGTCTTTTCAAGTATATTTCACAAGCACAGCAAGATAACAAACCCATCCGCCTCTCCAGGAGACTAATGATAACAAGGAATGATGCTTGAAGAAAGATGCTCAACTTCCAGTTAAGCAGCAAGCAGTCTGCTCTGGCTGCTTCTCCAGCACATCAAGCAATCACCTCAAACATGCTAACACTGCTTTCATCAAATATTATTTTTCTCCCCATTTAGTCCCCCAGACCTCAAGCACCCCAGCAACTGCCTAAATTTTTCTTTGAGTACAAGACACCCAAGCTAAAGTTAAGATGCATTTGAACAGTGAATTGGGGCCTTCAATGTGTTTTAATCAACAAGCAGCCTGTGAAGGGCATGTTTATTACAGTAGCTGGCTGCTGCTCTGCTTAAGCAACTGAAAGATGATACTAAAATGTGAACTGTGACAGTACTATTTTTCTTGTTTGCCAAAGAGATTACAGCTAGCAAAGCTACACAACCAAGAATGAAAGACTTGAAAAATCAGGGCCTACTTGTTAACCGTGGCCATACTGCAAGAAAGTTTCTGTGCTTATTTTGCTCTTCTTACTGTCACCTCGGTGCAAACGAGGTTAGCAAAGCCAGAGGGGCTCTAATTTACATGTAGCCACGGTGACTTTCCAAGTCTGGTAGCTCTGAGCAGGGACCGCAGCCTCAGGCCTCATGCATACGCGCTGTCCTGCTGGAAACCCCTCCTGGGCCAGAAGCAGCTTCCAGGGAGCAAATTATCTTGTTTGGTAAATCTTGCTTGCAGTAGGCCAAAACACCTTCTGCTTTCTTTTCACTAACCAAAGTGAAAGGGCTTTCTTTTGGAGAGCAGGCACTCTGTCCCCTCACCGATACCTGTTTCACTCAGCCAACCGTCACTACGTACCAGAACTGTTATTTTGTACCTCGTAAGTTTAAAGCAAACCCGGGAGTACCGCTTTCCACTAGAGACCGCGGGGCGAAGCTGCCCGGGCACGCCGGGGCTCAGCACCCCGCAGCTGCTCTGGGCTCCTCCCCGCTGCCGCCCGACGGGAGCAGCCGCGGAGCTGCACCCGGGCGCCTCACGGACTCGTCGTTACCGGGAGCGGCGCCCCTGAGGGAAGCTCAGAGACGGACGCCCCTCCCCCGCCCGGGGCGGCGGCTTTACCGCAGGGCAGGGGGCAGGCCCGCCCCACAGTGGTGGTGTGAGGGGAAAACGCAGCCCCCCGACCTCTCGGCGGGACCGGGCGCGCGGCGGGATCTGCCCCGGAGCTACCGGGCGGGGCGGGGCAGCGCAGGACCGGCGGGGCGGTGGCGCCCCCTAACGGCAGCGGCGTAGGGGGGAGCGGGGCGGCCGCGCATGCGCACTGTGGCGGCGCGGCGGCAGGATGGAGCGGGCGCGCGCGGGGCGGACGGCGGGGCTGGCGCGCGACGTGCTGGAGCGGGCGCGGCGGCGGCCGGTGGGACGGCTCCCGGCCTCGGGCCCGGTCAGTGCGGCGGGCGGCGGCGGGCCGGCTCCCGGCCTCGGGCCCGGTCAGCGCGGCGGGCGGCGGCAAGGCGGGGCGGCGGCGGAGGCAGAAATGCAGCAGGATGAATAGGAAGTGCCGAGGGGCCGCGTCCTTAACTGGTGGCGGGATCGCTCGTGTCCGTGAGAGGCCTAGTGTGTGTGTATCCGTGTGTGTGCGGGGAGCTGGGCCGGATGTGTGCGTTAACGAGCCAGAGGCATTTTAAAGTACATCGCGCGGTTTCACACTTGGCTGCTTCCCCTGCGTTTTATCTGGTCAAGGCCAGCGTGAAGCGGCCGAGGGCACTTACAGCTCCATTACCGGTGCTTTGCAGGACGGCGGGGCGAGGCTGCCGCTCCACCGGTGAGCTCTTGGCTGCGGCAGGTGCCCCGGCCGTGCCTGGTGCATGTCGGGGGCGTTGGAAGGCCGGTGGGCGCGCTGCAGCGGGGCCGCACGGGACTTTCACCCCCGGGACAGCCTCCAGCACTAGCGAGTATTTTGCTGTTTAAAGTTGACAGTTTCTACCTCTAAACGACTAGCACCACATTATGAGTTAGAAAAATTTTCTTTAATTGCAGGAAGAAGATTCAGAACGTCTTAGTGCAGCATTCACTTCACTCGTGAACTTGATGAATCAAGCCACAAAGGAATGCGAGGTGAGGTTTTAACCCCAGGCCCGTGCAAAGGAGAATGTTTATGATGTGCTTGGCAGAGGCCTGTTTGCGCTACTTTTGCTAAAACTGCAGAAATTAGACTTCAGTTTTGCTCATTGCACAGCAAGAGCTTAGCCAGTGAGCCTGTGATGCCAGCCTAGATTAAGAAATTTGGGGCATTTGCCATCATGTGGTAGTTACATGGTACATTTCACCAGTGTTACCCTGAGTTGATAAGCACCACTATCAGTGTTTTCCATAGACAGTACCAGTACGGATTTTAACAGAGGGTTCCTCCGCTTCTTGGTGGAAAGGCAATACGGTTAGAGAGACAGAAATGTCAGATGACATCACAAATTACATTGTGTCAGCCACTGCAGGCAGGGTTGTCAGGTGTCACAATGTACAGAGTTGTTTCCAGTGCTGGTGGGTACCTCTGCACCTCTGCTGTGAAGTAGCTTTACAACAGAGTTAACCCTTGGTTTTCATCATGCCACCATGAGCTGTTTATGCTGGCTGATAGAGTCGGTATGCTCTGGGTGGCAGAAGTAAGGGAGAGTCTGAATCTCAAGCAAAGAGATTGCTGTGTGTCACACATTTGCTCTGAATTTAGAGTTAACCATCCCCCGTGTTGTTTAAGCAAACTGGATTTGGGAAGTTGCTACTGGATAAGGAGTGTGTGCTCAGTTCTGAGCAGCACCACATCTTTATTTGTGATAAGTAGAAATGGAGAGGTATGGCACACAGATGCACAGCTCCACAGCTTTCATGTTGGCTCTGGCTGCTGGGTGTCGTTACTCTGCAGGGTATGATCATCTCTGCAGCTCGTCCTTGTGAATGAAGCCCTGCAGCCCGACTACTGCATTATAGTCTCTGAAAACTCCCATCACAGTTTACATCATCTATGCCCTTCAGAATCAGTTATCATAATGCAGCAGGGAGCTCCTCGTCTACAGAGTTAATAACAGAGGCTAAGTCTTCAATTAAGTTAAACAGTAGTTCAACACACAACAGCTGATTAGCTCTTAAGCAACTCCTTTATCATTTCAAAGCACTACATACACAGTAACCAGTTAATCCTAAAACAACTCTAGCAGAATAGTTTTACACAAGATGAAACAAAAATGTAACTGTGTATAGAGATTCATCCTCTGTCCTGTTAGTATTAGAGTTTGAACAAGCAGTGGGTGGCTTCCACAGTTATGCATCAGCCAAGACAATACTGTTTCAGCCATCTTCTGTAGAGAAGAGTCATAAAAGGTGAGGGAGGGGGGAATTTTCAGACCTACAAGTTCATGGGTAAAGTTTACAAAGTGCAAATAAAAATCCACAGCCAAATACAACCATTTAGGCAAATGATTAAAATTATGATTTGAGTTCTTTAGAGTTACTAAGGGACTAAAGTTTACCCATATTTCTTACCAAAAGTTTGATTTCATTTATTTGCTCAGTGACATCACGTAAAAGGATCCAGCTCACCTGTGATACAAAGATGCTCTGTGAAGCATTATGCAATAGGTCAGAGTATTTCATGTATTTTGGGACATAGCTTCACAGTAAACCACAATACAAGCAACCAGATCTGTTGATGTGTGCATAACCTCAAAGAATAAAGCACAGCAGTAGATTTGGAAATAAGAATTGCTATTGGCCTTACTTTTGTTAAGTTTAGTCTTGACAGTCAGAGACAAGGAAAATAGAAGTGAAATTAAATAGATATTTTGGAACCTTCTGGTCCCCGTGATCGAAAAGGTAACTCTGGGAGGAGTTCTCTGGTGACAGCAGATGGCAGCAGAGCTGTACTCAAATATTTAATCTGCAGTGGGGAAGATTCAAGTACCTTTACTGTGGAGCCAGAAAAGGGCTGCTGTGGGCTTAAATACAATTCTCAAAACTGCTATGCTACTGGTGCCAGCCTTGAAGACACTTCAGCTTCTTTACCAACTCATTTTTTAGTATTAACATGTTCTGCTTTTAGAGCACTGCTCCTGCCCATGCCCTGCAGAACCAGTCTTCACTGGCTAGGTTGCAAAGCACCTAGCTTGCATACACATCCACCAGAGCATTTCTTCCTGACCAGGTAGATGTTTCCAGAGCATTCCTCCTGATATTTTCATGAATTCAGTCCTGAGGTGTTGGAGTCCCTATGTATTGTGTCAGGAGACAGGCATCTAAAACCACGGCTGACAGTTTTGTACCAGAACGCAGATGTCCTGTGCACATCCAGGCATTGTTTTCATCCTCACACAAGAACAAACCAGCCAGTTAATACAGAAGGTCAATAGCTGTGCAGTTCCACTTTTAATTGTAAATCCACAGTAGTTGTGAGCATGGCTTTGATGCTTCTCTCCATAATATTCTGTTTCTATCGTTGTCCAGAAGTACTATAGCTTCATGGCAGCCTCTAGATGCAAAGAGCATGAAATCAAACACATCTGCAGATACCATGGCAGGCAAGCAGAGGAAAGAGAGCTGGAGTCCTCTGAAGAGGAGGAAGTAAGTAGGTGGTTTTGGTTTTGATTAAAGGTTATTCTGTCCCTCACCACGGGACAGTTGTTACCTATCTAGTGTCTGTGACACTCGCTTACACTGATGTATGTGGTTTGACATCATAGGCATGTGAACACCTGGACTGATCCAAGTCTTCTGTTGCAGGGTCAGGGGGGAGGCAGAGTAACTTCTGGTGGCACCAATCAGTATCATACCAGTCCTTCTGTGGAGGGGAAAATTTCATGTACATAAAGCATCCTTCTTTCGGGGGCTGAATTTGCCTTTGTGTTGTATCATTAGAAAACAGTATATTTTTCTTTACAGAGAACTGAAGCCTCTGTAGCACCCAGTCAAGCTAAAACTTGCCAGCAACATGTAAGTTTATAGGATACTTTGTTTTTAAATTGAGATATAGCATTTCTTTATCATTTTGCATCAAACTGGTTAAAATTTGTGATCGGGTATGGAGACTTTGTGACGGCACAGAAGATTTACCACTGGTGCATTCACAATCCTAACGTATGTATAGGTGGGCATACAGAGACTTGCACAATTAATTACAAACCAGATTGTGTCATTCTGGCACATAACCAGTTAAGAGTCTACTTCATATTTTGGACTGGTACAGAATGTCAAACACCGTGATTAATCTTTAGGCTCTTGTGAATTGCATCAGCAGCAATAATCCAGCAGTTCTCCAGTCTCACCTCATTTGTGCTCCTGACACTCCCTGTGCTGAGGAAAGGCATGCAGCAAGGCACGCAGCAGTTGCTTAGCCAGTTATGCTTGGCCCTCTTACAGTCTCTCTGAAGACTTCTGTTCTTCAAGGAAAAGAAAACTTTTTTTATTTTTCAAAGCCTAACACCTCACCAAATCAATTTCGGGAACTTCTAAGTCACAAAAGATGAGAAACATGGAATCTGTACCACAGTACAAATTAGGCAGAGCACCCTTGTTGTATGGATGTTTTCCAGGTTTATGTTCAAAACCATTTAGGTTGGTAACTTTCAGTTCTGTGAGGCAGAGATTACAGCATGTTGATTATTTCCATTGATTGAAATATTAGATGAAATACTTTGAGTATAGCACTTGCTAATTTTTGCACTGACAGAAATGTTTTACAGTTTTGTCCATGCTGCCTGTATATTTTGAAAAATGTTAGTACATTTATCTAGCTGAAATGTAATTTTTTTTTATCCAAATTCAAAATTTTTATTTCTGTGGGAAATCTAAGATGACTAAATAGTAATGAAACTTGTTTTTTTTCCCCCTAAAGACCAGACAAGCTTCCGAAGACATCTACATTGAAGTTTCTCCTGGCACCTATTCTGTCACAGCAACCTCAGAGGACATGGTGCAACAAACCCATGTGGTAGATGTCAATGCAGGACAAAGTGTTAATTTAACTTTTGTTCTATGATGTTTGTTGTTTCTTGGCAATCACAGGAATAAAATACGAGGCTGTTTTAATGCATGTAATGAACTATGTATATCTTTTTATTGTTAGCACTTTAATAGTATCCTCCTCTTTGGGACTCCCTTTTTATGCCTGTACATTTTTTTTCTACTTAATGCAATTATATGCAGCCCACTTTGTACACTGATTTTATAAATATTTGTACATTGTATGCCTTAGATCCAATTATGTGACTGTGTAATTCCAGGTTTTTATGCTTTTAACAATGAAAGATACAAATCAGTGGAATAAAATACATAATTTAGTCTTTGTGATGGCAGCTTCTTTTATATTATCCTCAGACAGAACATCCATGTCACATTCTTGACCACAGAGAGCATGATCCATGTGGTATAAATATGGATGTACATGAGCTTCTGTGGGCTGGCACTGATTTTAGAGCAGCTGACTCACAACACATCTCTGCTATCTGTACTTTTATTATTCTGATAAAGAAATAAAATGCCAGTGAAATTCACTGTCTAGGACCCCAACTCAGGAAGGTGCTTGAATGTGTGTCCCATGTTCAGTATAGGCACACAAAGCATTACCCCTTCGAGTCCTGTCTCTTTGCAGGCTCTTACCTGGGCTAAACACCAGCTAGCTGCCTTTGTCAGGGGGCAGTCAGGTACTCTGAATTATCTCCTGTTTCCTGCAGGGGAAAAGTACCACTGAGCAACTTCCCGCTGCAGCTTATGGCCAAGCTCATGCCCTTTAAACATGAGCAGTTCCACTAATGAGACTCCCTGGATACTTAACTCTCCTGAAGGATCAGATTCCACAGTTCAAATTAATGATATGACATATATATGTATCTGTAATCTTTTTGTAGCTGATGGTATTAATGTTTCAGTTAATTTTCATGGGACTATAAAATTCAGCGACTTCAATGCTGGATCTCTAAGCATTTTGTTGTTTGTATGTACAGTAGCAGGTCCTTTACCCTCTGCCTACTTTCTCTTCCACTTTAATCCTAAAAAAATACTTTCAGCTGCCAACTTGTATTGTTTCTCCATTCCTTCTGGCTTTCTGCAAAAAGAAATCACTATGCTGAATTCCTCTGGCTGACCCCAGAGAACTGTAGACAAATTGGAGGTTTATTAGACCCTTGCTGTGCATCTGTTCAGGCTTTTAGTCCTCATACTAGTTTACCTGATCTCTCCAGAATTTTAAAGTCAAGTCCAAATAATTAGGAATTTAATATAACACCTTGGAGTAAAGAATAAGGATGCTGAAATTTGATGTGCGTGGAAATAAGAGTTTCTCAGTTATTAAAGTTATAAGTTATCCATAAAGATATTCTACAGAGACAGTACCTAAATCAGAACTTGATTTGTTTAATAAATGTAACACTGATATAGTATAAGCAGTTTACCTGAAATTTCAGCTTCTGAACTTCATCAGTTGCACATTTATTGAATTCTGTTTGATAATGTGTCTCTGGTTTGTTGCAAATGAGCTCTTTGCCATTTTTTCTGTCCTATTCTGACATGGTTGAGTTTATCATCTTCTATGCAAGTTGCTTTAGGTTTATCATCTGACACTGTATTCTTTCTTTCTGTTTTAGATCTTTGTTTTTCTGATGCTGTAAAACCTTCCTGGAGGAGAGAAAACAAATCCCTTGGAAGTCTACTCTAAAAGAAAGCATCAGTGCCCTTGTAACTGCTGCTTTCCTGGCTGTAAGATAGGCACCTCTGCCTCACTTAGCTTTAATAATGGTAATTGTTTCTGTGCTAGTACAAGCTTTACTGTTGAAACACAGAAGTGTACAGTAAGACTGAAGGATTTTCAAAAACTGTTAGGCTTTGACCAAAACCTTTGCTCCTTTAGAAGTTAGGGGGATTTTTGGTGAATACAGTGGGAGGACATTAGCTCCACAGAGAGCACCTCCAAGAAGCCTGGTCTCTACCTTCACTTCTTTGTGGCAAGTTATTTCTGATGAAGTCTGTATTATATAACTGCTTCAGCTATCTCAAGAAGTAGCAATGTACCTTCTAGGTTTAAAAACAACAAGGGCTGTTTTACAGGAATAAAAGTATGTCATTATACTCTGTATTACCACATTGCATCCACTGCTGTGATTCATGCTGCCAGTTTGAGGCTAGAATGAAACCACTCTGGTTTCTTTTTAGTTTTTTCAAAAGGCAAAGCATGTCACTTCAGTGCACAGCTGTGACACCTGCTAATATACAGCAGGGAGCTCCATACTGACCTCTTCCATTTCACCAAGTAGCTTCAGCCCTTTTTTAGGGTTCTGGAATTTTTGTTTTGTTTTAGTGAAGTTTCCTGCCTATCACAAAACTGGTGGATGGCCTTAGCAAGCAGTTAGAAACAACGTATTTTTCTAGCCAACTTCTAGACCATTACTGAGAATATTTCTTCCATTCAAACAAACCGCATGCTTACATAAATACAGCGTTAATACAGATTACCTTACCCCCAGTGATGGCTTGAAATCTTGGTCTCTGAACATTTCTTTCATTGTGAGTTGCCCTCTGGGGGATTGCTCAATGGTTTCAGACACCGCGCTCCAATTACTCGGGGCAACACAGGACATGTCCCCAACAGAGATGGCTTTGGATTCCGGCTTGCCCTTCCTACATGTGCTGCTGCAACTGCCCAGTCCTGGGAAGGAGTAACATTGTGTCTAAGAGTGAAACCAGAACTGAAATGGAGACACATTCATTTCAGAAGAGAGGAAAATGCACTTTAAGCCTGAAATGAATTCTTTTGGGTTATTCTGCATGCACTAGCTACAAAGGTTAATGAAGATCTTACCATCATAAAAAGTGTAGGAAAATGATGGGGAACAGACTCAGAGGGATATCTATGCTTCCAAATGAAATTAGTTCTAGTAGTTTTCCATTGGATGAGTTGCCAAAAGAAGAGCTAGCATGCAAGATGAGGGAGGAGAAACGTTGGGGAGGGGGAAATATTGTATCAGAGACTGATATGCAAATTCACAGTATCTATACCAATAAACTACAGGCAAAGCAACTGCCCGGATGAGGGTGACCCAGAACACATTTGGGTTTTTTTCCTCTAGCTGCTGCTTCCCTGTGTGGGTGTTAAAAGGTACCTGGATTAGTGGGATGGGACTTGTGGTGGCTTCTTTTCCAATATTTCCACTCAAGTCTTGCAGAATCCTTTAGCCTGGGCTTCTCAAGACAGCTGGAACCTGTGTTAACAGCACTGTCCACCACAGTACTCTTAGTGGGGGATGGCTTCAGGTCCCACTCTGAATCAGAAGAAGGGGAAGATGCTGTCACAGCTGCTGCTGCTTCTTGTTTTGGGCCTTTCAGTTCTAGAAAGCATGGAGAGGGATCGCTGCTGGACTCTGCCTCTTCAGTTTCACTCTGAAAGACCAGAGACCTGGATGGAAGAGGCCACCAGGCATCAACACGGGGATGGCAGCAGCAGATGCACCTTACATATGCTGACAAACAGCATGTACCATCACAGTGATAGCAGAAATGTGGCCAGCAGGGTGAGCAGAGCAAGTGATGCTTGGCAAGGCTATGTACAGCACAAACAGGTATCAGGGCTGTTTTGGGACTGCAGGAAAAAGTACAAGAGTTAATGTCTGGACTTCCTCTGGGCTTCACCCTGCTGGTGAAGGGCATGTGGATCATCTCTACAATCCTCTCCCACAGGCTAGGAGGGATCCACAGAGCCACACCTCGTGGGAGTTTCACTGTCTTGTCATTCCAGAACTGGACTATAATTTCTTCATCTTCTGAGGCTGTTGAGAGAAGAAATAAGCAGCTGTAAGCAGCTGGCCTGCCTGGGCAGTGCACATACACAGATCAGGCTTTGCAGCTTTATGTACTCCTGTCAAGTGGTAGGATCAACTATCACCCCTCTCTGTAACACCTCATCATAACATCATGGAGGGTGGAATGGGCAGCCAGGACACCGTCAATGTGACAACAAGCCTGGCACCATCTTTCCTCCCAATTTGTCATCAGATGCACAAGAAAATGTTGACCAAGTAACTTTTATTGTTGCTGACAAAGTTAGCAGTAATGCTCTGAGAATAGTATTTTGATAAGTCAGTGGAGCTTGACTGTCAGACATGGAAAAATGAATGAGCTGTTGAAATCTCCTACATTTGGGTGATAAAACCACCCCCAGATGTACCATTTGGTACAAATGTGAGCTTTCAAGCACCGATGGGTGCTTCCTGAGAGCTGCCTCACTTGTATCCCTCATCAAAAGGCCAGTGCCCTTCACATGAGAGACACAGCCTTGTCCAAGCAGACAGGAAACAGCACATCCACAGACACGGAAGATGACATTTTTTACGGGTTACAACTTCCTTAGGGTCAGACTGGTGAGGTCACATGCAAATATTCATCAGCAAGTCCCATCAGCTCCTGCAAGCTTTAAGCAACACTAAACTGTGGTCTGTGCACTGGTGTTTCTCTGACAGTAGCACCATGACAAGAGTTTATCCTGACAGTCTCACTCATGTTCTGGAGCAAAGCAAGGAAGAAGGAGGTGGTATCTTTCTTACCTCGTAAGGGGTCCCTTGTCTCAATGCCCGTGAGGATGGTTCCTGGGCCATACCTGGCCATATCTGGCTCCCAGGGTGCCAGCACTTTGTCTCCAGGGAGTAAGGAGTGCTTCATGCCATTCACATATTCCAGGATGTTATCTTTTGCTGTTTTTTGCACACACACTGGAAGCCTTCCACGTGACACAAGTGGTTTGGCAAACTCTACCAGGAACATGCCTCTTTCACTCTGTTACCAGGAACAAAATAATAGTTCCTCTGAAAAACAGTCCATAATGCAACCTTCACCAGAAGGTCATTCTGTGGCTATGTGGCTAGGTCAAAACACCAAGCAAGCCTGAACAGTAGCTAAATAGTACACAGTGTTAGTCTGGCATGGACACAGCTGGTGAGGCTCACCAGAAAGCAAGCTGAGTGAAGCATATGTACAGGTTTACTGCCACTAGGACCTTTATTTTCTTCCCCAAGATAAAAAGCTATAGATAGAGTGCAACTGGATTTTACAAACCATGCCCTGTGCACCAGATAACAAGGGACACTGAAGCCATTCAGACCTGTTCTTCAGTCATGCCCAAGTCCTTCCTCATTACATACAACACTAACTCTGCTTCTTGGGGCGGGGGGAGGTTGGGAATTTTTATTTTCTTTTAAATTAAGGCCTGTCAAGAGGCTTTCCATCAACAATAAAACGAGGTACTTCCCTGTTCTTGAGAAAGAATAGGTTCTTTTTTCTGTTAAGTTTGAAGTGCTAACAAACTAATGAATTAAAGCTTTCACTAACATTTCTGAAAATACACCAAGCCATTGGTCTGTAGCTGACTCAAGCTGGAAGTGTGTACATAAAACACTAACGCTTTTCCTGTGCTATTGATGGTTATGTGTCTACACACAACAGTAGCCGGTACACTGCTCACAACAGCACTCACGCTGTCCGAGCCTGGCTCAATGCCCAGCGCCAGCAGAAGCAGAGGGCCTGCTTTTGCAAGGTGCACAACACTGCTCTCACCAGGAACTGGCAGTTTGGAGGGCACCCATCTTCTGCACAAGATGAGGATCCCTGAAACATGCTTGCTCACTCCTAGAAAGGGACTCAATGAAGAAGGCTGAGCAGAGCAAGGATCTGATCATTATTAGTTTACTGGTGCCTGAGGCTGTGCTGCATACAAAAGGCTCACCTGGCACGCCAGGCAGCAGGAGGTGAGGACAGCCTGGAATCAGACATGTCAGGAGCTTTATGAAACAACATAACCAGCAGCATCAGCTGTCCTGGTGAACTGTTCTCCAATTCATGCACCAGCTGAAATCAGAACTGCTACACTAAACTCATGTGGTTCATGAGGACTGCTGGTGGACTGGACACCCTGTTACACACACTCACAACTACCACACAGCAACCATCACGCACCTCTATCTCCTCTTTTACTGTACCGTGGTAATAAAATCCATCTTGTTCCCCTCTCACCAGCACAGGGACGTTGCTGTCTAAGCCCACTGATCTCCCCGATGCGCTCAGCCTCTTCCATGCTGGGCCAGGGGAGGGGAAGCAGTGGCTAATCCCCTGGCACCTTGAGAAAAAGAAAATGGGTCAGCATCAGGAGAAACAACCTCTGTAGGTCATTAAAAAAAAAAAAATCTTGTAAGATTTAAGATTTGGATCACTCCACCTCATTTTGTAGCACTCCCAGAGGCCAAAGCATGTGGGAAGAAACCAAGAAATTGTTTGTGCTGGGACAATTCCTTGCTCTTGGGGAAAAACACATCAGTGCCTGTTTCTACCCAGATTTCTTTGGTTTTGAGTTAGAGGAAGCAAGCCAGGAGTACAGTGGAATCCTGGGCCACCATCACCTGCGTTAGCACCTTTCTGTTTACATGGCAAGCCAATGCAACCCTTAAGATCAGGAGAAAGGATCCATCTCCAGCACAGAGCACAGCGTAGGTGCACTCGAGAGCGCTGTAGCTGACTGTTTACACTGGGGCATTCAGGGAACAACAGAAAAATAAACAATGAAGTTGCTGGTTGATGACAGGTTCAAGTTCAAAACAGGAAAAATAATCCCCTGTCACAAAGCATTAGAAACATTTCACAGAAGACAGCTGCTAACACAAGATGCTTTTATTTATCCAAATAATATTAAAGGAATGTTTCTTTGATAGGAGGTTTACTCAGGCTTTGCTTTTCACAATCTCCAGGGTAGCAAATCACTTTAGTTAATACCATCTAAAAAACTGCCAGTGCAGGGGAGGAGAAAGTGCAAATGATGTCCAAACTGTTAATTTATTAATCTGACACACCAGCATGTTTTATCGTATTAGATATCATGAAAAAGAACAAATCACAGACTCAAACAAGAACTTGATTTTACCTCTGGGGGGTGAGGGGCTCGGCGATCCAGGCGGGATGCACTACAAAAGAACTCCTGCAGCAGGGGTTGGCAGTAGGTACGATGCTGGAGCACAAGAACTTGTCCAGAGCTGGCATGGCACTGCAATACCTCTGAGCCATAGGCAGGAACCCCTCTGAACAAGCCATTCTTGCCAAAGCAGCCACCTGCAGGACTCAGGCGTGATCTGTTGGTAGGAGACAGACAGTGTACTGGCATTTTCCAACAAAAGCAAATGCTTTCCAGTGTACCTCAAAACTCAGTAGTTGTTATTTAGTTTTTTATTTTAAAAAAATGAATTCAAAATATCCAGAGTGGCATTTGGTCAGATGAACCCGTATCACCGACTTCAGTGATTTTTCAGTCACCCAAATCCTGACCTGGCAGAGGGACAGAAACACCCAAGGAAACTAGAAATGCTGTGAAAACACCCAGGAAAGCAATAGCTTTCACCTCCCTCCAACTTTTATTTCCCTCTCTAACATCCAGCTCTTTTCTTATACCTACACTCTCCTTTAAGCTTTCTTGTACACAGTCCCAGCCAAATCTTTATTTTACAAGCTGAGCCAGAAACTACAGCTGAAGTTGACAAGCTGAGTAAACGTGACAGTTTTTGAACATGATGTTACAGTTGCCTGTTACTTGTTTTATTTATAGTGATGTATTAAGAGGAAATATTTTGATCTTTCAGCTGTCCTGTCATGTTTTATAACAGTAGGATTATGGCTTGCCATAAGAAAGAATAAGGTGCTCAGATTTGACAAGTGATAACTATTCAGAGGCTGTCACAGTAAAATTGATGATGTGATGCTATCTCTGGTAATCTGACAAGATGTAGTAGACAAGCTTTCACTCCTTTTTTTTTTTTTTTAAATATTGCTTAGAAGTATTTAGCGTGCTTAGCGTAAAATTTATGTTCTTGAATTTCCATGCAAGTTTTAAGCACCTAATTTACTTTACAAAATACAGTTTAAGCACTCATATTACATTTAAATGTTATTTTATTTCTTATCTAAGAGATATGATCTAGGAGACCTTTTTATGAGGACTCCCAGATATACACAATTTCAGAAAACTAACACACCAAACCCAACAAGAAAAGTGGATTAACTACTGCAAAATGCATCTTAAAGTTGACAAATCAACATAATATATTCACTTATTTCGCAACTACACAAACTCCCCTATTATCAACCAAAACAAGATGGAATCTGTAATACTTTGTGAGGAAATGCAATTACCAATTCTACATTAAAGCACATTTTAAACCCATTCAGTGCTGTTACTGCTGAGAGCCAGGTCCCTCCTTTCCGTATAAAACAGGGCACTGACAAAGGCAGTTGCACAACACTGATCTATTTTCTGGATAACTCCAAGTACTTGACCACAGCAGCTTTTCAAACTTACCAGCTATTGATAACACTACATCGGGTCGATTTCGATTAAGTCCCAATGCAGAAATCTTACCCTTTTGCCTGTTTGACGCAGGAAGCCATTTGCTGCCAGTGTTTCCTAGTTGCTACGGAGATTGCCACAGTTATTACTACCAGGATCAGACATCCTGACCTTACTGGTTAAAAACCAGTGGAACATGACTAGAGAGGACAATTTGTCTGCCACGCATTCACTCAATTTTCAACTCCCTGGTGATCTACATATTGCACTAAAAGACTGTAGGGGCAAAGAAAGATCATAAGAGGGCACAGTGTCCTCTAAGCTTTCTGTCTACTACTGCAGGGCATCATACGAAGGTACGGTTCAGATTTAGAAAAAAAAGCCCATCACCACAGGGTGCGACAAATAAATTGCTCTGAAATGCAGACAGAAAGGTTGAAGCTGTGACAAACTGAGGTCAAACCGCTTTACAAACTTTCCCTTTTCACAATAAGAGGTAAGGATTAATACATTCTACCCTTTTCCTGCAAAGTGCGTATCAAAAACACATCAGAATACAATGCAGAAATCTACCTGTTAATTTCTACTATTATCCCTAATCTTCATTTTGTCCTTTACAATCGTTAATTTTTTTTTTTGAGGGGGTGGAATACTTAATTGCATTTTGTAGGCATTTTTCAAATCACTGCTATAACAACAAGATAACATTGGATGATTGCAATTAGGAATAAATATACAGCACTTAGGAAGTCTGTAACCATTTTCTGTACATTCTGCTGCACCCACAGACTACCTGCTCTCATGCTGTCAGCAGAAATGTTAATATCAGTAATACAATTCACTTACATACAGCAAATGTTAAGAACACTCTCTTCACCATCTTCGCATTAATCTATTCTATACCACTTAGCTGAAACCATCAATAGTACAGAACAGACTGGGAGGTCAGGAAAGACCACCCCAGACCTCAACCATTATCAGTGAAAGTCCTGAAAAATTTCTGTTGCAGGGTTTTTTCCCCCAAGGCCAAGACCTTGACAAACCTCTTTATACTGTGTATTGCATGAGCAGTCCCAGTAATTTTTAAGGGCACTGACAGCTGAAGAATCAAATTTTCAATAGAAATTAGGCTAAGTCAACAGTTCTTAATGGTATTAAAATATTCATCAATAAGAAAAGGATGGAACAGCACTTGCAAGACATTATGCTCTTCCTATGTTCAGCAATTGTACTTCAAAGAGCGGCTACCCTTCTATTTTCCCCCTTTTAAACTAAGTTATCCTCTCAGTTGGCATCTAACAACATTTCTGGGAATCTTTAAAAAGGCCTTTTAAGAGAAACACTGGCAACTAGACCAAAAATCTTTTAAGAAAATGCATGTGAATAAACCAGTAACATTACAGAAAATGAGAGGAATCTCAATCCCATCAGTGAAAAGACTTTATTTTAAAGCATGCGGGTTACAATACATACAGTTACTTCACACATATTACATTTTTGGTTTGGTGACAATTTTAGAAATCCTTTCCTATTTCCATGAAGTAACTTAGGCCATTCAGATGAGATCTCCCAGTTGTCTTTTTTGTATCTAAGTGTAGTTACTATCTGCAAAATTAAAAAACTCTTCTCTGTGGGCTGATACTGATGTATACTACGATCTGCTCCTAAGACATGCCAGGAACACGCACATCATTAATAATACAGTGGTTACTAGGTTCCCAGAGTGGATACCTTTTGCTTGGTTTAGATTGTCTTCAAAAACTGGTTTTGTTTAAGTGCTTTAGGTGCTTGGCTTGGCTCCATGACATTCTTGTCTGCCATCACAGAATCACTGTACAGAACAGCCTGTAGGTAACTAATGTATTTTATTGCAGCACGGAGTGTCTCTACTTTGCTGAGCCGTTTCTCCAAGTATTCCTTAGGTAGGTGATGCCTCAGTTTAGCATAGCCTTCATTGACACATTTAACTCTCTGTCTTTCCCTCTCATTCCTCTTTCTGATGAAAGCTGGCCCATAGGAGTATTCACTTCTACAGTAATTGGAATGGGGCAACTGGTAGGGAAAGGTGCAGGGCTCACTGTAGAAGTTCTCCATGATGAGATGCTCAGACATGAAAGGAAGGAACAAATCTTCAGAGCAAGCGAGCTGGTTTGGTGTTTCTGGGCACATGTGAAACGTGACCACTGGGTCGGCACAGAAAGGCCTAGCCAGCTGTACGCACTGAGTCTCAGTACAAGTGGACAACTTGTCCATCGGGTTACGGTAGCTTTTGCCATCCATGGGGTTCTGCATTTAACCTGGAAATGCATAATTACATAATAGTTTAAACACCTCACACTGAACAGTAGAAAAAACTCACCTGGACTTACCAATACTTGGCATTTCTGCCATTTTCCAGAAGAGACTTTTAATGCATTCATGATATTTCAGAATGGTGTTGGATGATCGTTACATAGAGCAGACAATGTCCCATTTGAAAACACAAGAAAGTACATGTCAGTAACACTGATTAAAATGATTCACAACAGATTTTAAGAAAATAAAGCCACTAAAGCTTCCTAAATGAAATGACAAACAGTATCCTTTCACCTCAGCTTTAGACATGAAGAAAATCTACCTTTACATACTCCACACAGGCCTAGCTTGCTCCAAATCTGCCAAAACTTACATCTCTACAGACAATAAACAAAGCAGGCCAACATCTGAGGCATTCTCTCCACCCACGTCTCCTCCCTGAAAAAAAATTAAATCTACAATTTCAGTAACAGACTCCCTATCCATACCAAAAAGCCTTTAAAGACAAATTATTTTTTCTCTCTATTCATTTAATGCTTCATTCACTATACTATCTTAATTAGATGGAAATTGCAGGGAGTGGATCTCAATCTTAATTTTATGTCTGTCAGGTATTACATCCATTCCACATAGAAAGGTTTACAAAAAATATAGAGGATGAACCTAACATCTCCTTGAGTCCTCCATGCTCCTTCTCTACTCACCTGCAGATTAAACACAGAGATGAAATATTAAATATAATCCTACTGATAGAGAATGATAAAATAATCAATTCATTAAAGGAAAAAAAATGCATGTCCTAATAATATTGTTCCAATTATAAACTATTTTAATATGAAGGGGCTGCACACAGTCATTGGGGCACTGCTAGAAGCCTGTAACTCAGACTGGCCTACTAAAACCACATACCTTCTCTTCAGAGCAGCATTACAGCAGGTGTAACTACTCAAGGCACCCGTATGTATTTATTAGAAAGATAATCTTGCATAGGAAGCTACCTTATAGTGCCTTCCTAGTATCATTACTCAAACAGCTAAATATCAGCCTGACTATAATGATTGTTACCTAATAGCTACTTAAATAACTAGTTAATTTTTAAAGAATTACTGTGATCCAGCCTCACCGACTGCAAGCAGTACTTGCCTACACAGAATCAATCCAAAAATGCTCTTATACTCACCATCTACTTCCACCTCTATACACTGCTGTCTAACACACTTTGGTTATATTATACCATTTACAACAGAAAACACACCTGAACATTAAACTATGTTACTAGAAATAGCTAGATTCCATACTCACAAAAACCTTGCAGAGCTTCAAGTGTTCTGACCATGGTTCCATAACATAAATAGGATGCCCTTAATCCTTCACAAGGATATGGGGATATTTTAACATTTTCTAATTACTTCATACCTGCCATGTTTAATACAGAGGGAAATTTTGCTCAGTATAGACCTATCCTCACAACATATTCTATCAAAGTGCCTCTATTCAGTGTTGTCTGTTTTTCTTATGCACATAGATCTCACAACAGAAATCATGAGTTAAGAGTTCATTTATATATTATTTATGCTGTTAGACAAGAAAGACACACATCTTAAACCGGTACTTCTGTAGGTAGGCTGAAAGCATGAACGCACATCCATTTTACATTAATATGCATGCAGAAAATCAGAGGTGAATATATACACTCATTATAAAAACGAAAAGAGTAGAGTTATCTTTCCCTTTTCTACTACACAGGTTGGGTTATCGTCGAAAAAGTTTCTACTGCTAACAACTTAAAAATATTGTCTCAGAAAAAAAGTCTGTTACATAGCAAAAAACCCATTTTATAGCAAAACATCACTATAGAGCAAGAAACCAAAACCGACACAACCCCTCAAGAAGAGATACCTGCAGTATTTGTTGCTTAGTACTGACACTGCTGCTGCGTAATAGTGTTACATAAAACAGTTATCTGCTGCCTTACTACCTGCACAAAGTGCAAAATGCAAGTGTTAGGATTGTTTGCCTTTTAGACTAGAGACTCACCAATCTTCAGATGAAAGTAAAAATCCAAGGAAACAAGACGTGCTATTTTAAGACTGATGAATACCTGAAAATATCTGAATGATATTAAAAAAAATAAGTTAATGTTCCATTTTTATTACATCTTATTTAATAAGAGATCATATTAAACACCATTCATTAAAAAGCTACGGAAGCACAGTTACTGAATAGCTGGTAGAAGTGATTTATAAAAACATTGATATTCAATGAAGATCTGTTGCTAGATACAGCAATACACAACTCTCTTACCTGAATTATGTAGCTTGTTCCACTGAGTCAATGACTGCTGCAATTTATAGTCAATTGACAACATGCAAAGTAGCTTACAGTTAGATCTGCTCATTTCTGGTTTGGCTTTTCCACCCACACCACAGCTATGATGGCAACAAAACTTAGCATTAAGGGCCAGAAATTTTAAAACTGTATTGAACACAACCAGACTACCTGAAAAAGCAATCAGGTATGTGCTTTGTTTACTTCCTGTATTTATTCTGTTACAGTCTACTGAAGCAGTATTTTCATTTATTGGCATTTTGTACTTTAATGCTAAATATAACAGTCAGCTAGAATTTAGTTAAATACCAGCAGGGTATAACCAAACTAATTTTCACAGCTTCATTTTAAACACAGAAAATCAGCATTTATTTAGAAGAATCTTGTGATGGATTTGTCTCCAGGTTAGAGGTGAGGACACACATTAGTTAGCTTAATACCCTCACATTTAATCTTCATTATTCCTGCAATTTTGGGAAATTCCCTTTGTGTTAAGGAGTATAACACCATATAGAAGGTCTCTAATAAAGCATTTATGGAGGTAGGCAAGATTTGAAAACAGTGAGCAATTGGTAGCAAGACAGACATTGTAAAGCTTTACTTAAACTTTGCAACATGGTATGGAGCAATCGCATAATCAAATATATGTAGGCATATGGATGCTACATGTATCAGTACAGAGCTGCCCGATTGTACAGGTGCAAGGAAGCAGGACACCTAACTTCAAAACTCTGATATTTTACAGGATTACCTTGACACTTTAGACTATCTCACTATTTGGCCCTTCTACTGATTAAAGTAAAATCACACAAAAAAATCCAAAACCAAACCATTTTATCTTAAAACTCTCAGAAGACACTGTAAGATTAGAAATACTCAAACTACCACCAGGAGATCTACATACAGCCAGTCTTGTCTTCTTCGGACTGTCAGTCAAAGAAATCATTCTGTTTCTGCTGTCCTTGTGTGGAACCTCAACAAGGCTGTACTCTGCGTCCTCCTTTCCACACCAGCTTCAGGCCTCATCAGAAGGGTAGAACATCTGCTAGAACTGGTAGGCAGCCATGTATTCAACAAACAAGTTACATGATTTTTCTTTAGGGGACCCTAGGTACATCACTGTTGTAACCAGTTACTGACTCATCAGGGCAGGATGTTGAATGCAGTAACTGAACCCAAGTCTGGATTTTTTTTTTTTTTGTCCTGTCAATCCACTTTATGGTTTTTTGCAGGGTTTTTTTTGTTGCCTTTTTTTCTTTTTTAATTTAAGCAAAGAATCCCATGCCTCCACCAATTAGCCACCCATCATCATTCCCTCCAGATGTACTGTTTTTGGAAGACTACAGGACTGAGGAGAACAAAGCTCTGCAAAAGAGTTGCAGTCAGTGCAAATGTTATGAGGCAACTATGTTTCCAGCCCTGATGTGGCAGAGCCATGTGTAGGGGTACACTTTATTTCCCACGCTAGCCTGTCCCCCAGGCTGTGGGCCAAGCAAGCCAGAACCGGCAACATACGGTACTGTCCCATGTACCATTTCCTTCCACACTGGAACTGACAACTCTGTCAGACAATAATCTAACTACATATGCATAGCTAAATTCAAATCAAGGATTAAAAGCTTTTTTCAACTAGCAATTTGGTGAGCCTTTCTCTCCTTTATCGAAGCACTGAAGCACTGAACAAGTACATATTTCTACTCTGAAGCATTTTCAGAGAAGTGCTTTATAGATGGAATTCACACACAGGGTAATAAGGGAGAAAAATAATGACATATAGATAATGCAAATCCATTTTTCAAAAATCAGTTTTATCTTTAATTAATACATTCCAAAGGGGATATATGAAAGTTAGTCATCTAGCAACTGTATACCTCTTAAGAGATATGAATACAGAGTCACGGATAAAAAAATACACCTAACTCCCAAGATGACAGGTGCTAGAGAAAGTATGTGCCTTACACCATCAATCCAGACAAATGCAGAAAGATTTTTATAATAAATATTTCATCATATACTAACTCCTGAGACTTTACCCATGAAAAGAAAAAGATTTTTTGACTTTTTTAAGAGATATCATACACATACAATATATTAAGCTATTAAAGCAAAATAGAACAAAATGCCAACACTGTCTTGATATGCACTGCATTTGAGTTTATCTACATCACAGTACTTTAAGTATGCAGCTCAAAGAGTCAGTGTCCATTTAAGTTTCGCCTTAAATCTGCAAACATCACTTGACGTACAAGCATCTTGAAAGTACGAGTGCAAGAAACCAAATGATGAATACAGCCAATCAGGATTTCATTCTCCGGTATGAAAACTACACAGCAAGATTTAGATTTCCAGTACCTAGCATTAGTCAGCAGAAAATCCAAGTATATTTACAAAACGTCTTTACATAAAGTGATTAGTGAGTTAAGTAATTACTGTGTTCCAAGGTACTTTTTAACCACATAAATAGTAGAGAGAAATATATAGTTAAAAACCACCATAAAGTCACAACTGTAAATAAGGTACCACAGTGGCAACCCAAGGTATCTTAGGGTTTGTTTTCTTTTCAGTTTTGTTAATAAAAGCCATTTGAAAATGTAAAGATTCTAGCTTTTGGTTAACTAATAATTTTAAATTGTTTCCACTCCAGTACATTCCTTCAAAGTTCAAATACTTTTTTCTTTATTTTTTTTTTTTTTAAAATCAATAATGAACCATTCAAGAAAACCCTTCTGAATTGGCAGGATCAGGAAGACATAAATCAGCTCTTTCGATTAGTCCACTTTACTTCCCTGTAGTTTTTTTACTGAGACACAATTAACTCAGCACAACATGACGGTCAAAGACAGATTTGCGTTGCTCTTGGACCTGTAACTTCCAACGCTGCTGGGCATACTCCACTTTGTTCAATACATTGGCGCGGCTCCGAGAACGAGCCAGCACATCATGTGCATTTGCAAAAGGCTGGTGATCCTGGAATGCCAAAAATAATTAGTTAGATCTCAATAATTCCACCGAGCAATTACATCAGTCTTTTTGGCTGTTACATTCCAAAGGATGTGGGGGTTTTTTTGACTTGTGGGTTGGGGTTTTTTTGGGGGTTTTGTTTGTTTTAAGGTAAACAAGCTGTTTCAACGAGCTGGTCAGTAATACTGACCAAGCAAGTTTCCAAACAGTTAAAACTGTAATTCAATTTCTCATTCCAAGTAACCTCCACAGGTTTCCCAAATAGACCAAACTTCATTGTACTGTCAAACAATTATCTGCTGCCCAGAGACATCATGTCAAGCTGCAAGATCAGAACCACAGTCTTGCAACCATTAGCAGCTGGTGGGACAGAAGCCTAGAACAGACCCAGGTGCTGGGAGCCTCCTGTTATTGTTGTGAATGCACTTCACTTTAAAACTGAATTAAAGAGTCAGTTCTGTGCCAGCTCATGGCCATTTACCATCAGGCAGTTCGGGATCTTCACACACAGCTTCTATATAAAACCAACACACTCTGATGTTTACTAAACTAAACCTATTGTACTGAGCTGTCTAAAAGCAAAGTGTCAATACAGCTGTCTAAGTGACAGAGCTCAACAATAACTGAGTGCTTGTTTAATATTTACTGTCTGTTTCCTAACAGTACCTGCAAAGCTGTATTTTTTTTAATGGTAAATAAAATCAAATTATAAACAGTAAGAGTTGGAACTGAACTTTTTATTTGGCTATTAAACTGTTTTGGACAAAGTCATGTTACTAAAGCTAAGTCTGAAAGCATCATATAAACAGTGCACAATGAAAAATAATGTAATTATGTCTTGTATTAAATAACTTTTTTGTATGTCTACACTTCATATTCCTTCCCCCCCCCCCCCCCGAACACCTTAAGACATTTACATTAATGGATACTTTATTTGGGACATGATTGTGTAGAGTAGCTCAATGGTAATTCTTAGTAGTACAGAGACTATCATTAATAATACCCACTGAAGTGATGATGCCTACAGGTCCCAAAGCAATACACTAGCCTCACTGGGCTAAGAAATATGCTAACAGAGAACAAGAGACAATCTCTGACCCAAAGAGCCATAATCTCACCATAAAAAATGTAACAGTACTTGAGACAATTTTGTTCCACATTTATTACAACTCAAAACCACTGTATTGGAGATTGCAAAGGCCAGTAACAACAGGAAACTGAGTCACTAATGGACTACTCCCCTCTTCCTCCCAAAAAAGGGCTGTTCTTATCTGTTGGAATACACTATCACATTCTGGTTTCTAGCTGTAATACCAACAAATTATTTCAGCATCAATCACTGTTTTACTTCATTATAATAATTTCTTGAATTTTTAGTATCAACAAATTCGAACTGAAACAATAGGAGATGCAACCCCTCTACTTTCTTTTTGTAGAGAGAAAGCTAAGCAGTAAGCAATCTGCATAAAGGTGATCACTAACAAGACTGTACGGATCATTAACACTGAAGAAGTTGTATCTCCTCTATATGCTCACCTCCATTCCTACTCTGTTTCTACTCTGAGAAAAATAATGAGTCTAGAGCTGGGATAACTGAAGCAATCTTCATCTTACTACTTTCCAGCCCAGTGAAAAATGAAAGAGTGGCTTCACAGAGGTCATCACACAGTTTTCTTTTCTTCTTCCTTCAGGAAATGCATTTACACTGCCTGGCAAAAAAACCTGCTCATCCCAAATAGTAATTTACAACTACTAACCAACCCAATCTTTATGTTAACCCAAGTAGGCAAGCACTCTGGTGAACTCACCCCAATGTCTTCATCACTTTGTATGAGTTGTGAATGTCCAAAGAGACGTCTCTTCAGTATAGGTTCCACCAGTGTAAGGTACACCATGTACAGAAGAAGTAGGCCCAAAATTGACAGGTATATGATGATTGTAACCTACACAATGCAAACACAGATTATGCTGCAATTGTGACATTACCCCACAGTCTCTCAGCAGGCAGCAAGGACCAAAAGAAGAGTACATGCAAAGTTTGTGATGAGCCTCTTGATCTTTGGTAGTGTCATCACATGACTTAAAACCCACAAACAGAGAAAAAACACCAAACTACAACCTGGTATTAAAAGGGTTTGAGGCAGACAGATGTTAGTTTGAAACAGTTTCTCTTAGTGATGCCTTGCCAAAAATCTTACGCTATCTCTCTTAAAACAACTTGGTGTTTTAAATTTCATCTCAACCAAGACAACTGTTCAGTTTGGCCATTAAATTGGGGTGACAAATTTGGGGGTTCCTGCATGGTCTCCATTTTCTAGCATAAATCTGCATTCAGTCGCTAAGAAAAATGGGAAGGCAAAAAGAAATACCAAACTTCTAAAAGACCAAAAAAAAGGACTCTGTGTTATAAAAGAAAAGGTGCACTGCACAATTATTCACCGCAGCCTAGGGGTCAATGGCTCCAATAGGATAAGAACGTGAAAAATACAGAAATCATCTGTTAGAGCAAACATGGACAATTTTGCTTTTTAGCTTGCCAATGGACAAAGAAAATATATAGTAAGCAAGACAGCTGAATAATGAGAGGCCATCTAAATAATAATGAAAACAAAGTCCAAAGCTTGACAAAATGCCCTAGAACACTCAATTTCAGCAAGGTGTAAATATTAATCTCAAAGTGGAGATCTTTAGTAAAGGATCTCAAGCCCATTCCTTCAGATATAGCTTGATGCTGTTACTACTCAGGATAAATTGTGAGCAACTATCATGAAAAAAAGTTAAATCTTAGTCTGCTTTAGAAAAATTTTCCCTTTAAAAAGAATGTTTCTCTAGAAGACAACAGATATATTTACTAATCAGTTGAAGTATTTAATATATGCCAACAGAATTACATTGTTTACCTTAATTGTGACAGAGCTTCTCTCTTCATATTTGCATTCACAACGTAAACAGTATGCTTCTACATCAGGTCCAGGGACAGGCATAGGCTCAACCACATGAAGACAATCACTGAAGAAAGACAGAAACTGCTTAGTCAGTTTTGAGCTGGTTTTACCTTACCTGTTCTACTACACACGCAGACCCCAGCTGCACAAGCTGAGAAGCCACCTTTGCTTAAGTTCAGCTGTTCTAAGTTATAGGTATGAAAGATTTAAAAAAAGAATAAGTAAAATCACTACTCCACAATTATTTTACTTAAACAAGAAATTCAGCTATTGGCAAGCTGCTAAACCAGTTTTAAGACCTTTCTAACTCAAAATGTTTTCACTTCTCAGTGAAAGTATTAAAGCCGTTAATATAACAAGTCCAAGGATTTGAATCCCAGCACAAATGCATCATTTGACACTGACATCATGGATGAAAGTAAATTCCAGCCATACACTTCTTTCTTCATCATATTTAAAACAGCCTTATTCTATCCTTCCACTATCTGAAGGGAAATTAACCTCTCTTTGCTTAAGAGAACAGAAGTTCTTTTTTCTTGCCATCACAAGTTACAGGCATAAAAGAAAAAAGTCAGATGGGTTGTTTCTCTAAGCAACAAGATAGTGAATAAATAGCATTCAGTTTTCAGCACTGGACCGAGATGTGAAAGCATAATTTGACTTAAAAGATCACAAAATCTAAGTCAATCCCATGCCAAAAGCATGGTTGACAATCCTATGGGCACTCTATATCACAGCACTAGAATCCAGCTGCCATGAGACAACTTCTTCTACCAGTAACTTAGGTCACTTTGGTCTTTCTGCTGACTCAAGTTGGTTGTTCAGAGTTCACATCCCAGGGTCCCTGCAGAGCACTGACAGAACAAAAATCACGTTTCACCTTCATCCTGGTTAACTTAATGTTAGCAGAGTCAGAAGCAAGTAATGAAACAAAACACATGAAGTGACAGCAGCAGCTTTGGATTCACCACTCTGCTGGGCTAGACTACAACCCTGCAAACACATGGCCAGACACCAACTCATCTCTTCTGTTTTCTTTGTATTTCTTCTTTAACTAAAACTATTGAGTGTCAAGTCACATTCTCTGGAAGGGAGTGGAAGGCTTATTTTTCTCATTTATTTGAAAGCCAAATTACATTCTCCTCTGTGGTGGAGTGCAGCATTCAAGCAACAGAATAAAAAATACATGCAAGTTTTAATCTAGCAATTTCTGTTCATATGACTGAGAGCTTGCATCAATATGTTGCACAAATAGAGCAGAAAGCTTCTATGTAGCGTAAGTACAGTAGTAAATCTGGTACTGTGAATATATCAAATATTAATATCAGCATCTTTTCTTCCTCCAGTTCAGTGTTTCAAGTTGCAAAGAAGTGTAAAATCTATCAAAACCTTAGAATTTCGATGATGTTTTTCCTTGGACTATGATTCCATGGCAATTTTAGAGAAAAATGTAGAAAAGGCTGATCTTTTTCTAAACAATTTTCCCACTCAACCACTTTCTCCCTTGTAACAGCACTGAGGAAGCAGTTCTTCCAGGGCAAGCCATGCTAGTCAGAAGGGCAGCTTCTGCGCAGATTGCCAGTTCATCCAGCTTGTAGAGAGGGTGTCCTCCCTCCCACCACTGCAGTCAGCCTCTGTGCAGCAATACTTTCAAAGTACAAAATACAAATACCACCACTTCTCAAGTGGGTTATTTAACCCTGTAGGTGCTCAGGCATCACTATGTTTGCCTAGCACATTGTCCATCAGGATGGGATTGCCTGCAATAGTTCCAAACCCCAGTCCAGAAGGGCAAATGGTTTGGTGTCAAAGCACCCCAGCCCATATTGATGTCAGCATAGCGTGCTGTCTGCCAGTCTGAAGCCGAAGAACAGACCACTACAAGTGAAAGAAGTGAAGCATCTAAATAAGAGTATCATGATGCACATTACAGGCTCAACATGAAAAATTAAATTTTCATCTTATGTCTGGACAAGCCAGCCCTAAGTGGTCATTATACTGTACATAATTCATAAAGACACTCAAAGTTGATCTGGCTCTTGTCTCAAGGGTAACTGATCTAAATACCTAAAGGATTGTGTACATCACCCAGTTCAGTTACAAGCCACTTGCACCAATGCAGAAGCCAAAGTACAGCATTAAATTTGTCTGTATGCATCAGTATCTGTCACCATAAAATTAGTCAAGCCTTCAAAGATCATTTTTCATTCAGTCAGTACCAATATTGATTTAAAGGGAAACAGGGTCTTGTCTGCTAGTAAGGTACATGCTAAGCAGTACCCACTGGAAAAAAAAAAAATCCATTTCCATTTGCAGAGCAGTAATGAACAGCAAAAGCAGTAACACTGCTACTCTGAAATGTCTGCTGCAGCTAGAATTCTCCCACTATGTTTCATTGCTACAACTTAATTTGTCATAGTAGGACTAATGTTGTTAAGATAATCATGTGAGACAAAAATAGTAATTTTGATTGGACAGTATATTTTACAGTGTTATTTCTCACAGGTCTCCTATAAGTAATCTAATAAGACAAGGCACAACTCTATACATATCTGTATCATTAATTTTATTCCTATAATTATTTTTGTGGGCCTACTCAGGAACATGAAATTTTTGTAATCAAGATGCCAACCTGCTGCTACTCGTCAGACTAAAAAGTCTTTTATAAATTCTTAATGTAACTGAAGAAGAGTCAACACATCAAGAAGCATGTCACATTTTTATAGGCTGACCCAAGAATCCCCGAGCACTTCGAACATCAATGCAACTCTAAAACATGGCTTTTTATTTGTATGATTCACACAGACAATGATACTCAAGGTGAAATTACACAAGGGAGATAAGCTAATGTAACAAATCATTGTCAGCTTCCTTTCTTCCCCAACCGCTCAAGCCCTGGCCATGCACATCAGTCCTCAGCTTGGAGAAGAGTTTCACCAATGCTGTAGCTGGCCTAAATAATACAACAGAGCATGTTGCTGGTGCAGAGAGATGCAAGACCTACCTCTCTCTGAAAAAACGTGTTGCAAGATGGCTCAGGCCATCTCATATAACTGCACTCTCTGGTTGCAATTCCGAAGAACAGAAGTCTCCAGAAACAAAAGTCTAGATGATATGATGGGTTTGAAGAATAATGAAAGAGGAGACAATACTCTCAAGCCCTAGTTCCGCGGTCGCGCCCCCTCGCCTTTACACCATTTACACATCACTGAATGCAGATTACAATACCCTCTTCCCTTTGACTACTTCCAAGTCTAAATAAATAACTAAATATGCAAACAAGTAAACCAGAAGACAGGGCAAAAACTATAGATTTCAAGCCTTGTCCCTTGATAGAGCTTAATTCTGGAATACTTTTAAAAGAGAGGTTCTAGGAAGTTATGCAAGAGATGTAATTTCTCCTGGCAGCACTATAGGAGACTCACATATAATTACTATGGAAAAAGTCTTTACCTAGTAAAACTCACTATAACTTTTTGTACCACACACACTCACCAGTCTTTCTGTGAAACATTTTTGTTGTAAATTTGGCCTGAATGGTCTTTGTAAGGTGGGCAGATGCACTTACATCGGACATCTTCGGAATTCTGTAAAGTAAACAACATGCTTATAACAAATTATCATCAGTAACCATAGCCAGATACAAAAAGCACTCTTCACATAATGCCTGAAATATTTAACACAAACTACATTCAAGTATCTTTGAATAGTCCTACTCACGATTTCCTTCATGTTTAAGAACAACCTTTCAAAATTAATAAGCAAGCAGAGCAATTTGTCAAGTAACACTATTATTTTAGATACCAAATGCATCCTTCAGGAGAAAAATCTGGAGTTTAAGCTCACTTTTCTTTTTAAGAAATAACACACATTCTGAAGTTACTGATGTTGGTATACTCAACTGTTCAATATGAAGACAACTGCATAACATAGACAGAGTGATGAGCTTAAAATCAATGAAAGAATATTAACCTTAAATGGAAGTTGGCAAAGAAACCTCTGTGGGTCATTCTATCCTCCCTGACCACAACAGAAACAGCTCTGTAAGGAAAATTATTATGAGAACTAGTACAACCTACAGTCCTCTTCTCTTAAACAGCAGCAGGATATTGCATGGTAGAGAAAAAAAGTACAAAATTGTAATTCCAAACAAAGGCAAAATAAATGTGAAAAGTGATAGAAACTCGTAAAAGCAAGTTTTAGACATACAAGTTAAAATTTGCATAAGCAACAAGAGGCACTGCAGAAAGAATGGAGGAAAATGAACTGTTATGGACAGGGAGAAAGAAGTACCACATAAAATTAACATTTAGGCCACTAACGGGAAGAAGGGAATTTTGGAAAAAGACCACTTTGTGTAGTACATCAAAATAGGATAACTCCTTCCTTTCCCAAATTGCATAGGAACCAAAAACTCTTTGGAGAGAACAGAGATGGTCAGCAAGGGGTTATAGACAAAAGCATTCTCAAACCCAAATCAGAGTATCTTATTTAAGTAAATAATAAAAAAACCAAAGGATAAACATGGCTTATCTGAAGTTCAGGGCAATTTCTAACGACATTGCAAAAGAATGTCTTAAGAAACATTGCCAATAAACTTCTACACGGAACCATCAGGTCAGAGTAACACCAAGTGGGTACAGATCGTTAAGAAAATCTTGACGGCACTTCTGGTCTCACCACAGAAAAGTCAGATGGCTGATCGCCATTAAAAAGGAGAAAATTCAGACACGCAGGTAGTTGGGACAATAGGAAAGACCTTCACTGTTAGGAGACACGATGCTCCCAGTCACCCACGGAGACGCTCAGCTTACAGTGCCCGGTATTAACGGGGAGGGAGCAGCAGCAGCGCCTGGGGACGCTCCGCCCGGGTGAGGCGGCCGGGGCCGGCAGCGCCCGCGCAGGGCCCAGGGACGCGGGGCAGCCCCCGGCCCCGGCCACCCCCACAGCAGCAGCTTCAGCTCCCGCACGGCCTTCTCGGCAAGTACGGGACTGTCACTTGTCGCTTCGCGTGACGGCGGCCCCGGGCACCACGTCAAAAACACACAAATTGCCGCAAACCGAAGGCCGGCGCAGGCACCGGCGCCCCCGGGCAGACGGGCCCTGCTCCTCCCGGCCGCCCCACGGAAGCGCCGCCGCCCGCTCCCGGAGCCCGCGGGGCGGCTGCGGGGCTGTACCAGGCCGACACCACCGGCCCCGGCCTCGCCCCAAAGCAGGCCGAGGCGCCGCGGGGGGCACCGAGCGACCGGCGGGGCGGAGGAGGCGAGAGCCCCGGCACCGGGAAGAGCACCGGGAAGCGGCACCGTGACCCGCCCCGCCCCGCTCACCTTGGCCTCGGCACCCAGCCCCGCCAGAGCGGCCAGCGCCAGCAGCGAGCAGAGGCGCGCCCAGCCCCCGCAGCGGGCCGCCATGTCGAGCCCCGACCGCTTTATCGCCGCGCCGCCGCCGCCGGCCCCGCCGCGCCCGCCGCCATCACTTCCGCCTTCCGCCGGCCTCACGTGAGGCGGCGTCCGGCCGCGGTGGCGTCCCCGCGGGAACCGCGGCGCCGCCGGAGGGTTCCGGGGCCAGAGGGAGTGTCCGTGCGGGCCGGCCCCACGCGGGGCCCGCTGCCCCGGGCAGGGCCGTGAGGGGCGGGCCCCGACCGGGCCGGGACCTCGCCCAGACACCCGCCGTGCGGGGCGCAGGGCCTGCTGCCCCGGGGGGTGCGGCCGGTACCCGCCGGTCCCCACAGCTCGCACGGCTCCTGCCCGCGGGCGGCGGCGGCGGCGTGGCGGCACGGTGGGCCGCGGGGTCCCCTGGCAGTGACACCCCGGGGAGCGCCCCAGGGTAAGCGGAGGAGCCGCTTTGCCCGGGCCAACAGATGCGGTAGCCATCGCAGAGTGCTCGCCCACTGCGGGGTGGTTTTTCAGAAGAGAAACACAAAAAGTATTGAAATTGGATTAAAAGTGATAATAAGCAGCACTCTAAATGAGACGTCCAAGGTGCAGATAATCCAGTTTTTCCATAACTGAACATAGGAGGGCAATTTATATAAATTTTAATACGTTTTTATACACAGACAGAGAGACAGATGGTTCTCGGAGGAGGCGTTGCAGAATTCCAGCAGTGTTCCCCATTTGTAGTGTGGTTGTTAATTATTTCCACCCAAGAGCAAAGTTCACCTTCTTTCAGAGGCAACCAGGGTTGGTGAGAAGCAGCATTTCCAGGTCCCCTGCGACCCGGCAGATCAAGTGGTTTCCAAATTTTACTTTCTTGGGTAGGAGCCCCAAATCCACCTGATGCTGCCAGGGCTGGATCCAGCCTGTCCCTGTCACAGCAGCCGCTGCCAAGCGAGGGCTCGAGCCCAGCCGGGGAAACCGCTCGGGCTCCTTTCAGCTTCTCTCACACTTCACGGAGGAACAGCTGGCTGCGTGACTCAGCCCATTTGTGCCCTCTCCTCTTTTTTATACCTTGTGTCTGTCTTGTATCTTTTTTCTGCCCTAAACTGCTAAGTAACGACACTGTACATCATCAAAAGCTGCTTATACCCTCTCTCCTTCCCCAGCCCCCAGTTAGTGGCTGTAATTTCATAGGAACTAAAAGAATCCTTTAGATATAGTATACTTTTCAATTGTGCTATTATACTTTGTTTTAATACAGTGAGTTGTGTAATACTAACAGTGCATTGGGCATCTTGGTAAAGGAGCTTGAGTTACTATGGAAACACAAAACACCTTTATTTAAAATTCAGGGAAAATTGCCAGCAGAGTATAATGAGCATACATCAGGTTTCAGCCTTAGCCAAACAGTTTGTCTGTGTAATGACTGTATCTGCAATGAAAGTGTTCTGAAGCGTGAAGGTGGCTCTGTGTCTTCCTCACCACCCACACTCGTAGTCTACGATGGGCAAATTGACTGCTGAGTTGAAAAACACTCTGAATCTTTAGAAAAACACAGATCAAGTTTTGAGCTGAAGTAAATAACATTTCAGAGGCATCACTGCATTTGGGAGAGCTCAGTGTAGGAAAAGATTTCTAATAGTCTGGTAGACTAATTTTCTAACACGCTCAAAGACTTCTAATACACAGGTAATAAATGTGCTTTTTTTAGATGGCTGGAACAGCTTTGGGACCTTCAAGCCCAGTCTTGGAGCTTCCTCAAATCCAGGAGCACCAAAAAAAGAAATGGAAGCTTGTGAGCCACAGGCTCTTGGTGCTGCACAATGTAAAGATTACTTCTTCTAGAATATGAATCCATTCTTCCCCTAGAAAACAGTAAGCAGTGATTTAGTAAGAAAAACTGCTGGATGAGTTAAGAAAAAAGTACTGGAAGTTTTTATCTTAACATTTAGATTTTTCCAGGGTTTTTTTTTAATTATTTGTCAGCACAACAGTATCAGAAGCAATACTGTTAACCTACAGCTAAAAAAAAAAAAAAAAAAAAAAGTTAAAAACTATAAAGGAAAGGTGACTTTAAGAAAAAAAAAAATGATTAAGTTATTGCCCTGACCATAACTGCTCTTCAGCTATCTAATCTTCCAGAAGGGCTGAAGATAGGTTTTATCTTCAAGCGAGCTCTCAAAGGTTTATGTGTGGAGGCTGAGCTTTAGCAGTGTACAGGCTGCTCCCTGAACTGCTAACTCAGTCCTTATCCAACCAACTCACTTCAAGTTAATGGAGCTGAGCTCTCACATCTAATTTGCTTTTTTTAAAATAACAGCATGTGCTTCAATAACAAGATCTGTTTTAAGAGTTGCAGCTATGCGCTGGCCTCTCTAAGCTAAACCTTGCACTTTGCAATCAGTGCATTTTGTTGAATTAGAAGTGAGCTTTTCACAATTTGTAGCTGCTGTCATATTTGTCTCCATCATCAATATTCACACACCTAGTCGCCCCGAGAGGTGCCGGCAGTCCCTTTGATCATTCAGAGGCTCTGCTTCTGAGGCTCTGGGGAGAGTGAAACCCTGGTCCCACCCTGGCCACCGAGGGGGTGAGGCGTGTGGGCTGTTGGGGCACTGCCTGAGCAGGGCTTTCAGGAGCAAAAGGCAAGACTGTGCAACAAAGACACAGCACAGGCAGTGCATCCCTAGGTGTTGGGGGCGGGGGGGGGGAGCCACTCCAGGGGCGTATCTTTTCTGCTCGGTCATCTTATAAAAATAGCTTATACAGAGCTTTACATTTCTAAGCACTGTATGTGCAGAGCGGGCTTCTGCTTTTCCTTTCCTGTTGCAGAAGCCTTCCCAAAGTAGCATCATCTCTGTAGCCAACAGTGCACTAAGCCTCCTCCTTACTGTGCTGCACTGATTCACATGCGAATAAGAGTATTTTAAAACCTTTTCCCTGCAAAATAACTTTATGCACTAAGTGGTAATAACAGCAGACTTTGTGCTGAGTCAAACAATTTGTTTAGGGTTGCTTAGCTCTCTGCAGCTGAACGAGCATTCACTGCCACAGGGTGGATGTTCCTCAGGGCAGGTAGGTTAGACAGTATTTACCATAATTTTAATCATCTGCATTATGATTATTTCTTACTAATGCAAATTACCATCTTTCTATGTCAGTTCAGCCTATTCACATTCGGAACATGCCTTCTTCCCTTCCTTTTCTCAACTGAGAAAATATCTTCATTATCAACAATGATACAAAAGAAAAATCTGAAGGGATTATGTAAATAAGTGATTGAATCAGCACTTCTGCAGTCATTGCCAACATGAAAGCAATATGACATTTGCACAGAAAGAAAAACAAAGTAAATACAGATTCTTTTTTGTCTATTCCCTATGTTCAGTTAAAAAATTAAAATGATGGCAGCACTTGTTATTACAGCAGCCTTTACTTAGCAAAGAAGTGTGGGAAGCAATTAATTACGATGTCAATTGCTCTAAGCTAATGAGAAATTCACCTTTCAGCAGATCAGTCACCAGCATCCATTTGAATACATTCTGTCACTGCTGCTGCATCCCTTAAAGTAAACAGCACAGTTTTGTCTCATGGTTTTCTGTTGTGGGCCAAGACCCCAGTGGCTCTGTTCAGGTCTAGCTGGTACTCTGGCCTCGTGGTCTTTGGTATCTGGAGAACACCAAGAGAAATCGATGCCAGTGGGGTGGATGGGGTACAAGGTTTACAATAAAAGCAAGCTTTCCAAATATAGTTCATCGCAGAGACCCATTACATTACAGTAATGCAGTGTAATGGCTGGTGGCTTCCTTCCATAACCGAGGCATTATTTTGCAATCTGCTGTTAGAAGTTATGTAAAGCCTTTCACAACAGAAATATGTGCATATGGAAAGGACAAGCTAGACAAACTGTCTACCTCTGTATTTCTATATTTGTATTGATATTTATGATATGAAGCAAATGGAGGGAAGTGCTGAAAGAGCTCTGCATTTATTTTATCTTTCTGTCTCAGTGATTCCACTCTTGACTTTTCTGCGGGCTGTAAGAGTTCAAGGTCCCTCTCTGCTAATGCAAGGTCAGTCAGTACTCTCTCACACAGGAGCATTTTGTTAGTACCAGCTGACTCCCCATATCTCATATGTGGGGAGCATGCCATGTTCTGCACATGGTTTCAATTAGTGATATATGTCACTAATTGAAAAGCAATTCCTGGTGCATGTCCCCTCCTTCAGCAAAGGATATGTGCTGCAAATACAAGGAACAGCAGCTTGTAGATGAGAAGGGGGCTTCAGCTGGTTAACCACAATCTGTAAGTCCACAGCTCTGACGTGATCTCTCGCAGCATGAAGAACAGCTTCTGCATTTGTTTATTCAATCCAAAATTTATTAACAGCTTCCACCAGGCCTGGCCCAGTCCTAACCAGGCAGGAGCTCGGGCACCCTGTGTGCGTTGCCCATGGGAGAGCCAAGGTCGGCACTGCTCCACGCACTTTGTCTTGTACTCCCTCTTCTTCTCCCCAGGAGACCTTTTGCCAAAGGCATGTTTGCATGGAGGCAACTGCACCCAAAAAGGAACCACACTTTCTTCCCCATACAGAGTAATCCACTGTGATTACTCTAATTAATTCATGCTCCCTGCTTTGTATTCAAAGGGATCAGCACTAAAAGTAAAGTCACTGTGCCAGCCATTTCATTCCAATCTTTGCTGCAACCTGCATGGAAACACCATAGCCGGTGAGAGATATGTTAAAGGCAAGGCAAGACTATGATTACAATACAACTACAGGCCTTTTTGTGGTAAAGTTTTTAATTACTTTTCTCAAACTTGTTGCTAAGCAAAGGGGCTTTAATCGACAACTTCAACAAGTAAACTGGAAACCCCTCCATGTGTTGGCTCCATTTTCTTCCCTTGCCTGCTATTTTGGTCATTTTTCCAAAGCACACATCAAGTGAGCCCTGGGTGGATGTGGGCCCCTCATTCACACTTTGGTGTTGATAGGAAATGAGGAGCATACACTCAGCATCTTGCTGGCCTGGGTCAGCAGCAGCAATATGGTTACGCTGCAGATGACTGCTTTAATTAGGAGCTCTTTACTTTGTCAGCAGACCTGGGCAAGGCAGAATGAAAGCTTGGAGGCAATTAATTGAGTTTTGTTCTTTTAACCTTTTTTCAGTTAGCATTTTCAACCTTTCTCAGATCCTGGCTTACCTATTGCATTTGATTCTACTTTCACTGGTCTCTGCAGTGTAACATTAACAATATTCTTTTTTAGATACATCATCCCTTATAATTGCAGAAGCAGGAATCTCTGTATTCTTTACCCAGGAAACCATTCTTAACCATTGCTTGTCCCTAGCAACCACAGTATCACACAAGGTATGTCTTATAAACATGAAGAAAATTCTAATAATTCCACATATGTAGACCTGCACAAAGGAGGTAAGTTGCATTCAAAGACAGCATTGTGCAAAGGGAATCAGATACTTCAGATGACCACAAATATTGACACTATGGCAGTATTTTGTATTCTTAGCTTGTACGCCATGGTGACGTACACACTGGGCTCAACCCTTTGTATTCTGCCATTAATCATTATGGATGCCAAATTCATAGGCTGTTAAAATGTGCACAAACAGTGCAAATCAAGCGAAGTTATCTAAGTAAACAAGGCCCTCAGTAACTGCTTTCTAACATGACCTTTTTTCAGAGGGTTCTTAGAAGAAATTGTGGTTCCACCAGGTGTTTTTACTGTCAGTCCTTTCACTCCGATGTCTGTGCCTAGATGCTCGCTCCCTTGGTGTAACGTCTTGCCCCATTCAGACCAGAAGAACCGACACCACTTTCACACAATGGGAGGCTCTGGCCTTTGCGTTTCATTCAGATTAAATCTCTACTAGAGACAACCTAATAGCTGGCTCTCCTAGTGCTGCTGAACGGCATTGATTTTATGCCACTGCATTGCCAGAGTTTGTGTGGAAGGCACGGCACGGCGGATGCCCTACTTGCTCTGTTCCCATGACAACACCCTGCAAAGCAGCTCCCTGCAAGCTTCCCCCTGACTGCCTCATCACATCTGACAGCCGTGCCCAGGCTGCAACTTTCAACCCTGGACAACGCCTCTTCCTTCAGTTAAAAAAAAAAGTATTTTACAAGGAAAAAAAAAGGTCCTTTTGAAATAGCAACATTATGATTGTCAGAGCAGAGAGCACTAAGCTCTCCACCACCCAAACACTGGGAGGATGTCTGAGTTCGGTTTGCCTTATTACACTGTGCCCTGCTGCTCAGTAATGTAATTGGGAATCACTTTTGGTTTTGCTCCAGGGACTATATTTGTTTTCACTGGTGCTGGGTACAGTGTGCCTGATTCTCCATGTATGCTGAAGTGAATTAAAATATAACAGTAGTTCAGATAACTCCTGATTTCATGTAATAGAAGGTAAGGAGTTACTCAGACTAATTATTGTGGAGAGGAAGATCTGCTTTTGTTGGGGGTAAGCCTCATCCTGCCCATCCTCCAAAAGCTGTATGCCTCCTGGGACCGCCCCAGGAGTGAGGCCTTCAAAAGGGCCGAATACAGATCAGTCAAGCCAGCAGTTCTCCAGGCCAAAGTCTTTGGAGCTGATGCTTTTGGCTGTATAGAGGAGAAATGTGGAGCATAAAGATGAGTTCAGGGCATTAAAGCTGGGTGACAGTGGAGAAAAGTGAGCTAAGTTTTCCTGCCTGCCAGTTCAGTGCAGTGCTATAGTGAGTTGGAGTATTCTTTTTTTTAAGTGAAAACATTTTTAAAACATTTTTTCTGGTACAGATTCTAAGTTTGTTTTGCTTTTTACATGTAGACTAAGAGCTTAGTCTGTGGCTTTGGCTGTATGACCCCCAGTTGCTCAGTATTTGCCTCAATGAGTGCATGTTGTCACCTAGATAGGAGGGAATCGAAACTTGGCTTGATAACCAAGAAAAGGCTGGGATCCTTACTGGGACTCACCGAAGGGCTGGAGCCCAAAAAAGGTCTTCTTCAAGCCTGCCCAACTGAGAGGAACTTGCAGATGAACACTGACAAGCATGTGAACAACCCTGGGGGCGGGCAAGTGCTGTCCTGGTATGGCCATGGCCATACCAAGGACAGGTTTTCTGAGGTGTGAGCAATGGGCTGACTTACCACCTGTGATGTCCTGCGGCGGTGAGTGTCCATAACAGGGCACTGTAGCTGGTCAGCGAGCCAGACTCTGTGCACCCTTCCTCCGACAGCAGTCCTCTGAGCACCCCTCACCTCGCGCCTCTGTGCGTGACTCGAAAGGCTTGCACGGCCCCAACTCAGGAGCCGGGTTCACCCTCACAGAGCTCAGCACGGGGTGCTCCCTGCACCGCATCAGAGGATGCCCACAGGCCCATAGGTGACAGCACATAACCCACCCCAGGCATTTGCCCCACCAGCAGGAACTGAACTCATTGTGCCCTGGCTGATGCATCTGAGTTTTATAGCACTACAAAGACTTGGTATAAAATCCACTGCAAAAGCTCATTGCCCTGGTAAACAGGAAGCGGTTTGCATGTTATGAGTTCAGGGTATCTGCTGAAAAGCTGTTTGTCCTGACGCTTGGTGACCGCAACATGCATACTTTGATTTGGTCCGTTATTGTGTTGTCCAGCCCAAGCATTTCTGTGACCGCGGCATCAGCCTGCGCATTACCTTCCTCTTCATTCAATTACCGCCTAATCTGCTATTCCATTTTATTTGATCCGAGCCTTAAAGACCAAATCACGTGTACTGCAAATTACACAATGTCCACCCTTAACTTGGACGGCTTCAAGCAGGTGCTGAGGAACAATTAGATCACTGTCTGTAGAAGCTGCCATTTGACTAAGAAAGAAAAGACAACTCTAAATAAGACAGATGCAGAGAGAGCCCAAAGATTGCTCACACTGATAATGAAAATTAATCAAACATCATTAGCAGTCTCCAGAGAGCCCAGTACAGCATGTGCTTCTGAGATGTGCTTGTGGTTGTCCTCTGCCTGACGAGAGCAGCCACTTCTCTCAGCTCAAGGGCAGAAAGGAGTTTTTCTGCATCAAGAAAAAGATCAAAATTTGGAGCCTTTTTCAAACAGAGTGGGGGTGGCTTTTTTTGAAAGCTGTTTGGGCTAGCCTGCGGTTTAGTGGTGCCAAGCAGCCATGAACTCTGGCTCAATAAATACAAGTCTCAGGTCAATAAATATATGCAGGTGATTCTACTAAATACATAGCTTTGCTTTTCTTCCTATAGAGTGGGACTTACCTGGAGGCAGTCAACTCTGAGCAATGCTCCCTGGGAGCCATCTTCTACACCCACCTAAAATGCAGCTGTGACGGGCTTTGTGGTAGGCAGCATATTCCACACAGGAGGGCTGTGGGGATTGTTGGTTATTAAAACCAGTCTCTTAGGGATTATTTTAGCACACAGTTATTTCTACTAAAACCTCATGTCCTTCCTTTTGCCATCCTGCCTCTCTTCTTCACTAGCCAGGCTGCCCTAATTTTAACTCACCAGCCTCAAAAGCTTGACACTGAGTCCATTCTGTTTGTATGGTATTTAATATACTGGAGCCCTGATTAGAGCTTCTGGGCTTTACAACAATTGAATGTTTTATTTGGCTTTTGTATATGTGTCTTTTGGGTTCCTTCATTTGTTTACCCACCACCACCACTTATGTTTATAGTTTGGTATTGTGGGAATAGTGGGGAAAGTGAATAACTGACCTTGTTGGTTGAAGATGTGTCAATTCAAGCTTAAAAATTAAGAGAAGAAAATCTAAAAGATTGGAAGAAGTTCATTTGCACATGAGCACATAGTCGTGCAGACCTGCAGCCCTCCCACAAACCAGTCTTATGGTTGGTGCATTTTATCCCTTCATCCTGTCAAGTCCTGAGACTTTCTCTCCCAAAGCTGTGCCCTGGGGATAGCCCACTGATCTCACTGCGACCATGGCAGCTCACACCGCTGAGGATGTGGCTTTATCTTTGCTGTGTATGGCTTGTATTGTGTTAGTTACCTGTGACCCTCAGGAAAAAATAAGCCATATTTTTCTCCTAAAGCAATAAGAGGTGCATCTGGATCACCTTAACTCAATTTGGGATGGCAGAGAGCGGAAGTGCGGGGAGAGCAACTGATGTGGGCTTATTGCCATCCGCGTCTTCTAATACAATTTTTGAATGAGAGCATCCTATTAACTCCCTCTTTGTACAGACCACAGTGATTCATCACATTAATGCTTTCTCCAAGTAGTTTTTTTTTCAGCTGCCACTCTGCTCAGTTGCTCTCCGGATAGGTAAAGGTGAACCTGTTTTCCCTTCTTTATGGTAACTACTTAGATAATGCATAAATCCCCAGTAGCGCACTGTCAGGTGCACTCCTGAGGGCAGGGGGTGTTCCCTGGGGTGGAAAATTATCTTGGCAGGAGAAGGAAGGCTTTCCTGAGAGTTAAATAACACCCAAATAATGTCACCACCCCTTGTCAAAGCAAGCTTAGGCTTTCTTTCTTCAGCTGTACCTCCCTACCAAGTGGAACAAGCGCTGCCCTGTTGTGCTACATAGTCCTGAAGCACATGCTCAGCATAAGCAAACAGGATTTTGGAGCTCCTGTGGTGGGACAGGTTGCTGATGAGTGTGTCCTGCACACCACGGCAGGGGCCTGGGGGGTCTGCAGCAGCAAGGACAGGAGGTTTTTTTGCCTGCCCCATCCTGCCCATGCATCCAGGCCATCCATCCCCCCAGCCTGCTAACCATAACCACAGCATGCTCAGAGAGCGAATTATTTGGCAAAGCCTTAGTGCCAGAGAAGGGAGATAAATTCCTCACCTACATAGTCTCCTTCCCCTCATTAGTACAACCTTTTCAGAGCTCCTCTCTAAGGTGAATAGAAACAACAGCGTCTCCACTGGTTAAATCATTGCTCTGTAGCAAGCTCCTCTAGAAGCCTGTCCCACTAGGCTCTTACTAGCTGCTAAAACATTGACCAGGACCATAAGGAGCCCCATTGAGAGATGTCTCAGCCCTCACAGCTAAACCATACCTGGGATGGTTCACTTATTACTTAATTGGAAAGCGCTGAACAGGACATTGGAAGATGGCTCATGACCTTAATATCACAGCATATGAAGCAGCAGGAGCTAGGCAGAAGCTTCCTTGTAACAAAATGTGGTCTCAGTTGGAGCAAATTTATCTAGGAGAATGCTAAGCTGTAAATGCCAAGTTAATTAGCCCTCATACATAATTTGTTTTTAAAAATACACTGTCGTCTCCTTCTGGAGGAACAAGAGCCCATTTTTCCCTTCTGTTAGCCTGAAAAGTCAGTCTGAGAAATGTCATTGAAGCCTAAACCAAGAAGCGTCACGATGTTTTTAGTAGAGGACTTCTCTGTGAGTAGGAGCTTAAAATCCACAGATTTCCTCTCTAAACCTACCAAGCCAGAAGGCCAAATAGCCCCTCCTCTGGCACCACTCACAGCAGACCCACTTCACTGGATTCTCAAACATCTGCACTGTTGAGACCCAGTTTCCCTGTTATGCCAGCTCCAAGTCATGCTTTGCCCAATTATGAGTTTTCTCCTTCTCTGCCAGCACCCAAAAAGGCTACTGGCAAAATCCTGGTCATTTTTTGTGTGTCCTGATCTCTACTGGCTTGGGCAAAACCAGGTCACTGGGCTGCAATGCACTCATGCTGGGCTTTGTCTTCCACCCAGGGATTTGTGATACAGGGAAGACCAGTGACTCACCCCCAATTACATTTTTCTTTTCAAATTAATAGCCAGCGCTGTCTGGTATTGAAGAGTTTCTCAGATGGAGCCCGTTTGCCCTTGTTCTCCATGATTCAGTGTGTTTTGCAGCCGTCGAGTACCTGATCACTCGTCTGCCTCCACCTGATCTGTTGTGAAGGAAGAGAGGACTGAGATTTATAGCAATACTTTAAAACATATTGTTTTTCTTATTGAGAACATAGGTCTCAGTATTATTCTTTCCCTTAATCAGTATTTTTCAACACTGCCTTTGCCAGCATTGCCATTGAGAAGCTCCCCAGCTGGCAATGCCTCAAAAACACGGTGGCCAGCTGGGCACCATGGGGCTGCAGGTAACAGCCATACTTAGCCCTGCCTACCATTTCCTTATGGCAGGCAGTTTTTAGCTGGCTGAGTTCAGGTTGCTCGTCCCAGGCTTCCTGGCAGCCCTCTCTTAATGCTTCATCACTTGGGAGGAGCAACGCTGCCTTTCTTCTGCCACCAAGCTAGGGCACAAGGTTTTCACACCCATCATGTCACCCATGGGGCTGCTGCCCAGCAAAAGCGTGGGGACACTGCAGCTGCAGCCCGCTGCACTCCAGCACGGTCCCTGCGGCTGCAGCACGGCCCAGCCCAGCCAAGCCAGGCACAAACAGCACGCTGCTGCCAGACACCACGGCACGGGGCACGGGCCGGTGCCAGCCCCACAGGCAGTGAACCCCCCAAAGGCACCTCAGGGTGGTAGTGGTGTCCTCACCTGCAGTAGCAGTGTCTGCACGTCCACTGCAGGGAGGAGGTTGTTTTTCATGGTCTTTGAGAAAGAGGTGAAAAGAGGTGAGAGGTAAATCAGTGCTGGCCCTGCCACTGCTTAGGGGCACATGTGGACAGCAGAGGTGAGACACGCAGGGCTGAAGTGGCATTAGAGCTCCCCACCTTCTGCAGATACATCACCTGTTTCTAGGATACTGAGCGGTTTTACATTTAATGAGCATGTAGCTTTGCACCTCTTTCCCTTGTGTGCGACGAGATGCTTTTCTGGGGAGTCCAACTGCGTCTCACAGCGGGGGCAGCCACAAGCCCCAGGCATCTATCCTGCCGCAATCAAAAAAAAGAAAGAGATAAAGTCCCTGCAGCGTCCCTCCAGCTAGTTCTCCTGCTGCCGTGGCTTCCTGTTATTCCTGAACTCCCTGTATTTTTAGGTTGTTGACTGTCTTCACACCCACTTTGAGAGTGATGAAGTCTCATCCTGGGGAAGCGGTGGCAGTGCCACTCTAGTAACAAAATCATTAAATCAATTGCTTTTTCAGCAATGCCATCTCTAGTGAAATGTCACTGATACCTACAGTGTCATCTCCAAAGCCTGTAGCCTTTCGTCACTGATGTGGATTTTAACAGAGGAGAAGTCCAGCACATGGCTGAGCTAGCCTCAGCAATGCACAGCCCATGAAAAAGGGAAAAAAGAGAAAATTTGGCTTACAAAAAGGAACAGACTTTCAACTGATGGAAACCCAATACCTCACATCCATCTATTAAGCGAGCAGGTGGTAAAGCAATACAGACCTTAACTGATGTTAGCCTCATAAAATAAATCAAGGATTGTACAGCCCTAAAACGTATGTTTATATTGAAATAAGTCATCTAGTTATTTGCTTCTGAGACACACGAATCAGATTTGTTTCCACAACATGTTGAGCATCATTATCATCAGCAAAACAGTAATAGAAAAGCCCATAAAAAGGACCTCCCTGGAGAACTATTAGATAACAGATTACCCTGCAGATAGCTGTGGAGAGATGCCCCAGCAGGTCTCATCTAATCAGCTGCTCTGCTGGCAAAGGCGATGAAAAAACGTTGGTGGATCTCAGCAGGCTACAAAATGCGTGTGAATAACATTGCTGTAGGGCTACTCCTGGCAATGTCCTCTGACTTTCTGCTCGGATCAGCAGCAAGTGCTGCTGCAGAGCAGCCAGCACATAAAGAGTTAAACTGGACGGTCAGCTCCGTAGCTGCTTGGAACAATGTGGAGAAGAAGATGTTGGGGTCACAGGGAGAGCCCCACTCTGCAGCCCCAGGGTGCTCCTCCTCTGCTACTGCCTGCCCGCGTGGCCTCAGGTGCATCACCTAAAATGAAATATAGAATTGAGAGCCTGACAGCCACTCTCCACCAGCTGTTCAGATCTCTAAAGTTTCCAGTGAGTGCTGATGTCTTAATCACATGGGCCATCTTAATTACAGGAGCCCAAGCATCAAGATCCTGCACCACCACCAGCTTTTGAAGCGCTGTGATGGACCTGCTAAGTCTCTTGTTAACATCTTCCTCTTTGCGTGCTTCATCTCCACTTTAGGCATGACCAAAATGAAGACAAGACATTGGAGGGGCAAAGGTGTTTTGTCCCACCACGCTTTGCTGACAGCATGAGCACAGGCAATAGTGCTGGGGAGCCCTTTGGCCAAGGAGCAGCCAGCTCACTTTGGCTTCTTGCAGGATTGTGCTTGTCCTCACCTGTGAGATGTTTGTTTGCATCATGACAGCATTCACCAGCTGGGGCATAAATCATTCAGCAAAACCCTCCACCACCCCAGGGGCTTCTCATAACATCCACTCACAGCTGCCTTTTTATCTCCCAAGTCCTTCTCAGCCCAGATCATTTCAGGCATTGCCCTCTTCTCTTCCCCCAGCCACCTGCAAGAGGCAGCAGATCCCTCGGTGTCAGAACCATGCCTGGGCTTCCTGCAAACCCGTGTTGGGGAGAGATTCCCAAAGGTGCGTAGGCATATGCCTGTGCTGGAGATAAGCAGGAGCAAGCACCCAGCGCTTGATGAACTGGTCTGCAACACTCAGCCGCTTTATCATTTACCTCTGTGGCCATGCAAGTGCTTGTGTAGATACAGAGATCTGATGTTACTCCCATGGTCTATAATCCCTCTGGACTGCGGCGAGCACCTGTCTCCTATAGCAGCTGTCCTGGCTAATAAAGCATCTTGCCCGCAGGAGGCACCTCTGACAGATCACCAGCACCAGCCCCACTCTGTGCAGAAGCGACAAAATTTTGCCCATTGATTTTTCATTCGCGTGTGCTAGGACTCTGCTCTCTAGCATCAGAAATAATCTAAGTCTAGAAACCTCTAGCAGCTCCAGGAAGCATGAGAAGTTATTTTTGCCTGTATATTTATCCTCCTCATTTTTTCTTCACTTTATTGCTGGAGTCTGGCTTCTTTCCACCCTCAGAGAAAGGCAGCCCAGCGCTGAGGAGAGCCACTTTTACTGGGCTTGGAGTATTGCTGCTCCACCAAAGGTTTCTGCTGTGGGACTCTGAGTGGGTAAAAAGATAATTTCTCACTGGTAAGAGAGAGATCAACTACTGCTGAAGCAGCCTAAAGCCTACCTGGGCAGAGACAGCAAGCCCCTAAAATCCACATTCAACGCTTTGGGGAAGACCCTGATCTCAGGATTCTGTTTGTGGTCGCATAGCTGTTGCACACATGCCTTACCTGTCTTTTGCTCTGACCACTTTCTTTTCCTAGCTTCATAAAGTTTACAAAGCCACCTTCGTATTCCCCTACACTGGCTGGCATCGCCCCAGCGAGCTAGCCAAACATGGCAGAGACAAACTCAGCTTTCCAAAGGGTAAAACCCGAGGCAGCACAAGCAGGACCTCATACCTCCTTTGACAGCAAGGCGCATGGCAACAAAGGCTGGGATTTCAAATGCTCACATTATACCACAAGTGCTACACGCCATTTAGCCTGCCTGGTTAGCGCGTCTCCTCTGCCGTGCTCTGTACAGTCTGATGGCAATTCCCGACAGCAGCACAAAAGCACTGTGGAGCCCCGCCAGGGTAAGGAGTGAACTCCTGTTCTCAACAGAGAAATGTACTGAAAACAAATAACCAGCATATCCAGGGTACAAGCAAATAAACAGCAATAACAGTGTAACTTTATTTAGATTTAATTTGACATTTAACACAGTAATAAGCACAGAAAGAAAGAAGTACCAAAATACCAAACTCATAGCATATAAAATAATCAAATATATTTCATATTTAGTGAAATATTTCTACAACACATTGGTGGGACTGCCCTGGGTGGCCCAACCCTGTAAATATATATATATATAGCTGCATTATATAAAATACTGTATGTAGAGAAAGCACTGAAACTTATCACCAAAATATAAAATAGCTCAAAATACAGAGAGTTCAGATTTGCTAGTCATACCCAATATTGAAAAGAGGTTCAAACCCACTGCAGGAGATAATGTTCCAGCTTAGATGCCATGGCAGGCATGAGATGGCATTACTGGGCACAGAGTGGCTAAAGGTGGCAGGAGCCTGGCTTGCGGGACAGGCTCTGGACCTGAGCCGATGGCCACAAGGTGACAAAGTTACTGGTCCTCGTCCAGGACTCTCAAGACAGATCCTAAGTGGAAAAGCCAGTGACAATGTTGGTGCTTGTGGCTGGCGCTACGCACCGCAGGGTGCCTGGGCCAGCAGCGTGTGAATGTCTGCGGGGAGGCTTAAGCGCCTGAGCGGCCGCTTGGGTCCCACAGGAGACCCCGCAGCCCGGCCGAGCCGCCCTGCAGCCCGCGCCTGCCTGGGCCAAAGGGCTTTCGCTAAGGAAGAGCTGCCGGAGTCGTGCTCCTGCGGCCCACAGCTGGCCTTTGTGGATCTGGCTGCAGAGAGACTGGTCGTCAGCAAACGCACAACATCACAAGGATATTATTCTGAATTTTAAAGATGCCTCTTCAGGAGATGACAGTAATTAATTCCCATTAGCTTTTAAAAAATCTAGAAAGCTGCTTTTGTATGAGGCCAGACTCCCCCAGGCGATACTGTACATTTGTTCTGGTCTGCAAGCGAGCAGTATGTGAAGTAGCAACCCTGCTGCTACAGGACAGGAACACCAAATGAAATGTTTGTCCTGGCGAAAACTCCCACCTGCCCTGAGGGTGATCAAGGTTAGTGGAGTACTTAAGATCCCAGGCAATTTGTAAATAGATATAAAAAATATGGCATTTCTGGCAGCAGCACTGAAGTCTAACTGGGGTGGATAACCTGCACCAGCGCGTAGCCCAGGTGCTGCTGGTGGCGCCGGCTGGGTGCTGGGTGGGCAGGTGGAGGCACCAGTCCTGGCAGCAGGGGTGAACCAAGGCCGTGTTGGGGCCATTTAGGTCCTGATATACCAATGAGACTCTGTATCTGCTGCTTTCCAGACAACATACTTTTGTGCTTGTTTGTTGCTTTTTGGCTCAATACGATGATTCATTTTCTTGACTACTCCCACTAGGCAGGCAGCTGAGACCTGCCTGGAGGATCCCTCCTTGGGGGGGGGGGGGGGTCAAGCCCCAGTGAGACAGCACCACGATGGGCTGCCCCTGTGCTGGCACCAACCCCACAGCGAGCTGGGGGCTGCAGGAGATCACCCTGGGAGCCCTCCCAAACCCTGTTTCCGTGCTTCTGCCATGCCACTGTAGAGAAGCCTATAACCCACTAATAATTCTGTAAATTGCTCTTTCTCATCAAGCCAGCAGTTGCATCCCTAATTACATGGCAACAATACTATGCTAACAGGATGAGCTGTAATTCCTAGGTGGTATTAGCGTTGTTACTTTACTCTGAGTAACTTCCTGGTAATGGCCATTTGAATGTGGCAATATCAATTAAGTGAATATAAATGCTTAGCCCCTGGAAAAATCATTAATAAAAATTTCATTCTGATAGCCTCTAATCACAGCTAAATACAATTACTCATACGAGGCCACTATAAAAAGTATTTTGCTCATCAGAAGAACTTCATAAGGTTTTCCCAACTGTTTGTAATAAAGAGGACACTATATAGAAAAGTCCAGAAAATAAGCACACGTTTGTTTCTCAAAAACCATAGATAAACATGACAATATCTCTAAATTGCTGGCTACTGAACAGGATTTCATGTAGCTCTACTCAAGCTGTAGCCTAGTATAAATGTTTTCAAAGCAGCACGCTGCTGTTTCATCTGGAACAGCTGCACAAGATTTCTTTGATGTCAAGCTCTTGTGTGAGGATGGTGTTTCAATTTCTCTTTATGCCTCTGAACTGCTAAAACAGGAAGGAAAAGACATTCAATAAAATAGGCGTTTTTCATTTTTTTTTAAAAAAAAAAAAAAAGGCACAAAATTTGGCCTTGAATGCAGTACCAAGAAATAATTCATCACTGCAGTGGCAGCAGAACTACCCTATGCCTCTCGCATCCCTATTTCAAAGGAGACACAGAAAACATCCTGTACGAGGCACTCTCTGGGCTCTCACGCTGACAGCACCCATGGCTAGCGGCTGTCCTGGGCTCATGGCCAGTGTGTGACCTGAGCCCACAGCCAGTGCACATGCACTCCCATCCTGACTCCCTGCACTAGTGCGTACATCCCTCGTGTACTCCCCAAGGAGCATAAATACAATTAGCTGAGGAAGGTCTGCTCCTTCCCCATTCCCGCCCAGGCTCCTCGAGCTTGGCAGTGCCCAGCACAGGAGGCTCCAGCTGCACAGGGCCTGCAAGGCATCCAAAATGACTGTGGCTGGTCATGACAGGCAGCTAAAGAAGGTGCTGCCCTACATCATTCGCCAAAGACTCTTTCTTATGCAGTGAGCAAACGTTTTTTAGATGGCTGTGTCCACAGCGCTCACTGCTGAGCAACCACAAGCACTGCCTGTGAAGCACATAAGTGCAAATCCCCCTCTCAGGCACCCAGCACCTGCCAGTTTCAGAAGTCAGAGGCAGGAGCCAGTGGTACGTCTCTTTTTCACAGCGCTCAGTGCGGAGGAGCCCCATGCAGTGCCTGGAAGGAGGGGGATTGGATTGCCCTGCCTGCTGCCTGCCTGCCTGCAGAGCCAGCCCTCACAAGCTACATATGTTTAGGAGGTACCAGAGTGGACAGCACAGATTTCTCTTTCTATAGGGAGATAAGTCTGAAAAAGTCCGGGACATCAGGAGCAGCTGGCAGGAAGACAGCCAGTGCAATGAGGGGAGAAGTGGCAGAACACTGTTATCTCCAGGCAGGATCTCTCTCCTGCACTTCACAAAGCATTGATGTGGGTTTATTTGCCTTGCTTCATAAATATTTTCCAGAAAAAAGGTTTGTTTGGAAACACTCTCAAAGCAGTGCTCAAGGAGTCTTCCTAGTGACCTCTAAAAAGTACATTTCCTAAAGTGTTTCCCTGGGCTTGTCTTTTCAGACACCCTTTTGCTGTACAATGTTTACTGGAAAAAAACAAAAAACAGCAAAAGCTAAAAAATGCTGCTGAAAAAGCCAGGGATTCTGTTTCAAAATGCAACAAGCTGATGAAAACAATTTCTGCCAGTGCTGGTGAGCTCTCACTCGTTTGCAGTGAGGGTCTGGGGATCCCTGCGTGGCCGTGCCGGGGGGCACTGCCATTGGGCTCAGCGGTGCACACACAGCTCACCTCCCCAACCAACTTACTGCTCTCCCACCGCAGTGCTGCCACTGCCCACAAACGGGATTTCTTCCCTGTCCGTCTTCCCCAGGACGAGATGGTGCTTCTCCATGTTTATGACACACTGTAGAGAATAAATGCCTTTAGGTAAGAGGGAAAACTGCAATTCACAGTGGTCCCAGCTCCCCCAGAATGGGTAAAAGCCCTGCTGGAAAACCCCTACCTTCAGAGATTTCAGTGTCTGCAGCCCAAAGGAGAAGGGTTTCTCATTATCTTCTGAAAAATAGAAACATTCAGATTTATACATGCAAAATGTTCTCCTGTGCTTTTTTCCAGTGACTCCATCCCTCCTTCATGGCTGCCCTGCTAAATAAAACCCTGTTTATAAAGGGACTGAGATACTCCAGAGGAAAACATGATCAAACGAGGGCAGGCGGATACACCTGCAGGGAGACACAGTGTCACTCCATCAGCACGGCAGAGCGTGAGCCTGGTGCCACCAGCGCAGCCCTGCTGAACGCATCCTCCCTCCTCCCTCCATCCCAAGGGCCAAACAGGGACTCTTACTGCAGAAAAGCAGTATTTCTATTTTAATCGTAACGTGTTTCTGAAGCTTCATTTTTCCCCTTGGGGTAAGAGGGGGTAGAGACCCGGCCCGTACCCAGGGGACCGGAGGAGCACACACACACACTCACCCACGACGAGGGCCGCGCACTCCACAGGGACTGCTCCCACCATGAGGGCAAGGCACTCAATTTGGCCGATCGCCCTCACCTTGTATGGCAATGAAACCATCTTGTCGTCACCAGGGAGTGCTTTGAGATGCTCCTTTAACCTGCGCATTGAAAACACTTCTGACATGAAACGGCCATGGTTTGGCTGCTCCAGCGAGGAGCAAATGGTGTTTGGAGGGTACTTACACCTGAAGTGCTCTTAGCTTGCCCCTATTACCATGCTGTTATTGGAAAGCCGCTTTCCTGGCAGGTTTTCTGTGATGCTCTACATACAGCCAGCAGCCTACACCCACGTCAGACCATAGCATGACACACAACACAGCCCTGGGGCCATGTCAGCCCTTGCCCCAAGCAGAGCTCCTTACTGGATTTTGCTTTTTACCTGAGGATTCTTTTTTCCTGCATTTCCTCAAGACTTGGGGAAGCTGCTGATCTAAAATTGCCTCTAATGCAGCATGGGTGTAAGGAAGGGATACTCCACTCCAACTCCCACCAGTGGAGCCACCGACACTGTGTCCCCATGGCTCACAGCTGGGGCAGCGCTCCCAATCCATCCTTGTTAGCAGGTGCTGCTGCTGGGTTTATTCAGAAGAAATGGGGACAGATCAATCACATTCAGCCTGAGAAAAGGATAAAAGGGTGTCAGGAATATCTCAGGTACAGTCGTTTCTTCTGTCTATGCCCCATGAACGAGTCTGACAACACTGATTAATTATTTAGCTTCAGTTTCTCTTTTAAACTGAATGAGAATCTAATGGAAAGGCAGTTCAAGGCAGTGATCTCTCCCTTGGATAAAACCTGTACTGCTTTTCAGCTATTTGAGGTACCTCTGCACTGCAGCAGTGCGTGTGTGTCTGTCTGTCTGTCCATCCATCCCGGGGGCCAACCAGCCCCCTGCAGAGACAGAGGCCCCAGGACTGAGGTGGGGATTGCCCATGCCATCAGCACAGGTACAAGGACCAGGAGAGGTAGCAGAGAGAAGGAGCTGGATCCCCTCTGCCACTTCCCTTAGGGACCGGCCTTAAAAAGCAGGGGAAACATCGAGAAGAAGCTTATGAGCTCCTTGGCCCTGAGCTGGCTTTACTCTGGCCTGAGACAGGTTGGAGTAGCTTTTCTGGGTGCAGACACCTCCAACAGCTTCTCTATCGACTCAAGGGAAGACATGTGGTCTTTGGCTGTGGTCTTTGTTTCGCCCCATTTGTCCTCACCACAGGGCACAAGCCACAGCGCTGGAGCCGGGACTGAACAGAGCCAAGATACAGCTAGAGGTGGCTCCTTGGTCTGGCGCCCACTGACCCAGATGGTTTTCCCAGGCCTGACCAGGGCTGCAGAGAGGCTGCAGGGGCAGTGGCAAGGTAAAGCCCCCTTCAGGGAAGCGCTTCATCACAGCTGAGACTGACCCAAGGATGGATGGATAGCGCGTGGGCAACGCATGGCTGAAAGCCAGCCAGGAAACTGCAGCGAGGTGAGGAGAACCACTGACCATGATGCAGTGACACATCTTGGAGCTGGGTTTGCAAGTCTAAGGTGCAGTGACCAGAGCTGCTCAGGTAACAGCTGCACCCACACCTCCGCAGGGGATTTCTTATGCTGCAGCAACCTGCGAGCTAACCCCACCGCTCTCCTCAGAGGCGAGGGGAAGAGCTCAAACGGCTCCATGACAAGATGCAAAAAGATTTTTTAAAAAGAAGGGAGAAATTGGGCCCGTGCCTCAGGCACACACACACATTGCTTTTAGACACTGGGTCCCAGAGACCTCAGCAGCAGGGCCCATCCCCAGAGCTGCTGAGCTTCCACTGCGGGCAGCAGCACCCAGCAAAGCTCGCTGCGGGGCCCCTCCTGCTCTGGCAGGAACAAGAGCAAAATTGCCTCGCACACCTCTTCCCTGCTGTGTTCCAGGGCTGGATTTAAACAAAACTCGTGTTTTATCGTTGCCACATGTGCTGGACTGCTTTGAAGTAAAATGTCCTGGAGCAGTGCCTGTTGTCGCACGGGACCTACCACAGCGACGGCAGAGCGAGCCAGGCATCAAAGCTCTGGTTTCAACCCGCTTTGTTAATCTGGCTTTAGCTTCTGTCCCTGCAAACACAAACAGCAAAGGAGCTGCAGGAAGCTGCCTGCAAGGCAGCCCTGCCTGCTACCCGCCTCGCCAGCAGCACATGCAGGACGGGGCATCGCTCTGGTCGCGCTGTCTGCCTGCACACACAGTGTGGGCCTTGCACACCCACCGGTGTCCGTGGGGTCCCACCTGGCAGGAACCAAAGCTTGCTCATTGCTGATGAGTAACACTGGGGAGGGACATGGGCCTTTTAACTGCAGCTGTCCAGCTGATGGCTGCAAAAGTGATCTTGCTCAAATCAGGAGGGAATCCCCATAACTTGAGAGCAGAAACTGGCTGTCACCTATTTCTTAAGCTCTCTTTGAAGGGTGGGGACTGTGAAAGCAGGTTGGTGCTGCAAAAACTACACAGGGCATGCATGAGTTACATTGAGAGCAGACAAACTGTCACAGAGCATCGCTGTGCAACTCGGACATGTTGAGCAGCCAATACAGCATCTTGCAAGATGAGACCCCCCAAATACATTGTTATCATCCATAAGTTAGGCTGAGCAGCTCCACAGTCTGTGACAAGTTTGTAGTAAGCGCAGACACCTTCCAGCCACTAAACACTGTTGTGCAAAGAAGTAATTACTGTCTGGACAGAAAACAGGCACCATTCATTCAGAGCTGTGCAGTAGTGCTCAGGGAGCAACTGCAATTGGTTTTTGCATAATCACCGCAAGCCGGTGATAAAAAGCAATGACTCCATGGGAATAAAGTGCCAAAATCTCCTTGATACCCTGTGAGCTGATGTCTGATCCCACTCCTTGGAGATCAGCAGGAGTTTTGCTGCAAACGGCTGGCAGTCAGCTCTCTAACGCTACGTAAATGCATTTCCATTCAACTGGGAGAAATTTGTTATTGGGAGTAGCAGCAGACACCAAATTTCGAGCACATGCATGTACACAACCACACAGCTGCTTTACACCCGGGGCCAGGGCCAGCAGTGCTGCAGCCACCAGGTCCCTGCCTCGCTGCAGGGACCTGCAGGGCTGGGCTGGGCTGACCCAGCCCCACATCTGCCCTGGGGACACAGAAGGCCGGGGGCAGGGGGGGGGGCTTCAGCTGTTTCATGAGGCACTGAATGACAAACAGGCAGGCACTGAAAAAATCCAAATGCATCCAACCCTCTGAAGGGATTTATTCAGAGGTGAGTATGTTGGTACAAGTGGCTTTCTATTTCAGCTCCCTGCAAGGACATTTAAGAATAAGCCAGGATTTGGTTGTAACAGAGGCTCAGGGGCTTCCCCGGGCACAGCCCAAAGCACTCCCTTCCAGAATGGCCATTGCTGGCGTGAGCGAAGCTCCAGCCCCAGGAGCACTGCCTGTGCTGCCGGGCGCCCCGAGTTCCCACAAAACAGAAATCCAGCTGGATATTTACCCTAGCCTGTCCAGGCAGGCAGATGACATGAGGTTGTGCTGTGAGCCGGTGTCCACCACGGCCTTCAGCTCCTTCCCTGCACACTGCAAGAGCAAACAGAGATGGGAGACAACGCGTGGGATGCAGGCTGAGTGCAGGATGTGCAGGGTGTCCGGGGTCTCCCCTCCACACATGCTGCTTCCCGACAAAACGCCAACATCTCCTCACACCAGCCCATCCCCGCTCCAGCGCACACTCAGTGCCCGCAGGGTATCACCTCGTCCACCCCAGGCACCCAAAAGTTGGCTCTTGAGCTGCTTTTTGAATAAGGTGGTGCTACTAAACAACACAGTGTTGGGTACTGAGCCCTTTCTGGCAGCATCTGCCCCTGCAGAGAGCAGAAGGGGCAGCCCCAGGCAGGAGGGGAGATTGTGGAGAGTGGGAAATACAAAAGAGTGTGGGGACAAGGAGGAGAAATGTGAAATTACTCTTGGGGAAAGAAAAGAGTGATAACACTTGAGGAAAACAAATAGAATGTGAGCACAGGGATTTGTCATGCATAATTACTCCTCTGTGTTTCAGCATGCTGCCCCAGCCTGGCTACCCCCTCCACCCTAATGTCCAAGGGAAGACATCCACCAGACCAGTTTTGCCTGTGACACTCAGGTGAGCATCCCTGCCACAGCAGCCCTGAGCTGCAGAGGGAGAGCATCCCCACAGCTGTGACAGCCCTGGTGGAGTGCAACCCTAATTGGGAAACATGGAGAACAAGAGCACAGCTTGATGCTGTCAGAAATAAAGTCTGGGGAGTAAAAACCCAGAAGGCTAGGGAAGGACTATTACCTGGCAGCTCACCACAATGAGCTCCTCATCCTCCGTTTTGCCCGAGCTGCCCAGTTTGGTTTGATTCAGCTTGTTGGTCTGCACTGAGATATCACTCTTTGGGGTCCAGCTGCCTCGGCTGCTTCGTAATTTTGATAAATTTGTCTCCATCAGGCGCTTCTGCAGAATATTATGCGGTTGCTTTAAAAAAAACACACACAGAAGATCAGGGTGAAATCAGAGGAAAGCCGTGAAGTGACCTGAATTACCAGCCTGCTCGTGGTGCCCGCGGGCCAGCGCTGCTCTCACAGGAGGGATGCCCTAAAGTCTCACTCTCTCTGATTCCCAGACTACGTGTGCTCTTCCTAGCCTACACCTGTTTGCTCCTGTCAGCTCTAGCTTACCTGGCTTCGACTAAAGAGAAATACTTTGTATTGGCAAGGGAATAATCCTTTCAAAATATTAGCTGGAATTTAGAACGATGCCTTTCTTTTTCCAAATTCAAGTTCAAGATTTGATTTCATATGGGAATCGTAACAAGTCAGGCTTTTCCAAGCTGGTGTTTCAGCCATGATTGCCTTCATCTGTTGATAAGGATATCGGTAATTCTGCAGTGATGTGAGAAGTTAAGAGGTAACAAATGACCTTTCCAATTACATGCACCACCTAAGTATGAAAAAGGTATGGACTTACTGAATGAACACAGATGTTTTCATTGAGCACTGGCATTGCTGGCTTAGGAAATACGTGTGTCCTGCCTCCACATGCGGCGATGTTCTTTGGGTGAGTCAACCCAGAACTTAAGATGCTGATTTGGGTGTCTTGGTTCTTACAGGTGTGAGTGAACAAGGCACAACTGCAAGAAGAGAGCTAGAGATGGTGTCTATTGTCAGACCTGGTCTGGCCTTTAGATCAGAATTTGGTTTGAAATTGCCTTGCATCTCTCTTCCCTCCACATTTGTATTTAGCAGCTAAGGGTAAGTAAATGGGACCAATACTGGGTGCTGTGCCACAGGAGGGAAAGGGAAGGAGGGGAAGAGGTAAGACAGTCTGAGGTAGATAGGTAGGTATTCTCCTGGGAACACCCAACACTTCATACAGCAGCTTCTTGCTTTCTCTGTCATTTCTGTTTGCTCTGTGAGAAGCATGTTGCCTCTCAGAATCTCCTTCAACTGCTTTCCCAAAAGCCTTTTTATGTTTAATGTTCATCACGGATGGATGCACATACTCTGCTGGAGGTGAAATTACTCTGCTTGATTATCTGCTCATTTCTCTGCCTGGATAATCTCCCTCCCCCCGGCCCCCTTTACTGCCCTTTCCTCCTGATTTTAATTTGTCCACAGTGAGACCTTCTTACTGGCTTATTCCTGAATTTTTGCATTCACATTAAGTATGGCTGTGTGTCGGCAGAGTCATCTAAACCAGAAAACCTCCTCATCCCAAGGGAATTTCAATGGGCTCAAGATAATTTTGAAAACCTCGGGCTGTGGTTCTCCAAGTTGGCCAGTATTCGTCCTCATGTGCAGTGTCTCGTCTTTAAAATAATCTGCAGCATGTTAAATAACAGCACTTACAAAAGACTAATGCAACTTGGCATCATCCTAAAATAACTGCAACCGTGTTAGTGCTTCAGATCCTGCTGCAGGCATAACACAGGCGGTTTAACTGGACCTGACTGATGAGATCAGGTGGATGCAGCCGACACCAGTGGTCACTGGGACACGTAATCTCCTTTTTCCCCACTTTGCACTGTTCTTACTTCTGCATACAGCCTGCAACTTGAAAAGAAATAAGATTTCATGACCGTTTTCAATTGCAGCAGCTATGTCTGACCAGCTCACTAGAGAGCATGTCCTGTGCAAAGGCAGCAACACAGCCGCACTCCCAGCGATGGGGAGGAATCAGGTCCGACATTGCGCTGTCTCCTTCATCCACAAAAAGTAACAAAGCTCCAGCACTGCTCTGGTGAGCACCACCTTCCCGGTGAGACTGAACAGCAGAAACCAGGCAGGCAGACTGGCTCCACTAGTAATGCACCCTGTGCTGAGGGACAAGTAAATCACTTTGGAAGCAAGGGCTTCCCTTACGTGAGGCAGAAGCTGTAGGTGCACAGGCAGCACTGTGATCACTTCCAAGGCTCCTCATCTGAGCAAAAATGCAAGCCAGGGTTTGCTGACAGGGGATGGCACATCCTTCTTACCCTTTATGTTTGCCTGGAACTCAGACACGCATCTGGAAAACTAATTCCTCACATCATCAAAAAAAACAAATGAGGGGATAAGGGACTGGAGAAGTAGATGGGTGGAGTTCCCCGCTGGCCAGAAGAGGCCTGTTGCACAGTGGTCACCTCCACGTGCCCAGCCCTGCTCAGCTAGGACTGAGAAATTTTGGAATGGCATCACCCAGGACAGTCTGGGCGCTCTTCTGATCTGCCTGGCCTCAATCATGTTGCCAAATACCTTTGAAAGAACAGGCTGTAGAAGAACAAGTCACAAGCACATTGTTGCTATTTTAACTGTCATCTATCCTTGAACTAAACCTAAGTGGTTTTTTACTAAAAGTTCTCCTATGGATCATTAACCAATTATGTATATGGGTTTTCTCAGGCCCTGGTTTTATGAATCCTATATGGAATCCATCACTGAAAGGAAAAAATCCATCGCACAGCAAACACAAGTTACCACCGCAGATGGGACTGTCTTTTGTTGACCCTTGCTGTTCTGAAAGCTGCAGCGAATCCTGCCTTCGGGGGGACAAATGTTGCTTATGTTGTGCTCCAGTACAGAAATAATCTATCAAGAGGGGGCTGAAAAGGTTCCCTGCAGCACCATCCTGTCTCAGGCTATTAATTAGTTTGCTTTAACTTGTATTTCCCTTGACTCTTGTGTGCAACGGAGTGAGGGATGTTAGTCATGGCAATGACTCAAGTGATGGATACGTACTTGGTAAACAGATAATGTACCAGGGGACATTCGCAAATGCACATTTTGCTGGAAAACTGTAAGCAGATCATGTCTTGGAGGGAGGGAGGGAGGGGAAGGGAGGAAAACCTCCCTGTGACAGCGATGGGGGAGGCAGCTGTGCTCTCCCTCCAGCACGGGCCAGCCACACAGCCAGGATTGATGTTTGAAGTAACCCAGATTGTGGGGAACTGTCTTCCTGTGCATTGCACAAAACTGTTAAAAGTTTTGTAAAAGATAAAATGTTACATACCATTGTGTAAGTGCAAAAAATATTATTTCCTAGTATCTTTCAGCACAATATAACTACAAACCAGGATTTTTTCCATATCTCCCTTTCCATCCCTGAAACTTTGCAAAAACATATAATCCCCTAAAAAAGTCACAGTACAAACCTAAAAGGAGTGGAGACACCAGCTATTACTGAACATATTTACTGCTTTCTGTCAAAATCACAAATAATTCTGTCCAGTTTTGTTCCTCTCTAATTTATAAGCAAGTGCATTGCTGCAGTTTGCAGTATCCATCTCTCTGGCAGGTTTCCCACGATTTTGGCTTCTAGATCTGGGGATAACAAGACCCGTCAGCAACAGTTTCACTCAGGTGGAGATGAAAGTCAGTGAAGATGCCAGCTCTCCTCCCCAAACCTATCTCAGGACATTTGCCCTCTCTTCTGTACCTAGCCAGTAGAAAAAAGGAGTTTTAGCACACCAACAGAGCTCATCCCAAGAAATAACCAGTTTCTCTCTTATTCCTATTCTTCATCCAAACTCACCTCTTCTACCAGCAGCCTGTGCTCATGTGCTGCCAGCCCCTCTCGCAGGGGGATGAGGTGGGACAAGAGATGCCCGCTGCTCTTCTGCAGCCCCTGGATGCCCAGGCAGTGCCCAGGTCTCTGACCACGACAGTGCATGTACCATCAAAGTTGTTTGCATTTTAACCAAGACACAACAAACTCTGGGGAGCTCACAGTGGGAAAGAAGGAAAAACTGAATGCGCTGCAATTAACTGCAGTGTTGCACCAGCTACAGGAGCAGGGGACGGGGCCGCTGGGGCACCCAGAGCTGTGCTGAGGACCCAGGCACCCAGGGGAAGCTCTGAGGGCATTTTGGGGCAGGAAAAAATGCTTTTTTTGTTTGTTTGTCACTATTTATAACTTTGTTTACCAGGTTGTAGAGTGATGCAGGACTGTTTCAGGGCGAGGGCGAAGCATAAGAGCACGAGGAGCAGCTGCCAACAGCCAGCTCACCCTGCCCAAACTTGGCAGGAGGTCACGGTCACAGTGTCAGGAAGCCCAAAATCCAGCTAACAACCATCTTGTGCCAATTTTCTGGCCTTCGGAGATGAGGCTAATAGTGAGGTATCAAAACAAAACCATTTGTGCTCTATATACCCAGCCCTACATTTGCCAAATCCAATGTATGCTATGCTATAGTTTGGTCTTATACTAGCATAAGAAACTGAAGGAATTAATGCCTCAAACATTCATCGACAGAGAAAACCTCAAGGACAAGCTGTGACCTTTGTGATTAGTTGAAGGGATGCCACCCAAGGAAGCGCGGAGAGTATTGAAGGATGCATGTCCCCGCTCCCTTACAGTTGTATTGACAAGTTCCTTAGATAAGCCTCAAAGCGGAAACCCAGACTGACTGAAACCAAATGTTTCTCAGAAAGCACAAGGTCCACTAATTACTGGCTCCATTGTGTAAGCCTGAAGAGGTGATAAGGATTGATAAGAGGTGAGCATCCAGCAGCAGAAGCTGGATGATTGCTCAAGAAGCACTAAGTCAGCAAAAATCTGTGGGAACCAGGGGAGAAGTAAAGGCGACAGGGGGACACAGGTGACCACTGACTCAGCTGGACGAGGGGGTTAGTGCACCCCACTCCCCCTCAATGTATACTCACAGAAATGAGTCTGTGGACTACCTGCCTCTCTTGGACTAGTATGCTAATCAGCTGGTAAGGTGAAGCTAAAAGGCAACAGAAAACTGCTCTGTGTGCACGCACCACCCAAAATTACCGGACCTGAGACAACGCTGGAATCCAGGGGTGGTGATCCAGATTTCTTTGACTGTCTCTCTCCTTTCTTTTTCTTCTCTTTCCTTTCTTTTCTCTCTTCTAGATTTACTAGACTGCAGTGCTGACTACCCTTTTCCAAGTTTAAGCTATTTCTACCACAAGTAAAACATTTTAACTGGTTGCCTGGTGTCATTTCACCTTAATTTAACCTGAGGGGATCACAGAATCTTAACAACTCTCTGGGCTCCCAGTCCAGATCATAACAACTAGGTAACCAAAGTGTAATATATAAAGGGAGTAAGAAGCTAGAAGAGTTTGGCCCAACCCAGAATAATACACTGAAATATATTGGAGGCTTAATATAGATAATTACAAGTATTTATTAAACCTGCCCATATGGGGCATCACCATGAGAGATGCTTCAGGAGCCGAGTAACAAGACACAAGCTGGGGGATGCCAGCAACCTGCCCTGGTGATCTGCTGCTGCCTCACTGTGCATAGCACCCCCTGCACTGCAGCCAAAGGAAGGGGATTTCTCCCCAGAATCAGAGTGGTCACTGGCAACTGTCACCCTGGCAGACAGGGTCTGTCCTCACGACCTGTCCCCATCTCTGGGGAGCTGTTACCTTCTCTCTTCTCCTACTGAGGCCATTGGAAAACCCCCGTGGGAAACCCTGCATTAATAACACCAGTCACATCAAAAGCCCTTCCACCCACGTCACCACAGCTTTCATGCAGCTTTAGACAGGAAAATGTGCTGCTTTGTTAGGACGCACGCAGTTATCCACACAAAAGGTGTGCAAACACCCTGGGCAAAGACTCCCGATGCCCTGGGCTGCTTGACTGTGTTGCTCAACCCCTCTGGACCCGGACCTCTTGGTCTGGGGCCATGTCAAGGTGGGGGTCCCACATTTCAGAGGCTCTTGGTGCTTCTCCAGTCTCAGAGACACACAATGTCACGCTCCTTCTGGGGACAAATTTTGTGACATGCAGGCAGCCACAGCACCAAGGAGACACGGTGGGTTCTCTTGAAGCAATGTTCACTGCTGTCCCAGCCACGTGCTATGTGAGCATGGTGGTGCTGGCAGTGTTGCTTCTCTGCAACATGACCCACTGCAACAACTCTGAAATTCAAGGCATCTTCTCTGCAGCTGTGAGAATGGGCCTAAGCACATGCCAGTCCTGTCACTATGGGGACTCCCCATACGTCCTATGGGGCAGGAGGCTGTGGCCAAGGTGAGCCCTGGCCACATGTGCCCACTGTCCCATCAGCCCTGGCTGTGGCATGGGGACAAGATGGTTTTGCAGTGGGGTGGCCCATACCAGCTCAGTTCTCACCCCAGCCGGAGACCTACCACAGCCAGGGTAGCCAGGGCAGGCAGCACATATCTGCCATGTCAAACCTCCTTTTTGTCCTTGGAGAGGATCAGGAGCTGTGGACTGTCCCAGGGCTTCGGCACATCCCTGGAGAGAGCGCCCCCATGCAGACCCTCCTTGCAGGGGCTGTGGTGCAGCAGGAGAGATGTGTGGCTCAGCCGGCACAGGATCAGGGAGGAAACCTCTGGTGATGTTTCTGTGACCAGAGCCATGGCAAGGGGCCCCATGCTCTGCCCTGGCACCAGGGCCAAACCTGGTCCTTGCTGCTGCAGGGACAAGGACTTCAGTGCTCAGTGCCCCTGGCTCCTGCTACCTGTTGCCTCTCGCCTGGGCAGAGCAGAAACCCCTATCATCAGGGTCTCAGCCCGGCACACTGTGGGTCACTGAGCCATGACACATTATTTAGACTCTGCAGATAATAGTAATAACACCACCATCACACTCTGAAAGGCAGTTTGTAGCTCCCTGATGGAGAGCTGCCGTTCAATGCTGACCAGAACAGCTCCTTCCGAGCCTTTCCCTGGGCAGGAGCTTCACTCCCTACAACTGCAAAACATTTGGGATGTCAAAAAAAATCACCTCCGTGCGCATTGCAGAGAACCGCCAACTCATTCCACTTACCTGAGCCAGGCAGAGTCAAGCCTAACCCAGCTGAGCAGGAAAGCTCCGACAGAACAAAACTACCCCACTAAAAAGAAAAAGATTCACCTTTTTCAATGAACCTGTACCAAGCATTGAAAAAAACAAATATTGTGTGTTACAAGGTGCAAGAATTTTGCAACAATTGGGCAAAAAATAGTAAAGGAGCGTTCCTCGGTAGTATATATTTTCTAGGTTTTGCTCCTTATATCAGAACTTTTGATGTTACATTTAAATGTAATTTCCCATTAGAGAAAGCTCAAACGTTTGTGCACATTAGTATTTAGAAATGCTCTCCAGTCCCTGGACACAATGAATAATATTGTATGTCAGCTACAGGATCACACAGATCATTGCATATGTAAATATTTGAAACCTAGAATTATATATCTTCATTTTAATAACCCCATATGCATATGCCTTTATCAAAGGGTAATCTTGGCAGTTTTATATTTTGAAGTACTAGTGACTGCACTTCACTGAATCTTTCATGATTATATGTTGTGTGTATATATGCACAGACAAACATATGTGTCTATATGTATGTATTATATGAAGCCATTTTGATTTATTCTGATTCAGGGGATTTTTTTACTGAAAACAATATCCCATTTTCATGTAAATATAAAAAAAAATAATCAAAAGCTTTCAGAACTAAGTGCCAGGCATCTGAAAGCACCTACTAGCAAAAAGCAACCCTAGTGATAACCAGCATTGTATTTCTACTCCTTTTCTTTTACATACAAAAGCCTTATTTTTAAAATCAATTTCCACAAACAACCAACTTCTCCTGGCACAAACAAAAAAATAGACCCTGCCCTACAAGGTTCTTAAGTCTCCTTCCAATAAACACAATAAAGCCTTACAGTATCTTTTGAAGTCCCCAGCTTCTTCAGCCCATCCAGAGGGAGGAGATCTGCAGAATCCTTGTGAATAAACTGAACCGCCTGCTTCATCCTCCTCTGCTGGCGGAGAGATGCTGCTTCCCTTATCTCCACTTCTTTTCTACTCGGTTCTGTCAGGATACCTGAGTAAAACATCTTTCCACCTGCGTACAGCTCGCTTCTCAAAGATGCGCCTCTCGGAGGAATGGAGCCGGGGAGATGCTCTATCGCCTGCGCTTTATAACCGGAGCCTGGTGACGTCTGGAGACCGGCAGGTACTCCAGCCAGCACCGCCGAGTAACGGAGGGGTTGGGCACATCGTAATACGCTGCACAAACAACGGCGGGTGAGCTCAGGCTCCGTCTAAGGGAATAAATCAGCACTGTTCCTCCTCACTGCCTCTCCTGAAAGCGAGATTAGCTGCAGGCATCCGACGGCTCTCAAAGCCCCCCAGCAGCCTCAAGGGCAGAAAAGGGAGCGCCAGAGCATCAGCACAGTGCCCCGGCTCTCTCTTTTCTGCCCGTGAGGCTGCTGGGGGACTTCGAGAGCTGGAAACAGCCCCGGGAGCCAGCGCACCTCCCAGCCAAGCTCTGCCGGCACGGCTTTTTTTGGCCTGGATAGGAAGTCCGGAGTGTCACAGCAGGTGACAGCTGCTCAGGTCTCAGGAGGTCCTGGATGCCGCTGCCCCACGGGGCTGGGACCATGCAACTGGCCATGTTGAGGTTTGCTACCTTATGCCCAGGGCCAGGGGGGTTAGGGCAGGCTCCAGATGCCACTCTAGATCACCGAAGCATTGCAGGCACCCATCTGCATCTACTCAAGTCCCCAGAAAGGGTAAGGACTGTCATGAAAATTGTCCCAGCCAAATTGGGGCACACCAAATGTGGTTTTACACAGGGTTCCTATACCCATCAGTGTTCAGGTGCAGCACAATTTGACTAATCACTAGCATCCACACTACTGATTACTAGTCAGAGTAAAACTTTGCAAAGCAACTATAGTTTTGCAGCATTCTGGCTACTTGTCTATTGATCCAGACGTCGCTGGAGTCTGTCTTGCTATAGCTCCTTATCTCTGATGCCAGATGACTCTGGGAGGGTTTCAAAGACATGTTAGAGGGTGAGGATGCTGGTGTTACCTTGGTTGTCCAGGGCTATCCTTTCTCCTTCATGGGCAGCTCTAGGCTTCCAAGAAGCAAAGTCCTTATTTCTGGGGCTGGGCTGTCCTTTAACTTGTTTTACTTAAACATGAATAATACCAAAGTCTCCAGTAAAATTCCACTACCTCATCACATTACAGTGTATAACGTGAACTAATACACATTCATAAACTTAATGCACTTTAATACTATAAAGACTGATTGATATAATTGTTAGGGAAGAGGATTTTCTTAACAGGACTCACAGACCATGTGGGTTTCTCTCACTACAATAATGAGTTTTTAAGTGATGTATCACCTCTCACCAGAAAGAAACATTTTTTATTCCTTTTTTTTTTTTCCCCAGAAGGACCCACACACTTTCAGCAGCACAGCTGGAGCAGCAGGTACTTACCTGAACCTGCTTTCCAAGTAATTTGTTGCAAGGAATAGGTGCAGGAGAAGATGATGCAGCTCTGCCTCAGAGAGACAGTACAGATCCAGAAACACCCCACATGGGTTTGATTCTTGTTAAACTAACAGGGACCTTAGATGTGCTAGATAAAGCATGAGAAAAGCAGAGCTTGGCCCAAGATTTACGCCAAGCCTGACTTCCAGGGCACTCCTAACCTTTGGTAGGACCTGGGGTGCTGACCCCACTTTGCTTTCCCCCACTAATGCAGCCTGGAATCACACCTTCCACTCACCAAGACATCATCAGCTTTTGGCCCGCTTCAGGGAAACATTCCTGTCTCTGACAGCAAAGGGACAGGGGAAGCCAGGGAAAAATACTGCAGAAAGAGACCCAAAGTAATGTGGAGGAGAGAGAGGAAAAAGAGGGGTTCCCCTGAATGCAGCCAGGGAAAGACATTCCCCTTACAGCAACTGAGATGTATTGAAAAAAAATAAATCAAAGTGATGAAAATACCAAGCAGGCAGAGTTGCTTTAAACCACAGCACCACAGTTTCTCCTTCTTCCCTCCCCTGCAGACTGCTGTGAAGCCCTGAGCGGGGCAGGGGCCCGGCAGGATCTGGCCCCCAGCACCTGAGAGCTGCAGCCAGCCCTGTCCTCTCACCTTGGCACAGAACTAACCATCTATTTCTTTATCTTGGCACATTTTAAACATAAAACTTAGTTAACGTGAGGGCGCTGAAGGCTGACAGCAGCCCCTTTGCAGAAGGGTCTCTGACAGCCGTGCCCGCACCACCAGCACCCTGTGGCCCCAACTCCTCACATGAGGAGCAGTGCTAACACCGAGCAGGGCTGATGCCAGCTGCTGCCACGATGCCAAAGTGGCAATGCTCTGCAGGCAAACTTATACATCTGACATCTGCAGCCATGGCCAGACTGAATGTGTTCAGTCCCTCCTCATATGACCTAGTAGAGAGGGGGAAAAAAAAAAAAAAAAAGAGATGAGACTGCAGAATACAATAAAACCCATACCCATTGCTTCACCGCCTCACATAAAGGCCATTACGCGTGAGCCAGCCTGAGCTCAGTGAATGTGTCAGCGTGCAGAAGGATAACAGGGCTGACAGACTGAAGGGGGATATAATTTTTTCTCCCTGCGCTGACTCGACTCATTACATGACAGGACCATTGTTCCAGTACAGGCAAACATGCCCAAGAGGATAAAAGCACCTTATTTTTCACCTTGGGAGCTATTTGGCACTTATCCAACTCTTTAAATAAAGACATATGACTACATCTGCACTCTCCCAAAGGCAAGGAGGCACAGAAAAAAGCAGGAGGACTGCCACTGAAACCAGGAGACAATTTTTAATATAAAAGCTCTGTGGAGGAGTGGCACCCTGCCTGGCATACTAGCAAATGCCCAGTCAGCTCTGGCTTACAGCAAGAGGAGTAAAGCTGCGAGAGGACATAGAGCATGAAAAGTCCCCCTCACTCTACAGCTCCAAGACTGCAGCCTGCGTTTTAATTCAACAAACAAGCATTTTGCCTGAGCCCTACCTTGTGCCAACAGATCAGAAGAAAATTTGCCCAGTGCTCAAGAGTAATAAATGAGATAAAGACCTTAATTCCCCTCTTGATTTTTAATCCTGGGAAAGTGGAAGGAGCAGCAAATCGTCTGCTCAAATTACTCAGGATCCACAGAAATAGGGACCGAGTTTGGATACTTTGAACCCAGTGGTTAACTCCTGAGTTGGTCATTTGTTTGTGACAGATTACCCAGGGGTATTGCTCCCCGCCCTGTATGATGTGTCTAAATAGGGGCACATTTCAGCAGAATTCCCATCCATTCACTGGAGACAGGTCTGTGTGTGACCATTGCCCCTCACTCAAGAACAGCCCCAAGGGACAAAACCACCTGTCTTGCTCCTTCCTGACACCAGAGCAGCACACACAGCTCCCTGCACAGTATAACATCAAGGCTGATGTCAAAAAGTGGCTTCACAAGGCTGCGATCAAGAGAACCCCTGCAGCCCAGGGGGACTGGCCCTGCCCCCCAGCACAGGCTGGCTCTGCCACAAGGCCAGGATGCCCATCGCTGCCAGCACGGACGGGCAGCACGGGGTAGAGATCAGAGGCAGATGGCCCCGGCAGCTACCAGCAAAGCTGCCACATGGGCATGCCCAGGGCATCTGTTGGCCCAGCAAAGCCAAGGACAGGGGTACTTTCGACCAGAGTTTCCACACTCTCTGCAAACAGAAAACAGAGGGAAATGCTGCTCTCCCTGGCCTTTCCAACATGCCCTTTGCCGTGACAGCTGGGGACAGGGGAAGGCAGCGCCGAAGAGCAGCACAAGGGCCCTTGGAGGGAGGGGAGAGGACATGCCACATTCAGGAGCCTTTTAGCCACCCTGCACAGAAGACGAAGCAGCACAGGTCCTGCCTGCTAACACAATTTGCTTCACACGTGAGTAAACTGACTGAGCTAAACCCCAGCAATTTCATACCCCCATTTACAGCTGATTTATCCTGGCCTAGTACCAGTCACAGTTGCAACTTAATCAGCGTAAGGAAAGAAGAGCTGTGGAGTTTTGTTCACACCCCCATTTCATCTCTTCTCTTGATGAAAAGGGAAGCAGCAGCAGGCAAAGCAGGAAGTGGGTCAGTCCTTTTATTTTTTTCTTTTCTTTGATTTCTCATCTTTCCTTAAAAAGAAGTGATTTGTTAGTGGTTGCCATATCCTGAAGAGATGCAGAGATGCCCCAGAAAACTCAGAAGAAAGGACATAGTGGTATAATTTAACAGAAACAGAAGCAGCAGCAGACAAGGGTCCCAGAAAGAATAATTTACCCGAGGACAAAGTGAATACTTTAGAGAAAGAGTCAGTTTCCAGAGGGAAGATTGTGAAGAGCTTGAGAAAAAGAAACCACAATAATTGAATTGATGTGGAAAAATAACTTATTCTGTCCATCAATGCAGGATATGTAAGGGTCAGCTCTAGCATACTCAGGCAAATAATTGGAATAATTTAGAGACTAGAAAACAGTGTTTGTCTAAAAAAGGTTGGATACAGAAATCCTGAAGGGTTTAGTGAGCTTCTTAATCATTTGTAGCAAGAGAAAGACTATAGATAGAGCTGGAGAAATCCTACAACATACAAAGGTAGAATCAGGTTGAGATTCCCAAGATGTGGCCCATTTTGTTCAGTAACTCCACACACACCGCATTTCCAGTGCTGACCAAGAGAAAGGGCCTCCTGGGCTGGGATACAGGCCCCATCACAAGCAGGAGCACTTCACGAAGCCAACTGTTCCCAGGGCAGCTCCCTCTATTTACCCTGGGTGCAGCTCCATCCTCCTGTCCCCCTGTGCATGTTCTGTGCAGTGCATGAGCTGGTGGCAGCAGGCACGGAGCGGAGCACTGATGATGCCAGGAGAGGAATCAGACATTGTGCAGCTTGTCATTGGAGACCGAACCGAATTTATCTGTTTAGTTCTCTTCATATATGGAGACAACAGGTGGACAATAGTTTCAGGAACACAAAAAATGCATGCATCAAACCGAGCGATTAAAATGGCAAGTCTTGCTTGCTCCCTTACCTTTATTTTTCCTGTTTTAGAGAGGCTGAAATGTATTTCTAAAAAAAATAAAAGCACAGGAGGAGTTGGTCAGGGAAACAAATGGTACACTTCCTAGCATCTTCTACCGCATACCTCAGTGACAGCCAACTGCTGCCTAGGAGCTCTTTGTGGTTGATGGAGCATAAGAACAGGTCCTGCCTCTGGAGCTTGCAAAGCTGTGCTGGTAACTGTGCTGCACTGGGAAACCAGGCTGGGCCCCTTCCAGGTCCCATGTGAGCCAGGGAAGCAGCTGTGGGTTCCATGTAGAGCAAAGGGGCAGGTGGGGGATTTGGGACAGGGTGCCAAGGGGAAAGGGAGAAAAGCTGGCAGGTGACTTGTCAAGCACTGAGGAAAGGATAAGAGGACAATACACATGGTGGCTGGTGTCAGGGACAGAAAGCCTGGCCTTCCCTGACCTCCACATCATAGAACCATCAGGAATGGCCACAGCCCTTAGCAGAGGTAACAGTTGCTGCTGTGCACTGAATTGCACCACTTCTGTTCACATGTAGGGGAAAATGGGGCTGATCATGCCCCCAGCATCACTCACTAGCTGTTTTCCTCAAAGACAAGATCCGAGCGCAGCTCAGAAGGTGTTGCTGCTATGAAACCAGCTGCACACACAAGCGCAGACAGGGCCCCTGGGCCTTTCAGAGCCTTCCATGGAGCTGAAGACACCAGGGAACTTTCCTCTCAAGCAAAACGACAAACGTGTACCTCTTTCTCTCCCAAAATGTCCCTTGCATGGCTTTCTTCAGGAACTCCACCTGGGCAGGTGGGCAGGAAATGCTGTACATAGAGTGCAGGTGATGTTTCTCCCTGGTATGTATCCACAGTAACCTCTGCTTATTTCATCCAATAATAAGATTATTCCAGTATAAGATTTTCAAAATGATTAATTGTAAGAAACATTAATACATACTAGTTCTCATCCTCCCACATGTGTGCTAAAGTTGAACTGCAAATATTTATTTTGAAGCAAGCTACACATATATCCAAAGTGCCAACCATAACTACATCATTCAGAGTTCCAGACCTCAGGGGATTTCACTTCTCCTCCTGTCCTGCAAAAGGCAGCTTGTGTGCTGAAGGCTTCCTTTGCTGCTGGGGCATTCCACACCGTAAATTTTACATTCAGGCCATTAAAGATATAGGAGGGATCTTGTTAAGGCTAAAACAGCGTGAGTCATTTCACACTACACAAACATAATTTTCGCACTCCTTTTTTAACTTCCCAGAAGCCTGACACCCAGAGACCGAGGGGCAGCAGAGCTGGGCATGCAGGAATGCTGCTGCTGCTCGACGTTTCTGAGCTCAGAAAGGCAGGAGGAAGAGGGCGCTGCTCTTCTTCACATCGGGTCCTATATCAGTCCAGCAGGAACTGCTAAGAAATAACAGGGAGCCTGTTGTTGCTCCCCGAAAGGCACAGGGCTGGCTCTGAGGGGTAGGAGAGGGCAGGGAGACCCAGGAAACAAAGTCTCGCAGCTGGGTTCTGCAATGAAAAAGATCACAAAGACCACATTTACAATCAAGCGATGTGGTTGGGATGCCCTGGTTCATCCTAGAGTCAATGGAAGACGTTGTGCAATAGAGTCTCTCAGTTCAGAGTCGCTTCACAGACCCAGCTCAGGGCACCTGGACACAGTAGAGCTTGACAACAAATTGTAAAAAGCCGGAGCTTAGACGGCACCTAAGGGGCATGCTGGGCTGAACAGCAACCTCCCCACAAGGCTGCTGCATAATTTTGCTGAGTCTACTCCTGTTGACTTCTTGAAATAGTTACAGCCGTCCCTGACAAAGGGGTTGTGGACTCCCCACATCAAGGAAACTGCGAGATGCTTTCAGTGTCATTAGCCATTGGACTAATGACACTTAAAAGCAGAGTATCTAAGACACCCGTGCACCGAATTTGCTCCAACAGAGATATGCCATTGTTTTCACCCCCACATATTTTCCTTGCCTCCTCAGCAATTTTCTCACTTTCTTCAGCCTAAGGGACAAAGACTCTGCACAGCACCCATTACAAAGCCCCACTTATGCTAGCAGCTAGCAATCTTTCAGTGTTTTGTGGACACAAAGGAGTCCATTCTTGGTCTAAATACTCCAATACAACAATTCATTTCTATCCACAAATGCACTTAAGTACCTGCTTAAATGCTTTGCTGAATGGGGATTATAAGCAGATGGCTCTCTGGGCAAAACTCCTCCTTCCTAGCACGGTGAAAAGTCAGTCCTTAGTACACAAAATATCAGTATGGACACAAAAATCACATGGGATATTTGTTAGAGCAACAGTACTGAAGTGAAAACTTTTCATGCTTAATGCATACATTACCCTGGGAAATTTAGGAGATCTGTGTTTGCTTTTAGATCTGTGGGGCTAATTAATCATAAGGCAGCTGGCCAAATTCTTCCTTGAGTCAGCACCTTGAACATTAGCAGGGGTACATGATGCCCACAATGACATCCATGCCTAGCTACAGCCATGGAAGTAGTTTACTAACCTGATCCTAATTTGACAGCAACAAGTTTTAAGTATTTACCCCATCACTTGCTGCGAACATGGAACAATAGGCTGTCATTTTCTCCCTTGTACTTTCTTTTCAAACTAATAAATTATTCTCAGAAACAACTGGCATCATGGGCAGGTGCCCACAATGGGCCAGGAGAAGACTGTATCACATCATTTTCCACTGGGATCTAAAAAGGTGCCTGTTAGCCAAGATGGTAATGTCCGGGGTTATCTTCCCCATAACCCAGTGTCTTCATCAGCATGAAATGCACACTGGCTCCAGGGTAAAAGATGTTGCACTGTGGGAGTGTGTGAAGCCACAGACTCAGCACTCTGCCGTCACCACGCAACGACAACGACTGAAGTCATTGCTGAAACTTGAACTGGGGATGAGAGTAAACAAAGAAAGCCCAAGCAGGAACAAGATAAGAAAAATATGGCAGCTTATACAGCAGAAAGGATCTTTTAAATCTTTTAGCTCTGGGTGACAAGTTTAGAGCTGGCACTGAAGCGTCCAGGCACAGTGAAGCACAGATATTTGAAAGCTCCTTGCCACAGGGGGGAACTCTTAGTCCTGAAAGGAGTTATGCAAACCATTTAAAAGCTTGCTTTCTAGCTAGAGAACTTTCCTCTGCCCAAGTATAAATCCACTGCAAAGGTATTTCTCATTCCAGATGCTTTGGAGTGGTACGATTCCTGAATAGCAGTACTCGGGGAGAGGGAGTGGGAATTCCTCAGGCAAACTCTGACATTTACCTCCTGGAGAACACAAATCTCAGAACATAATTTAAAACCAAGCAAAAAAAAGATCACTTTGTTTCTGGAACAGGAGTAGTACAGGTCAGCTCTGAAACAGTATTGCCTTTTGAAAGGTTCCTGTATAGCCTACCCAGTTTACCAGGTGATGGTGACAAAAATAACAGAGTATCTCTAGTGATGAAGTAAGCAAGTTGAACAGAATTGGAATTTCCCAGCTCTTCTGCAAAAGCCCCGAGAACAGGTGCTTACTTCAACTCGTGCCAATGTGGGATTCACCAAGGAACAACATTCTTACTATACTTTTTAAAAGACTGACTGTGAACCTCTTCTGCTTCTACCAGTTAAAGGAGTATTCATAGAGGGTTTTCATTTGACAACTATGTCCACCTTCTGATGGAGCTCAGGGCTAAGACAGCTTTGCACCCCTCTTTCAGAGGAGACGAAGAGGTCATTGGTTGTTTTGTACAGGTTCTTTATCAAGTTGCTCTGGTTTCTCAACAGACCAATATTCAATGAACTCAGGATTTGAATGCTTTAAGTTAAAAAAAAAAAAAAAAGAAAAAGGAACTTAAAGCATTCAAATCCTGAGTTTGTTGAATCTATCTAAATATCTTTATTTAGGACCTTTAAGAGAAATCAAAATCTGAGCCTAAGATATTTTACAGTATCCATTTAAGATAAAAATATGATTTACATCAACATTAGAGAGGAGGTCACCATAGTCAAACACAGGATCTCTCACCTCTGTGGAGCGCTTATGTTTATTTTATGAAGCCAAGACTCCAACACTCTCAAGTGGTGCAAATGTAAGTGAGCTACCATTGTATCCCCCTCCACACGGCACATGCAAAACTGCAGCAACTCATAATGGGTAAGATTTAGTGAGACATGTTACTGGATACTCAGTGCTAATATTTGCCAATGCACAGAATCGTCAACAGTACTTCAATGTAACTCTCCTAACACAGAGGTTGTGTTTGCCATGTTGTGGTTTGGTTAAATATCTCCACCTTCAAGTCTAGTCAACTGAAAGATACTTTAGCTCACACTATGTCTAAAAAGGAAGCCAGCTCTCCCAGGAGAGTGGGAGCATGTGCACTGCTGGTAGGAACGATGAAACACACGGTGCTATTGATTACCTGTGCTTTGAGGTGTTTCTGCCCTACCTTGGGTATAATCTACTGCACGATCATCTGTCCAGCCACTGATAGGAGTCAAGCTGTGATCAAGCTGAGCAACCTCTCCTGAAACAATGGAGGAAATCAGTAGCTGATTATACACATAATTTTATTTCTAAAGACAAATGTTCAGAGTCCATTATTGACATCTATAAGAACTGAGTCAGGAGAGGGATGGGGTCAGGCAGAGTGCCAGAATCACTCACTGTTCTCAGAACTAAATAACAGCAACTGAAGCTACCCATTCACAGCCCATTTCCTCCAGCTTCCTTTGAGGTTTATCCTGCCTGGAAATCACCAACTTGCAACCTGCACATTTCCTCGCTAGTAATTTGGAAAAGAAGGGGGAATGGCACTGACCTATGGTCAGAATTCAGTTCAGAAGAGGGTGTCCTCCCACTGCAATCTGAAGAGGTAGCAATATCTGGCCCAACATCATGTGTCTTTCATATTTCCATTTTGTAAAAAAATAGAATAATGGTCATTTACAAAATCACTCACTCTTCTTCAAAAAGATTGATCAGAGGCAGTGGTGGGGACCAAGAGCTGCTAAAAAAAAAGAAAATCTGGATTGTGTATTTTGGCTAAAAGTGCCAATGCCCTCAGAAAAACTGCCTGGAGCTCCTGCTACAGCTACCCAGAGGAATATTTCACTCCTTGGAACACATGCCCTGTAGAGAGTTGCCAGTGGACTGGGAAATACTCCTTCAGATTTCACTAAAGCTGCTGAAGCCAACCCAAGACAGCAAGATGCTTTTCCTCAGTACATTCACACAGCTGTGCAGGGAGACTGAAGCACACCATGAGCCGTGGTGTTAACAAAGCCCCCAAGTTTCAGCAGACTGTTTGTTTCAGGCCTCCTGCTACTGAAGACCTAACTCAAAACCTACTGCTGTTTGTCAGCAGGGCTTTTAACAGCTTTTCTTTCCTCTCTTAGGGCCACATGCTGCCCTCTCGTGGGGAGCCCTGCGGATGGTGCCTTGGCACAGCCCTGAGCCCTGTGGCACAGGCAGCACAACCAGAGCAGGTAACAGGGAGTTGCCATCTGCCAGGTTCCCCCAGGAACAGCAGCTTCATGGAGGCCACCATGACCTACGCCTCGTTATCACAGCTCCCCAAATCCTCAAAAATGTCTTTACTTGAGACCCTCCCCAAAATACCAGGCAAGAATGGACCCTGAGAGGTGTCGGAAGGAGGGACGAGGCTCTAGCATCTTACATGAAGGTGTGCCAGAGCACGTGCCCGCAGCATCCGTAAACCAGGCCATCTTCTGCATCAGATTTTACTTCTCCATTACTGCATGTGAAAACACATCCTGCTGGGACAGAGAGCTATGGGCCTTTGTTATCCACTCCAAGAGCAAATGGTCAAGTTGGACACGTGTCCTGCACAGAGCTGGGACGGGTATTTGTAATGTGCTTATTTCAGCACTACTGTGTTCACCTCACACCACAGGCACTGGCTGAGGGGCTTTCTGGACTAGCCGAGGAAGACAGCAATGCTTGCAGTGTTAAGCGTTCAGTTCCTAGAGCTAAGCTTCCTTCTTCCACTGAATGAAGTTGCTGTTCTCAGCATGGATGAGCCTTTTCAGGGTTTTATTTTTGTAAGTTTGCTGAGAGAATTAGCACCTACGGGAGCTGGGGCGCAATAGTTGTGCTATGTAAGCCAGACAGGCCCCCTGAGCACTTTTCTGACAGCCCTGTTTTTAATAACTGGTACCTCTCAGCTTTTCCACACAGCCCCTCTCACCAGCACTACATCAGTAACAGCAAACTGGGGGCCACCCAAGTTCATGAACAGGGTTGTGTCACAGACAGGCTTGTTTGCTGGACACAGAGATGCTGAATTCCCAGTTTTCTGAAGTGCTTTCTTAATTTCCACATTAAACCCCTGAAAAATCATGATCCCCTCTTTTACTCTAAACTGCTATCCATGGCTGGGTTTTACTCCAGGCAGCACCTCCAGAAGTGAGTTGAGCTGGCATTTTGCCACAGGTCTTCCAACTAGTGACAGGACACATGTAGCTACAGAGCCTGGTCACAAAGAGTGTGTGAGGCAGATGCTAGTGCTAACGCAGTGACAAGCAACTCCTAACCTCTGGCTCTAAATCCAGGGCAAACTCTGTAGCTCCCTGCTGCACCGCATTGACAGCAAATAGTGCACAACTAAAGGAATTTTGGTACCTCCAAATGCAAATGTGAGGTGTGTCTGAAGCCTCATTTGCTCTTTTGCTTAACCCCCAACTCTTTCCTGCTGTTTTTGAGGCATGTAGATGAACACAGAAAACTGCAAATAAAACATATCCAGTCTTGCAGGTCCTCCAGCAGCCCCTGAGGGAGCCCTTCCAGGCCAGCCAGTCCTGCCATGCTCACGCAGGGCACCCTGGGTCACCCCAAGACAACAGCCCGCTGAGAGGGCAGGGCATCGGAGGCCCAGGAGGGCTGTGGGAAGAAAAGCCCCTCATTGTTGCACTGTGGGTGTCTGCCCCCAAAAAGGGCAAGGGGAGGCCTGGGCAGGCACAGAAGGAACCAGAGGCAGTGCCTCCAGCAAGTGCACCCCACCAGGCACCCACACACAGTGCCCGCTGCGCCCACCCTGCCTGGCATCCCACTCCTCCCAGTTTTACATACTGCGTCAGCTTGCTGCTTTTTTAAAACCTTCACTCTTTTTTTTTCTGCTCAAGAACTGTATTTTTGGCATTCTCCTTTCATGACAGTCATTGCACACATGGCTATCTTATTGTCAAATCATGCATAATACATATACAGACACACATACATAGGTGTATTTAACATACCTCTATACTTCTCCATCTCCTGAACTTATTTCCAGATAATTCTCTATCCAACTCGCATCAAGGCTCCTGTCCATGCTTAGTATTTCATTCTATCTCTTCTAGCACAGCAAGCGGGAAAGAAGGCACAAAAACCATTCAGGCTACCACTGCTATATTAGATCCAGGCACAGAAGATGAAGCTTTCTCTAAACCTAGTCAAGAATAACCTTGCGTTGTACGTAAATGTTTCATGGATGTTTGTAGTGTTCTTGGTATAACATGAAACTCTTGAACTACTAAACAACAAATTGCATCTCAAGTGACCACTTCAGAATGTTTCAGCTTCCAGCACAACTTTTTCTTTCCTTAAACCTATGAACCCCTTATTTCCTGATCCCCAGAATCATCACAGGTGGGAAATTTCATGGCACATGATTAATACCCAGGTTTGTAAGTCTACATTGCCTACTGAATAAACTTCCCAGTGAAAAAAAGCAGGCTTCAGTTGCATTAGATCAACTTTAGCAGCTAGCCAGTGTGAGGGAGTTTATAGACACGTTCAATAAGGAAAAAGACTTAAAGTCATCTTTTCTGACCTATTTTTTTCATTGTGTACTAAATAGGCTTTACTTCATGGACTTCAAAAAAATTTATTACTCTTCAAAATCTGTTAAATCAGAGCCACAGCTGCACTATATATTTAAACAGTGAAAGATTTTTTTTTTTTAACACTTGAAGTGGCTTAATAAGGTAGCTTAAGAGAGCAATATGCAGAAAGTCACACATAATTTGCACTGACTTGGAGATAAACTAGAAGAACTTACCTTTGAGAGTGGAATCTGTCCCTTGAACACTCTAACTCCTCCTGTTTTCCCCACAGGTGCTACATTTGCATCACTGCTCATGGGTGTTCTACAGTGACAACAGAATATACATTGCAGAAAGCAGAGCTCCACAACAGAGAGTGAAAATCTGCCTATGAGCAAAACTAAATGGGCAGTAGCAAGATGTGTTGTAGGACAGGTTGGTTCCAGGAGCGCCTAGAAACAAACCTACTTGTACCAGCCCTGAATTTGGCTCAAGTTCTTTAAGAAGTACTCATTTGTCTCCTCCAGCAGCAGCCTTGCCCAAACACAGTTTGAATGGAGCAAAAAGGAAGATAGGAAGTATACGTACATTTTAGTTGTGACAGGTTTTACATTCAGCATCTACTGCATTTACAGGATGTCATCTATATGCATGATAGAAAAAGCATTTGCATTTAAATTTAATTCAGAAATATTTGTGGGCCACTATCCTTGCATTCTGTTCCCAAGGATTATTGTAATACCATTCCTTCCTGCTTACCCACATCAGACCTCTTCTGATTCCTTGGATTTAAATAAGCTTCAAGTCTTGCTCTCTATATTCTGCTATTACTTATTTCTCTTACATAAACACCCAAAGGTCCCAGTCAGAATTTCAGCTCCTGCTCTTCTGGGAGTTCACAAGATAACGCATATTGACATTCCCTGTCCTGGAGGGTATCATGTGTCCATCACTGCAATCTAGCAGGTGGCAGTATTCACAATATCAGGAATAATATTTGAATAATAGAGTTTTCTGCTGTGATCAGCCTGTAGTCATCATACTTTTCCATGACCTCTATATTCCAGTATTTCATTTACTTTACTGTCTTCTACATGTAAACTGATGTCAGCTTTCTACAGCTAACAGCTGAATTACACAGCTGTATCTTCCAAAACTGCACCAAATGAACCTGGATGGCTACATGCAGTTTCATACAAATCAGTCCTTGTCACTGTGATCAAAGGAAGCTAAGGGTCAAACAACTGAATAAATGAAGGAGAAGATATTGGAATTATTTTTATAAAAGTTTGATAAATTGACCAAAACTAATAATATCAGAAACAAATACAGAAAAACAGTATTAAAAATTATTATAGATCAACTAATTTATAATTTCCTATGACTTAATTTCTTAGAATTAAAAAATAATTTAAGTCAGTGGATTTAATGAAAAGCTCTGATGAAACTGTGGTGTAATCTTAAAAATATTCCAGGAACTTGTGTCTTAACAGAGGTTTTCACCTTGTTGTTTTGTTTTGTTGGGGTTTTTTCCATTATTTTTAAGTTTAAACAAGGGGGTTTAAGGTTTATTTTTTTAGCAAAAAATCAGATTAATCTACAAAGTAATAAAATACTTTGGAGCACTTTAAGTAGTTTAAGTAGTTTATTCTGTCTTCATACAGCTGGTTAGAACAGGCCAACTGACTCCAGCTTGTCATACAGGAGACATTTTTAGCATAATTATTAGAATTAATACCAGGATAATTCTGGTATTATAGTAGCCAGAAATATGTGCATGACTAAATATATGAGGAATTGTATCTTTATGGGTATAGATGCAGGCAAATAATATATTACATGAAACAGAACGCTATGGTAAGCAGATGTTCACAGGGTAAAGTCCATCTGATGTGCAGTAACTTGCTACACAACCATTAATTTTGTCACAAAACTATTATTTAGCACAGCAAAGACAACTAAAAATATTACCCAAGGTTTTCATGCAACTAAAAGTTCACTGGTTTATTTCTCTTATTAAGAGGAACAGTCTGAAACATTTTACATTAATTTACAGTCATGAAAAAGATCCTTATGCTTATCTCACATAGGTGACATTGTCATCCAGTTAACGCTAGTTATTATTTCAAAAGTTAAATCCTGTTTTATAAGGTTAAACATTTTTGAATCATTTGTTGCCAAAATATAACATCAGTCTACAACCACACAGAAAGTAGAAATTAAAATTTCTACAGAGCCACTACCATCACTATGAAGATACAATGCCAAGCGTTACAACATTCTGCAACAATTATCAATTCTTTCAATATTTAAGATGGCAAAAATTCCCTCTTCACTTTTTACTGCACACACAGGATCTACAGTAAAAGGGGAAATTTTGATTCATAATGTTAGATCAAGGGTAACAGAAGTGCTTCCGAGTCATTTACTTTTTAGGCAGAAAATGAACAGGGCTGTGGAGCAAAAAGGATTCTTCTTCAAGAAAAGGCAGGTTTTTCCCCTCAGCCTTGGACTGTACACCACACTGATACACTCCTTCCGTAGACAACAATGAAGATGGCCTGAGCACACAGGGGCAACGGAGAAGCATAGTTGAGAGCCACTGTACAGACCAAAGGCGAGATGCTGGTCCCAGAGCCGCTGTGCAGAGCTAGAACAGTGTGCCAAGAGGAGGTGCAGTGCAATGAACCCAGAGCTCAAGTCAGTAACTCACACACAGAGCAAAAAAGACCAATTTCACCAATTAAAATATTTGGATGTTTCACAACTTTTGTTTTCCTGAACCCTTGTTGAAACCAATCGCTCTGATTTGTGTGTCACTTAGCAATACAAAACAGAAATGTTCAGATCTGTAGCCTTCTTGGGAGGGAACAGAGCAAGAACTGGCTTGCCTCCCTTGGCAGAGAGCACACAGACCACAGCAAAGCCACTCTGCTGGGCTCGGCCCAGAAGCTGGCACACCACGGTCCTCTCCTCCCAGTGCTCCACCAGCAGGCCTGTAACTCACCCGTGCGCTCAGAGCAGAACAGCAGCATCTCACCCATTTCAAAATGCTCCGTTGCCACATAGATGGTTGGTGGGTCATTGTGACTCACTGACACACTGCATCTGGCATGGGAAGCCATGAACAGTAGAGAGGTAGGGGCTGTGCAGCCAGAGGGAAACCATCTTGAAATACCTTCTCGGGATCTCACCATAACAGTACACTTCACCACAGATGTAGCAAGCCTTTCTCACCACCCTTCCTCTTGTTTTGGCATCCCTTAGCCATTTCTCTCACTGATCACACTGCCTCATACCTTCTTCCAGATAACCCCTGTCCTCCCTCCCCACGAAGGCAGCAGGGACCCCGTTCAGGATGAAGCACACCAGCCAGGAGCACACAAGGACTTGGGTTCCCTCCCCTCTGTTCTGCTAATTCCCCCCCAGGCCTGTTTGCTCCCCTTGCTGCAGGCCTGGCAGCCCCGTTCCTGGCATGGGCACTCACCACCCTGCCACAGAAACCCACAAGCAGCTCTTCAGCTGGAGCAGGAGCCCCAGTGCAGCCAGCTAGGACACAGTTCTCCCCCTTGGCTGCAACACAAGCCATTTCCCTCCTCCACCCAGACCATGGCAATTCTTTTAGGGCAGTAGAAAGAGGAACACAGCGTCTCATCACCCCACCCTGAGAGGCTCTGCTCCCCAGCCGTGGCCTAGGGCCACTGCTCCCTCCCATCACACCATGATCAAGATGTGTCCTCACCACATGACAGGCTGCACCGCCTCACAGGCCACAGAACAGGGCTGCCACGGCACGACAGTTCAGCAAGGCTGCATTTGGCAGTATTCATTTGCTCCTAGCCGTGTAGGGAAGAGATTCAGACCCTGGCTCTTGATGAGGGTTTCATCTATCACACTGTGGATGTAGTATTATTCACATACAACAGTTACATACCACATACCAATGCAATGAAACCCAGGGAGATCTGACTCCACACCCTAGGAAAGGGAGCATTTGTCCTGGCTGCACTGCAAAATTTCAGTACCTTTCCTCAGGGGCACACAGAAAAAGCTTGGCACCCACTGCACCACTCAGCACTGCCAGTGACTGAAAGATAGAGCCCATAAATCCACCTCCAAATGAGCGGGACTGCAGCCACCTCCCTACAAGGCAGAAGGCCCAGAAGGTACATTACACTGACGAAATGGTTTGCACGGCCAGAGGACAGTGATGTAATGTAAGTGTGGACAGAAAAGCACTGAGACAACATTCTGATCAACATAATTCTCCCCACAGGCCCTTTCAGACTAGCCTTCTCCCACATCAGAAACACAACCTGAGGAAAAGGACACAGAGGCTGGGAATCTTGAACAGCATTTGCCATAGACAACTCTTGTGGCCACAGTCTGGTTAAAGAATATTTTTGTGCATCTACTTCTCTCCAGCAAGACAGGAAAAGCACCCTTTCTCTGCTCAACAAAGTCATTGCAAGGTGCTCAGACAAGGTAAGGAATATAAGGATTGAGGCTCATATAAGAACCTTATAGAGGTTTAAACGGTGATGTACAAGTGTATAATCTATACAAAGCCTGCATTTAAAATGGGGCTTGTGTGTTCAACTGCAGGTGCTCAGAGGACAGAATTTTATACTACCTGGAAGAACCAATGTCTCATGCTGTCCCAGGCCTATGCACAGGGAAAGCACCAGGATTTAGCAAAGGATCTGTTCTGCTGTAACATGTGCAGCCAGCGCAAAGTGGAAGTGTCCAGAGGATCGGGGTCTGTTTTCCATTACTGTGGTGCCCTGGTTTTATTCTGGTATCACTCCATTTAAACCAATACGTCATTAGCATGAACACAGTGTGATCCAGACCCAGAGCATTCAAGCTAATAGTCAACCCTTTGCTTATTCCTCCATATGCTTCATACAACGTATAGTTCAGAGAAAAATTACACCTTGTGCGATTCTTAGACCCGCTGGCTTGGACTAAAACTATTACAATCTTGGCTCTGAATTTTCTGCATAGCAAAAGTTAAGAGAGACACCACTCTTATTCTCACTTTCAGTGAGATCAAACATGAACGCAGCTTTGTTGAGGTAACATGCATTAATGGCAGACCAGAGTTCATCCCAAACCACACTACTTAGCCTGTCTGTCTTCATTAGCGTTTAGAGTTACTGATGAAGCAACAGGGCAGATGTCTACAAACTTCTGCTTGGCACCATTCAGTTACAGAAATTATGGGCAGTCTCCAATTCAAAGACCCATGAAGTATGGGTACCCAAATGGTATTATCTGGAAAGGAATCAAAATTCTGTTCATCAAAATATTTGTATTAGCTGAGAAAGCCAAACTCTGCCAAGAATGGAGCTGGCAATCTTCCCTGGAGCTTCTCTGCCAGTGTGTAAAACACAGAAAGCAGCCCCACCTACCACAACCCCTCTGTGCATGCCCAGGGCTGGTTAGTTTTTTTTAAGTACAGTGCCAACTATTTGTAAGGCCTCAAAAATCTGGAAACTTTAGAGCGCAGCAGCCGAATGAAGGATCTTGGGAACATCTCTCTTGACTCTTGGGCAGTGTACTTGAAGTAGTTCTGCGGATGTGCCAACACGTCAAACAATGCTTTTATCAGTTTCTTGTCCTAGAAAACAGAAAGCAGATTTTATAGTAATTCCACAGAGGAGCTAGGGTCAGTATTACCACAGCTTAATGACTGATTAACTCCTAAAAGATTACGGGCATTTTACTTCAAGTACTAATGTTTCAGGGGCTCAGAAACTAGTGGAGCAAGGCTGACATTCAGACCCCAGGGAAGCCACTAGAGTTTCACATTTATCATTAGCAGCACCAGGATTTCCACCCTCCTCATACTTCCAAGACAGCAAATGGAAAAACAAAACAAAACACAAACCAAACACACACTGGATCTGGTATCCAGAAAAAGAAAGGTTTACTTGGGATAACATCCACTCAACTTGCCCATGCAACTGTCCCCTAACCAAGGTCAGAGAAGTGAAATGCACAAAAGAGATATTTTTCGCCCAGGGAGGAAAAGCCCTTGCTAATCTACAGGCTACAAGTAGCAGCACCAAGTGCTTCTCCAAATTAAATCCCATGTCCCTCAGTTTGCTTCACTGATTCCTTCCAGCACTGCCTACATGAGGCTCGAGGGGCTATCTTCACCATAGATTTCTCTAGTAAGTCTGATCCACTTTGAACCCCTCTGGGCAAAGGGTCTCATACCCATTGCTCTACACAATCAAGATGTGCCGATTCACCCCACTTCCCTGAAGTAGCACGTGCCTAGTGCACCAAGGAGCAGATGTGATGCAGAGCAGGAGGCAACCTCACTGGTACAAAAGAGTGTCATTTTCAATCAAAACCAAGATGTTTAGAGGAAGGAATATACCTTAAGTATTTCTTGATGATTTTCAGATGCATAAAGTCTACCATCCCGAACAATGTCTTCTATTAGTTCTTGGTAGTCCTCTATGGAGAATGCACAAGAGAGTAATTTGCAGGTTCACATCACTTACATACTCAATACCTCCTTGGTTACACATGTAAGCCCTACCCCCAAAAGAACCAGTGGTACTCAGCCCTCATATTAGCAGTCAGAAAATATTCCAAATGCTCTTCTGTAAAGAAACTACAGATACTGTTTACTATGAAAACAGTGTACTCTGCTGAGCTGCTCAGCATCAATCTGTCAAAAGTGAAAGAAATCATAATGCACCTAAGACTGCAGTGCACAGTAGTGTAGTGTAGACCTGTAATCAAGTAGCCTTCTTCAAACCAACTGCACTGCAGAAACTTATCTATAAATACCCACAACCTGTTATTGACTTCTTTCTACAAGAAGGAAAAAAAAAAGGGGGGTAAGAGGAAGTTTTCTTAAAAGGCAAACCCCCTGGGTCAACAAGAACTTGAAATGCTTTAAAAGGAGAGGTGTCCCCTGAAAAATTAATTATTCACTGTTGATGAAACTCTGCAGACCACAGCAAGGATGACTCCTTCACAATTAATCCAGTGTGAACAGAAACGTGTCATTTCATTTTCATATCACTTATGCTGAAGTGCAAAGCCTCAGCTCCAGTTTCACTCCTGGTGACTCTGACAAGGATAGGGTGAAACTCTTGCCCTTTACGCTTCTTTTCAATATAGATGGTTTCTTATCTGATATTAGATTACAGATCATAGTATCAACACAATAAATCAGAGGCACCTGGGCTCTGCCCAATTCCTAACTGGGGGCCTCTGTTGCCACCTGAAGCAACCCAGAACTAGGAAGGCACAAAAATGCATAAAACCTGTATCTGTCTCTGAACTCTGCATTTGGCAGGTCAGAACCCAGAACCCAGGTCTTTGTTTAGGTCAGTAGAAGACTGGAAATACAGTGGCACTTAAGACTGCAGTGCAATGCAGAATTCCTTAAACTAGCTTTAAATGGAAAGAGCTACTGGGAGTAGTCTCATAGTGACACTGCTGAGAGCGCTGGGTTACCCTGCTGCTTAGCAGGGTCAAGCAGCCCACAAGGAGTTCTGCACTGCTGCAGCTGCACTAGTCCACATCGGCTCAGCTGCTCACATCCGCTTACCGTCATATGTTACATAAGGAACTTGGAATCCTTTGGCGCTGTTCCCTTCATTCGACTTGAACTGGATCCACAGCTTCTTAGATCTAGAAGTGAAAGCTATAGGGCGTTCGTAGGTTTGACAGGTTTCATACGTGGTCACTGAGTTGGAAGAAGCTTTCAAAGAAAACACACAATAGGCAGTTATCTGACAATGCTTCATACTAACAAACAATTTAGAAAATAGGTTTAACTACCACAGCAAGATGTTAAGAGAACTCCTCAAAATGTGGCAGGCCATCAGTTGATGGCAGCCATCAGTGAGTGACTTCTTGGCCAAGGAATATTTTCCCTTTTCCTAAAAAACAGTCTACTGTTTGAAGGATGTACCTATACTAGAAACTGAAGCTGTTTATTCACCCATCAGGCACCTGTAGGGAATAGCAAGCATCTCCTCCTTCCTAACCCAGGTTAGACTTGCTTGGCATAATTCATGACTAGTTAGCCTGAACCACCTACTCCTTCTTAACAATATTTCTCTCAGAGTTCACTGACACATCATAGCCTTGCACCCTTGTTTCACCTGAACCTATGGAACAGCACTACCAAATAGAATTTCTCAATTTGTCATTTAAAGAAATTTCTGCTCTTAAGTAGAGGCCAGCCAGACTACATTTAGTTTATGTAAACAGCAATGCATGACAGAAACCTGTGTTGCACACCGAGATAGATACCATACGCCTCAGTAGATATTTCAGACTTACAGCTTTTTCGCATCACCAGGTAGTCTCCACACTCATCTTCTATTGGTAGAAATATTTCTGGAACCACAATCAGAATACGGCGCTTTGGCGGTGGGTTAATATTCCAAGTGCACTCAGTGTTTGCAGGATAGTCCCCAGGATAGTTTGGGGATTCAATATATCCAGTGTAATCTCCCAGTTCACCTCCACACTGCCTATCTGAAAAAGCAATAGAGTATGCAAGACTAGGCAAAGTCAGGTCATCCTACAGCTCGTTCTACGGTCAGAAACAGGACATGGGCGACAGACACATAAACTTCTCTTTTGCATCTGATGCGGGTACTGTTCTCTTTGCCAGCTTCACTTCACACTGCTGCCTGCTTCCGCCTTTGTGTATTAATCAACGTTGAGACATGAAAATACAGACTAGTCCCTGCTAACACAGCAGGTGCTATTGACCAAGCCACAGCCAAGCAGCAAGGCAGCTGTAAGAGGACAGAGAAATGGTAAAGCGAGGATGTTCCACTTGCTTGTACCAGACAGAACGTTTGTATAGAAGTATCAGCAGAAGTCTAACTGGTGTCTGAGGTGCTTCTGCTCAGGCACCATGCCTGCAGCAGCACAAAATAGGGAGTATAGCAGGCCCTTTCTCTGCACAGATAGCACTGCTGGCAGTAAGAGGTGATGAACCCCAGTGCAGGATACTCTGCCTGTGCTCCCCAACTCTGTGTGGCCACAAGGGTCCAGGCACTACAGCACTGTAACCGTGATGGCCAGGCGCGACATGCCCAGGGAACGGATTCTTTAAGTGAGAGACATGCAGTTCTCAGAAACATATTTCTATGTATGTATGTGTATATAAGTATCTCCAGAGGTGGTTCCAAGGAGACACCTCTCTGCCCTCTGTTTTCCCCTCTTTAACTTATCCTCAGCTTCCCACACTACAGCTACCATACTCTAGAACAGTAATTGCCTCTTTCAAAGGTTGTTATTAAGAAAAAATGGTTACCGGGGCTAATAAGTTTTGTGAGCCAACTTCCATTCCTTTTGATAGAAGGGAAAGAAATCAGTGCACCAAGAACACAAACTCTGTCTGCCGTATCATGGGAGAAAAGATTTAATAGCAAGACCCAGAGTGACCCAGCACCAACTGGCAAGACACAATCACTTACCTTAACAAGAATGATGGAACCAGTCTGCAGAAGTGGTCTCTCATGGACCTCAGTAAGCCATGTGGAATGAGAAGCAGGCAGGCAACAAAAGAGGAACACCACCACTGCCTTCTCTCCAAGCTCCCTGGAGCAAAGCTAAATTTTGCCCTTAGAGCCACTCTGAATATTAATGGCCCAGTCTTTTTATTTGTAAGAGATCACCAAAACCATTTTTCTAGACTTACTTTTGCACTGTGTTATATTTGTTGACCCATCAAAATCAGTAGTGGTGTTTCCAGGGCATGAAATGCAGTAATTTTGTCCAAACTCAGGCTGGTATGTCCCAACTGTGCAGCGAATACACCGATGAGTTGTGGTATTATAAAAATGGCCAGGTGAGCACTGAACTGGAGAGCAATTACATATGCAGCATGATTAAAAAGGTGACAGTAGCACATTAGAATGTGATTTAATGCATTTTTATAGGACCTAGTATAATTTCAATAACTGCAATGCCATATTCCTGAACCATGAGGTTAATAAAGCAGAGGTAATTGAACAGATTTTAGTTTATTGGTCACTTGTGCAAGTTCAGAAGTCCCAAACACAACACTATAGAGCAGTTCTGTGTGGAAGCAGTAATAAAAGATATGGGGGTGTGAGTATAACCACTATGATTTTGTAAGCAGGATGCCAAGTAGAACAGTGTGTTACCGAATGGTCTAGCCACTGACATTTGACTTGAAAGATGAACCGTATGTGGAAATACTAACTAAATCTTTCTTTCTTGCCAGCTAATGCCAAGCAGCATGCACACTGCTGCCGCATCCTAGTATACCCCTGCAATCAGCTCACCACAAGCAGAGGTGACTTTGGCCCTCTACAAGTGGCACATTGCACCAATATTAGTGACTAAGCTGGTATATTGATGCCTTCTGTCATAATCACACACTGTCTTGCAACAACTGGCCATGACTCAGGGTACAGCCACCTCCACCAGATCTGTGGCACACAAATCATCATGTAAGCTAGACACATAAACATTAGCCCTCACAGGGCTTGCTGAGAGCACCTCCTGCGTCACCAAAGTGAGACCCCATTCTGACATACAAGGTCTTTCATAAACATAGCAGATTTTATGGAAGTTTTAGACATGAGATAGACAGACAGGGGAACAAAATCCTTTCTGGCAGACTTGTAACTTTTTTTCTAGCTCCCTGCATGCAGACAGGAAGATTCCCTTCTCTCATTGCAATCTGAGAATACAGGACCCCAAACACCTTTGCTTACATCTCTGTTATGCTTCTTTTCATTTGTTTTTGCTTAGCTATTCTGCATCTGTGTCCATCATCATCTGTACTGAAACCTGGCAGAAAGCAGTCAAGAGCATCAGCCATATACTATCTTTGCTCTTAACTCCATCATCACCTTGCTTCTTTATCCTTGCCCTTTTTCTTTGTGGGACTAAAAAAAAATTAAAATAAAATATTTTCCTACTCCTTTTACCTCCTTTGGCAAGTTCACCTCTCTCAGCTCAACATCAAAATAGTTTACTACTTTGCCTTTCAAATGTAGTCTTCTGTGCTGCACAGTCCATTTTTTCTATTCTTTTTAAGCTCTGCTTACTCCCAAATAACTCTAGTCTTGCTGAGCTTTGTAAACTAGCTCAGCCTGGAGTCCTTCCTTACATGCTCCACCCCTCAATCCAAATGCTTCAGATACAAGTTCCAAATAGTTCTTGCATCTGTGATTCCATGTCTCATGTGGCCTCTTCCACACGCAAATCCCCAAGCTCTTCATTCCAGTTAACACAAAAAATTCCTTTAATCTCCACTCTAATTTGAAAACTGAACCTCATTTATAGACCTGGTTTTGTTTATGTTAAATAAAACTGAAATCAGTTCCTCTTATCTTGATCCAAGGTTTTTAATGTGGTGTTTTTGCACTTTAACTTTGCACAATTAAGTACAAAACAACAGCATTTGTGGATTCAGTGATTCTTCACTGAAGTCTATTAGCTATTACATTATTACCAGTAATATTAATTCTTCAACCATACTGCAAAATTCTTCTATTGTGTTGCAATTCTCAATAGTAAACATATCTTAACTGACAGTAGAGAGATCTCTTAATCCAAACCACTACCAAATGTTTGCAACAGGACCTTATTTCTAACTCTTATTTCTACTCTATGGCAGTAGATCTTCTCTTAATGTTTTTTCTTCAGGTGATTTTGATAAAAGTGATGTTCTTTTGCCCATGCTTTAAGACACTGATTGACATTTCATGTCTCCATGGACACATATTTTTATCAGCATTTTCAAAGACAACTTCATAGCTGTCTTTCAGCTTTTTACATTTTAGATAACTAAGCTGCTGACGAAATTCCTTCATTTTTAAAGATATGATCCCCACCTGATTTTCACTCCTGTGAGGAAAACCTTGGGAGCTGACAGCATGTCAGCTCCACTGTGATCAAATTTAGAGGGCTGTCTGAGGTACTGCAGGGCTAAGCTGAATGCTAGCTTTTTATGTATACCCCAAGGCATCCAAGCCAGTTTCTCATTATAAACATGAAGAAACTATTTTCTTACTTATCCTCCAGGACTGCAGTCCCCTCCTTCACATTTTCACGTTGCTGCTGTGCTCAAACCCAAAATGTCAATAAGGCATACTGGTCTTGATTTTTCTCTTGAGACTTTTTTTTCCTCCCTGCTGTTCCTTTATATGACTTCACAGATCAACGACTTCACTGACCAACTTCGATGTATCTCCCAACCCCTTCTCAAGTCTTGAAAAAAAATCAGTTATAAAAAGAATTGAGGCTTTATTGAGTTTCCTTGCAACCAGGGCAGGCCAGCAAACTACGAGACCCCTGGAAGGAGAGATCCTTGAAAGGAAAATGACTCTTCTTTGAATGCCCCATTTGTAGCAGCAGCACTTACTTTTGCCTTGAATCAATGCAGTTCATCAAATAAATCTCAACCTTACCTTTGGTCTCACAGTCCTGAAACAAGGATGCACTGCTATGTCTCGTTGTTAGACCTCCTCCACAGGGAAAGCAGGATACTCTCCCAGCTTCAGGCTGGTATGTTCCAAGGGGACACGGCAGACAGGGTTTGAAGCCGTCAGGAGAATATTCACCTGGTGAGCACTGATCTGGAAGAGGAAGATCACACTTGCTTCAACCTGGACATTATAGGTGAAGGTATGTTAGTGAGCCTGCACAGGACCTGAAACCCCACGATGAAACTGCTCTCCTCCTTACTTGGGCGGTGGGAGCTAGGGTTTCGGAACTGAATGCTAGCAACAGGTAGAACATCTAACGCACCCTGTAAAACTGAAACAGACACCAATAACCTCTGCTGCTAGTGAGCTCTTCTGTGAGCTGGAATGGATTTCACACTTTGTTGCAAGGCTACACTGGACACTAGGCCTGTCCAGTACTCTTCGTTTATCTGTACAGTGCAGTTATGTTTGATTATATCTTCTTTCTAGCTAAAGAACTCTTGGACTCCTCCCAAATGAAATAATTTAGTACTGAACCCAAGATGCCAAAAATGTACTTCCAGATTTCTATAAGTGTCTTAATCTTAATATTATTGAATATTCATACTTCATAACTATTGGTGTTACTGAATTGTGTGAAAACCTCAAGCACAACAAGTAATCGTGCGAATTCACTAAACATCACGTGTGCCTCAAAGACTTTTAAAGCAGAAATATTCTTGCCATTCCTCTGATACTGGATCTTGGATAATGGTTAGCTGTGCACTGGATTCCTGTGTTCTGTATGGTGCGTAGATAGCACTAACTCAGTCCGACTGATCGTACCTAAACACACAATCTCAATATCATCTAACAAGCCCAGCAATATTTCTGGGTGTCTTTGAGAAATTCTGGTTTTCAAGCTTTTCACAAAAGAACTGGCTTCAGTGCCAGTATTTAATAATTACCCTGCTCTGGAAAAGCACAAAACACTGTTGCAGTTGTTCAGCTGTGCTGAAAAATTCTGTCCTTTTAAAGATCTGTTACGATAATAAACTGTTAGTTTTAGTTTACAGCTCCAATAAATCACTCAGTGAATAGCCGTTTTTGTTAGGAAGTTAAATTGGCCTTGGCTTCATTTCAGGATATATGACTAACAACAAGCAGGGCATTAACTACCGGTCATGATCAATGATGAAGAGTTTTGTTTATGGCTGATACACTGAGTGGAATAGTGAGTGTTCCTCCTTAGCTTAAAAATAAAATACAGCAGCTTAAGTAATGCTCTGTAGCTTATCAATGAAAGCTAGTGAAGAAGTCTTAGCTCTTGGTTCTAACTTTTTCCATCACACACCTCTTCTGCATAAGGACACACATTCATTTGCTTCCACACTTCTCAAGCCTTTCTTCATTTTATAAACATTCCTACAGAACACTCATCTCTGTACTCTTTGTGCAACTCAACAAACATGAATGAATTAAGGCTTTCATTGCAGCACTCCTAATAAGGTAAGGAAAGAGCACTATTTACAATTCTGTGACAAGGAAAGACAATCCAGATTAGTAAAGGTGATTTTGAGAAGTGGCTATGGGTAACCCAGAAGCAACGGAAAGACCAGTGCGAATATCCTTCCTTCAAAAAACTATGACTCTGTAAGAAATCAGTGCTCTGAGTGGCCTCACTAGAGACTATCTGCTCTCTGCTATCTCCCCTTAACTTGTCTTTTTCCCTTCATTTTAATCACATGTCAAGTTTGGGGTGGTTTGGGTTTTTTGCATTGGGCGCAGGGGGTGTGTCTTTGTTTTGGTTTTGTTTTGAACGGAATGCTACTTTACATTGACACATGTGAAAACCATACAAATTCAACCTTCAAACTGTACTTCAGGTTTCCTGAACTTGCTCAGAGTCCAGCATACCAGTAGGTCAGCTAACAGAGCTCGAAGGAAACCTGTCCCAGGCAGGAACCAAACCCAACACTTATGCTGAAATGTTACATTTGAGAACTTATCCCATCAGATCTCTCTTGACAACTTTATCATCTGCACCTTACTTGCCTTAGAACCGTGTGTTGTAAAACTGTAGAGCTCCCTGTGGAATAAAACTGAGTTGATCTAAATCTTCCAGGATTATTTAGCAAAGTGCCTAATTTTTGAAGATTTACATTGAGGAAGTAGACTTAAAAAGATCTCCTCAGACATCACGGAGATCCTCAACATAGGGCATTCTTAGATGCACTGAATAACTGAATTCTAAAAGCAAGAGAAAGATGGAGCAGAAGCATCAGATGGTCTGTTTCTGTGCCCTACTTCCACATTGAGACACACTGTGAGCTACGTTTTGGTTTCCAGGATTCCAAGGACTGGGGCAAGAGTCACAAGTTATTTGTCCTTCCCCATCCCGTTAAGTTTTATTAGGGCATAAAACACAACTTTCTCATTTCCCATTATAGCACATTCTGACACTCCAGCTAACTAGCAACAAGAAAGAAAATATCAGGTCACTAACATTTTGTGTCTGTGGATTCAAAGCCAAACTAGGTGGTCAGCAGCTAGACTACTAAAGTGCCAGGTGATACAAAGACTATGTTTACACAAGTATTAGAGCTGATCAACTGTCAGGACTTTTGCAATTTGGCAGTTTCGGTGTACTGAAAGAAGGCTGACATTTTAATTCAACTTTGCGCAGTGTTAATCTGAGGTCCATTAAGCTGCACTGGATCTACACTCCAACTGCTTCAGGCCCCATTTCTCTGCTGTCTTCTGCTCACACTGGCTGCCCCAGGGATGCACTGTGGCAGGTCAGCAGGATGGTAGGCTATGCCTGTGACAGTGCCTGCAGAGGAAAACAGAGCTGAGAGCAAAAGGCAGGAACTGTGTAAAATCAACCTGGGCCAACCCAAAACTTTGGCCAATCAAAGCTGGCCAATCAATTTGGCCAATCAATTGATTGAATCAATCAATTCAATTATTTAGTTTTGATTTTCTTGAAAGGTAGCAACAACAGAAAGAAAACTAAAAAAAAAAAAAAAAGTCCAACTAGCTACCACCACTGTAATAGGGTGTGCAAAACCAGCTGAATAAAAGCTGTGTACAGTGTGGTGGTTACAGTGTGAACTAGCTCGGAACGTTGTGAACGTGAAGAGAAAAGCCATGTAATGACTACCCAGCTCTTTCAGTTTAAACTACTGCTTAAAATTAAGAATAATTGTTTGGGCAACATCATCTTGCTGGAGACAAACCAGGCTGACAGAGGAGTCCAGCTGGATGAGCAATGGGCTTGTCCTGTGTGCCCATGGATTTGGGTTCACAGGACACCACCACCCTAGTGGGCCACTCTCTGCTCAGAAGTCACTGCACATTGTTATCAGAGGCCGAGCGGGCGAGGGGAGCACTAGTTGCTTTTACAGCCATAGTCGCTGGTTTATGAAGCAGCACGTGGTATGCCTCCTGGAACTGGAGAGACTAGGCCAAGATGGATAGGCCTATGAGGGTACTCCACACATACTCATATCTGATGCTACTACATGCAATAATGAGCCTTATTCTCAAGGGTGTCAAACACCCATGATCAATCTGAAATCAGTGAGATTTGAAAAAAAGCAAGCAACTCTGGATTAAGTTTATAAAGCATGTAAAATACAGAGACTGGGAAAATTAAGTTTTAAATATTGCATTGCCTAGAAGAATGCATAACCCTCTCTTTCCCCCACTATGACTTCTGAGACGCACCAAACACTTCAAGCCTTAACAGATCCTATGTGCATATGAGAAAAGAGGTTAATACATCCAGATACAGATTTAGCTATTTACAGTCTAATGAATACTCATTATTCAATGCAAATACTAAAATTACTCCAAGTGATGCTTAAGTTTTAATGCCTCAGGCTCTTAAATAGATCAGTTTCTTCACATGACTACATCAAAACAAGATTTCCAAAGTGGTACCAGTGTCCAGACAATTTGATCCACAAACACATTCCCTGTAAACTGTTCCCTGTTCCTCACCGTCTTCCACCTAGAAATGTTCCAAACAGAGGCCATTCATCTAACCCCCCTGGAGCACAGAGCAGGGGTAATGAGGAAAGCCTGTTTAGAAGCTCACAGCACTCACCAGGGCCCAATTTAGCATAACAAACAGACTTGGTGTTAGGTTCAATTATGGTAACATTAATTATAACGACATTATGTCAACACATAAATAATCCCATGGAAATCCATAGGACTGTTCATGAAATTAGGATGACACGAATGAACCCTCTCTAATAAAAAAAAAAAAAATCCAAAAACCAATAACAAAACCCAAGAAACATCCCTAAGAGTTCAAACTTTTCCCGTCAATTGTTTAAATGAAATCAAAAAAGCTTACGAGCTTCATTTCACAAAACTAGAAACTGCATGGTCCCACCTGACACATGGGAAATACCCAGTCGAAACAAGATCTGAAGATCTGCAAATAATGACATTAAATCAGAATTCCGCTGGCTGACTTGCTCTTTTTTCAGAAGCCTGATTGTTTTTCTCCAAATGAACAAAAGAACCAATTGCCTCTAGTAGACTTCATTTCTGCAGCCACTGTCTTTGTCTTCAATACCCATTAAAAACCTGGTCTTGAGTCTCATGCAGCTGTTTTAAAGGAAAAAAAAATACGTGAAAGCTTTTCTGATGCAAAGACAAGAAGAAAAGGGGGGAGGGGGGAAGAGAGGGGCCCACAGGGAACCGGGATTAACAGTTACAAAGACATTTAAAGGCTCTTCCCCTCTTTTCAACACTTTAGCCTTTGAGCATTTGCTCCTATAGACAAATGCTGTAGTATCTCAGTGGCTGAGAAGGTGAACCTCAAAGGAGGTCATGATCTACCAATTCACCATTTTCTTAAGAATGATGCCTTGACTTTATAAGGAAAAATCACAAACAACTGATGCAAATTGATTCTGAAGTGGCATCCTTTAAGTTATTGTGTTTTAGCAGTTCACACATTTAGGTCACATGAGATGGTTACATCCTAAGGATTTGTGTCTTAAATCTATGATTGTCAGAGCAAGCAGATTAGCAGAAAAATAGCACCCTTTCTCCCATTTGATAATTAATTTCTTCTTGTCAGATTTTTATAAAATTCTAAAAAAACCTGCAACATACAATCCTCTGTTGTGTAACACAACTACTAATTGTAACAACTGCAAAGACAGGCAGCACTTCGCTTTTCTCTTTAAATCTCATACTTTTATAACGCCAGTATCACACCACATCTAAACTTTGAGATGTGGTTCATCCCTTTGTATGAAATGTTAATATTTTATTTGCATCCTCTAAACTAAAGGGACAAAACTGCTGAATGCTGAGCAACGAAATGCATCAACACCTCCCACACAAGACAAAGCTGCTCAGCATTTACATCAGAGCAGCGCCTATACCAGCACTGCTTATGCTTGCTGTTCTCTGAAGCGACAGCCCTTTGGATGAATCCACTTGCGACTACCATGCAGCAAGGGCATGTTCACATGTCCTTTTACAGAGCAATGTCAGGGAATAGTACTTTTCATTGCCTCCTTCCATCTCTTAAAGTATTCATGTATCCAACACAAAAAAATACCAAATGGAACAGGCAAGGTGTACTTTCAACTCCATGGGAAGTGGTCAAGGTATGGCAGAGTTTTAAGCAATGGAAAAGCAGCTAAAATGCTTGTTGTTTCTCCCTCAGTGGAAAGTGCCTGAGGGCAAAAGAGTCCCAATAAATATGAACAACTTCTCTGTCAGTATGGAGGTTCCTGGTAAGTCAGTTTCTGATAAGGAATCTCTAGTATTTAAACAGTTGGTCTTTGGTTGTTACATCGGTCTAAAGTCTTGCTCATATGGGAGAAAGAATACTTGTAGCCAGATTAGTGAATGAAACGGCATTCTCCCCAAGACAAATCTCCTCTCACAGAAGCATGTAGCATTTCCAGCACCCTTTGATGGTTCATGCAGTCTTGAAGCACTGTCATTCAAATACACATGGTTTTTACCATAACATTTACTTCAGTGTGGAAAGATCACACTCCTGCTATAAGAATCCAGTTCTCTGGGAGGGCTGATGAAGGTTCCATTTTGCCATACACATTTCCTGTGGTATACATCAGTAGAGACCTACTGCAGGTTGCTCCCTGGAAGCCATTCACAGGACTTCATGGAATTAATCAACGTGAGCCAATGCTAAATATGCTTACTGATTGATACAGAGCTCACACATAACAAGGTAGACAAACACAACACCTGAACCTCTAAATCATCAGAAAATCCCAAACAGAACTGTATGTTAAACAGCAAACTTGAAATAAAATACACTATCCCTTGCAATCAGCAGTGAATCCCCTTTTACCATCAACAGATGCTTAAAGAACAACAGACACACCCATGCAACCATTCAGCACATTAAAAATTATGAAATAGCTTGGAAATCACATCTAACCTGTTCCTGGTGCCTTTCTGGAGTTTTTATTCTGTGCTGTACCCCACTGCAGACAGTAGGAGTTAAGACAGGAAAATCAGGAAAAGTACTACCTCACCAAAAGTGTGAAACCAAATGAGGTTTAGCCTACTGCCCCAACTGCAGTTACCCAAGACAAAAAGCTGCCAGAGCAGGAGCTGGACTTTCCCCCTTATGCTAATCAGATACAACTGTTTCAGGCAGTGCTGTGTCAGAAGTCCACCACAAGAAGACAACGACCAGTACATGACTATCTGAATCAATAAAACAATATCTAACAGCCATACTCCAAGTATTTTGTTTTAAAAAATGTATTTGAAAACAATGAACTGAAACCTCCACTTCATTCACTATCTGCATCACAGAAGACTTGTAAGTCCCTAGACTTTTTTTTTTCCCCCTCACTGCTTCCTGCTCCTCTGGTCAGACCGAGCAACATCCCTTTGCCAAAGTTCTCTGCCTGTCCAGAGACCACATCCACCACCTGCACTGAATCCATCTGCTGATGTGGTATCTGTTGCTATGGAGTCACTTTCTCCCCAAATCATTAGCAGGGCCCCAATCCTGTCCAGAAGTTCTCAGCAGCTCCACAAAACAATCAGATCAAAACCAAACAAAACAAAACCCAACTCTCCCACACACACCCTTGAGCTAGCTTCTTCCTCTTCTTCCACACTGTTCCCACTCCATTCTCTTCTCCCCAGTCTCTCTCTTAGCTCCTTCTGACTGGCAGTCAAAGTAGCAGCCGCCCCAGTACACGTTGGGACAATCAGCTTTTTCTAAGGAAAGGAGGCGTATGTAACAACACTGCCTCTGCATGTACTTTTATGTCCCCTCAGCAGCTACTGAACTTTCTGTCCAAATTCCAGCAATCTGACAAAGGATGCAGAGAGGTTTCAAAGACACTAAGTTTCTGTACGTTTAATGTAAATAAGTGGGGGACGTGCAAGTGGAGGAGAGGGACCTTCTTAGCATCCATGCAAGTAAAAGGCTGTGGTGCAAGTCCCATCTCCTGTTTGATCACAGCAAATCTACACAAGGATATGGTCTGAATACTTCAACTGAAGAAAGGAAGATACATTTACTAATTACACCTCTTCAGGCATGAACAAATGGAACCGTAAGGCACGAGACCCACAAGGAATCATATTTTACTAGTTCCACTGCTCACAGCAGCACCTGTTAAGATGTCCAGAGCAAACTGTAGCACCAATTCAGCAACAGAAGAGGCTTGACTTCTACAAGTTGTTCTTCAAAACATTTGTGTTCATATGATCAGTGTCTCTGTTTTAACCATGGACAGGCTATTTGTGCTCACCATACCAAAGAGTTTTCCAGGCATTCTCCAAAAAGACCCTTTTCTATCTGAGCTAGCACAGAAATGTCACGTAAGCTCTTCATTTGTAATGAGAAATTAAACTGGTTTTGCAGCTACCTAAAAAAAATTTTGTTTCTTTTTTATTCCAATTCCTAACTGTAACTCATGTTGCCTTCTCTACCTGCAGTATTTTTAGCTTACTCATTGCTGTTTTTTCCAGATGAAATCACAAATTGCTTGAAAGCCATATTGTGCTCTGTACAATGGATTGAGACAATTTTTCAAAGCCTTCCTCCAGCATCCAACACAACAGCTTGAAAACATCCGTGCAAACTCATCTTGGTGAGCTTTCCAAAGTTTTTCAGATTTATCACAACATTACCAAAAAAAAAGAAAAGAAAAAACTTATAGCTTTTTTCCAGCAGAATTCCTGAGTAATTCCCTAATCCGCTTGCTTGCACAGATGTTTTAAACAACACCAATTCATTTTTCTATTCTACGAATCCAAGTTTTTCTAGAGTTAGCAACACTAGACTGGAAAACTTATTCTGGGGCCGAATGGGTTGCTGCTGGAAGATGTACTAATTCAATCTGACAAGCATTTTAAAGGCTTGCTGATTCACAAAACCACCTACATGCTGCCTACCCTATGCAGCCTGAATTAGCTGTCACGGTTGTTAGGCCCCTGTTAAGATAACATCTGACCCCTCTCCTTAACTTTTGTGCTTTGGAAGCATTTATTATGGGCTGCACTATGGTGGTGCCCTCCAGTGCCATTATAATTAAGATTTTTCTCAGTACTGGCCTATAAAACCCCTATTCTCCATGAATTTGTAACTGTCATGAAGATTCTCTGGGACTCAGAGCTTAATCGGCAAAGAGAATGAGGCTATCAAACTCTGCTCAGCCTTTTCTTTGCAATGAAGGAGAGATGAAATGTTTACGAGTTCAGAAATACAGTGTTACACTGGATATTAAATATAGACTTAAAAATAACTGATGATGTCAAGGCCATTAGTGCCCAACGTTACTCCCACATTTTCTAACCTTGAGCTTACTGTAGGCGGTTCATCAACTATAACAAAGTGCAATGCACTGAGCCCTTATTCCACGCTATAACGCAGCAACTGCCAACAATAAATACATAGAGGGGCAGATGTCAGTAGCACAAACAGTAATGCCCTACTTCTTGTCCAGGAGAAAGGACAAGCATCCCACGATCCCCTCAAGCTCACCAGACCTGAGCAAAACAGTAAAACACACATAACTGTTTGTTCCTAATTTACATTTACTTACCACATCTGTTACCAACATGCATCTGTCCTACAGCACAAGACTGCTGCGGTTCTGATAGCTTGAGAGACTTTCTGGCCACTTCGTGGTCCATGCCAGAGACACGAATGCGGAACTGGTCCCTGCTGACTGTCTTCCGTAAGGTTCGAATGGTTTTACGGAACCTCTTTTCAGTCTTTTTCCGAGCACAGCGCACATCGCATGTGTCTGAAAAGTATCAAGGGTGAAACCTGCTATAAATGACCATGCACAAAAATCCACCCAATTAAAAAAGGCCAACCAATGCAAATCATTGAGAAAGCAACTTCTGTGAACAAGTCTGAAATCCTTAAGGACAACACCACCAGGCTAAAAGAAAATTGATCAGACCACAAGACTTTAATCTATGGGCAGCTCTTTGATCTTTGAAACTATCCCCATCCCTCACTATTTTTGAAGCAGTAAAATTCATTTTCAAAACAGGAGATACTTTTTATTATCATTTTGCATACAGATAGATGTGAAAAATACAGAAATTAAGGAGCAAACAGCAAGAAGCTTCAAACCGCACCTTGGATTATTTTCCAACCAACCTGTCACCTCCTTTCGGCTTGTTTCAAGCTCAAAGTCCGCAGTGATAAAAATTTCTCTAGTCGCTGTCAGCCTACTGAGGGCTCCATGAACTTTCTTGCCAGAGCTGCATGTTAGGTTTACATAGTGGAAGCTCTCCATTACTGAATTATGTCTCTCTGTATGAAAAAAAATTAAAGGAAACAAAAGCTTGGCCAGAAGTGTTCTTGAACATTCACTAGTGCTCAGCACATATGTTGTCATGACAAGTTAAAGGGGAGCAAATGATCAACTCCACATGCCAGTAAACAGTTTGGCCAGTTTCTCAGCTGGTACACCTTCACATAGAATCATGACTCCAGCACACCTACAGATGTACTGTTGGGCTGAGACTCTGGCACGGCAGCAGATCTGAGGCATGATTCACTGCTCAGATGAGAGCTTGGCTGCAGTGCTCAGCTTGCTTCCCCTGGGTTTTGCTAGCAGGTTCTAATGAACTGCCTTTGCACTATGCAAAGCATCTTAAAACCATGACACTGCCTGCATCAGGCAGGCTACTCGAGGGAAAAAAATTTGCATTCATATGAAGCATGTGAAAAACATATTAGCTTATAGTGGTGTTTAATTTAACTAGTGGTTGCATACACAGGACATTTGGAGACCATTTTCAGAGTTTGAATAAGGAAATAACGTTTAGTATAAGAAAACACCTGGAATAAGCTTTGGTTCTGGAGTATATAACTCTTCACTGAGCATCTAGTGTAGTTTCTCACTGTTACTTTTCTAAGGACAAACAAACTGACATGCTGATTCATCATATTGTTTAGTGACTTCTTCCCCCAGCTCCTTTTTTTTTTTTCTTTTTTTTTTTGTCTTTTTTGAAATGTATTCCTCCTCATTTTCTGCTGACTTTGTAAATTCCCTGGCTATACTTTCTGCTGTGGAACAGATGGAAAAGTTGATTTCACTGTGCCCATCTGGGGCTGCTGAAGTATAAAAGGAAGACAAGAGAAAAAAGGAATAACCATTTGGCAATAGAGTCAGCATAAAAGGCCAGGAGATTCTTCACTACAGCATCAGACAGTAAGGTGCAGGTGAGAAAGGAAAGAACAGAAAGAAGGGATAGGGATAGAGAAAGGAAGAAATCAAAAAATGAAAAGAATGGTTGATTTTACTGAGAACTTATTGGCAGTGGTACAAACAAAAAAGGAGAAGGGCCTTCCTAGCAAGACTGTAAGGTTGTCACAGGGAAGTCCTGTGATCTGAAATAGCTCTTGCAAGACTCATGGCTGGGAAGGCGTGCGATTCATGAGGTCAGTGAAGAGCAGAAAGTTTGCAGTCCTCTATGCTCTGCTTGTGGTATGCTTCACATCTGGAAAGCACTTAACCCCTGAGCTATGGCTCTAACCTGCTTACCTGCATTTTTATATTCATACCTGGTATTATCTCTTCCAGACCTTCTTGAAACATCTCAGTCTTTTTCAAACTACATTTTCCTTCATTTAATTTAAAGGTTACGCTTATCTTGATGGCTGAAGTATCTTCGGAAAGAAACAATGGCAAGTTATTTTAAAGAAGGAACTGAAAATTTAGATAACCCTAATGTCACATCATACTGATGACATCAAAAAATATGCTGATATAAAGTGAAAAAGTAGTCATCACAGAAAACCTAAAGAGATGACAGCTTCCTCTTGCTGTGAAGCTGGTTCACAACTGGAATTGGAAAAAAGTGTGACAGATTTTATTTTAAATTAAAAAAAAAAAAAAAAAGGAAAAATGAGATCAAGTCCAGATCTGCTATTGGATAAATCAAAGAAAGGTTAGCTGAAATAAAGGAGATACTCCAAACCAGTTCAGAAAGTAGTTTATTTCTGTATAAAATAGTGCCTCTTATCTGTTTATCTTTAAATGCTTTCTAAAGTTTATTGTCCAACAGCTTAACCTAAACATATTATATGTTGCCAATACTATCCAGTCTGGAAGCCTAAAGAGAAGCATAAGTCTCCTGGCCTAGCTGTTTATTTCACTACTGATCTTTTTCTCTTTCCTTATTCATTTTCGAATAGTCTTCATTTGAGTGATGCTGATGAAGCAGTACAAGGGGAATTTCCTGCTGTAATCATGAGGAAGAAAAAACAGAGGGAATATAATGGAGAGGGAAAATAGAAAGTCAACAGGAATGCCCTTATTTCAGAGTTATCTATTAAAAGAAATCAGTCAAATCATGCAACAGTAAGTCTAGTGATTACCCAGCCAGCTGGAGGCATTTGTATTTTGCTGCTTTTTCTTAAGCTGAGATGACCTGCCACAGGTGAGGGTGTAGGCGTCTTGTGTTCCTAACAGACAGACCATACAGACAGACAGACAGTAAAGACACAGGCACTGTGCACAGACTGAAGACTCCTGTAGTATAAAAGACATTTTTAATTCCTTGATCAGCATCATCATCTTCCCCTTTTTCAACAATGTTGTTCATAAAATACTCCACATAAGAGCTTGTCTCTTCCTAAGCAATTTAAAGGTTTCAGGAAGAAAAGCAGCATCTGTCCCATAAGCACTGGCCGAGTCTGCATGCTGGGTCCTGTGGGGCGGAGGGGCTGTGCGGGCAAAATCTCAGACCCCACGCAGGGCTGGAATGCCTTCGCCCCATTCAGCAGCGGCTCTCAGGGCCAATTAAGGAATGGCCCAGGGAGCACGGAGAATTCTGCCCTGTCCTCCCCAGCTTCAAAAAGACAGTTGTCACGAGAAGGGAATCTGAGGGTAGAGTGGTTATAAAAGACAAGGAAAGGGGGGCTTTCCTGGGACACTGGCAGGGATATAGCCCTTTATTATCTATAGTGAAAGAGTAAAGGTCCCTGTTGATTGTCTACTTCTTGGGGCTTCCATCAGAGTTAAGAGGTTTGCTATTCTTACATTCTCTACAGAATCATATGGTTGTTTTTGTTGTTTGTGACTTACCAGAAAATACTTGGACATCTGAGGAGCAGCTTAAGAAGCATCTATCGCTCCCACCACTCTTAATGCAGTGCAGCAATACCTTGGGTGACATACTACCAGGCAAGGGACCCTTTGTCTCTAAATAGGATAAAACAAATACTCACAGAAGTAAAACATCTACATACACTCTACTAATAAATCAGCATGCAGTTGCTTTTGTAGCTGGTACCTAGGAGCACCCATGCAAGTTAATATGCTATTTAGACAGAAAAATCAAAGCAAAATAAAATCACTAGAAGATCGTACCACATACATATTTTAGGTAAAGCTATCATCAGCAAACCTTCTCATGCAGAGGAACAAAAGGAAATAGAAGAATGAGCTAAATAAAAGCACAGGAAAGAAAGCATCAAAATCCCTCAAAGTATCTCCTGTTTTTTGGGGAGGGTTTCGCTTGTTTTTATCCATTTCAACATCAGTACCATCACGCCTCACTAAAAAGTAAAGCGGAATACCAGGAACAATGACTCATACCACTTAACTGGACAGATCAAGATTTTCAGATTTGACTATAACCACATGGCCATCAGACACATCAGGAGTAGAAATGTATTTACTAGGCACCTTACCAACACAATCCTTTTTATTCCAGTGTAATTTGTAGTTAGAGTGACACAGGCATTCATAGTCTCCCAGTGTGTTCATACACAGCTGTTGGCAACCACCATTGTTGACGCTACATTCATTAATATCTACAGAGGAAAGGTAAAAACCACTTTTTAAAAGTTACTCTTGCCAAAGGCCTGTACTCTAACTCCACTAGGTAAACATGTACACAAGTACTGCTTAGTAGGGTTTGGAAAATATTTTAGGAATGCTATCTGGACACCCACCTTGAAATAGTTTTGTTTTCATGGAAATTCATTGCTAAATGTCAAAATGGATCAAACGTTGTCAGAGGGGAGCTGTTAGGTATGTCCTTAAACCACATAATTAAAAAAATACCCAGTCTCAGCAATATGATAACAAATCAACTCACAGAGAAGGAGACCAAATCAAGTCTGCATTGCACTGTGTTTGGTTAATTAATATTTCTAATTTGGAATACAGACAGGCAACATGGACAAAATTCATACTGATCAATCCTCCAAAGTGCTCAGATAAATACAACTGCTGTGGAACACTATTTGACTCCATGTGGGCATGTAACACTACTGTATCACCATTGCTCCTTTCGGCCAGTTACCCAATTTTGAGGCCTTGCCCTGCCCAATAAATGCCAATAGGAGGAGAAACTACTGACAACACAACATACTGCCTTTGGTGCAAACTTGCACGCTGATGCAGAATATACCATTCACCAGTGGTGTATCCCAGGGGTCAAGACTGGGGCCAATACTATTTATCCTCTTCATTAAACCTGGATGATGGGACAAGAGTTCACCCTCAGGAAGTTCGCAGAGGATACAAAACTGGGAGGAGTGGCTGATACACCAGATGGTTGTGCCACTATTCAGAGGGACCTTTACTGGCTGGAGAAATCAGCCGACAGGAATCTCATGAATTTCAACAAAGGGAAATGCAAAGTTCTACGTCTCTGCTTCTCAGATGCACCCTGACAACTGCTTCACTTGTCTCCAGTAACTTTATGGCAATTATACATAAGCCTAGAAAGCTGCCATCAAGAAATCTCTTGTAAGTCCCAGAAAGTTTGTGCAACTGAGGGTACCCACTTCTACATCCACTTTTCCCAATGGGAATAATAAGTTCTTGTCACTGTTCTCCCCAAATTTATTCTCCCCTCTAGGTAGGTAACAATTTGGTAGAAAACACTGTGAAACAGATTACAAAACCGAGCTGATTTTAGGGGGAAAAACATGCTACTAAAAGAACTGAGACAGCAGGGGTAGGGATGAGCAGCAGAGGGATAATGGAGAAAAAAAGGAACACCTTAAATTGGTACTACTACCTAAGATACCACAAAATCAGCCCAAAACTTTGGTTTTCATTGACCTTTCTTTAGGATGCTGCATGAAATGACCACATGTTATCTCCAGCACTTACTAACTTCTTCCACATAGGTCAGAAGGCGTATACTCAGTAACCCTATCAGCCTTGACACAGCCTGTGATTGCCAGTAAATGAAGGACTTACTATGGTACAAGGATTAACATCATCTGCACAGGAGTATGATATGAAGAGGCCAATTAGCACCCAACAGAAAAATTATAGTTCCTTTCCCTCGTTGGCAGCCAAAAGAAATGGAATTAATACAAGGGAATTCATGAGAACAGACTTCTTTAAGCAAATAGAACACATGAATAGTGTTACTCCTCATCCAGACCCTGTTCATCAGGATAAAACACAGTGATGTTGTAGCCCTGTAATCTTCTTGGCAGACTTTCTAGAGGCAGAGGTTAGAAGAGATCAGGCACGCAGAGATCTCAGAATCGTTATCTCCAAGTTCAAGTGTACTCATTCTGCCTCAGAAATAAATAGGTCTTAATCAGAATTAAGCAAGCAAACGGAGTCAGTAAGGTCTTGCCTAGAGCTTATATAAAACACATTTAATTCCATTTAGCATCCAGTTATTCACATTTTCTCAAGTTAAATCTGGGAATTTGTCGCAGAAATATTCGCACTTGACGCACATTGAGGTTCTGTGAACATCTTTCTTTCCTTGAACTTTTCTTGTAGGAAAGACATAAAAGATTTAAGAGTATTAATCTTGGCCAATGCAGATCAGTAGTACTACATCAGCTAAATTCCAATCTACATCACATGAGGATCTGACATATGCACAAGGGCAACCTGCAAAGCTGTACTTTCCTAAGTCATGCAGAACTTCCTGTTCTTTAAGTCCCATTCCACTGAATTTTCATCGAAGTCAATGAGACTTCTACATATGAAAATTGTATCAAATCATGGCTTTCATATCCAGGTGCAAAATGCATTGGTTTGTTCTAATAATCACAAGTGCTTTCTGGATGCAGGCTGGGAAGGGAAAATCATTTGAGCAAAGACAGAAATAAGCAGGATTAGTTTCTACTTTTGCTATGTCTCCTTATCATGGCAAAGAGTAAAATTTACTCTATAAGCCTACTGCATATACATAGGCTTGTGTCTTGCACAGACACTAATCAGACCTGTGGCAACAGCACTCTACCAGCATGGCCTGTAGTATCTTTTTATAACTCACCTCCACAATGTGTGAAGCCATAGAGAGCGTATCCTTTGTTACAAGTACACTCAAAGGTGCCTGGATGATTGATGCACGTGTGGTCGCATGTCCGTTCAAATGAGCATTCATCAATGTCTGCAAGTTTTAAAGGGATACATCAATATCTTTCAGCCTGACAAGGGAGCACTGAAGAGCTAACAAAGTTGGACACAGAGACGTGGAGATTTATGTAAACTAAGCAAATTCTTTTAAAGAAAATAATATAACATAATGAAATGACAACTTTTAAAAAGAACAATTAGTTTGCCAAGCAAACTTTTTCTTGGCAAACATGAAAACTGATGCTACATTTTTAACAATTATGTTTAAAATAAATTATTTCTCTTCTATGCAAGAAAAAAAATGCTGACAGAACTCTTATTTCATTAAGAAAAGTCTACATAAGGTCTGCAGAAATAGATTTACAAAAGAAAGGATTGCCTTTGTTTTTTCCCCACAAATGAAAGCAAAGGCCACATTTTTAACTCTATATGAATATGCAGTGCCTGATTTAAATGTGCTGAAAGTCACCATGTTCTCCGAGATACGCCTGAAGACAGATGACTGGAATAATTTGGTGAATTTTTCCACTTATCTATCATACTGTATATTTAGACTTCAGTGTCTGTCTCTAAAAGCTGCTGAGATCCTCGTTTTCTCCAGTGAAACTTTTCCGTGGCATTACAATCACTTTGCACACATCTTTGTAAAGCATAGTTAGCATAACAGCCTAATCATGATCTCAGTGAATTGAATGGTAAAACGGTAAGATTCCCATCACTTTCTGAGACCCTGAATATTTATTATACCACGAAAAGCACCTAAAACTTCTGTGCTAGTACATTATGCACGCCATGTAAGAATGTTTACAAAGAAGTTCACATGAACATCACTGACACATTACATCGTTCTTTTTTCTTGGGCTTGGGCATGCTTCAAGATACCACTTTTGAAACAATCTAGGGAAAGTAACAGAAGTGACAAAGGGGAGATACAAGTCATTAAAACACATTCATAAACAGATTCCATTAAGAAAAAACACGAACTATCTTGAAAATCTTATGTTTTTACAGTAAGTTTGTTCCATATAAATAGTTGTCCTTCTTTGGTTTAAAAACGGTAAGAATACACCAAAAACCCAGGTGAAAACTATTTTCTGTTGGTCATTTCAGCTTTAATTCATGACTAGTGTCAGATGGTTGTCTAAGAAATTGAATTATTCACCTTCCCAATCGGCTGATTGGCTTTACATTGTTTCAAACTGTGGCTTTTCAAAAACCACAGAACATTTGGCTATTTAGATTTTAATGGCTTTAAGCAGCTTGAACAGGACTGCTAACTCTGTATGTACAAACCATTATACCGAAAAGCAAATATGTTTTGTAAGTCTCACGGCAGAAATCCATGTCATCCTAAAAATCCAATGCTCTATGATGTTTTAGGGAATAGTGATTCCAGCCTGTCTACAGGCCAGTAATTTCATAGATCACGTTATATCTTCTTTTCTTTAAATAATGAACTCATGGCATCTAAATATCCCATCAAGAAAAAATAATTTCACTGCAGTGGAGAACTAGTCAGTAAGATGGACAGAGAGATATTGTGTATTTTCCGCTGTAAATTATTTTAAGATCATTAATAGAAGGCAGGGGGAGGCATTATCCTCATAAAGAGCTTTTTAATATGATGCTATCTCTGTCACTTCCAGATAGCAGTTCCCTGTGCTGTTAAACATACTTCCTACAATAGTATCAAGCCAACCATGTTAATGCAACAGCTGTGTCACGAAGAAAAAAAAAAAAAAAAACCCCACAAACACAAAACTGAGGCATGGAAATTATTCTGGAGTCCATTATCACTTCATCATTGTAGTAGATGTCCAAGCCACGCTGATTTGTTCTACTTCTATTGCCTCTCCAGTGCACATACCTTGACAAGACTTCTCATCTGTTAATAATTTAAACCCTTTTCTGCAGCTGCAATCAAAACTGCCAACAGTGTTTTTACAGAAATGATCACAGCCTCCATTACTGGACTGGCATTCATCAATATCTGTAACAAAAGAAGTGCTTCAGCAAATGAACACAGTACATTCAACATACTTCCACTGCCAGATCCAGAAAACAGTCACGTCCAATTGGTTAGAGAAGCCCAGAAACAAAATCTAGTGAGACTATTACAAATTTTAACGAAGATCAGATCCAGCTCTTAAAAATGATCTGTCCCATTCAGCCCCATGACAGTGTTATTTGCTTTCATTTAATGTATTTAACTGTTACATTCGAGTACATGTATTCACAAAAGACCATTTCCCTGAGTTCCGTTTGCAAACAGTTTGACTTAAATGCTCTCTAACAGTTTTTAGCTTTTTAAACATTCTCTCCATTTCCTCTTCCTAAGCTCTGCAGAAATCTCAGACAGAGGAGACTTCCTGAGCTACCCTGTCTTTTTCTTGCCAATATTAAAACAAGTTCTTTATCTAATATTAATTGACTCAGGCATGGGGATTCCATCATTTTTGCCTAGCAGAACAGCTTTAACATCTATTACTGAAAAATGTATTCTAATATACAACCTAAATGTCCCTTTGCTCCTTTCCAGTACTCTCATTAGAGCTGCTTGGACCAGTATAAGTAATTCTCTTCACATAATCTTGTTTACACACCGATACTTACTTACAAACTGCTTTAATGCCCAGCTGACTGTAAGTTAAAATAGCAGACTATTGGACCGTATGCCTGTAAGAGCCTACATGCCTACCTCTGCCAGTACTGACCTCTACTTTACCACAGACCTGTTTCACCTCCTACCAAACCTCACCTCTGAAAAATGAGGCCATCTTGGCAGGAGGGGTGGAAGTGGTGAGGGGGAAGGCAGAGCAGCCGAGATTCTCTGCACATGATGCACCTGATGCAATAGAAAATGAGCATCTACCCCTGGCTGAAGTCCTTTCTTAGGTCAGATTACTGGCTTTCCTCTGGACACTGGATTACCTTCATCTGGAGAGGAATACCTTAGAGCAAGGTGTTGGCACGCACGTGTCCCCAAGTATTAACTCACCTTTACATGTCTTCCCATCAAACTGGAGCGTAAATCCAACAGGACAGCTGCAGTGAACTCCAGTCGATGTATCTTTACACGTACGATCACAGCCGCCGTTGTTTACTGCACACGTTTCTAGCCAACGAGATAAAGCTGAAGTTTGCTCAGGGATATTATAATGATAACAAGAAACATCATGTGATACAAGTCATGGTTCCAAGCACACTGCTCTTCAACCACATTTAGTCTAGTATACATGAGCAACTAGCAAATACATGTGTTGGCAAAATCCCTGCCTCAGCTGTGTCCAGTTTTTTGCAGAGACTCTACAAACTAAGATATTGGCTCTGGATATGCTTGTCCTTAAACACAAATCCCTGCTCCTTGATGATGAATCTGTTCCTGTCAGTCTGTCCTTATGCCCACACTCAATCCTGGCTGATCCTCTGACACTTCCCATCAATGCTCAGACACCTGGTTACACTCAGCACTACTAAACCAGTTTTCTTAAACCCCTCCCAACACGCCTTCACATGCTACCTGTGCTCCCAGTCATGGTGGATTACCCTCACACTGAACTTCCCTTCAGGCCTGTAGCCCAGGTGCCATCTCGACCTAATGTTCCTCTAACTTCTCCCTATGCAAACTATGTCTAAATCTCAACAAACCTTTCTAGCAAACACCCCTAAAACACAGTTCTTCACATCCAACTAAATGGAAATAACTTACTAGCTGACATCATCCTCTTGTAGTCGGTGTAACCACCTCAGTCAAACAACCTTTTCACTGACTGGACAAATGCAATTTTATGCAGCACATATTGATTCAGAGAGCAGCAAAGATCATTTTCTACGTCTGCTTTTTGAAATCCTTTCCTTCTAGCTCTGCCTCTTAGTTTTCTGCAGCATCAAGCATACGCTACTTACTCCCAAGTTTTGAGTCCTTTACTGGTTTATCCCCTCCCAGTCTGTCATCTCACATTCAATATTGGGAGGCTGTGTCCAATCTCCATGTGAAGATAGAGTGCCTCTTCTTTCCACATAAGTGCCATTTTTTTGAAAATGAGGCTATTTATTTAGATGTCTAAATATGGATTCAGGAGCTCAGAGCTAGCTTTTGGTAGTTTCTTCCTCAGCCTCCACGCTTCATGCCACTTCTGTGGCAAATGCCAATAACCACAGTAAATCACCCTGCCTGCCTGGAGTAAGGGCTTTTGAGAGGTGGACATCCACTGACCCAGCTGCCCTGAGACCACCGTGACTGTTTCTCTCAACAGTGCCTTCCCAGTAGTGACAGACCCTCCGAGGCTGGCACTTTGGGCCAGATGCGAACACCTCCAGGAAGAACAAGATGGCCTTGTACTCTAACATGTCCTTCTAGATGCAGTCCACCACTGGGCCCAATTCTTTTCCACACAGAAGTATACTTTCAGTTGAAAAGAAGCAGGTAAAACGCTGCTTCCTCCACAATCACTTGGCTAAAACCGTAGCACAGAAGGGATTGTACTGCATTCCCATGATGAATTAGAACCATGGAAACATACACTAAACATACACTACTTCAGGGGCAAGTTCCTGACACCTCCTACTGTCACAAACAATGTACATAGTTTTTTATACATTATGGAATAATATTATGTCCTTAAAAGGAAGCAGAGCATCTCAGGCAGAATTCAGTCCAGAGCTATGATGGTTACCATAAATAAAAAAACCCCAAACAATTCTTTAATCTAAAAGGTTTCAGCAAACAGCAAAATTATTCTGGATAAGCACTTTTACCCATAAGCAACCGTCGCTTCACCCTCTTGTCCACATCAGCTCCTGCTGTAGTATTTCCCTCAGAAATTTCAACAGCAGCCTCTTCCCTCTCTGTAAGGAAGATGAAAAAAGCAAATGAGTAAAGGTGCCCTGACCAAAAGCCTCATCTGATATCAAATACGTACACACATGCAAACAGCTGCATCGCACGCTGAATTATCAGAGACAGTCAGAACTGACTAGGCAGAAGCACTTTTTTTTTAAAAAATAAAGTAATAATGAAAATCACAAAGACCCTTCAGTCAAAACCATGAGAATACTTTGCTTCCTTACAACTCATGTTTGCTTCAGTATTCTTAACAAAACAGAAGATGTGCTACAGATGTAGTGAACAGCAACAAGATGAAAGAACTAACTGAACTGTTTTGTTAAGAGCACACTGTCATCATCTATCATGGACTAACACAAGGACTAGCCAGTTATGCCTGAGCATTTGATTTCAATCAACAGACAACAAACTCTTCCAGAGACTGGAATAGTTTATAAATCTTAAGTGCTTTCTTTACTGAATAACTGCCTTGCAAAAACTGTACATTAATTGAATACAGAGTTCTGGTTTTAACAGACATATTGCTTGATTACACTCTCTGGCTCATGCTATACAAGAAACTGAACCTAAAATATCTTAGAGGGAAGGGAATCTTCTTTGGTTAGCGACAGGCCTTGTGCTTCAGAGGGACCAGTGATAATTACAGGCTGCAGTAGTATTAGCTACTTAAAAAGAGAAGCACAAGTTGCCTGGACCCAACCCACTCACTCATGACTAGCAGGTTTCTTAGTTTTGGATTCCTTGACATTTTATAGCCATACTGTCATGAGGAGCATTAATCATGCACACACAGCAACGCCACACCACTCTAGAGTTAGTCATCAACAGAAAACTACTTCCCTCCACCGTATACTGACCCAGGCAGGTTTTCCCATCCACGTGCATGATGTACTTGGGGTGACATCCACAAATAGGCCCATTATCAGCATCATCACATGTATGTTGACAGCCACCATTTCCATGATTACACGTTACTAGGAAGAAAACATATGTTACATCTCACAGGTACTTCCAGCTTCTTTGAAAGACAGTGTGCAATTCTGCCTCCACTTGACCATCCAGTACACTTTCCAAACATGCCTCTTTCCTGAAGAACTCTGAGACTGGAACACTGCAGAGCTCTCTTGTGGAGCTGAACTTAACATCATTATGAATTATGATGGCACAACTCCTAAACTACAGATGCTGTAGCAACCAATAGAGTGGTGTGATAGTGTCCAGCAAAGCCATTGATTCTAGTTTAATTCAAATGCTCACAATTTAGGTGTGTCATCCCAGTTTAGCTACAACATACCAAATCCCATATCAGTGCAAACAGAACACTATTTGTTCGCTTTGGCAAACCATAAGCATACGCAGAATGTTGCATACAAATGCAGCTCCTCTGGTTCTTGGACAGTTCAAATCCTGGCCGGCATTCACAGGCAACTCCTCCTTTGGGCGTTTCTCTGCAGATGTGGGCACAGCCATGATCTTTATTCATGCAGCTCATGCCTTCTGCAAAACAGGGCAAGTGCAAGAATATCAGCATCCTCAGCATCTCTGTGTGCAGGCAACAGTCAAATAATGTTAGTTCAATACACACACAGACAGCAGCCTGCTACTTCTGGGAAGACTCTACAGAGCTAGGACAAAAAGGATAAGCTTACAGACAGGAAAGGCAGAAAGTCCAATCCTGCAAAGTCAATGGCCCCACAGTTTCTCCATCTGTGATCTTTTCTGTGCCCATATTCTTTGACTGCAAGGTCAAAAAGCAACATCCCTAGATTTGTATAGCATCTGCTTTCTCACCCAATGCTCTCACTTTATGCCAGTGTTTATAAAAATTCGTTTCTTCTATAAAAATTGTAAGGTGGCCGATACCTGGCAAAATCAAAGCCTAAAGTGAAGTTGTTATTTCTCTGCTTAAAAGAGCAGCCACCAGGCACAAGAATGCCTGTGCTGACAGTCATAAAAGTCATCCCTATTTCAATTACTGGTCTCCAAAGCAGATTCCTAAAGACATAACCTACCTCAGCAGTGACCAAGTAGTGACCAAGCAGACATGCAGATTGTACATATGCTGTATGTCAATTCTATTTTTTGTTAACTATTTTGGTTTTTGGTTTTTTTTTTTTCTGATTTCAATAAATACCTCCCAATATAAGCCCACTGGGGATTATCACAATGTTCTGTATATCTACACACCTTGCCAGCTGGACAGAATGTAGCACCAGTGACTGCTTTAACCTAATGAAAAAGCAATGGGACACTAGTGACTTTCTTCCTTCTGGTGCACCTCCTAAAAACATCCTGTCATATTTGCCTCTGACAGTTACAACCTGTTCATGCTCTAGCACTCAATGACTGCCAGAGTGTCCTGTCTGGCCTTTGCAAAAAGTTAAAGTCAATTAAACAGGGTGGAGTTCTTCCTAGAATTATTGTAAAAACTTCTTTCACTTTGCTCCATACACACACAACTTAAAACTACATAGCAGCTGGCTAAGTTATCACACAGGATCATTCAACCAAATTAAAGGAATGGTTTTTCTTCTAACAGTACACCACAGTTTTTTTGCTGAAGGGTTCTATAGTGCTACCAAACTGGGAGAGAAGACAACTGAATGCTCTCCTCAGGTATATGGAGAACACACCTTTGCCATCAAATTCTCTGCCTTGGTGCATCTGGCTTTTATAAGACATTTTACACCAAAATGCTCTTTTTTGCTTGGCGAGAACACTTCATTTGAGAAGAGTCAGTGGAGCATACTTTGGCTGCAAGGGCTTATCCCACATTACCTCAGTAAACTTCTACTGAGCTGAGCAGATGCACAATCAGAGAGAGAATGAAAAGGGTGACCATGCTGCTAGAAAGGGATTGTGTGAACAATTCCACACCCTATATATTTTTTAAACTTACACAGCCCTTTTTGCAGCCTTATTACTAAATGAAACAAAACCACTGTATGGGCAAGCAGAGATCAGCTCGTCACAATTATTCCACTACACTTCAATTAGGTCCTTGCTCTGCACACAACTATTCTTGCCATCTGAAGCACAAGCTACAGTACTCTTTCTCTATTAAGACAGCTTTAAGCAACAAAAGAATGGATATTGCAGAGCCTAGATTATTCTGCTCTACTGGCTTTTTGATGCCTTTCCCACAGTGAGGACTCAGTAGAAGTCTAACAAGACAATGACACTTCAAATCCTGCAGTACACAGACACAGCCCAAGGAGCCCACATGAAAGCTATCAGCCATTATTGTGCTGTCAGTCAAGGAAGGAGACAACCTATGAGGCCACAAATTAGCCTCATTAACTCTTGTGTTTTGGTGACATTTCTGTTCTTAAGCATGCAATATGATTCTGTCTGTTAGCCCAGAGGCGTTAAAAAGCATTAAGAGAATTAGCAGTTTAGTTTCTGTTGACAAAGTTATTTTGTTTCTGTTGAGCTGCCAAAGGGGAAACTGTTCAAGCAGGTACTTTGGTAAAGTTCATTGACAACAGACAAATAGTTTAAATGCTCAGTTTGGGATTTCTCTGTCTTGAGTGAGCAGAATTCCATCAGGTCTCCACAGAAAGCTAAAACTGCACTTCCCGTACCAGTGCACATTTTAATAACACAGTATCCATTGTGTAACAAGGTACATGACCAAACCCACCAAAATCTAGTCGACCCAAGAGACAACATTTCACAGAAGATACATCCACAAGTTCAAGGATTTACCATGAAGCTGCTGCTTGTTTCCAAAGGTGGTAGGAGATTCCTACTCAGCCCCATTTTCTAAGGCTGTATTAAAGAAATGTCTGTAAAACCATAAATGCTGTGTGACTGCAAACTCCTTCCAGGATACAAAGTCTCCCAGGCCACACTTGTTCCAGAGCTGTTGCAATGGCAGAGTGTGGTCCAGAACCAAACCCCAAACAAATTTTGGTCAAATCCCACCACATGCTTCCCAGACACACAACTTCTCTTGCAGAAGACCCTGCCCTACTGACACCCGAATGTCTTGGGATGGATGACTCTCTTGATGGCCACACTTACAGCCCAGAGAGCTGAATCCAGTGCCCGCCTGGCCTAGCAGACCCCAAGCCAAATGAGTCCTTTCTGATGACTGGACCTTCACAAAGTTACCCAGGAAACTCCAGTGAGATCTGAACACTCCTGTCACTGGCAAAAAGCCAGCAGGGTATTTCCCTATCAGGTCATGTTAAATTAATCTTTTACGTGTACGATCTGTGTTTAAATCTTTGTCTTTTTTACACAGAAGATGTAGGGACACCACCACCAATCTGTTAAGAACATTAAGGCTCCGTTTAGGGTACATTCAAACAGGCACTCAATAGGGCAGAGGGAGAGGATGCAATTGTACAAAGAACTACCAGAGATTCTCAGAAGCACCCTCTAATAGCCACATAGTGAGGAGCATCAGCACAGCCAGCAGCACAGGACACCCCAGGAATGCTTCAGCCTTTTTTCATGCTTTCTACATCCTTGTGTTAAGGCAACTTTTTCTGAAAAGCTTTCTAGTTATCACTGTTCTCCAGAGTCAGAAGGGCTCTAAGAGCAATAGCGGAGATGATCCCCTGTGTCCGAGGTTTCAATCCACACAGTGATTTCAAATGTGGCTTTCATCTTCCAGGTCCAATTCGTTCCCATTGATTCAGCCCAACCAGTAGATAGCTATGACTCTGAAATAACGCAAGGGATTTGCCATCAATAGCAACCACAGGATGTACATATTTACTAGTGAAAAACTGGTTTTTTCCTTCAAATTTTTGTCTTCTCTAATATGGAGCAAGTTAAACACAAAAACAAGCTACATGTGCGTGGCTGCCTTGCCAGCTACTGTAACAGCCTCCCCAAGTAAATCCATTCTCCCACATATAGATGAAGAAGAGCTCGTTCAGAGCAGACAAACAAGGAGAAAAATAGGATTGTGCACAACTTCCCAAGGCACTCTGAGTTCCTGTGGTTTAAGCGACAGCTAGGCAGAACCAGCAAGCCTCTCAGAGCACCCCTGTGCTTCAGAGCAACAGTCATATCAGATGAAAAATCAACTTTAATTATAAAACTGTCCTCTAACAGCTACCTGACCTTGAGTCCCATGTCACAGTAGGAAACCAGAGGATAATTGCAGATAGGCTTGGAAGGGCAGGTGACTCTTAGGCTCCCCTGTTACACTGGTCATCAGGAGGAATACAACAGGAGAAATAGAGAGGCTTGGGGCTATCTCAACTCCAGTTCATTCTTTTTCTGTGTATGTAAAGGCCAGTATTGCAGATCACTAGGAAGGTCTCTCAAGCATCAATGTATGCACTCTCTTAACTGGGCTGGGAGACACGGGAGGAAATACCCCCTTGTATTACAGATAAGAAGCAAAACTGAATAGACGATCTAAGCAGAGGGTCCCAAAAGAGAACTAATAAAGTATATACACTGAGAGATGCATACACAAGGCAGAGAACAGAAGACCTAGCAATGAGCAGAAAAGCAGAGAACAAAGTGAGCGGAAAGATAAAGCAGTGAGATTTGGCTTCCAACAGACCTGCCCACCCATGGAAAAAAAAAAAAAAAAAAAAAGTGGGGAATCCCGTGGAGCGCTTCTTCACAGTAATGGGTGGGAGGTGGGAGGGAAACAGTCACAGCATGGTAACCTAAAAAAAATGGTTTTTAAAGAAAACAAAACAAACACTTCTATATTTTAGTATGAAGAAAAAAAGCATTTCAGGCAAAAGCTAGTAAGGGTTTTTTTCTTAAGATTGGTTTCCATAAAGATATATTTTATTTAGTAGTTTTTAGGAAAAAATGCATCTTTTTTTCCACTTGCTTTTCTTTCTCAAAAAACAAAAGGCTAAATTAAATGGAAATTTGGTATTATGCAAAAAAAGGCCTTTTTTTGCCAAAAAGTTCAAAGACATTAACTGCATCTTTAAAAATAAGAAAACAGAGGTAGAATTCCAAAGGTACAATTTAGGGAACAAATATTTATGACAGGAAATGCTGCTGCTGTTAGTTCAGGAGAGTAGAGAGTACTCAAGCAGCAGCAAGTAAGAATAAAAAGAGTTGGAAGTTTTTCCTCCCTTGGCATCAGACAAGAGAAGGAGTTCAAGCAACTGATTTTCATCCTTATATTCATCATCCACGTGCACACACAAACACACACATCACCGCTAGCAAGGCAACACGAAGGGAAATGCCGTGCCCCACCACTGCAGATTTCCTGCTTGTCCCCACTCCTGGCTCAGCTCCTACGGTGCCAAGCTGAGCAACGGCCTGAGAAATCACCATGCAACAGCAGACCCCCGTGAGACCAAGCCCAGTATCAGAGAAGCTAAGAATACAAATTCTTAATTCAAACAAAAGATCAATTCAGCTACGTCAGATGACAGGCACCTCAGTGCACTCATCTGTGGATGGCCATATACGTCTATAAATGTTGATCTCTTCACTATGGGGATTTTTAAAGTGAGATTTGTTTATTCATGCTCAGATTCCTCTTAGAGTCATGCCAACGATAAACCATAGATTAAAGAAAACTTTGCAGCTTTAAATACTTCTTAGTAAGACACTCATTGTACAGTTCAATGGACAACTCCCTGATCTGAGCAACCACTTTAAAGTATTCCCTAAGGGCATCAAAAATAATTTTGTTCAATCCGATGTCTAATTAGATATCCAAGGCTCTCTGATCTCTCAGAGGTCGCTTCATAAAGGTTTCACTCAAAACAAAGAACGTGATTTGAATACCTTTGGGGCTGACAAACAATAAATCTCTTAGCTGAAACCTAAACACCGTACAGGGAATCTAAAAGGTACCCGAAGGTAATGCAGGTATTGCCCTGTAACTAAAGCCAGTGGAAATGGTCAGAACTCACAGTCCTTCAATTTGTTGCCATTCCCTGGATCAAGACACAGCTTAGCTGCACAACAGAGCATGAAGTACACTGGAAGTACAGCAGTACAGCCTTTAACAAGCACAACACTGCAGACATACAGGTGGGATCAAAGGGGCAAAAGGGATGTAAAGAGTCTTCAAAGTCACTTAGAAGATTCTGACACAGTTCCTTTTAAAAGGAGCAAGGACTTCAAGACCCTTCACAGCTTTGAAAAACTCAACCTCAAAATACTTTTGAAGCAGCTTTAGAGATTTTGCAGTTAGCTTCTGTGAAAAATTCCTGCTTGGTGCCTGGAGGGAAGCAGCCAGTACCTTCTGAGCGGTGGATGCACGTATGCTGATTATCACTTAGAAAGAACCCCTCCTTACAGCGACACTCATAGCTCCCCACAGTGTTGACACAAACATGCTGGCAACCACCGTTGTTGAACATGCATTCATCTGTATCTGAAAGAGAGAGAGAGAGAGAGAGAGAGATCAGCTTTGTACTAACACCAACACACTCATATTGGCAGCAGCCGCTCAGTGAGCAGTACGGACAGACACCTACTCGGCATGTAACCACCCAGGCAGCTTAGACACCCCAGGCTAGCCTGCTGTTGTTGTGCTATCACCCTTGGGAAAGTGTATTTTTGCTGTTGCTCTTCCCCTGTTCACAGTTTGCCCCATCAGTCACAGGGCTCCCAAGAAATGCTGGCCAACTAACCAGAGTTACTGGTTACAACTAAGGCAGAGTAACCTTGGTGGGGCCAGAAGCAGGGCTCCACACTCCACCTACATGAACATACTCTCAATGCAGCCTCATAACCACTCAGCAGCCTAGTCCACGTACATCTAGTTGAGCATCCATACATGGTTCTGTCTTGTTCAATGGGATGCAACTTCAGCTCCAAATCCATCCAAGCTATAAAAGGTGTTTTTCTAGAAAGCTTCTGTCGTGGTTTGAGCTCAGAGAGCAACTGAGCACCACACAGCTGCTCGCTCACTCCTCCCCCCTCAGGAATGGGAAGAAGAAAATAAAGCAAAAGGCTTGGAAATCAAGGTAAGGACAGAGAGCGATGACTCGCCCATTAAGGTCATAGGCAAAAGACAGACTCATTAGGGGAAGAAAAAGACCATCAATTTAATTCAAACACTAATAACAACGGACAGAGTAGGACAGTGAGAAGCATTACCTCATCTTAAAAACACCTTCCCCCCCATCCCTCCCTTGTTCCTGGGCTCAGTTTTGCTCCTGATTTCCCTACCTCCTACCCCCCAGCAGTGCAGAGGGCAGGGAAGGGGGTTACGGTCAGTCCACTGCCCCTTCCTCCTCAGGGGGAGACTCTTCCCCTGCTCCAGCGTGGGGTTCCTCTCACAGGACACAGTCCTCCACGAACTTTCTCTGACGTGAGTCCTTCCCACAGGCCGCAGCACTTCCCACGCTGCTCCAGTGTGGGTCCCTCCCAAGTGTTGACATCCTCCCAGCACCAAACGACAACAGCAGGGGCTTCTTCCCTCAGACTCCCGGCCTTCTTCAGGCACAGCTGCCTGCTCCAGCACAGGGTCCTCCACAGGCTGCACGTGGGTCTCTGCTCTTCCAGTGACCTCCACAGGTGACAGGGGGGTGGCCCTGCCATCTCACCATGAGCTACAGGGGAGCTCTGCTCCAGCACACCTCCACCCCTTCCCCCTCCTTCCTTCCACTGACCTCGGTGTTCACACAGATGTCCTCACAACTCCCACTCCTCCTCCCTCTTAAATACGTTATCGCAGAGGCACAGCCACCATCACTAATTGGCCTGGCCTTGGCGCAGAGGCGGGTCCGATTTGGAGCTGGGGGAGCTTCGAGAAACTTCTCACAGGAGCCACTGCTGTAACCTCCTCCCCTGCTACACACACAACCCCAGCACAGCTCCCCACTCTGAAGCAAAGGTGGAACAAGAAAAGTACAAACCTCAAAATAAATTTAGCTTAAAACCTATCCCCTGCTCGCTTACTTTCACTCTAGCTAGAATTCACACATCACATCTGTTCTGTGGCTCAGTTTGATTTATTATTCTCCTCCCTCAACTCTAGGTCATCACCACTTACCATCAAGGCTGCTGCTCTGTTGCCTGACTGCAGTCAAGGACAAGAGCAGAAGTTCTGGAAACAGTTTTAATGTTGATTTTCCAATATTCAGAGCTTCAATAATACCAGAGAATACAGAAAGGCTCTGCTCACAAGATAACCAAGAAAAACATAGAACAGAAAAACTTCAGATAAGCCTCTGAGCAACAGGATTTTCATCCCAACCTCCAAATCTTTGGAATTTTATCCCTTAATAAGTGCAGGTTTTTGTAACCACCACCAGCAAAGATTTTTCCTACCCTAATGTTCAGAAACGCCAATTTGAACGGAAGTGAAAATGCTCAGACCTTTAAAAAAACAGGACAAAACGTTACTGAGGCGAAGCACTGGTCTCATTTGCAAATTCATATGGAAGATCATGTTTGCTCCCTGTTCTGTTCATTGTCCCTGTGCTAATAGTACAATGCTTTTCATTTAACATTGTAGCATTTCTGGCATAAAACAGCTGTCTTCTAAAACAGGAGAAAGAGAAAGGCTTTTAGTAGGAAGCATAACATAGTATTACGACAGATTTACTTTCTACTGAAGGCAATGAGTAAGCCAATTGGATGCAAAAGAATGACCTGCTGTAGCAAAAAGAGCGGCTGACATATCTCCATCACAGAGAAGCGGAGTATTTTAGAGTTCTACAGTGATGTGAATGTGCAAACAATCATGAATAAACAGCCACCATGAGTCTTTAGTACTACAGATTTGAACTCCAGCAGATGTTTGTGTCTTACAGCCCTTGGAAAGCTTTCAAAAAAATCATCTCTTTCCAACAAGTAATTGTCTATTTGGCTTAAACCCAGGCACACAGCCGAGATCTTCAAAACTAAGGGTGAGAGAAGGGCAACCCTGGCTGAACAAAGTAAATAAACAGATTAAGAAAAGATGTGATCCAATTTGCTGCATGCCAAAATATTTATTTAACATTTACATCACATCTCAAAATTGGCAGGTCAGTGGTAAAAGCTTCACTGTACATCAGTGACGTTTTATTTTATTTTAAAAAGTCTGCCATGCAACATTGAGCAGCTTCCCAGTAACATAGCAGGTGGTAGATTTTGGTCTAAGTTATGTCTAGGTCTTACTGATCACAAACAAGTCAGCTGAAGCATGCTCTAGAGGGGCTACTGCATACAAAGAGAATCCACCCTTCGGTGGCACTGCAAGGGGCAGTGTGTTCATCCACAGTCAGCCCGTCATGGTAACCTCAACTGAACTCCACTGTGTGTTTACACAAATGGACTGGAGAAAAATAAGAAGGCCTCCCTATTAATTTAAAGTATCAGCAGACATTTTGCTTCCCTCTCTACTTTCTTTAGTGAAACACTTTGAATTTAGAGACTCCTCCACTTACACTGTAACAGAGTTAACCTGTGGGCACGCACCAGGTTCCCAGCAGGCAAAATCCAACACAATCCCACTGCAGACTCCAGAGCTTTTCTGATTCGTTCCAGCAGCAGATACAGCCTAGGGATGGTCTGGTCCCTGACCTGATATGCCATACATGAGTGGGAAATACCCCAGCCAAGCTAACTACAATCTTAAAATTATGCTGTGAGAGCAAGTTTGCCTCTGACTGACGTGGGCATGGAAGCCTGCCTGGGCACATCCACACTCAGTGCAGCAGAAGAGAAAAACTAAGTCATCTCTGAAAAAGTGAATGCGACAGGTACCACAGCACAGGGCAGAGCCACACAGGGTACCCAGGTCCTGGGAACAGGACAGCTTCATCGACATGAGGCTCTGCCCCAGGGAAGTAACTCCGGCAGCATACCACACTGCCAACAGGCTGGCAACTCAGGCATTTCTGTACACTGCTGCACTGTGTGCTGAAGAATACCATCACAGTAAAACCACAAGGTCTTGTTACCCATTTTTAAAGATTTTCACCTGCTGGCGCACAAAAAGAAGGAAACTATCCAAGTCTTAAATAAAGAAAAGAAAAAGGGTGAGAGCGTGTGCATGCAGGGTCAAGGGAGTGTTAACAGGATGGAACACGTTTCCAGAGTTGAGTACTTTGCTTCACACTAACTACCCAGGGAAACTCCAAGCATTTGGCTTAATCCCCCTGTACTTCAGCGATCTCTATCATCACAGCTACTGCACACTCCTAACTGTCCTTTCCTTACAGCTTGCATGTCAGGAAGTACTCAGCCAGCAAGAGTGAGAAGCTCATACATACATAGATATATGAGAGAAGATTTCTAAGCCTGGAAACACACCTGAGAACTGATCCTAAACTAACTTTGGAACACAAAAGACAATGATAGCACATGTTCTTTTACATAAAATCATTTAGCATAATACTAGATGGCACTTCACACATTTTAATCCAAAGCACTTAACAGAAACGTAGCACAATTATCCTCCTCATTTACAGAGGGGGAAAGAACCACACTGGGATGGTACATCAGTACACGGAATTCCTTAGTCCCATATGTAACATTCTCCTCCAGCTGAGCTGATTGGGCCCAGCAGATCGCCATGTATTACCTAGGGATGCAGCTAAAGGGTTATGTCAGCATCACCACTCCCAGTGCTCACAAACACACTTCTTACCCAGGCAGTTGTGGCCATCATGAGCCAACATAAAGCCATCGTAGCAAGTGCAGCGGTAATTTCCTGGAATGTTGAAACACTCGTGGACGCAGCCTCCATTGAAGTCGTTATCACATTCATCAATGTCTAAGGAATAAAGCAAAAGTCAACATGATGGATGCTTGCTTGTTATAGACAGTTAGAGATGCGACTGAAAATGTGAGCAGCAACTGCTGTCCAAAATCATCACTGTCTTGCAAAAAGACTATACTTAACGCATTACTTGCTGAATGTTTCTAAAGAGTGACAAAATGCCCTGAGATTCCCATGTAGCTTTACTTCAGAGTTTTTAAGGTTAAACAACAAACTAATTATTAGACCAAACGATATTACTAGGTGAAATGCCATGCAACCTCTTTGCCTTTGATTTTGTAAACAAGAAGTAAATCAGGTGAAGAAACAATGACCATTTTGATTTAAAAATCATCCTCCATATTTTAAGTCATTACTTTTAATGGCCCCATCTTCTTAGAAATACCCCATGCTGACCCAGGCAGAGCATAGTGCTTCCATCACTTTACCTTCACATTTCTTCCCTTCACCAGTGTAACCCACTTTGCACGTGCACTTGTACAGCTTCGGGGTGTTTTGACAAATAGCATCTGGGTGGCAGTCATCAAGCCCCAGGGCACATTCATCCACATCTGTGAAAAGACAAGATTCATAAGGGATGTCAGAAGGTGGAGAACAGGGCACGTGGCTGGTACACATCACCAACACGATGGCACAAGGCTGAGCGCCTGTTGTGGTGTGTGTGCACACATTATACACACTTGTGAGTCAGGACAGAAACGTGCAGAGACCGCATCTGAACTTACATTTGTATAATGCTCTACCTGCATATAAATATATTTTTATGTAATTCAGATAAGCTTTTGTTAAGCTTTTGTACCCACTTAGAAATACATCCAAACCAATCTACTATGGGCTAGATTCTCCATGAGATTTAGCTGCCAGTTTTACAGAGATTCATTAGAGAACCATCAGAGATTTGTGTTACTCTTTCTAGTTAACAAAAAACGGTTACATCCATGACATCGCCCTCAGGAAGCCAAATGATTTTTAAACTAACAAGGGCAGTTCACAGAAATGCACTTTCAAAGTCACCACCAACATGTTAAAAGACTGACTTACCATTACACAGACGTATAATTTAGAAGTAATGCCAATTTTTTAAATACAAGAATAGTATCTGGTGAGCAGCATTGCCAAATCACCTGGCCAGCCATCACAAAGCACGGCATACTGAAGCAAAATATCCAGGTGGAAACTTCAGAGCAGAGGAAATGAAGAGAAAGGGAAACACCGACAGGAGGAAGTCCTGGAGATGAAGAAGCGTAGACAGAAGAAGAGGAAGAAAAGTTATGGGCAGCAAAAGACATCAGCAGAGGCTTTCCATACAGCAGAAGAGAATTCAAACACAGAAACAGGAAGATTTCCAGCAACTGGCTAAAAGGAAGAATTGCAGAAGCTGCACCCCACATAGGTACAAAAAGTGACTCCTAAAATAACAGGAAGAATTGCAGGAGTATCAGCAGAAGGTGACTACTTAAATCGCCACTTTTTACAGCGGGGATCACTTTCGGATGGGGAATTTCAGCCAGCACCTCTCCCATTTACAATTATAGCATTCATATCTTCCCCCCCCAAACACAAAATACGCCTGTAGGTACAGCAGCAGCTGCCAACTTCAGAAAGTATTCCTGTAGTTTTAATTCCTCACGGCGTTTGGCAGTGGGGAACAAGGCAAAGAGCCAGTGCTCGAGCAGCAGCGCTCCTCTGGCTCTCAGGTGCGCAGCGATGGGGTCCTCGCGTATCACCTCCAGAAAGGGGGTGGAAAACAGCCGCAGAGCCGCGGAATCCGCTTCCTCCCAAAGCGGAGAAGTCAAGCCACTAAGAACTAGGGGAAGCAGTGAATTGAGGGAGCGAGTCATGCAAGGAGGGGTGGCAGGGAACTGCTGAGGGGCCTCCACAGCTAGTGGGACTCAGGTAGATGGGGCAGGAGGAAAGGATGGGCAGGGAAGGAAAGGCAGCGGGCAGGAAGGAGCATCAGCCGCATGTGCTGGCTGCGCTGCCCCGCGGGGTCAGCCCGGCCAGGGGGGCACAGCCGCCCGGCGAGGGGGGTCCCCGAGAGCACGGCAGGGAGCGGGCTGCTTTACAGCCACGGCACGGAGACGTCCACTAGATCTCACGCCAGCGGCAAAACGGCCCTTCTGCAGTTTTATTTTTACACTAAACCTCGGCGGTCTGCAGGAAGAACGGCAGCTAAAAAGCCCAGCATTAACGCATAGAGAAGCACGGAAAAGAGGGCCGGGAAAAAAACCACCGGGCACGGGGAGCGAGATTCCCTCATGCAGTGACAGTGGCCTGAGCTGGAGAGAGAGACCCGGGAGGAGGGAGACGGTGAGCAAACATCACAGCCTTAAACTTGGCAGTAAGGCGGGCGCGGAGGAGGCTGCGGGAGCTGTTACCGGGTTTACGTCTCGGTAGACCGAGCCGCGACAGCCGCCGAGGTTACGTGCCCGCTGCTCCGGCAGAGGCGAGACGATAAAACCGGGTGCCCGGGACCGCCTGGAAGCCGGCACCCGAGCGGGACCAGCGCTCGCCCGCAGCCGCCCCCCGCTCGCCCCACCGCGGGCCGCCCCTCACCTCGGTGGCGGCGGCCGCTCGCCAGCGGCCTCCCCCCGCCCGCCCCCGGGGCCAGCCGCCCGCGGGCCCGCCGCTGTCCAGGGCTGAAGGCGGGCGGGCGGCACTCACCGGGCAGGGGCAGGGGCAGGGCGGCGGGGGCGCCCGGCGCGGGCAGCAGCAGGAGCAGCAGCGGCAGCGCCCGCGGACCCGCCGCGCCGCGGCGGCCGCCGGACCCCATCGCTGGCGCTGCGGCGGCGGCTGCGCTGGGGCGGCTGCGGCGGCGGCTGCTGCTGCCGCCGCCGGGCGGGAGGAGGCGGCGGATACGGCGGCGGGGGGAGGCGTCTGCGGGCGGCCGGCCCGCCTCGACCGGCGGCGGGGCGCGGGGCGGCGGGGGCTGGGCGGGCCGCCCCCAGGCGCCGAGCTCACCACCACCCCCCCCGACACCCCCCTCGGCCGCGGCACCGGCGCTCAAACACCTGCGCGACACCCTAAACACAGACGGCCCCGCAGAGCCGGCGCCTCCCGAGGGCACACGGATACCTCACACGCAGCGCGGGGGTGCCAGCAGCAAGTGTATCTGAGCCGGGGCTCCCCCCTGCCTGCAGCCGCCCCTAAAACGGTCTCCTCCTAGCAGGGACAAGCCCATGCAGGGGGCCCGGATGCCTCCATCCTCCCACGACCCACGTACACACCACGCACCCCAGCCTAGCTTGCGTTTCTTCAAAAATACAGTATTACAACTTTTACCAAGTAATTACACCCCCCTGCAGCGCGTGAAGTGCCCGCCGAAGGCCGTGCCAGAACCCAGCAGCCCCAGCCCACCGCCCTTCCCAGCCACAGCTGTCCTCCCTCTGGCAGGTAGAAGCGGCCTATCCATTATCTGCTGAAATTATATTTTCCTAAATGTTGTTTGACCTTTCAGGGTGCAAGCGAAAGCAGGCAGTATTCTCTTCCACTCCTCCCTCCCATCCCCATTTCGCTGCCTTTTCCCCTTTGTCTCCTTCTGTGAGAAATACCAAGCTATTTCTAGTTGTAAGGGTGGTTTATACACATTAGTAAATCTTCAGAGTGAAACTTTCCCTCAGTCTTTGTCTTTGTTTCCTTAATGGTAGCTATAAATTACCACTTTCCTTTCTCACTGGAGCATCAGGCTTCATTGCTTTTGAAATGATCAAAGTTATTCTCTTTTAAAATCCAATGAGAAACAACCTATTGTATCTCCTGGACGGTTCCAGTCTTAGTCAAACTCATCTATTAATGCATAAAGCTGCTCATTAAACACTCCAAGGATTCTCCAGTCCCACACCATACCCCAAGCCTCTCCTTACCAACAGAAAGTAATAAATGAATGAAGGCTTTCTCAGCAGTTTCCGCGATCGCATGAATAAACAATCATACTTACAACGGGAATTCGCACATCCACGCACCTCTCATCTGGGGATATCAGTCAAGGTGTCACTACAAACAGTTCTCCCAAATGCCTGTGACTACAAGCTACCTTACAGAAAAGCTGTTAACATATTTCAGGCACTTTCCAGTCAAGGTTCCTCAATGAACTTGATCAATATTAATTTAATTAAAATTCATCACAAGATGCGATGAAAGACAAAATCTACATATGAAGAACGTAGCAGAAAAAACAGTAAGAGACACTGAAGAGCCACATACCCAAACAACTAAAGCTTTCTGAGACACATTAAAAGCAAAGCATCTTACTTACTTCTGCAAACTAAAATACAAAGTGACACATAAATATAGCCTGAGTTAGATCAAAATATCTCAACACAGCTTGGAAAACAAGCAGGAACAATATTAAATTTATCTCAGTTAATGAAACCATTTCATATAGAAACCTCAAAGTGCTTTGTGAAAGATCCTAGCTATTATTTCAGATATAATACTCATTTGTTTATGATGAAGAATTGCCATTAAAATATCTCTTTAAAGACACAAAACAGAGAAGTTCAGACCTCAACTCAGATGTCTCTCTGTAGCCTTCTTAACTATTTCTATTCAACTAAAGAGCACAGTGACAGATGACAGCACTGGGTACTAAGATCTTTACCACGGGAGACAAGCTAGAAAAAAAAAAAAAATCTTAAGACTCAACTTCAGCAGTAAGTTAAGTATGATAAAAGAAAAACAAACATACCAGGGGCAGTTCATCAGAAAGAGACCCCAAATAGCACCATTTGTGTTTTTTCAGCAATTAAAAGGAAGGAAAATAGCTACTGGTAAATATCTGCAAGAAGCGTATGCAAACAGGGTATTTTCCTATATTACGCATACTGAGCCTATAAACAATAGCAAAGTTTTTGCTCATCTTGATACTATACAGCATTTTAGTCTTGAACTAAGTTTTCTCAATGTTTCATGGACTAGAGTCACATTCAGTTACATTTCAGAGATGCTTTGAGGAAGAGGAAGGTTTGGCTGGTTTATGTTTAGAGAAAGGCTGCACATCAGAAAACTTGTCTGCTTTTTCCAACTGTACCAATGTGTGTGTTACCTCATAATCTTATAAAACCTTCTTCCTTCTAACACTGTCGGATCTCTTCAGACCGCCAGCAGCACAACACTGCTATGAACACGGCCTGCTGCTCCAAAGGAACTCTCCCATACAGACAAGATCCCCAATTCCCCCCTGGCCTCCACATTAAGTATCACTCAAAGTTGCCTCACATTGCGAGATCCAGACTAAGCTGCCACAGAGCAGTTGGATGCAAAAATCGTTCCAGAAACTCTGCACCTATCTCCTGGGTTGAACACTTCCGTCTGAAAATTTGGGCTAAAAATTGCTTTATGCTTTCTAAATGCTTGTTAAATTTTATTGTTTAATGATAAGCAAACATTATTTGAAGACATCTAGATTTCCATTTCATTTGTACTTTAATGTAGTGAGAAATAGTGGGTCTGCTGGGCTGAGCAACAGTGCACCATACTGACCTGAAATTTAACACACCAAGGCAAGCATAATGAGTGCTTGTGACAGAAGCTGAAAACACCTGGGGGGGCAGGGGGAGATGGCAGAACAAAAAAAGAGAAAGGGGCAGATCGACAGGTGAGGAAATACTTTCAAATATTTAATTATTCCAAAGCTTTTCACACATGTTATGTCTCAGAGATGTACTTTTAAGTCTTACTCATCCCCCTTATGTATACTGGGTTTTGAACAATCATTTTCCTTTGAAATAAATCACTCAAACTTTTGCACTTACACTTTCCATCTTAGTATCCAAGGGTCTTCCAAGACACCAAATAGGTTGTCGAGTTCTATGTAAGATAACACATCTTCAGTAATCAGCACTCAGTTTTGCAATGTATCACTGGCTTTCCTTGGGAGCAGGACCTGCTCATCTCAAACAGAGAGGAAATCTGGGGTTCCTCCAGTCACAAGGAGTCCAAAAGACCCTCTCATGCAATTTATACTCCTTGTCTAAGTCTTTTTATGCCACTGGTAGAAAAACTTCACTGAAATAAACATCAGATCCATCAGTAATATTTCAAATGTTGTAGGATCTGATTCTTAAAATGCCACTGTCACTGAAATGAAGAACAGCTGCTGTTCACTGCAGGACTAAATACAGTTTGCTCTATTAATGAATATACATCTTTGAGTTCATAGGGAAAAAAGAAGACTTTTTGCTAAGTGAAATAATTTCTAGACAAAGACCTGCTTGGTGAAGCTCTCTGACATTTGTATTTCTTTGTGAGAACCTTTCAAGTCATCACTATGACAAATCATAACACATTTCTAGACCCATGAGCTTGGACCAGTTAGTCAATAATCATCGCCTAGCACGTAAATTCTCCTCTCCAACGTTAATAAGCATCACCTTCTATAAAACCACCTCAGACCTGACATTTGGAAAAGGACTGTGAACCCAGCAGTTGCTCACCAAGGCCCCTGTTCTTTTTGTTCTTTCCCCTTCCAGGAAGTCTGAAAGATTCGAGGCCACCTGTGATGAAGTGAATGTGTTTCTGAAGCTGCGCTTACCTCACAGTTCCATCCAGGCCTGCCCCACATCCATCCCCATGGCACCCTGCAGAGGAATCAGAAGCAGCGGGTCTAACAAGCCCAGGGAACCGAGACGATCTCAGTTCCAAGAGCAGCAGGTTTGGCATCTCACAGCAGCGCAGCACACCTGGCAGCACGTACCGAGTTCACAGCTGCACCCCCCTAGCCCTGCCCAAGGCTCAGGCCACCCGCACCACCTCATCAGAGCATGGGGCAGGCTGCGCTCACCCTCTCGGTGTCTCCCCCAGTGAGCCCATGGGAAGATACCATCAGTTGTTAGTAGTGCAGAAGCACTGCCACCTCAGGAAGACTGATGTGGTTCCCCCAAGAGAGATCTTAACATTTTTTATTTTGCCTTGCTTAAAAAAAAAAGACTCCACCACACACCAGGGGGTATGTAGGGGGAGAAACAAAGAGAGGTAAAGAAAGCAGAGATACCTCCAAATAATGATCAAATGCCTTTCCTTTCACATTTTCCCCAATTGTATAAAACATCCAAAGATGATCTCATGCAGTTTGACACAGAGTGAACCCCACCAACTTCAGAACAGCCATAACTTGAACCACTGTTCCCAGGCTGAGAAAATTACCTTCTGTGTTTGTCAGCTTCAAAACAGATATTTGTCAAAGCAGAAGTTAGCCATTGTTAACATGCAGGTCAGAAGAATAAGCAAGTCTCTTCGGCTATAACTGACAAAAGAGAGGGCAGGTCCCTAAAAAGACAGGAAAAATAGTGCACCTGAAGGACGAGCTCTTTTTTGCAGACACGGGGCTACTAAGGAATGGCATAAACCGTACAACGTGGGGGAAGTGGCATTCAGCCTTCTTACCTGTTCCTGTCACTGTACATGGGGAGAAACCGCAGAATCAGTGACAGGTTGGAAGGGACCTCTGGAGGTCATCTTGTCCAACCCCCCTTCTGGAGAGGGCATTTTGGATGAAGCAGGAGATGAAAGCGAGTAAAACTGACTTGATCTTCCTGCTTCTCACACAACTGACATATAAAACTTTCAGAACATAGGCAGCAGAAAAGTTACAAAAGCATAACCACAAATGAGTTGCACTCACGTTTGTTTACTACTCCGCTCAAATCTAAAAACTAGATTTAATATACAGCAAGGCAGGCAGAGCCAGTTTCAAGGTGAGATAAGCAGAGCGGTATCTAATGAACCAAGATCATACAGGGCTCCACCACATTGGTACATACTTCAAATCATTCAAAAAGTGAATGAATGGAGAGGGAAGGAACCATACTTTTGCCTCTGTGCCAGTACAATCCCCTCACCCAGTAACTGCCCCCATGGGACTATCTGTTAAGTTAGATCTCACCCTGGGCAAAGATGGAATTAAAAAAGTAGGAAACGGGCAACGTAGGCAATAATGCTTGGGCATGCATGTGTGCCACAGATGTTATCAGAATCTCAGAGATGGAGGACTGTGTTACTTTCTCACTTAAACTTGTATTTGAAGCATTAGATAGTTACATTTCCAATCATTCCTGCTTTTCTGTATGGAATGACTAATTGTATTTTTCAGATCATAAAATTTGGAGACCTCCACCAAATTTGGTTATTAGGATCAAAAGTTGTTCTAAGGCAGGAAAAAAGCTAATATAAATAGCAGCATATATGGGTGTGTGCACTCACATACACTTTCCAAGATCTGCATTAGTCCCTTTGCCTTCCCGTTCTCCCCATTCCCTGATCACTGAGGAGGCACCTCTTCCACTGATGGCAGCCTGACCAACAACAACCATTTACGAGAAGGCCACCAAAAACTGCAAGGTACAAAGGTACAAAACTGCACAAAAAAATGTCTCCTGAAATCAGACACTAAAATGCCATACGAACTTGCAGTCAGGCAAAGAAGAAAAGATGATTAGCCAAATTATAGTGAGAGGCTTTTGGAAATAGCACATTAATGCTATTTTTCATGTTAGAAGACAAATTTTATTGCAATTCAGCAAATGACCTACACCTGTAAAACTTTTGTATATCCAATTCACATTTAATGTCCAACGGATTAAAATGTCACAGAAAAATAAAAAAGGAAAACAGTACCTGGTTTTGTCATTATAATGTAAACTTCAATGTCCACCCTTAAAAAAAACCAAGCCAGTGATTTCCCCATGTAGTAAAATATATAGTTTATAAGGTATTGATGTTTTATCTTAGTTTAACAGCCAATCTCTAGGTATAAAGAACTACAAAGATGTGAAGTACGTGTACAATATCTTCAAGTATTTTCAAGTATCCTATAGTATCTTGCACTACGAACAAAAATCATTTGACAATATACAGAAAAAGTTAACTCTGAATAGTTTCACTGCAGAAATCTTAACATATTCATGAATTCAAAACACATCAAAAATACGGATCATTCAGCTAGTAGGTCCCATTTGAACAATTTCAAAAATACTCTTCAGAATGGAAAAAGTTGTGGAATAGTCTTCAGTTCACAAATATGTTTTCAGCTACAGAATGCCAGATGATTAAGCTTATGGCAGGTAAAGACTTTTTTTGTATAAACTTATCATCATAGTATTTCATTACATTTAAATCAAGTTTTTATTAATCTGCATTTTCTTTTTCTATAAAGTATCATTGCATCAACTCTGACAGCATTAATCAAAGAAGCATAAACAATTGGTAGGTGAGCCCGGGTTTTTTCCTCAAACCACGTATCAGCCTGTAAACACGTTTGGCCAATTTAGCACTACGTATTTAATGCATTATGAACTACTTAATTTTTATCATTATTTTTCTCTGTACAGAATGCATGTGTGCTGTTAAAAAAAGCTATCTTTTCCCATTAACTGTTACCAAAAAAAGGAACAAAAAACAAAACAGCATAGCCACATTAACCTGCACCTACCAAACCTGCTCCCTTATTTTAGAAAAGTAACAGGAAAAAAAAAAGGTTACAATTGTATTATTCTATAGCTCATTTCTGAACAAAAATTGCAAGTTTTTAAAAAGGGAGATGGATTTTACAAAGCTCTAGTTAAAGAGTAAAAGCTGCTGACTACACCACTTGTTCTTATACAGAGTCATCCAGGTCAGCAGAATGACATGGAAGGAGCAAACGCTGGATCCTAACATTATTCTGTGGGACTGACACTAGCGACATCAATGACGCTAGGGCAGTTTGTGGTAAACACTGAAGAGTGGTAGAGACTATGGCTGCTACTACAGACTGAACTGTTCTTAGACATGTCAGCCAAATCTCTTCCCAAAACCCTAGCACAGGCTACCACGTAGCTGTATTTAGTACCTCAGTCTTCCTTGGTTGCCTCTGGATCCAACAAAACCAACATTTTTTTTCTGCTGCATTTCAGAACCTTCTACTGGTCCTTCAGTGGAGCAAATCATTCCAGACTTGCAAGCCCACAGCAAAAAGTGCTTTGAATCCTAATAGGATTAAGCATAGACCCCCTGTGAGAGAAGGAAGAAGGGTCTATCACAAAGTGGTCTTTCCTGCAAAAATAACGTAACTGAGGAGCTGGGAAGATGACCTCTGCACCTTCCGTTTGCATCTGGACAGCGAGCACACAGGGTGCTGCCACTGATGGACAGCTTCATCTTCGAAAGAACCCACCACTCGGGAACCAGCAGACCCAGCCTATGTCCACCGCAGGGATCGCTAACTGTCATTATCTGGCCAAAAAGATCCACACCAAAGCAAGCCGTTAAACCAATGGTATCATGTCCCACTATGTGAACTTGGGTAAAGAAAAAAAACCAAAAGAACCTTAATTCAGGGTTAATTACCTTATACAAGGTAAAATTAATCCATACTTAATACTATGAGAGATATGGTTTTAACAGGATCAACTAATCTGTTAAGGTCACAATAATTAATCCAACTCTCCTTTCTTACATATTCCCTGTGAATTACACAGGCCTGGTAAAGTCATCTTAAATACAGCCAAAAGCACTGTGTATTTTTTTTTCTATTATTAATACATAAACAAGCTATCTGGGGCAAGTGTATAAAGATTATCCCAACATATTAACTTGAATACATGAAATTCTTAGAATAAAGTACATCTGCTTTATTTTTGCCCTTCCAGGGCTGGAAAAAAAAACAACAAAACCAAACCTGCACACACAAAACACTTCTGTGAAATGCTCCTGTAAGATCCAGACTGTGAAAGAAAATTCACACCCAGCATGAGGAGTGGCTTGGACACTGCCCTTGCATCTTTCTAATGCTACTGTGAAATCAAAAAATAATCTTGCTCTGATAAGTAGTGACAAAGGAACTTCTCAGTTTAATAATGAAATAAATAGGACAAAAGTAAAAATAGTCAAAAATTTAATACATGTGCTATACTTATAAATTATGGAAATAAGACTATCACAAGATGTGACTAAGCTGCAGATAAAGAAAAGGTGCTACAACATTGTATGAACTGAAAAACTTGGACTCTGCTTCTCAAAAGAGAGACAATACTGAGATAAGTTTATACAGTGGAGACCTCTTAAATACATAGGCCTGAATTTCTGTACAGTAATTTGTGACGCTGATAAATCAGCCTGTTCTTAAGTCACATACTCCCTTCGAAGAGGTTTTTATCAGGATTCAAATGAACAGAGATGCCTTTAGGCATCTGCCAAGTTCCAGATCTCCAATAAATTAAGCTTTCAAAATGTTTGTGTTTTATTGCAATAGTGGACTAAAGCTTTCTCTGCTAAAAACAAAAGCATCCCAAATGAAGCAGACTGTGACAATAGGACCAAAGGCATATTCATTCAAGAGGAAAAGAAAAAACCTTACTACTCACTGTCTTTTCAGAAAAATTATGAAATCCTTATATTTGTTAGTAAGGTATACCATTATTATTTCATGGGGGCATAAACATCTTTATTTAGTCATCTGGCATTTGGGGAACTCATGTCCCTCTTTATTAGCGGTTAAGAGAACTACCAGCAGCAACCATATAGCAAACTTCAAAAGGCTGGTTCAAGTGGAAACATTTTTGTGTTATGAACAATTATTCCAGGTTTTTCATTTAAGTGGGCTGCACTGTAAATTCTGAATTGCAACGTTATATAGCCAGTTGTATCATAGAAGAATTTTTTTTTAAAGACAAAACTTACAAAACACAATGATAGGTTAAATAAATAAAAAACATCAGTTAAAAAACACGCTTAATTTCTTCTGTGCAATTACGTACCAATATGAAAAATATTACTTTGATCTCTGCACATTTCACGGTTCAGTCTCCTGGATTTCACTAAAAATAATACTGACAACAAAAATAAAGGAAAAAACGATTTGTTGACAAATCAGTGCTTTGGAGTTATTAAAAAAAAAAGCACACATCAGATTTGTAGTTCCCTTGCAGCAAAACATGATCCAATACGTTAAAAATCAAACATTGGTAATAATGTTAATATATAAAATATTAGTTTAAAAACTATAGAATGACCTTCTCAGCAGAAATGGAGTGTGTACATTGGGGTCTATGACATACAGCATATCTGACGGCAAGTTCACAGAATGCTGAAAGGCTCACTGCACATTTTCTATGGCAAGGAAATACTGCAGCTTTAAAATAAGCTGCACAATACTCATCTCTATCTCTTTCACATGAAAGTGTGTAAAAAGCAAATCAGCAAATAAACTCTAAAATAGATTTATACCAAAATCCTCTTTTTTACATTGAGTTTACAGCTTCCATCCATTTGCCTGTACTATTTTTGGAGTTTCCTTCAAGAAAAGTCAAAGTTGCATTTTAGGGCCATGAACAAGTTCACGATACAATGTACTGGCAGACAGAACATTTTGCATACTAACGAGATTCACTTCTTGTTGCCTTTTTTTTTTTTTTAAAAAAAAAGATAGTTTTTCCTGTAGGACAAGAGGTCAAATATCGATTCCTTTGACAAGAGATGCCTCCAGCGTAATGTTGAACTCCTGTAAGGTCTGCAGCACTCGAATCAAAGAATTCACAAGAGTATGGTCCTTAATCAGTGCTATGTCTTCATACATCTGGGCTGTAATCGGGCAGTCTGCAAGCAGGGCGATCCAGTGATGCAAAAGGTGGTCTCTGACAAAGTGGCAATTTGGAAATAAAAATAAATCCAAGTTAATTTCTCATTTTCACTGACATGAGTTTTATTCTTTGCCTTCTAAACAGACCTACCATCTTCTCTGCATATTTTTCTAAGAAGGGAAGGGGGAGTAACTGTCTGTGGAACTTGTTTAAGTAGGGAGCATCTGTGAGAGACACGTTTCTAGGCTTTCCACCCCCCACATCAAAAGGTATGGTTCCCAGAAGGCCTGGAAGTCCCAAGCAGGCCCAAAGTCGCTAGCCTGCTCCATTGCCTTTGTGGTCCCAGCTTCCCTCCTACCCACCTCCTACAATGAGTAGGTGGAGGGTGGGGAATTCACCCAGCCATTAACTGGAGAGGCCTCACTGACGGATGGGTTTCTGTTTCTACCTTCTGACCTCGATAGCTGTACATGAGAGGGAGGCTATTCACACCAGCCTACTACCTTTCTCTCTTGATTCAGCTGCTCAGCTCTTCAGGATACTCAGTTTTTTTATCTCAGACTTCCCACATTTCACATGCCTAAGAACTCAGGGCATGGTTCACTTGATCCTTCTTTAGTTACGTCAAAGAACTGTATAAGTAATAATCAAACTGCACAATCCAGCAGTTGTGTGGCTTTATCTTACTAATATGCAACATCCTTTTCATTTTATTAAAATATCAATAACAACAACAACAATGGAAGTTTCTCTATACCTGGCTCCAAGACACACCAGCATCTGAAACTTGCCATCCTTCCCAATATTTCTAGGGGTGTTGTTGATAGCAGTGATAAAGCGACAGAAATTCCTGGCCCTTGTCTGCCAGTTCTCTTCTGGGACCATCTCATTCTGCTCAAGGGTCTCATAGTACGTTTGTGCTTTTTCTTAAAAGAATGGTGGGAGACAATGAAGTTTCATCAGTGCATATAGTAGCCCTAAAATATCTGAAATATCATTCTCCTGTGCTTGGAATAAAATAATGAGGCACTATGATCTTCAAATTTAGATGATTAAATTTTATACCACCTCAGTATAATGCTTTCCCTGTAAGCATGCTTACAAATCCGTAAGGCTACCTGATGGTCCTATCAGACTGTTGGCAAATCAGCATGAGTGTCTGCATCATGGAGGGGACAGTTAAAAGTGGAAAGGACTAGATTCAAAGCTCATCCATGTATTTCCTGAATGATTACATTTAAGCATTGCTTTTTTCTGTTTGATTCAGTCCTGTGTTCCCCATGTGTAAAACTGGGATTCCACTTCTTTCTCTCTGAACAGTGCTAAAGAGGTTCTCATATCTGCTGAATTTTGAGACGCTACATAAGATGATGACATAAGGAGAAGTCATGTCAAAGTGCCTACTCAAAACACAGAAACACTATTAAAAATAAACCCTTTTCTAAAAGGTGTTTGTGTACTCAGTTGGTTTATTCAGCTCTAAGTCAAAGGATCTAGACCACCGTGTGAAAAATGTACGCTTATAACCCTTTTATTACAACATCCAGTAAGTACCAACAGCACTACGTCCATCCATCATGCTTTATAAGGTAACTCAACCTCTTAAAAATGCTTTTACTACGCTCAGTTAAGAACAAGGTTACCATATGTCAATTCACCACCTTATTTAAATAATCCTTCCTCACTAAGAAATTTTGTTTTACACTATTGCTGCTAGAAGGACAAAGTCCAGTGTCAACTTGGCAGAGACAGATGCTCTTTCTCTTAACAGTATGAGGAGATAAGAGCTCTTATGGCAATTCAGCTGCTGAGATGCCTCCAAGAAGTATGCTGTTCACACCAGCTGAGACACAGTGGCAATGATAAGGAACACGGATATATTTCAAAGACATGAACAGGTTTTGGTATGTCTTCCTCCCACTTACCTAAAAAGTCCCAAATAAAGACGTTTTTGAAGAGTCTTGGTGATTTAAATCCATGCTGAAACACTTGCTCGAGAGCTGAAACAAGGCCACTTTCTCCACACAGCAACAGTGTCAGACTGCCTCTCTGCCAAGCACACACAGAAAGCACATGCACTTATTCTCTCAGTTTGGAAGTCTGGGACACAAAAGTGTTTCATGCATCTATTACTGAAGCCAGTTTTTAAATAAATAGATGCCCAAAATTACAGTCTACCGTCAAACAGTGGCCCCAGATAGGACGGCCCAGTTCTCACAAGTCCTAAGCATTCAAAAATGTGTTGACCTCTCTAAGAATGAGGCTGAAAAAAGCAGTCTCAGGGCCTCGCTGTCATAAAATGAAGACATGAAAAGGCAAGATAAAGATCATGAGCAAGTTTTACCTATAATAATGACCACTGTTCAGAAAATTAAGAAAATATTTTCCCCTTTTACTAAATAATAAAGATCACAGGTTCAGTGCCTCAGACTGCTTATCAAAAAAACCCAACATTCAATGCAATTTTTAAACCTCAGGAAAAAATCAAATTCTTCTTTATAACATGATGGTAGATAGTATTGTGCAAAACCAGTGCATATTCACTTGAGATTACTGTGTAAATGTGATCATCAACCAGAATTATACTGGATATGAACTTGCCATGCTATACTGAACTTAGAAGAGACAGGTGCAGAAGGAATGGGAGAACCTATTTGTGAAAAATTAATGACTTTCAAGAGATACCCATACAGGAGCCAGCACTGCTCTACACCACCCTGGTTCACAAGGGCTGGATTGCGATGGTTTGACAGAAGCATGCTTCTTAAGTTTGTTTCAGGAAATAACTGCTGCGTCAGTGAAGATGATTACATGTATAATATAGAAGTGTCTTTGAGAGCACTTCTGCTTCACTTGGGGGGTGGGTGTTTGGGTGTGAGTCTATTTTGCTTCTCTGTTTGTTTTTTTTTAAAGTGGCCCATGGGTTTTCATGTTTTAAATAGCAAAGATAATGAAAAACAGGCATAAAAAAACCTACTCAGTTCTCAGCGTAGATGTAAAATGTCAGTTAATCCAGAACAAACTAAACAGGAGGCAACGCTCTTGACAGTGGTACAGGTAGAATCCTTGGCAGAATTTGACTAATAACACAATTGCCAATACCAGAATGTTAACATTTAAATTAACAGAATCCTCCAGTTAGCAGTAAAACTGAGGATTTTTGCTCCACTTAAGGAATTTTCAAAGAGATGGCTATTCATTCAGTTTAATTATTTCTGTTGTATATTCTCCAATGCTCACTAGTAAGCGTTTTAAGACAGGAGTGCCACTACACAGACAAGTCCTCCTCACCTCCTTCTCTGGCTTGTGGAAATGCTTGACAATACCATTGACAGCTTCACCAATAGCTTCTTGTATCTGACCAGTATTTAACTCTGCAAAATAAAAAAATATATCCAGTCACTCTGTAACAGCTTTAGAAATTGTACCCGTGCATGAGGGATAAAGCATACCACAGAAAAAGAAGAGAAGCATGAACCAGTATAATTTATGCTGTTAGTGAAAAGGTGCTGGACTGCGGGTAATCGAAAACCAAGTCTACTTTTCTTTACTGTGGAGGAGGTAGAAATGGAGATTGTTTGTTTTTATATTGAATTTAACACTGTGGTGCTTCAACAACAACAGCTGGGAAAGAGTTTTACATGTTATGTGAATTTTCAGACCAGGGCCCAAAGCTAAAGAGGAGCTGTGCTTTGATTAGGATGACCAAATCTGGGCATCCTGGAAATACTTCCTGTGACAGTTTCACTGTAAACCCAAGCATGCTTGGGAGCAAAGTAACCACCTGATTTATCAGGGATAAGACAATGCCAGAACAGTGATCTCACCAGAAAATTGAAGTCCACGAATAGAAACCACTAGCAAGCTTTTTCATCCATGGATAAGAGACAGGACAGCAAATTTCTACCTTTCTCCATAGCATTCATTCCACAGATAAGGGACAAGAATACAGAAAACACCACTAGGGCAGCTAAGCACTGGACCAGGAGTCCAGAGACATCCTCCTTTCACCCTTGGAGACTTTCAAAACTTGAGTAGCTAGAACAGATTGCTCAGGATGGTAATTTGGAAGTTAGCCAGACTCTGAGCAGGGAGTTGGACTAAGTCACAGGTCCTCTTCAAGCTACAGTTCTAAAACACAAGAAAACCTAGAGTTCTGTTTGCAAGCAGCTCTCCTCAGGCAATGATGCAGAACATTAGAAGACAAGCCATCCCCCACCACTCACTTGGCTTATTATTTGGCGATATAGTGACAAATCTTCTGATCATGCTTGGTGACTGCTGCAAAGGAGGGGTTCGGCACTGCCGCTCATCAACCTCAGTGTGGGAAGTCAGCAACTCTCCCACCAGGATCCTCTCCAAGCTGCCATCATCCATTCCCTTTCCAAGCCACCTTCCACAAGGAAACCTAAGAACATAAAGAATAAATGTGGATCAAGCACTTCAACACAGAAACAATGCCATGCCAAAGACTTTCAACTGCAGCTGCATAAAACCCAAATTCTGCTAGTGTAGTTATTAGAAATACTTCACTCATCTACCAACAAATAACAGTCTTGGGTTTGGCTTGTGCCAGCAGAGGGAGCAAAAGTAAAACAGCTTTTCAGTTCCAAGTTTGTGCTAAATGTTGCACGATATGATCTGCAAAGCAAACAGTGGCAGATTTTGTCTTGTATCCTATATGTAGCGCATGATTTGAAGGCTGCAGAGGAAAAGAGGTAGAAGGTATTTCTACACACCAGATGGGTGGCGAAATACACCTGTGCTTTCACTGAATACGTTACATAGCAGGCCAGCCACAAAAAAAAAACAGCCCCCAAACATATACTTAAATGCCAAAACACCAATATATCTCTTGAAATTGGAATATTAAATCAGACACTAGAAAGCACCCATGCTCACTTGCTCATTATCACTTTCTATGAACCAATGTTGACATCAGTTTAATCAGCTTAATCAGAAAACTGAACAGCATCCAAAAATAGAATATTGCCTCTTCATTTAATTACCAACAAACTGGCATGAAGAGTGGACTCACCCACCCACCAATTTGTCATCAACATGAGCCTGACAGTTTCTCTAAACAAAGGACAGGGCATCAAACTATGCTGTACCTAACACAAACAAATTTAATTCTTACTGTAAATCTTGTTCCTTTACTTTCATTATGCAAACACAGATTTCTAACACTCATAAACCCTTGTGTTCAGAGGTCTCTCTGTAACACCTAGAGCACTCAGCCTTACTATAAAATACCACCTGTATCTGGTAAACAGCAAGCTCTAACTTGCTATTTCTTCCTTGGGCTCAAGGCAGATTATTTTTTAAGATGCGCATCAGTCAACTCATCTTCTCCACCAATGTTTTGAGGCTGGACATGAGCATCTGCAAACTGAAAACTCTGTTTAATTTTGTAAGAATCATGACTTGTTTAATGCCAGAAGCCAAGTGATCTTTCTATGCCTTCAGGTAGTGGCAGCTGTAGACACAGAGTCCCAGGAGATAAGACCTTTCTAATCAAACAAGCCCTACTGTGCCAGCTCCCTGCAGATATTCTACTTACCCAACATGAAATGTCAGGATGATACTTACTTGTAAGTATGCCCTGTTATTTCATTTCTGACCATAACATATTCCACCAGCCACTTGGCATACAGCCCTGAATTATCATGTCCTATTTGCACTGTGGTCAGTTTTCCCAGGTTCTGGCACTGCAAATTAAACAAAGAGTCTGTCAGAGTAAACTGAAAGAAAGCAGCATGCTGGAGGAGTAAACTTAGAGAACATGCTCAGAGGGGGAATCAGAAATGTGGTTCTCCTTTTCTGACTGCATGATTGATTCTGGGCTTTTTAAGGGTCAGTTGCTTTATTTGTTTTTGTTTGTTTGCTTTGTTTTGTTAAATACTATTTTGAACAGCAGCGGGAACATCAGTTGAGCTAGATTTCTCAATTAAATTTTACCCAATGTATGCGCACACACAAAAATCAGAGCAGAATCACTTCTTTGTTTCCAGTAGAAGAGCATAAGACGCCTCCCACCGTTACAGCACAAAGCCGTAACATAAAGACAGTCTTGTCCATCCTTGCACTAAGGATTCGTCAGTCATTTTGCTCTGCATGCTATTAAATATAGATTACATTTTCTACGTACAGGCACAGGAATTTTTTGTGACTAACCATACAGACTAAGGATATGAAGTGTACAGCAAGATGGTACAGCAAGGGGAGAATTTACAACTGAACAAACAGAACATCCAAAGCATATTTTGTATGAAGCTGTACAAACCTCAAAAGTCATTTCTAATATATTCCTGGGAATCTGCAGAACTCCTGTTTCACCCAGTTCTCCCGAGATACAGATCCAAGGATTGGCTGTAAACATTGAGCCGCCAAGTTTCTTGCTAGGAACAATCAATATATGGTATGGTATCACTGCAAACACAAGAAGAAATAAAACTTCAAAAACGAGGAAGGATAATTATGTAACCTCTTTAATGAAGAGGGGGGAAAAAATAAGTCATAAAATAATACTGCAGTACCATGAAATGTTAAAACAACTTCAGAGCTCCTATTTAATCATGCTAACCCTGGCACACTAAGCGCTGACTGACAATCAGGAAGTGTACACATAGCAGTTATTAAGAAGCAGAGCTGAGAGCAAAACACTATCAAGTGGATGGAATAGTGCCTCCATACAGCTATAATAATTTTTCATTTACCAGCCTCAAAACATGTCATGAAGATGTTTACTTGTCCCCAGCTTAGAGACAAGGAAGATAGACTATTCATGTATCCAGGACTACACCATAGCTCAGCATACAACTCAATGCTCAACTCCTAACTGCCTGCTTTTGTGTGTACATGTGTGCACGCTACACAACCAACACCAATTCCCCTTCAATTACTAACCAAAGCCTTTGTTTGCAGGGCTTGCTTGCAGCAGCATTCACTACTGTGGCTGAACAAATTCAGTGAAAATATATTATAAGGCTGCAAGTTTCTCTGTACCACATTGCTCTTAGCTATGCTAACTGTAAGACTTCTTGATTTTAAAAAGAATAAACAACTCTTTTCCCCTCTAACTGGCAACACACGTGCTCAAATGCTTTCTGGTCTCCTGGTTTACCGGAGACTAATTCAACATAGTATCACCTGAGTCACAGCCCCTCTCTGACTCAGGAGGCATATGCTCCTGAGGAAATGCATATGCCCTTCAATTGCTTAGCATCTCATGCACAGCCCCCTATTAACCAAACTTTTATAACAAAATCCAATTATCTGAATGGTCATTGTGTTTCTTGGCGATCTGCCCTTCTTTTATAGTGCATAAATGGATTACAGTTAGGGCTTTTCAGCTGAGGCATTTAATACCTTTTTCCCTCAAAGTCTCCTCAGCTGTCAGTGCCCTCAAGAAAGCATTTGGTGGTTGGATTTTCTTAAAAGCTTGATGCTCTAGCATTTAAGAATGAATTAAAATGTTTCCCTTTTTATTTTCTGTGCTGATAGTCTTAAACTAAGTGACAATTTAACTGCATCTAGCAGACCAGATTTTAGCATTGTCCAGAACTTGCCCACAACAAGACCAAAAACTACTTTGCTTAAACATCTGCTTGCTTTGTTTTTCATACACACAAATACAATCATAACATACCATCAAGGGTAGCTTCTACCATGGGGCCAGAGGGATTCTTTCACACACCCTCACCCGTATTTCATAAGCCTTGCTGAAGTCTTTCCTTATTCTACCTTACAAGTGAGGTCCTGTGGCAGCAGGCACATAAACGCATGAGAACTATGTAACACATTTAAGCATCAGCAACAACAGGGCAAAAGTTTCTCCAGGGCATCTTTTCTTTTTTTTTTAAAAAAAACCAAAGAGTACTTTAATGTGTTGCAGAATTCTGATGCAGCCCTCAAGGGGCATTTCATTGTTATCCCAAGCTCAGAGACAGGCATGCAACAAAGTAGGCTGAGCATGAAAAGGGGAAAGTTTTTTTGTTTTCTTTTTAATTCCTAGCATCTGTTAATGTTCTTACCTCTACAAGGAACAATCCATACTGCTCCTGTTTAGTATGATGCAAACAAGCCCACCACAAAATTTTCTGTGGAGAACTCTCCCCCAACTAAAAGGATTAAAGCTGCATAATTTACCAAGTTAGATATGAAAGCCTTTAGTGACAAAAGACACTACTGTCCACCAGAGAGGATCACAGAAATAGTGATACAGCATACACAGAGGGATACCAGGAAGAAAGCAGAACAATTACATTAAGGCATGTTGCTCAGAGATGTTTACAATTTTGAATGAGGACTCAACCAAATCTGGAAATCAGAGTTCCAGGGAAAGCAAATACTTACAGATTGTTGTGAAAACATTGGTAAAGCAAAAGTAATCAACAGCATTGAATGACAGGAGATGATATAAGAATTGTTCTTTCTCATCATCACAGCGGAGGAATGCATAACGCTTGTAGAGTTTTCTGACAAAGCAAAACAAATAATCTGTCATAGTAACAAGATACTTTCAGTGAAATGTTTTCTATTGTGCATATTTATTAGGTAAACTATGAAGAATATGCAAGCGTTTACAAATGACAAGTGATACTGGTAGAGCCAACAGTATTTAACGTGCCAAGATATGTCGACACTCTGCAAGCCTGAAGTCTCCCAAGTGCATCAGTCCAATACTTCACATTATTCACCCCCTCTTGAAAGTAAGGTGTGAGGTGATCTAAGGGTCTTCTCCCACCCAAAAATACCCCAAAAGATGGAAAAAGAAATTTTGTATTTTCTTGGAAAAAATTCTCTGACTTCTTTTGGTCATATAAAATGACAGAACTGAAGTAAAGAGAGTCCTCGTAAATTACTTCCAAGCAGATGGTGCCATGGGAGAGTCCTCCAGCACATAAGACAGTTAGAAGACTGTTTTCAAAGGACACTAGAGCAAACACTGGGGCTATCTGCTTGTATTGGGTTATAGGTGATAAACCAGGGCCTACAACAACCCACACATTAAGCTAGGGAATAGCTTCAGTGTTGACAGTACTCAGCTCCTGAAATAACCAAAATCATAGGCATGCAAAGGTGGCCTAAAGTCCTACTGTTCCCTTTTACTGGGTTGCAAACTCTTTGCTAGGACTGCAGTAACACACAGAACTGCAACTCCTTTTAAAGTGGAAATATCAAAAGATGTAGCTCAGTAGCCTTCTCTCACTAGTGTAAACACTAACATCTATGTAGAAGAATGCACTGTAAACAGAAACAATCTTATATACTTACTGGAATTACTCAAACACATTAGAGAATTTAATACTGCAAGACTTGCAACTGAGAAACCTTGAAAAGAATTTACACCCTCAACCTTTTCAAGTGCAAATCTGGACTGGAAAATACTCTTAACGTTACTCCCTTGTAAGTAGCAATCAGCACTATTTTTGTTAATTATGCAACCAATAAATAATACCAGTGTTGGTGAACAATCATAAAAGAAGAGCATGCCAAGATACATCAAAATCCAACTGACACTAGAGGAATATTCAAAACATCATGAATGTATGAATTAGGTACTAGACATGCTGACACAGCCATGGATAGGTTGTTCCTGCCAGGGGTCATCCTGACAACTCCCCTCAATTTCAGATATCAATTACAAAAAAGTCAGTAAGTGACTCACAAGCCAGAAATCTGCAAAACAAATCAATGACAATTACACACACACATATTCTCACATAACAAACATAACACTCCAGACTGACAGGAAATGTGCAATGGAAATAAAGATACTGAGCCTTAAATCAACATAACCTGGCTGTAGCCACAGGAGCAGCAAACCCACAAAGGTCTCACAGGTGACCATGTCCATGTTTCATTTGAACAATATGAACCACATGTTTAGACAGCCTGTCCACAAGGGTATGTGCTGTCCTGCCCGTTCTAAGTGTAAGATTTCTCACTTTACTTGTGCACATAACGGTCTCAGGGGAGCGAAGCTATGTGATTTCCTTCTGTTCCCTAACTCTAGTCCCTTTGTGGACTAGAAAGGGACCATACATGTTTCTGTTTTCTTATATTTTTTAGCAAATGCCAAGTGAACTGAATGGGTTAATTCAAATATCTAACAGTTGCTTCAAAAAAGAACACCACACAATCACATTAACTGTAAAATGGCAGAAGTTGCACAATTATTTCTAGTACCTCACTGAACTTGGCACTGCTTCCTCTAAAAACAAACGGAGCACACTTCAAATCCATGCTGCCTAGAACACCATTCTTTTAGAAGGATACCTAAATATGCAGCACAAAGCACAAGGGATTATGAAGAATTTATGTCATTCCTATGCAAATTGTTTATTTGCTTGCCACGTTCATTTTAAACATATTTTAAACATATGCTGTCTCACTCTGTTCTAGAGAATGAGAATCTGTCTGATAGACGAACAGTACATTGGCCGGTGTTAAGAGTTGTTTTTTTCCTCCTCTTTTGGGGGGGCATGGAGAGCGTGGTGGTGTGTGGAGAGTCCTCTCACAGCACTTGTCCTGCATGGGACAAGTACTGCTAAATTGAACGTGATCTGGACTGTTGACTTCACTGGAGAGGCTTAACCTTAATTTAGATACAGATAGATATATTAGCTGTCCTCACTCCGTCCTTCAGCTTTGCCTTGCTTGCTGTTGGAAGGCCACACCTTCATCAGGAAGTCCAACATAATTCAATTCAAGGCAAACCTCAAATAATTAACAGTTGGCTTCGGGGGGATTGGGGGAAGACATTTCTTGGAAGGTGATGTAAGTGGGAGGAGGGAAAAAGAGGAGTAGACAGAACAGGTTAAGCTGTCTCTAGAAAGAAGTCTTCAATTAAAGCTAATGACGATTACTGGGGCTCATACATGAAAACTTTTAATTTCCCCACAGTAAACAGTATATCCAACCTTATTAGCAATACATTTTTTTCCTGCAGAGGTTATACTAAATAAACCTCAAATTGCTAGTCCTGAAACAATTAGTATTACATACGGCCTGTACCCCGATTTGTGCAACTATCTACAAAAGAATTATTTATGTTTACAGAGGTAATATAGTGTATATAGTGTACATGTGTTCTGGACAACACCAAGTAAATAGGTCCTTGTGCTGAGCACTTCTCCTTTTGCCCTTCAAGATGTGTACTTATTATAAGAAGCACTAGCACAGAGTACTTTGACAGAGTTTAAGCCAGCAGTATTTGGAACTCTCTACCAGCTCAAGTCGTCAGTTTTCACTCACATCCCCTTCCCCCTCATACTTTATATACTTCTCCCATTTTCTTCCTATAGTACAATTATTCTTTAAAAGAGTGGTTTGGGTCTCAATGGTTGGGTTTTTTGTTAATTTTTTTTGACTTCACATGCAAGGAATTGAAAGTCACATATTTTGTCATGTTTAGGAGAAGTAATAAAAACAAAAAATGGATCATAATAGTAAATATTTGACTATTATAAAAGCAATTCACCTTATGTGCTTAAGTAGGCTATAAATGCAAAACCTTTACTGTGTAGGAGAGGACAAAGCTGAGACACTGTCAGCTTGATCTAGAGATGTGGACAATCATGCTCTGGAAGATTTAGATGGAAGATTTCAAAAGATTACCGGATCTCATCTTGATCTTATTGCCTCAAAATGAGATGCAAGAACTAGTCATCACAGCCATCCTACTCACCTTCGAGGCACCCCGTGTACCACCATTCATCTGCTTTCTTAAAATCAACTTCTGGTGTGGTTTATCTACATTATTTTACGTGGCATTGAAAGGAGTTACAAGAATGTCTAGGATTTGAAGACAGAAGTGAGAAGCTAAGGAACAGACACTCTGAGTCACACTAACCAGAACCACAGAAGCACATCTGGGTGTGCCTTTACTTTATACTCTTCATATGGTGACAGAGCTGCAACAGGACCGAAGCTGCACTTTGCCATGCATTGCGAAAACACACAAACAATCCAAGGAAAACAAAATATCCCACAGTTATAGAAAGGGAGCCAATATAAAAAGCTTGACTCAGCAAAGTAGTGGCATTTGAACTTACACCCCATTTCATTTCATCCCTAGCAATTTTTGAAGACTTCACCTCAAAGTCACAGTTTATGCTGACAGAACTGATTCTGTATCTGAAGAACCCCAGCACTGAATTGTAATTCCCAAATAGCTCATACACAGTACAGAGATACACTTGGAAGGCTACTTTGTTCTTTTCCTTTTGCACACTGCTAAGCAGATGGAAGAACAGGCACTTCTGGGGTTTTGAAGTCAAACAACTAAACAGGTTTAATTTTTTTTTTAAAGCTTTGCCCAAGATAAACCATCTTACTTTGTGAGTTCATGATCTGAAAGCAGCTGTTTTAGATGCCTAGAGAGCAACTTCTTTTCCATAGAGAGACGAACCCAGGCTCTGGCCTTGCCAACATCTGTTTTGATCTCACTAATGTTCTGGATATGCCTGCGGGGGAAAAAAAAAAAGACACTGCCCAATATTTTCAAAGTGTGACAGCTCTTTTGAACCAAGCTAGGCTGAGGAAGTAATTTTGTCAAGAATGCAAAATATCAGGCAAAGTACTGGAAAGAGACACAATCACCTTAATATTCAGTGCTATCTAAATTCCTTGCATATCTAGCTCAAAAAGAATAAGAGCCTGAAAAGGAAATATCTGCAATGCAGTGCCCTATTTACAAAATTCTAAACCAGTCCCATTGCCTCACATGATTTAAGAATCATTCTGGACCTTATCACTGCAATATTTATGGCTGAGTGCTTTTGAAAATTAAATACTGTCTTTGCATGCTCAGTAGTAGCCTTTCTTGCATACACGACACAAATGGTACATTGTAAAAGGACAAGTATGCCCCTTGAAAATCCTCAATTCACTACTCCCTACTGAAAAAATTAGATGTTGGTAAGGAAAAAGCAGAAAAAAAAAATCTTTTCAAAATCAATTCAGAAGTTCTGCATATTGTTTTTTGATGTACTGAAAAGAAGGCATTGAGCAGAAGTTATAGTTTTATTCACCCTACAGTACTCAATGTTAGATAAACCCATTCTTTAGATTAAAGAAGTTCTTTAAACTGCTTTCTTCACCGAGAAGCAAGAATGAGCTCAGAGCTACACAATCAACTTGGCAATGACTGGGAAAATACATACACTACCACCCACATCTCTGTGAAAATAAAACAATACAGAATACTTTAAAAAGATGAAAACTGTGTCAGGGCATTTCTATAAGCTAGTAGCTGTGACAGTATAAAAGCTCCTCAGTATGAAACGTGTTTTTGTAAAGGTCAGCGAAAAGGTTGCACTACATACTTTAAAAAAGTTCAGCAGGTTCCTTCCCCACACCCCTCTCCTGCTGTATGAAACACAGACATTTCTGTATGGTACACATTATACAGAGAAACAAGTATGCAAATCTCACGGATTTTCTGTGTTGGTTTTATTAGCTTAAACTCACCTCATGTCCTGGATGAGAGAGATTCTAAGAGGTGACATGGCTGGACTGGTATCAGACTTCCTCCTTTCTGAATCAAGAAGTATTCCTAGATTCAGAAGAACAGAATTTCTTGTTAGTAGAAATCCATCTAAAGATTTTAAAATCTATAAAAAAAAAAGAAGGTGAATTAACACCAACTTGCACCCTTCCGTTACTGGTGATTCACCGCTTTGCGAAGATACTGTGGCACATTTCCACTTCAAATGGGATGAAAATCTAACATGTACACAGATGGTTATGCAGATCAGCACACACAAAGCATTAACACATTAATGAGCTTAAGATTCAGCTGAAATTGGTATGACATCAAATGGCTTAAGTCATATACTAATCAAGTATTATTTCCTAAAGACTACCCCATTTTCTTTCTGTGTAGTAAAACTGACTGGCACGGTTGACACCAAAAAAGAGTGCTCAATATGTTTTACTTAGTACAGCACACATCATATGCTTAACTAATCTATCACTTTGCACACTCCTGTAACACTACTACTTTTAGAAATAGTACATTTTGGGGTTTTTAAGCAATATTATTACTTGTCTTTCAAATTCCACTCTGGAATCAAGTTGTATATTGAATACAGTCCCTGCCCTCAATCCCAAGTTAGAAAGCATAAAACTGATCGTAACTTCAGTCTGATATGCAAACCAAGGGGCATTCAGGAGACCTCAATACTTTCCAAATCTTTGGTTTTGATTGCTTACAGGACATTGTGCATGTTAGTAATGCTCAGCTCTGTCTATAGCAACTTAAAAAAAAGGCACCCATTGTTCTCTCCAAAGTTATACACTATGCCCTCATCTGAAACAAGTAGTGTTTAAAAATTACAGTAACCTTAGAAACAGATGATGAGTGCATGTTATGTACAACATTAACTTTACTGCAACACTTGATATAACAAAAATGAAAATATGTTTCTTCGGTGGTTTTTGTATTTTTTTTAATGTCTTTTTCTTTTAAACAATAAGCTTACTGTTCAGTTGTTTTTCAAGACAGAATGTAAAACTTCAGGATGTACAGTACAATTTTATATGCTTATACTTGCTTTCCACCTCTACCCATAACATAACATGCTTTGGTGGTCATGCAGTGACCATGTGTCATTTGGAGGATGGTATATCAGAGCAATCCATTTTAAAGCCTGTCTTTGAAACATCATATATTGCCCCACAAACCCAAACAAGTTTATTTTTCACAAAATATATTGAGACAATACATCAGGTCCATATTAATTCTGTAGCAGATAGAATACTTGATTCAGTTATATTGACTGAAGGATATTTTCAAGGAAACAATCTCTGCATGGTGCAAATCTGCAGGCTGCTCTTATACATATTTTATCATCTTCTAGCAGAAGCCAATCTTACCTGAGGTACTGAAGCTGCCTGATGTAGTTTTTCTCTGTCTGTTTTCTAAGTAATGTAACAGATGAGACCACAAAGCAGACTTTCCCTAAAATAAAATAAAATTAAAAAAAAAGAAATTACTATCAGCTGAATTAAAAAAAAAAAAGAGTTTAAGTCATCACTGGAAGTATCAACCATAACAAAAACTTGTTTTAAATATGTTTCTCCCTATAAAGTCATTGGTAAAACACAAAAATGAGACACAAGTTGGAGGTGCTCAGGAGCTGTGAAGAGGTTGAGAAAGAAAAGCAGGAGTCAAACTACTGATCTAATGATTCTGGTAACAGGAAAAAGGCAATTGAACTTCATTCCTCATAGTTCATTAACATGACAAGAAAACATCTAAAGGCCTGTAAAACACTATGTGCAGTAGAGTTCTAATTCTGAGGCTGTAACCTGTACTATGTGTCCTTCCTTCCCTGCCTCTCCAGCAGTGAAATGACAAGAGATACAGAGCCAGCCTGAGTAAACCATCTTATACCCAGACCAAGTCTTATGCATTTGTACCCTTCAGGGTAATTCAGGGCTACAGATTCATGCTGTCAATTTTTAGAACCTCAAAAGATCCCCCTCAATTTTATCAGGCAAAGGACTTGAATAATCACACAGTAAGACAGCCCAAAACACGAGCAGGACAATGAAAGCTTATCAACAAGAATACTCCAGCTGCACACATTATAAAACCAACTTGTGTTAAAATTTGGAATGCAGTATTTAGGCCAAGCTAAATCCTTCAAATGATGTTAAAAGGTGAACCTTGCTCATTACATTGCTTTCTTAAACCTCTGGTGGCTTAAAGCAGAGTGTGAGGGAATCTTCCACTGGCAAACTAAAAAGATTTTTAGATCCATCCTTAAATATTCTGCATGATAAACCAAAAGCTTGTAAAGCCACAGAAAGGCAGCAGTAATTGAAGAGGGGCTCTGCAGCACATTAACTGCAATCACTTACGGAGGAAATTACTACATCTTCCTAAATTATTATAGATTAAAGATTTAGCAATTCTGCATTTCAGAATAGCAGTCATATCATAAACCTATATTTTTATTTACAACTTTGTGCAGAAAGAAACCATGACCATAAGGCAACAGTTGTCAATTCAGCACTATCAATGTCATCTAAAATCATGTGTCTTCAGAGATGTAGTAACTATGGTTGAACTCTGAAATATTTTTTTAAAAACCTATCTTTAAAAAAAAATAATCTCTAAACGCTTGAATCCTATAGCTCACTACAGTTGACATAAAGAACTAATGACCATGAGGGATTATTCTATAAGTGGCATGCCTCCAGAATATAAGGCCAGAGTGTCTGCAACATCTGTGTTGACATTAAAAACACGTATTCAGTGGTGAAGATATAAAAAAATCCAGAGAAGCTCAACGCCTCATGTGTGTACCTGACAGATCCAACATGAAAAGCCAAAATTGCAAGTCATATAAAAACATAAAAAGAAAGCATGAAAAATATCAACCAGGGAACAGTTACATCCAAAATGGCATTTCTCTCAATAAACACACACATGCACACACAGTCTGGTGTTCAGCAACTAGCTGTCATGGCAAGGAAAGCTGCAACAGATCACATAAAGCAGCAAACAAAGGATCCTGCAGCAAATAGATGTCAACAACCATGATGAATGTAAGAATTCAGGCAGTATATATCTGCCCAATTCCTTTACCATCATATTACTCTCCTTTACCTTCACCAAATAGCAATGATGATGCAAGCTGCAATCTACAAGGGAAAGGAAGACGGCCTAAGGAAAGCAGTGGGACAGAGAACGGGCAAGGGAATAACCAAGGCCTCCTGAAAGTTCAGACTACTTCAGTCATTAGACCCTACATCCGACAACTCTCCAGCATTGCTCTGGGCGAAGGAAGGCGTGGATTCACTGCACATAGAAGAATCAGTAGGTAGCAAACACAGGACTATCAGGGTTCATCAGCAGGGAAGAGGTAAAGCAGGGATTGGTGGAAGGAAAGCCATCCTCATTACTATGGTCAATTGAGAAAGAAGAGTCTTCCTTGGGTCATTATTGAAAAATACCATAAAATCAATGTATAAAACAGCAGGCTTTTGCATATTTAATAAAGGCCAGAGCACACAGAGATTGGTGGGGCTTTTCTTTTTTTTTTTTTCCCCCCCCAAACTGTAGATCATAATATGAGATGCACTGCACTTCCTCCATCAGGCCTCTATTATATTCCACCACTCTATTTATTCCACCATTCAGCACTGTTTGCCAACATCTGCAATCAATCCAAAGCATTAACCTTATGTAGGGTTGGCCGTCTGGTGCTCTGAAAGGCCCAAATCTGAGTTGAAGCAGAGTATACTGATGCTCTGTCTTCTAAGACGAAAGCAGTACAGCTTCTATCCTAAGTGATATACAAGAGGGAAGGGAGAGAATCACATGATAAATCTTCACATAGAGAACTGCTATAGAGTTTGAAGGAGAGCAGATTTAAACACTGGTGCTTGGGTGCTGGGAACAGAGATACTGAATTACAGTTGTCTGGATTACATACATTTATTCTGTACATTCTTTAAAAAAAAGTTATAATCTTAACTATCCTTGCTATTCCTTTGTACAAAGAAAGAGGAAAGGATAAAGGCTTTCCAAACTCCATCTAGTCCCACAAGTGACTCCAAACAGAGAAGCACAACGAACAGTTACTAATTTCATACAAAAACCACCACCTCTAACTAATGATCTTGTAAATATCACTTAACTATCCCTACATCATTCAGGAAGAACCAAAATAGCAAGGGTTTTACTTTACATTATCCTTCATGAAAACAAATTCCCCATACCATATCCCATTGACAGCACATGTAGCATATACTGCCTTATAGCCTACACAACTTCATTAATGAAAGTATTAAGAACACAGATATAGTTTTATTTACCATCCTATTAAAAAAACCCACCAAAACCCACAAACCAAATCAAACAAAAACCCCAGGTTAAATGAAAATAAAGTCTTCCAAGAAGACATCTGTGGAACACATCTGCATGTGCGCTTGCACATACTTCAGAGCAAAAACTGGAGACAGACAAGGGAGCAGTAACTGACACAAAAAACGCTGGGGCAGGGGGTGGGCACACAAGTATTTTAACACGTCTGTGTACACACAAAAGGTATCCTCTGAAAGTGGAGAGAGGAAGAGCGTAACATGACTTAAGGCAAGTGCGCTCTGCAACATACAGGAATATTTGTTCCTCACCTGTTTGACTTGCAGACCGTGGCTCCATATCCTTTCTAAGAGGTCACACAGACTGGCTATCAGGGTATTCTCTTCTACACCTGTGATATTCACTTCACCGTGACCTAGCTCCACAGCTTCTCGACCCATTTTTTCAACCAACATCCTCTTGGTCTCAAAAAGGACAAGGCAAAAGAGAGTTAATTCTTTCCTCAGGAACTTCCAAAAATCACTTAACACTTTTTAAATAACCAACAAGGAAGCACATGATAGCAAAGATTTGGCAGAAAATCTGGGTGTACACAGTATTTCTGAAACTAGTGCAGGACTGCATTTCTTTTATCCCTGTTTTTCAAGCCATGGCAGCACCAGTGTTGATCGCTTTAGAGCCCCGTCCATCTTTCTTTCTAACAAGGGGCTTGCAAACAGGCACATAAGCCTCCACAGAGTAACCCAAACAGAGGGAAGAGCAGGCCACACACTGACAAGCTCGAGGCCTAGCAGCAAGGCCCTACAACACAGGACTTGGGTGTTTCTGAAGCCTGGTGAGTGCTGGACTGGGAGCAGTACGCTATGTCTGCCTCCTCCCAGGGCAGGTGAATGTGCACAAGTGCTTCCAAGTAGCAGGGGCATACGTCATTCCTGCGAGACCCTGTTCTGTCAGAAGGGTATTTGCATTTAAATCAAACCCATTCTGGAGTGCATCTCTCCAGTTTCCCCATGAGCCACATTCTCCTAAATCGTGCACAATTTCATACTGATCAACAACGCTCTCAACACCTCTTGAAGTACCGTCTCCCAGCCACAATATATTCATCATATAGCTATTTGGAAGGAAAAATGACTAACGAATCACTTCTGCTTATCTCTTACACATTTTTTCATCTTTGTTGCTATTCTAGAGTAGCTCTCAAATGAGTAGTACTCCCTTAGGCACCTATGCAGAGTCTTAGTTGAGATAAAGAACTCCAAGTTAGTCTCTAGCTTCTCCTCCTCCTCACCTGCCCTGGTAATTTCTCTCTCTGCTAACAGCAAGCTCACTACATTCACTAGAGTTGCATTCCCACAGTGAAAGAGTCGAGTCTATCTTCAAGGATTTTCACCATCATATGCCTCTAAGTGAAGAGGATCATTTGGACAGTTTCATACATACAGAAAACTGAAGTGAAATCGGAAGTAGATGCACATATTAAACATGGTTTTACAGAAGTTGTATACAATTGCTATTATTACCTCCCCGACTTCAGGCAAGAATGTGTCTATTTGGTAATTATCCTCTTTACTGTGTTAGTATAAACATCAGCGTTTAATTCAGATGAATATATTGTCAAATATATACTGGTAAAGCATGTCTACAAACTAATGCCAAATTTCTTTAAGCGCTTGAAAACTTACATTTCAGAAGTTTGTTAACCCACTTCCTTTAGTTACGAGAAAAGTTCCTGCATTTTCACCACAACCTCCTCTTTTGGAATATTCACTCTTGTTGAAATAGTATAGTCTCATTAGTGATAACTGAAACATGCTACAATAGACATGGGCAGCAGAATGATAAAGACCTACCAGAATATTCAATTTCTTTCTATCACTTTACATTCTCTATAATAAATCTGCTTGCAGGTTTCCACTCCTTGCAGAATTTCTAAATCTCTTCAAGAATTTCTCACTAGCATGCAAAAATCTTTATATGGATACCACGCAAGAATCTTTATAGGGATAAAGCAGAAACAGATGGCGGAAGAGGGGGGTTCAAACACATTTCCCACAAAATGGTCTATAAAGCACGGAAAGGAGGTACAAAAGAACAGAATTATTCTCTGTATTACCTTATTTCGGCATTCCTTCAACAAGCCTTCTACAAACTTCCAGTTTGTTTGTGCGATTACCGATGGAGAGAGGTTAGACAGTTTGGGCTGCCGAATGGTGCTGCCCAGATTCCTGGCTTCCTGGATATACTTCTGTATTGGGGTACAAAGTTAAGAAATACAGATTAAAATCCAAGTGAGACTACTTTGCCAAGAGAAAAAGGTAAACACATCTTTATAAGCCACCCCCCTGCGCAATGAGGAGGAAAGGATCACATCCCTCTTTCAGAAAAGGCCCCTTTTTATATCTAGCATTATACCTGGCTGAGACACTTAAGGTACTATTTCACTGGAGGTCAAATCCCTATTTCTGATGTCTATCTAGTATCGGAACACACATTGCTGAATAACAAAAACACAACACAAACTGCCAAGGCTATTTAGATGCATAGAGAGTCAATTACTCCCTCCACCACTGAGAACTGTCTTGTTACTTTTTCATGTAAAATAAAGTTTGTAATAACTACCCAGACCAAGACTATTCAAAAGGCAGACTGATCTACACGGGGACTGCAAGAAAACCTTGCCCAGAGCTTGACAACATCTGAGATCTGTGCTATGCCCTGCATTCCTGCAGATCTCCTGTTTCTTACCCACCCTCCCAGTCTTTCAGGAAGCAGCTGCAAAATGCTAACAGCTCTCAGATGTGAAACATCTGCATTTTTGAGAGCTTTTCTGCTCCTGTTACTGCCATCGAGGAGTTGCCACTGTTTTCACCTCAGAGACAAGAATAATATGACAAATGTTTTGAAAGCCAGGTGATCACAGATTGGTTGGGGCAAGCTAACTTTGAATAAGTAATAAAGTCCTGTAGAGGCACTGACAGAATACTCAGGGTTAGTACATATTTCAGATTAACAGGTAACTTCTCTAGCTTACACTGAAATAATGACCAACTGAAAAGTCATTGAACAGATTTGTCAAACATGGTATGATCTCTGCAAAGAGGGGAAACCACACCTTCTCCATCAGCCTTGCACTAAACAGCTATGGTATATAAATTTAATTATGCATCTTTAATCAGAACTACGATTACAGTCATATTATGCATTGGACATACCAGATAACGCTCTGACACAGATTTTATAGAGGGCATGAAGGGCCAATCATGCTGGTCCCAGTCTAAACATAACTGCAACTGAAGCTCTGACATGGAAAAGTCCAGGTGCTGGCAGAACAAGTTGGTAGCAAAAAGCCAAGCAGACCATGTAAAGTGAAAGTGGTAAGCACATATGAAGTAATAAAAGCAAGCATGCAAAACAGAAAAGGAAAAGAGTGAAGACATAATAGAATGCAGAACTCCCAAGCATTCAACATAAAAATAAATTCATAAGTAATGAATCTGAAAGGAAAAAAAGAAAAGATGGTGTTCAGTCATTGGATTGGTGTAAACTCTGCCCTCCACTGGGCACAAATATTTGCAAGTTAAAAGCCACTAAGTTTAATTCCACATTTTCGTTGGCTGCCCCAAAGCTTCTATTTGTCTAAAACTCACAACACTGCACTTTGAAACCACTGCCTCCTGCTCAGCCTGATCCCCAGCATTCATCTCAGAAGGGCTCCCTACCCATTCTTTCAAACTTAATAGGAAAGTCTCTCATCCACCTGGGAGAGGGGATCAGCATTCCATCAGTATTATGTAATCAAAAAGGTACAGCATAAAACCCTAACACATCAGCACAGCTTAACCTGGCAGCTGGTACCCTCGCCTGAGCATGTATTTGTAATTTTTATTCCTCAGGAATTATTTGCCTCATGTGACAGAATGGATAATCAACTTGTGAAATTAGTTAAAAAAAAAACCAAATAAACAAAACCAGAAACTAGAAGTAGATTTTTGCCTTTGTACCTAATCGATATCTCAGAAGTTTACATGTGCTAAACATAATTGTTAAAAGCAATACTGAGGCTACAAATCAACTATTCTTCACTTCTGTTACTTCTAAGTAAAAAGTACTTTAGAGTTATCTGAGCGTAGGGAACATGTCAAAGACAGAAACTACTCATAGTTTTTTTTTATTATGCAGACATTCTTCTATTACATGGTTATGGATGACATAGATGACACTATACTTCAACAGAAGTTTAACAAACCAGTAAGAAAATTCTGCAAACGAGTACACTTGGAAAGGCAATTAAACTCATCACTACCATAAAAGAATTAACTGGACAGACAAAGATATTTGATTTGACAACACTATCCTAACAGACAGAAGACTACTTTAAAATTCCAAATGAAGCTTTTCTGAAGATATTTAACAAGGCAAAAGAATATTGTCTTCAATGAACCACGTACATTTAAACAAAAGTAAAGCTCTGGTGTTACTAAACAAAAAAATTAATTCCGAAATTTTAAACCAGACTACTCTTGGAAATTACCCATGCTTCTACACCCAGTGTAACAGTTTGCAGTCTGTATCATACAAATCAGAAACTGTACTGTAATTACTTGACATCACCCAGATTCTTCAAAATCCCTTTAACACAAAGAATAACTGTGTCAGCTGTAGAAGCACTGGTGAGAGAAGTTATCAGTTCAGACAGTGGGTAAATCAGCATCAGACTGTGCTGTGTAAAAACAGGCAGACGCAAACCTGACAGGGTGGGTGGGGTTCACATTCCCACCTTAGCGTGAGGTTGTGTCGATATGCCACTTTAAGACTTCTTTTATGGTCTACAGAAGAAAAACAGGCAACTCCAAAAGGCAATGCTTCTGATTTTACAATGAAATTAATCACTTTCTGGAAGTGGTTATCTTTCGTCCTATCTTTCTTCCATCAAACATACAAAAGCAGCTCAGGGTGACTAAGTTATTTAGAGACATCATTTAGGAAATAGATGGCTAAAAACTGTTAAGATTAATTCCCTCCTTAACCCCCACTTCTCCCCCCCGTTTTTTTTTTTAAACTTTAAAGCATGTGATGACATTTTCAGGGAACTCTGCTATACATGGGATGAAACAATTTTGTCCTGAGAGGGGTTAAAGTGGCGTAACTTTTAAAATAAGCAAACTAAATACTTTTGGTCTGCTAAGCATCAAGAACTTCACTGGTATTAAATACACATAAGGGAGAGCAGAGATGGATTGCAAATAACTGTCTAGACATTTCACAAAGGTTACAGAGCATTATTCAGGCAATTAGGAAAAAAAAAATCAGATCTCTACAGTTGAACAATTTTCACCTCTCTCTGATCATTGTCAAGACGCAGGTGCTCTGTGTGTTGCTTCTGTCTGTCCTTCCGCCTCCACTGTGCAGGAGCATTTCTCTTTGTCCACCTACAGATGGAGGAATATTATTAAGCAAATGTCAAGAATTAGGTGAAGGGCAGTGGCAATGGGGGAAATAAGTTTCTATCTTATTGTATACTGAACATGTTGACACCAATTACATCAGACAAAGTGCAGCTCCAAATACACACAAAGAATCTCTGTAGAAGAATCTAACATTGGGCAACCAAAGGATTTCAGAAAATTAGATCACATACACTTGCTTTGTATTTTTCCATTCTTTTATGATATCCAGTTACAATTTACACCTTTTTCCTCTTCCTTCAAAGTTTTTTAAGAAGATATCCTAAAATATTTGCTAGCTCTTAACTGATATCCAATAAGGAGATCTTTTATATCAATAGTAATTATAAGTAACTCAAGTACATCAACTATAACCTCAAACAAAATAGGGCTTTCTGAAGTAAATTTGCTTCTGGAAGTCCAGATTTAAAAGAGGGGAAAAAAAAAAGTGAGAGACAAAAAAACCACCACACACAACCTACCCACGTACTTTGATTTGTTCTCACTTTAAAAAAAAAAAAAAAAAGATACTGAATTTGCTTTCAAGTATCTCTGCTTTAGTACCATTCTATACATCTTGCCAAGATGCAGAACCTGTTGTCCTAGCTTACTCACTTGTTGCTTGCTGGTCCAGTGGATAAAACATCAGACTGAAGCTTGGGAAAAAATCCAAGTTCGTATTTCCCTTGTCCAATTTTCATGTCCAGCAAGTGTGGGTGGACGGCAGTGTGATCTATTTTTGCCAGCCTTAATTCAATAGATTTCTCTGAAATAGTAAGAAAGTTAATATTTTTTAGAGGTGTCTTAATCAGACATCTATCTATAATCACACATCCTCAAGTAAAAGTGGATCTCAAATTTAAGAGAGGAGGTGGAAGTTTCTTCCTGACCCCAACATGTACACCAATAGAAGAGCGTACTAAACATCAAAAGAACCGCCACCATAAGGAGAAAAAATGTTAACTTCTTCAGCGCAAACATTTTTCACACGAAGCATGCAGGAATACAGTTGAGTTCAATTAAACTTTGAATGAATTTCATCTCACATCTCAGCTTCCTTTATAATATTTAGTCCCCCACTTAAGCTTTACACCTCACCTTTTTTGGTGTATTTTTTCTGATGTTTCAAAGCGTGAATTGTTATTTAACTTTAACCTAATGTCTACAACAAACAACACTGACTAGTTTTATTTTCTTAAATGTCAAGAAAGTGGCTTATTACTCTTACCAGCCTCATCAATGGTTGTGCATTTTTGATACATAGATGTGCGCAGAGTCGGTGTCCTAACGTTTAGCAGCCTAATTTTATCCACTCTAGAATCAAATACCCTCAAAACAGGGTCTTTATCATCTTCATCATGGCACATAATCTTATTGTCAATAAAAGATGCAAACATTTGGGTCTCCAGGAATCTTGAGAGGAAAGGCAAGTAAGGTTCAGGCTGGTCCGACAAGAAAGATGCCTAACAGACAAGAAGAGATAAGAGTGTTGGGGAGTCTGCAGAGAGAGATACATCCACCAAAAGCACCAATTTTTCTAATCAAGGATGTATTAGAGTGATTTGGTGCCACTTAAAGTCTAATTTTATTACACACACCAATTCTGTGTCTGAAATAAGCAGTCTATATGAAACCAGTTTCATGACAATCACCCACTATATAACACAATATTTAAACTGTGATTTCAGTATGTCCTTGATTTTCTAAAAATTTCAACAGAATCCCAGCAAACCACAACAACAGTACCACAGATATGGATGTTATGTACTTCTGGCTGGGCTCAAAGCTTATAAAATTGATGAGAATCTTTTCATACGATTTGATGGGAATCAGATTAGCGTTTTAGCAGGTAATGCTGCAACATAATCTTCACCCACGTGAACTATCCGGCTGACAAATATCTGATCTCCAGTAAAGAAGACAGTAGTAAAATTTGACGAACTGGGTCTTGCGTTTCCCTAGAAAAGAGCTAGGAATACATTTGGTACACATGTAGATAAGTGTTATGTGAGGTCATGGCTTTATTCATTAACATACTCAGCAATTCCTCTGGTTAAAAAAAACAAAAAAACAAGAAAAACCAACAAAACAACATCCAAACCACATTTTCAGTAGTAATATTTAACCTTAATGGAGAGGTTAGCCATAAAGTGAGGCTTTCTAAGCTATTTCTCTACAGCAAGCTGTACTTTTCTACAGTATCCTTAAAAGAGTATCCTTCTAAGTGCATGTATGTATATATTTTTCCACATAATATACAAGATGTGTATTTTTTGGGAACTCTGAAATTTAAGGAAGAAATTATAATTTTGGCGGTACTGTTTCCCTGTTTCCATTTTATGGCCCAATAAACAAAATCTTAGGTTTGAATACTGTTTTACTTTTTACATTGACATATCTTCTTATTACATAACTTACCTTATCAAAGTTTTGCATCTGTTCCCTGTTTGTAAACCAAGATTCCTTGTCCTGACTGGGTTGAATAACAAATACTTCATAATCCGCGAACATTTGTGTAAAGCGGTTGGCAAAAACTTCACGGATTTGAATGTTCAGCTGGTAAATCTTGAATTCTTCCTCATCACACTGAATTTTAAGATCCTTTTTGCTACTGGTCTCCTCTCGCACCTCCAACTGAGAAAGGGAACACAAAAAATTTTTATGGTTGCTTTGTCAGGTATTCTAGGTATACAAGATCTTAACGTGCCATTCAGCTGCTACTCCTCAAGTCAACATTCCAACAAAAAGCATTACTTACAGTTTCAAGCACTGTAATAAAACAGTATCATCAAAATAGCCTAGAAAGAAACATTTGTCTATAAAAGTTGTAATTTCAATAATAAACTGTAACCTACTTTAGTACTTGTTGCACTGGATAGCTTTAGATTACAAAAGGACAGATAACAACCATATACATGCCCATGTATGCCATATACTTAATTTATTTTCTTTTACCCTATACTTATTTTCTTTTACCCTTTAATCACCTGCATAGGCTTTTTAGGGGTTTTCACTACCCTGCATATTAGGCAAATACATATTTCTGTCTGATGTAATACAAGCCCAGGTTTAGTACTGTTACAGTTCAATACCTACCAACTGTCCAACGAAGACAGAAATGCACAGTAAAAAGAAACTGTGCATGTCTAATAGCACATTTCCTGTAACCTAAGTCCTTAGCAGTGTAACGCACGATTCATAACTACACAGCCCAATCTTTAATGAAATAAAATGCATTTTCAGTTAACATGTGGGCTAAGATTTATGAAAACAGCAATACGAGATTCAGATATCCAACTCACATTAATTTTGTTAGGAATTGAGTATCTAGAAATAAAATCAAAGCCACAAACATTCATGTTCTAGGTTTGAATACACACTTGCTATCCCTGCCTTTGTTAATTATTATAAAAGGCACCGCCACACATAATTAAATACAATATCTAGAGCTTACAACATCTGCACAATGATGCAGTTGCTGCAGCTATCCCACACTTCTTAAAGCACCTTGGGTATAGCAGTCCAAGGCCAGCTATAAATAGAATCCTACAGCCATGCTCTCTGCTAGAGAGAGCTCTGCTATTCAGCCATTTCTTCTAACCACATCTCGTAGGTAGCTCTTGGCATCTATACATTCCTCATTGATTGGTTATTTGGCATTAAAGCAGGTTTTTTATCTACTTATTTAAGAAAATTTTTACAGCTATAACCTATACACTCCTATCAGCACAAAGAAAGACTAGTAAAATGGGACTTCAACTATTACGGAAGAGAGTACAGAGTAGATAAGGCCTGAATGTGCAAAAACTTACAAGAAATTCAAAAGACCTGTACTTTTTCCATCACTTCCCAATCCATTCAGGAAAAGAACAAAAGCTTCTTACCAATTTGCCCCTGAACAAGAAGAAAACAATGCAAAAAAACCCAAACAACTGAGAAGAGGAACAGCTGGTTTGAGCATCAAATCCTGTCTAGCAACCACATGCTTCCTCTTGTAACCCCCCTGCAGCTCCCTCCCCACAAAGCAGGTCTCCTCCCCAACCTATTGTAAGTCACACAATTTCTGTCTGTTTGGCCCCAGCTGTGGCCCAAGTTACAATCACATGAGTAAGAATCAGACTCAGCAATGAACTGGTCAAGATAATCTGAACAGGCAAGAAATAAAACGTTTGCCAAGAAGAACTTCACTCCATTCCACAAAGGCTCAAGAAACCCACAGTGGTCTTTCAGGTAATAATACCTTTTATGCAAAAAGGGCCACAACTTTTTTTTCCCAATTCTTATTGCCAAAAAGAATCCAACCAGGGTCACCATGAGCTGTGCACATTTGCTTGCTGGGAATCAGACACCAATACACTTTACAACATCATTCAGAAAAAAGCATCACAGTATCCCGATGGCAAGCATATCATATACAAGCAAAATTACACATATTCTACACACAGTGAGAAAGATAGATACCTATAAAAACCAAGATTGCATTCCAACTTCAGGATTATCTGAATGACAGTTTTAGCTATGTAAATCATAACAAATTAGTAACTTTAGAATAAATCTTAAACCCAAGAATAAACAAGCAAGGGACACTTTTAAACATATGATCTTGGCAAAGAAGCACCTGAAGGATAGCCAAAGGCTTCCCCCTAGGTGTTGTGGGGTTAAACCCCACTCCTCTCTCCCCCAAGGTTGCCTGTGTCTCTACAGATGTTCACAAGGTTTGTGAACATATTAACATGAAGTTCTTCCCCGTGAAGACAAACAAAAAGCGTCTTTGGACCATGACTTCAAACCACCTGATACTGCAGGTCCAGAGAGAGTGCAGATAATTTCATAGCTTACCTTTTCTAGACTCACACCTGTTCTTTTGACAAGTGCTTGGAGTCTTGCAATAGTCTCATTTTCCTTTAGCAGCTCATAGGAATTCAAAGGTGATCCTGCTATGTTCCCATTTCTTTTATCAGAAACCAGGTCACATGCTCTGAGGCTCTTCATCTTGGAGGCACTTTCACTGCAGTGAAGGTTTCCCTCAGGTGGAATTCCAAAAGCCATTAGTATCTCTGAAATTTCCTGAACGAACTCAAGTTTATTTGGGAACTGGGGTAAGTCTTCTGGCAGCTCGATGAAATGGTTGTCTACATCCACAAAGCACAGGTTAGCCTGGGATTTAATTTAGAACAGGATACCATTACAATATCACTAAACGCAAGGGTCGTATTTCATATATCTTTAGGTTTTGTAATTATTAAAAGCTTCAAATACATTTGCATTTGTTTGGTTATTTTGTAAAACTGACTTGCCCCAACCATGACTGAACTGGTTGGTTGGCTTTGAAGAAAGCAGCACAAGGCCTACAGTTCCTGGTCTTTAAAATGAGTCTTCTTTCTTAGTTGAAAGTTGTTTACTAGGTACAAAAGAGATTGTAGCATATATTAGGTACAGATATGTGAATGCCTTCATACACATACAGCTGGATTTTAACTACAGGATATTTGCAATACTATTTTATACATGTGCATACATAAGCAGGTGATGGCCTGCTGCTCAGATTATCAGTCCACTCCTCTAAAAGATTTGGCAAGTTCCACTCTAAAAGGTGTACTGATATTGCAGAAGCTGCAATAAAGTTATCTTTTTTGTGAGCAACTTGAGAACTAAGACAATGCCTTCAACGAGTTCAGTTTATTTCCAAGGGGAAAAAATTAATTGAACTAGTTTCAATTCTGTTTTCCTGTTCCAACCTCTATCTCATTTACCATGAAAAAAGACCAAGGGGCGGGGGGAGGAAAGAAAAACCACCTATGTGGCTTCCACAGCAACATCAAAAGAAGCTACGCATCTCTCAAGGACTCACCTCATCCTTTATTTGATGAGGGGGGGTTTTCCCCTTTTGGCTTCTACAATGCAAAATCAGTATCAAATGGTTCCATGACATGACATAATTACATACATCACAGCAAGAACCTCATCCATGTGTGAAATCTGCTTGGAAAGTTATGTATACAGCAGAAACTCTGCTCTTCTATAGAAGCATTTCACGTTTTGTTCACTGCAGAATTAACATGGACTGTCACTTTTCTGTTTAGCCTTCCCTACACCAAACCCCTCCACCGAGATTATGGAGTAATTTCAGCCTAGCTTCATCACATTATTCTAGGAGGCACACCTGAACTCAGGACTCACTATAGCTTTGCAGCAAAAATACATATCAAATCATGAGAGCTAACAGAACTCCAGTTATTTCCTATGATTCAGTAAGTGCAGAAGGATGGAAGCACTCTCACGATTTAATAGGAAAGAAAGACTTGGAAGAGATTAACCTCACACTGAACGAATGATGGATGATCCCAGAAATCAGAACCATGTACGCAAGCAGTGAAGCATCAAGTAAGAATAAAGTAGTTCCAGTAGGATTTTGTTGTGGGACTGATCATAGGTAGACTACAATAAACTCTGTCTGACAAGACCCCTTCATTTAAGTAAACTGATGTGAAAACATACATTTAATACTTGTGACAGATTTAGCTCTCTTGGCATCTCTACGGAACAAAGTTAGGATGCCAATTCTCCTTGAAACACAAACATCTGTTGTGTTTGATCTCTTGAGCTTCAACATTAACATTTAAAAAAACATTGTCATTCTTAAAGCAGAACTCCACTGGACATCCTACACTAGATTTGCACAGAACTTTGCGTGAAAAAGTTCAGTATTACCCATACTTACAAAGGCAAGTAGAAAAATTCCAGTTCTCCATTTCCTCATGTTTTAGCATTTTAATACTGAGATTGATTTCTTATGCTCAAAGGAATGCACATAAAACAGTTTAGTAGCTCTTGTATAGATCCTTTACTGTAAACCAAATCACAGATTTAATTAAGTGTTGCAAAAGAATCCAAGGTCAATAAACAGAACTAAGACCTTGATTCTGAAACAGCTCCTGGTGCACCCTAGGAAAAGTTTTTATTTTTTAAATAGGGCAGGCGTCCTTGTTTAGATTTCCCCAGTATCAACATTGCTCAAACACAGCAGGCGGTGTGTGTGCCCACCCAGCAAGGCAGCTCCAGTGGTAGGCTAGGGATGCACGCAGAGAGCATCTGCTCCCCCATCACAGAAACATTTGGCACAAAGGAACAGTATGTACGCAAGAACTCTCATGTTTCAAGTAAGTACCTGAATTTAGGAACTTCAAGACCCCCCCTATACACATGATTCTGTGATGAATAGAAATCAAGTCAGCTAATATTCCATCATGAACACTGTAAGCAGTTCGGGACATGAGAGAAACAAAGCCCTAAAACTCGGCACAATGTCTATGAATTGGAGCTGAGGGAAAAACAAAAATTTAATTCATCACAAGCTGTCTGTGAAATGGCAAGACAGACTTGTTAAGAAACTCTTCAAACAGTTCAATTGTATTACTTCCTTTAAAACTCTCTTTAATTTATGCCATTCAATCTTCCTTCTCTTTTGGATTATCTCACCTTAGCACAGGTCCTGCAGAAAACATCACTCTTGATTAAGCTTGGTTGTACCTAGAAAGTGCTTGGCCAAAAAGTAACCAAACATTAACTTTATCAATGTAGAAATTTCAGGCTTCACACTGAAAATAAACTCCTTGCCAATGAAGAAAAAGACAAATTTAATGCTTGTTAAAATTGCTTATAAGTATCTGGGCTCATCTGGCTAATTCTTCCAACAGTTAAATATTCCTTCTGCAGAGTTTCTCTTTAAGAGCAATAAACACAGTTTAAACACTTTAAGCCACTAATGATGACTGCTTATCATGCAACTTACTATTACACTTCCCAGAATTTGCCCTATATATAAGCATTTTTAAAAAAAGGAATATGTTAGTGTTGCAGCAATACTCTAAAGAGTGTAAAGAATATTTTTGGGGACACTCTACACTTATTCAGTGCCTGGTTAATAAAAAACATAGAGGACTACCTAGAACAGCATAAGCAAAGGAGATTCAGTAGATCGCTTCAGCCTCTCTTAGCAAGACTGAGGTCATCCTCAAGAACTGCATAAGCACTTCTGAAAAGGCCATGTTCCCCGGGGAACAGAAACAGCAGACACCTCACTTCACAAGCCCTTCAAGAGGTACCAAAACAACATTTTTCTGTAAAAATGAAATCCCAAGTAAATAAACCACCAGTAACAGAGACCAAAACAGTAAGTCTCACAATGCTGCCACACTATAGGTCCAACAAAATGGAATACCAGTAAGGATAGAGGGGTCCCCTCCCTTAAAAAGCAAGAGAAATGAAATCGCACTTATTTTTTATGAAATCATGGACATCCAAAGCATTTTGCACGCTAGGAACTGGGCAAGTACACAAAGCAGAAAAATAAAGGAGTTCTTTGATCACAAAGTTTTAGTTATTTTGCTTCTGGAGGCAGCACAGTTGAGCTGTGAACAGGTGACAGCTCTGTATGTTAGCCTCTATGGATATACTGATCATCATTTTACACATACGAAATTAAAATTATATAGAGACAAGATACTTAGCAACATGCGTATGTAGAAATATAATTTAAAGAGCATCCTTAAGTTAGTTGCTTGGTATTTCAGGTCTCTAGAACAATCAAATGTTCTTTTTATTTGTTGCAGAGGTATCAGTTTTCTCAAATAGTTACACACCACTTCAATAGCAGATTGTTGAAAGAGAGGACACACAACATCATCATACAATCAAATGTTCTCGGAGACACTACACTAAGGAACAAGGATGTCACATCCTAATTTAAAAACGTGTCTTTCCCATAAACTTTTATCATCACAAACAATGGGGTGTCCAGGTGAAAGTCTTACAAACCTTAGAAATGTGGATGCAAGTAAGTCAACGTTCACGTATCTGATGCCAAAGCCTGGTTCCCTGAGGTCAACAGCACCACTTTCCACTGGCTTGGTGGGGTCCAGACTACACCCATCAATTCCAAAGCCAGAGGACAATTGCAATTCTTTAGTTTGACCTCAAGTACAATAAGGGCCAAACCCACACCAATTTAGCAAGGCCTGCATCAAGCCCATATCCTTCCTTTCAGCTCTGTTCAAAAACATAGAAGGAAATTACTTAGGTTCTGCCAAAAGAACGTCTAAGGAGGAACTAACATTCACTGATAATGAGTAAGGTCCCCACCCCACTGACATCCTAAAGAGAAAACAGGCTTTATTTTAAACATTAATACATAATTACATGGCATGCAAACAGGTGCCTACAGCAACTTAGAATGGTCAGTTCTGATAGCACAATCACCACTACTTGAATTCTCTGTGCAGCCCAGGTCCTCAAAGTATAGGTAAAATACAGGTTTTCACACCCCCTCCTAGACAGTCAGATTGAAACATAGTTCTGAGTTAAGACTTCTGCTTGAATACAGCATGGAAAAACTGAAAACCGTTCATCTACATTTCTACAGCATGTATCACCTTTGTGCATTAGGTCCCAACCTTGCAAATAACGACCCACTTAACTCACAGAAAACAGGGGATATGCAAATTTATACATACACAGCTGGCTTGTGGAAAGTGTGTTTACAGTGGTCCTAAATTCTAAAGGATGCTCCTGTGCCATTCCCGTAAGCACATGGTGACCTTTTGCATTTATTCTCAGCACTACTGTTCTTCATGACAACCCAGAATTTGTGACTGAGAACAACTTACATCTGCAGCTTTCAGAAACATGACTTTAACTCCTCAAGCAGCTGTTTAACATTGAAGTACAGGAAAACATAAAACTGAAGTCTGTCAATAAATCTGCAATATTATCAAGGATCCATCACACCACCAGATAGCCTGAGAATGCATACAAAGCGGTGACTATCTTTCAAAATAATTATCTTGGTCAGTCTGGTCTAAATGTGTGGGCATCAAGAGGAAAAAAGGCTTTTCAAGAGAACTTTCTTCTAAAACAACATACAAAAATAAAAACCCACAGAATTTGTTATGATTTAGCATTGAATAACATCTTTTTAATGGTTGAAATAAAAATACTGAGATGATGTATCTGTCTTACATTAGCAGAGAACTAGATTTTAGCTTTTAAAATCTTTTCAACTTTTCTAAAAGAAAAAGCCATTGCCCAAGACCCTTGGGATCACTTCATTAAAAACGAGATTTTTTAATGTGATTCTACTTTTGTTTGATTTAACCAGTGCTGGAAGACTCAGTGTCGCTTATTTTCCCTCAAACTAATTTCAATTTCCACAATTTTCCTGCATTACAGAGTGGCAAGATGCACGTGCAAATCCAGTACCATGAAATGGCCCGGATTAACTTGCTTGTTAAAAATATATTGCTATACCACTGCAAAAGTTTTTTTAAAAGGAAATTCAAAGACACATCAAAAGAACAATCTTACTTTAGTACTGGCTGCGTTTATGATCTGCAAGAAAGCTAGTTTAACCACTTTTTTTGATCAATTTGACCGATAAACAAGCCACAATTTGCCAGCAACATCTGAAACAGCTACATGTTCTTCCCTTCCCCTTTGATTTCTGCAGCACCTTATTCTAGCACCACTTCTCCCATGCCCCCGCCCCTTCTCTTCTGGGTTCCTTACAAGCCTCTGATGCAGCTATCAGTGAAACCACAAGGACGCTCACACATACAGAAAGAGCCCTCACCAAAGTGGCAATACATATAAGAACAAGCTTAACTAAGTGCACTGTATTGCTGACATGTACAAGAAACTCAAGTCTACAGCAAGCCTCAAGTCTTTTCTACAATTTTACTGGGGCACAGAAAGTCAGGTCGTCAAGCCATTAGTGAATGCTGATGAGTTCTTCATCAGGCACTGTTTTCTGATGTACCAAAGGGATAGTCTGAACTTGAATTTTGTACTATTGCAGTTAATTTTGCTGAAGATCGTCATCATCATCTGACAAAGCATCAACTTCTAGGATATAGCTGGGCTTCCATGCTCCCATGGCAAAGTATTCCCTTAAAGAACCAGATGTGATCAAAATATGGGAGACTGCCACGACAAGCAAACCAAAACAAGGCTATGGCATGTGTGCAAGACTTACACCAAACCTGACAGAGTTAGGACAGATAGTATTTTCACATATATTAGCCTAAAATACTTCAGCAAGATAAATTAGTCTTTTCAAAACTTCATTATAAAACCACAATCAAGAAGTCTACAGTGACACTGAGGTATTCATGCTATGCTAGATAGCAATATTATATTCTTCCACAATGCCCTTCAACTGAGAAGCACTAACTAGATTTTCTGTCAAAGCTCACTTCTTTTGGCCCTTGTCTAAATTAGATACTGCTTTCTATAACAGCAGCTGTCCCAGGCATCCATGTAAATTTTTTGATTAGCAACAGAGATGCAGTTTATGCAGTTTCAAGACAAAGAAAAAAAAAATATTTTTGCAGAACTCAGAATAAATTAGAAGATAGAACAGCTCTTTATATACCCTTTGTGATAAGCGAGGAAAATTCTGATACTTACTATGTATATGAACCAGGAGCCCAGAGGCAGAACTTGGAAATTAAGTTCCTCATATAACCCTGATGATTTCATAAAGGATCATATACATTCCAAACTTTAGAGATAAGCAATGTTAAATATTAATATCCCTTTTGTTACTTATGATAAATTTGTCTTTATTGAAGTACAAATAATAGAATCCATATGCCCTCTTCTACTGTTCTACAGCACCACATTTTAGGCACGTTCCTTGTCACTTCCTATGTCAGGAGTTAAGTGCAGAGGTCCTTTGGCTCTTTAAGCAAAGGGTATCTGAAAGGCTAATTATAAAGCAAAGTAGTTTTAAGATGAACGTGTAATCTGCAGTTCTAAATATATTAAAGCTAATTAAATTATTAACATCAGAAAGACTGATACTGACCAATAGTTTCACTTAGTGAGACCAGCATGCACTTTGAATTCTGCTTTATATTTTAAAACGGTACATTTACTTCTTGCTGCAACAGCAGTTTTTGAGGGGGTTTGGGGGGGGAGGGGGGTGTTTGGGTTTCTTTTGGACCTGCTCAAGTGGGACCAGAGGAGGCCACAAGGATGATCAGGGGGCTGGAGCAGCTCCCCTGTGAGGACAGGCTGAGAGAGTTGGGGGGGTTCAGCTGGAGAAGAGAAGGCTCTGAGGAGACCTTAGAGCGACCTGCCAGTACTTGAAGGGGGCTACAGGAAAGATGGGGAGGGACTCTGTATCAGGGAGGGTAGGGACAGGACGAGGAGTAAGGGTTTTAAACTGATAGAGGGCAGATTCACATTAGATATAAGGAAGAAATTCTTTACTGAGGGTGGTGAGGCCCTGGCACAGGTTGCCCAGAGAAGCTGTGGCTGCCCCCTCCCTGGAAGGGTTCAAGGCCAGGTTGGACGGGGCTTTGAGCAACCTGGGCTAGTGGAAGGTGTCCCTGCCCATGGCAGGGGGGTGGGACTGGATGATCTTTAAGGTCCCTTCCAGCCCAAACCATTCTGTGATTCTAAGATCTAAAAACAGATCAACTACCTTACTTTAAATCTTCAAAGCAAGCTGATAAAACTATTTCTCTTTTAAATAATTGAAATACTTATTTAAAATTCAAATATGTTCATTTAGTTGGAAGTATTGCAGTGATTTTAAAATGAGGAAATTCTTTACAAAAGGAGGATAGTCTTTTAGAAGTTTGTTATAACAGTGAAAACATCCGCGGTGCATATTAACATGCATATCCACGCATGCATTTTACTTCACCAGCTATTCTCTCTAAAAAGTATACTAACCATATTAATTGGGCCCATCAGTACATCCAAAATTTTGTAAAAATGTAGTAAACCAAAAAAATAGAGTGTTTTCATGGCAAGAACATACACTAGTCTGTTATTAATTATTACAGTGCAAAAGAAAAGAGAGGGAGAAAAGAAAGAAATCAAGATATTAAATACTTTAGTTTTCACAGGAAAAAATAACACAGTTTGAAGAGAAATTTTCCTTTGAACTTGCCAGGAAAAACAAATGAAAACTATCAGCATATGGATTTGAGAAAAAGAGCAATGTTGGCATGGTGACCAGACTGGAGGTTCACAAAAATATCTTGTCTTTAATTTCATGCAGCTTTTTTAAGATTTTTTGTGTCAAGCTATGTTGCAGCACTGCCTCATAATGAAAATAAAAAACACCACCACAGAACCCTCTGCCTGCCACATTTCTGCTTTCCCAGTAATGTAAATGATAATAGAAGAAAACAGACAAACAAACAAAATGGCAGAGATGAAAGAATCCTACGAGTGCCCGTAAGTAGGGTGTTTCCCATAGTTTACCCAGTCCCTCCCCGACAAAGTTACACCTACAAGTAAGCAGACTCTAGCAGGGGCCAGAGCTGTGCTGTTCCACAGCTAGTAACTCTGCAAGCAATCGCTTCCCACAGGGCTACCTGATACAGGTGTCCAGCTTCTTGACAACAGCCAGCCAGACCATTCTGAAACACTGAGCATTTTCTATATACAAGAGCAAATAAACCATTCAGTGGCCCTTGATGGCAGAAGTCATTCAGATGACTGATGGAACTGTCTCACAAGCCAGCCAGATGCCAGCCACCAGACATACTTCCCACGGGTGGTTACCAGCTCCTCCAGACATTTCCTTTGCTACCTTAGGTAGTGCTCAACCACTCTTGGTCCCCTGATCCTCACAACCAGCTCTGAAACTCTCTTGGCACATCCCTAAAAAGAGTATCTGTGAACAGTGGGATAAAGTAAATAAAAACAACCTCTAAACAGTTTGAAGTAGTCCCAGCCCCAGGTATGAGTTGCAGAACCTTTACAGACCGTTTGCTTCTCCTTTATACAGTGGCTGGCGTTAACAAAGCCTCGCTACAGGGGAGGACTTCCTGAGCACTATCTCATTTGGCACCAGTTTGCTCAAGTATACACAGACTGCATTCTAGAAGAAAAACACCCGACAGGCTGGGTCCATGTAAGCCAACCCCAACTCAGAAATGCGGTGCAAGGAAACCCAGCCTAATGCCATGCAGCCAGGAACCAGCCCAGCTCGGAAGCCAGCCCAGCTTTGCTCACTCAGCACCATGCAGAAGCAGGTGTATGACCTTTTGGCCACAGTTGGTGAATTCACACTGCATTTTCTTGCATTTCCTAGCACTACAGGGCTAAGTTTTGCAGCACAAAAATGTTCTTTCTGTAACCCCACTGCATCAATACCTGTAAAATTAGTTTAATTTTATCAGAGCATACAATTTCCAAAACAGGGATTTATCTATTTCACCAGATTTTCTCCAGCATCTACCAAAAATAAACTAAGAGCTCTCCCGAACCAAAGCCAGCAAGAACTTCACAATGGCTGTTACAGTTAGCACTAGTGTTTTGGCTCATTTCTTACTTCCCTCATAGTCATGTACAATAATTAATCAATCGAGACAAGCTCCTCTCACCTCTTGAGGAAGTTCCAGCTTAGACCTGTCATCCAGTCCATTAGAGTGCAAGCCCATGAGGTAAGGGACAGGAGCATCTAGAAAATGAAGGAGGGATGCTGGAAGTATAGGAACATACACATGCTGCCACTGAAATGGAAACATTAGTGCTGTGATGGTCTCGGCCACAGTCATCAGTCTCTGATAATCTGAAAAAGACCAAGGAAAAAAAAAAATATTTCTTTCACAAACATTTTTAAATAAATGAATTGAAGTTAAAGAAATGAGAGCTTGCTTTAAAACGGAAACCACAAAACCCAGTACTAGCTGAGCGGCACCTTAATGAAAGCCCAGAGTTGTACACCCAAGCACATTTTGCTGAAACAACAAAGAGCTCAACGCAAAGTAGGTCATTCTAGAAGTCATATGCAAATGAGCAAACTGAGTCTTAGCAGCCATTAAGTCACCTTCTGCTACCAATATCAGGGTTACCAGGAACACTAGATCGAGTATGGAAGCACCATTGTAATCGACTAAGAACCACATCAGAAATAATTTCTTCTCTCTGTGCTTATGGCTTTCTGCGGAAACCTTGGATGAAACCCAAGGCATCTGGTATCTCTCAGATAAACATTTTTTAAAAGAGTGTTTAGATGTCTATAAAGCATGCTGTATAGCAGCCAACCCAACAGTGCAACTGGAATAACTGTGTAGGGAATAAAAAGGACCAGCTTCGTTTATCCTTTGCAACATATGACCAAAGTCTCAGTTCAACGTAAAAACTAATCTCCTCCTCGAATTTAACAGCAGTGCTAAATGCACCTGTGCAACATGCATACCAAAAGATCTTTTTATTCAGCAGCTGGTGGCTAGAGCAGTTAACATGGCAGTATGCTAGGCCAACACCTTGCCCTCCTCTTTTATACTACAGAATCGTCTTTAACAGGTTTTGATATCAATGCGCCGTTAAGGAGGAAGCAACACCAGATGAACTCAGAGCATGTGGTCTAACACAACTGCTGGAACATTCAGACTGCTTTTGAGCTGCCAGGCTGGAAACAGTATAAAACAAGCTCACAAGACTAAGACAATTCCTACCTTCACTCAAGCTATAAATATACTACAAACTGGAAATATAGGATGCCTTTTTCATGAATCTACAACAATATCCAATTCTAGCCAGGAAAGCTGGGGGGGAATAGGAGGAAGGGAAAAAAAAAAAAATCAGTATCCCTCATATGTGTGTTGGGGTGTGGGGTATGCATGTCTTCTCCTAACATGTTTGTAGAAGTACAGACACTATGAAATTGGAAAAGACACTTGAATGCATGGGTTCAGGTGTTGAGGTTTCTGAAGCTGTTGCACACTGTTGCAGAGAACACATGAAAACTGCAAAAATAACATTGATTCTAAACAAAACGCTCTGAAGAAAAATTAAGCTTAACTGTGCACTTTCTAAGGTTATGGATTTAATTCTATCCTTTAGCCATCCTCCACTCAGACTTTGGATAACAGAAAACAGAAGGCCAAGAAATTCAGTTCCTGGCACTGATGATTAATTTTGTTTGAAGACAAAGTTGCAGAGTTTGGGGTCTGAGGAGTCCCACAACCCAAGAGGAACTCAGCAACAGTTTTGCTAACATCTGCCATAATTCTGCAATGTAGGCTTCTGATTTTTCTTTTCAGATCAAGCTCTGCCGGTGGAAGAGGTTACTGCACAGAGCTATTTGCCACTGCCTCACAGGAGATACACTGTGACTGAAGGAGCCTTCAATCAAAACAAGCAAGAATAGCTTAAACAGTTTAAAGTTTTTGCCAAAAGCTTACTTGGACTGAAACACGTTAGGGAACAATCAATGAACATCACCAGCAGCACTCTCCTATTCTGCCTGGACACCAGGTTCTGCCTACACAATTACGTACTGGTTTGCAGCTTTAATCACAGCCTGACTGCAAAGAAGTGATGAATTAATGATAAGCTTTGGGAAGAGGAAGAATCTATTCCATACCCTATTTTCTTCAGCTTTAAAAGGAATTTTAAATGTAGCTATAGATGTACAATCATTCCAGCTGGTTGGTATTCAGCTTGTTTATTTGAAAGAACACATCTCAGAATAGAAACAGTGTTTTCCTACTACACAAAACCCCCCTGTCTAATCCTGCGGGCTAATTTAAATACAACTTCTCCCTCTGTCATTAAGCTAACTTTAGTATTAGCCTTTCAAGTTAATTACAAAGTAACATCAATAATTCAGAATTTCTATCCACTCAGCAGCTACCTCCTGCAACCGAGTTATCTGCAAATGCAGCTCTCTGATCCTGGATATCCACATGGCTTAAGCCATTCCCAACTATTTGGCCTGCATAGTCACAGCCTGCAAGTAACAATGACTACATTCTACAGGCTTTATGCTCGTCAGGAGCTGTTGGCAAAAGGCAAGGACAAAGGCAAGAAGCCTGCAAACATAAACCAAAATAAATGTTTTCTTAAGTTATACCTATCCTGAGACGGTATGGAGTTTTTTTGTTTTAAAAAAGAAGAAAGGAGCACACTTCTAGTATCAAAGCATTGCCTAATATTTAAAAATAATAACAAAAAAAATAAAATAGGGAAGAAGTGCTTCAGTAGCTGTCTTGCTCTTGTTTTTGAAACCAGAATATGCTTATTCTGATGCAAATGACAGAGTCTTTTGGCCTCGTATTGTACAAGGGCATTGGTAGGGAAAAAATGACATACCACTAGTGCACTAGTTTGGAAAGTACTTAACTGATCACTGTGCAAGGAAAAGAAAATCCATTACTTTTTAACACGGCCTCTTAAGAACACAGAAAAAGGCTGATTTGTTCTTCTACGAATTACTGTAAGTAAAATACATTATCCCTTAAAGCGTGTATGAGAAGTTATTTATACTAATATTTATCTATATCTAGACATCTTTGTTGATCTATAAAAAGCAAGTAAATGCGGAAAAAAGAAGAATTGAGGGGTCTTGGGTCTGGAAAGAGAGGAGCAGGATGGGAAGAAGGTGACAGCTGTAAGAACCATGATTCCACCTCTCCATTCTCACGTTCTACCAGACGGAAGTCTATCAAGTGTCTACAGAAATTCTCTGACTTGGCCAAATTTAAAACCATTACACGATCACGTTCTGGAGTATTTTTTTTTCCCTTCTAATCTTCCTACTTCATGGACCACAACAAAACACTGATGTGTTTGTCAAGTAATGCCCATTCCACGTGCAACCCCCATATTGCTGCTTTAAGGCAGAGAGTTGCCCCTACAGTGGTGGACCATTACCACTGATGAGTTTGGATATCTTCAGAAAGTATATGGATAAACCAGAAAGGTGGGCTGCTTGCCAGGATTAAAGCTTCTCTTTAACCTGAAGGGGAACAGAACGGGGGAAAAATACACCTACAGGCAGGTAGCATGCAATGGAGTCGAGCCACTAGAATAAAGCCTTGCCTAGAGAGTTCGCTTTAGGCATGCATGTTCATAGCAGAAAGCATGGTGTAAAAGAAACGTTTTTCAACAAATTTTTCTGAGCACAGGTATTCAGTATGTCAGACTCCTTAGACAAAACATGTATTTCTTTAATTGGGCCTTTTACTTCAAAAAACCTAACTGCAGTAAGAAAGAACTGTGGTTAGTAGAAGCAGTGGGTCAAAGGACTTCCTATTCATGTTCGCTTCTGTGTCTGAGAGGCTGATTAAAGATGCCTGCACCAAGCTGCAAGTTTCCTAAGTCATTAGAGACGTAAGAAGAAAGTGTCCTACATAAGAGATTAGAGTTGAGCAACATGGGACTAATACTGTAAAGAAATAAAACTAATACTTTAAATCTCCAGAGTGAACATAATTTTAAGCAAGTGAAACAAAGATGGAGAGGAGTGATTCAAACGCAAAGCAGAAAAAAACCTTTATTTGTGCTTAAAAATGGCAGCAGACAGCAAATACCCAGAAATTAAAAACTGTTCAAGATCAAAGTCTGTGGTAGCGGGGCATTACATTTCTCCTTTCATTTTATTTATATATTCTCCTTTTTAGCTGTTTAGAAAATAGCCTTCAAGTAGATTTCACAGCTGTCTTAACTCAGTGCACATTTTTCAGAAGAGCTCTAGGTGCTCTATAGAGATAAGGAATAAGTCCATTTCACAGATACAGGAGCAACATAAATTGCAGGAATGCAAACCAGCTCCCGCTGAACAATCTGGTGAGGGCACTGCTGAAGGCCTCCAGCACCACTGTGTCTGCCAGAGTTCCTCGGCACCGGCTCACACTAGGAACAACTTCAGATTCTTCACTGGTTTATAGGCACCTGCATTCCTCTAACCCTTTTCTAAATGGGAAACAATTCCCTCAACAGGACAATCAAATTGAGGTGTTCACTCCCTACATTTGACTTACACTGATCCAAAACATACAGGCTGTGCCAATATAGTGGGACAAAAGAAGAATTTCCAGAAGCATAAAGTCAGAAATATGTCAAAATCTTAAAGCAAAACACATTCACTGCCAAGCAAACTTATTCCTATTCCAAGGACTGACTGCAACTTAAGATGCCAAATAATTTGTTTCAGAAAGGATTGCATCTGGCAGCAAAGTCTTCCAAGAGTTTTGGGGTTTGGTTTTTTGTTTTTGTTTTTTTTTGAAAAAAAGTAATCTTACAAGTAAACCCTCTGATCCTGACATGTACTGTTCTAAATCTACATCAACCCAATGAGTATCATAATCTCATCCAGCCTAGGAGAACAAGAAATGATCCCAACCACCTCAACTGTCACAGGTTTAAGAACCCAGAGATTTAACAAACCCAAAGGTCATTAAAAAAATTTAACATTTATATTCTAAAGGACAACCTAGACCTCACATTGCTGCATGTGCAAGAACACGAGCAAGCCCTTTACAAAAGTTGAAGCAACTTCTGATTCCACTTAGAATTGAGTGCACTAATCACCTGTATCTCCATTCGACATTCCCTGGTTTACAAACAGCAAAAAACAGATGTTAGTCAACCATACAGAAGAAAGAGCAGAATGTATTAGGAGCATATCCCAGTTTAAAAACCAAACCACAAGACCAACAAACAAAAGCAACAAAAAATCCACAAAAACCTTAACAAACCAAAACAAAGCAAAAGAAGGAAACCTGCTGCCTGGATCCCTTTGAATTCCATATGTCTGTGCGTGCAAACAAGAAACTCAAGTGTTCCAGAGATATTTTAAGCTTCTTCAATTAACCACTGATCAGACACTTGGAAAGCATCCAAGAAAAAATGTTGAACCTATTAATATGACTTGGAAAGAGAACCCAGAACACAGAAGCCTAGTCCAGAAGCAAGCTGAGTTCCAGCCCAGGAGAAAAGAGTACTTGTAAGGCGATGGCCTGACAAGAGATCAGGGAAATCCGTTCCAACATGGCAATGCACACACATTGCTTTTCTTGTGACACTTCCAGCCCGTCAGGCACACGCGCTGCCGCCACAGGAGGTCTCAAGCACAACTGCAGGCCAAGTGGGCTGCGTTCCTCTTCAGGTGGAAGAGCTGGTGTTTGAATCATCCACTGGTGGGACACAGATATCCACATAAACAAACTCTTCCTAAACTGCAAACAACTAAATGCCTAATCCATTTCTGAAGAAACCACAAAAGTTTCATCTGCTAGGCAAGTATTTCTAGATTTTCAATGAATAAGGAAAGCAATTTGGTTTTTAAATCCAAGAGAGTAACCACTATTGAGTACAATAAGGTTTTTTGACTGTGTTTGAATTACTGTATAGTTTTTCTCTGGTAGTTAACAGGGTTTATACAATGCAACAACTGTGCCATAACGCCCTGCTGCCATTATACACTTTTAATCCCCTAGATTATACACAAAAAAAAAAAATCCATCTTTGGCTTTAGTTTACGCACACATCTCAACACACAAACATCTGTATTTCATACTAATAAAAGAATGTTGCTAATAACTGCAGGTTATATTTTATAAATTTTGTATTTTACATATTTCAGTGACAGCTCAATGGAAGAAAACATCAAAACCAGATTTCAGTAACATCACGGACTATCCCAGGATTTCTCTTAGGGTCTTCTAGGCTTCTTTACCATTACTGTAAAACAGTGTTCAAAATCCAGTCTGTCTACTTTAAACCACACCACTATGGATGGGTGGGTCTGGACTAACGTTAGTCAGCTTCGGGGGGGGGGGGGGGGGGGGAAGTAGAAAAATTATCTTTTGGCATAACTCCACATACTCTGTGTTAGAGTAAGAGGATGCAGAGTAAGCAGCCCAGTATTCACAAATTTCAACACAGAAAATGGATACCACTACCACATTACTTATTAATTTATAAACAGATGCTATTTCAGCTTAGTTGCTGCCTATCCTCTTCAAAGCAAGCTTTATCTATGTGACTTCAGCAATAACTGTTTCAAGGCCTTAGCAGAGATTTGGGATTTAAATTCCGTCAAATGAAATTTTTTCAGGTAATTTTATTTCAAAGTAACAACTGAAATGTGACTTTGGGTACTCAAAGAGAAAATTATATTTGCATCGTGAATTCTCCTCCAGAACCATACATAATTAACTATGTATCTCCTCTAAATGCATGGATAGTTTGGCAGAGAGGGGAGGGAATTCAGCTAAGCAGCTGGAGAGGAACATGGGAGAAGGTATATTACTCAATCCAACAGCACATTTCCAGAGACAACAATAAAGGGGACAGTTAGTCCATCAATACAGAAGATTATGTGAAAGCCCAAAGTTTTAAGTTTCGGTGTCTAAAAACAGGAGCCAATGCAACACTCTGCAACTCCAGTTCTTTTCTTTACCTTAAAACCTGCACATAGATCAGCCTGACTGAGTTGGCATGCTAATACCACTTTAATGCAGCTATTCTGTTGCTTGTGTTTTTTAAAATTCAAGAAACAAAAAGACCTTGTGCCAATACACTACAAGAGGAGAACAGAAACCAAGTACTCACGCTGTGAATAAAGCAGTATCTGAAATTCCAACAGGGCACAGGTAAAGAGTTGAACCACATTTTCTACTCCAAGCAATTCAAAAACTTCTTTAACCGGAAAATCAAATAATGGTAGTTCACTGGTGCTTGGCCTCTGGCAGATAATTGGTCCATAAACACCTGAAAACTTTAATGACCTTCCTGCTGGAGGAAGAGGAACCTCATAGAGAATATTGTAGATGTAGCTTTCTAAAGGTAGAGGTGGCGGCTGAGGTGAAGTCACTGCTTGGTGAAGTTGTTCTAGCACTTTCTTACAAGCTTTCATGAAAGACATTGGAGTAATCAGACAAATGCACTTTGAGACATAGAGTGTGTCTCTGCTGATGTCATAGGAGTTAAAACGCTGTAGCTTTGAAACAGAAGTGCCATTGCAGTCTCCAGTGCTGCTGCAGCTATCTTTGTCATTTGTGGGTGGAGTATGAAGAATGTCATATTCAGCATTGTGCATATGATACAATGTCTGCATTGCACTGCAGATCTGTTTGCTAGTAACCTCCTCAAAAAACGTGAGAGAAAATCCAAATGTCCGTGAGCCATCTTCACGAGTAATAATAAAAGAGTGGAACTGAGGTTCTCTGGAATCCGCTTGTGTCTTGAAAGCAAGCCCTTTAGGCATACACAGCTATAAAAAGGGGGAAGGGAGATAATATCCATTAAAACACACTTTTCTCTTCCCCTGACTCCAGAAACAATGGTGAAAATAGGATTTAGAATCCACAGACTGCCGTCACATCTCACTTTACATTCTATTAGGTGTTACATCTCTGTACAATACAGCAATACGTATCTAAATCTGAAAAACTAAAGGAACATATTAAAAGGGCTGTGTGCAGTTCCTATTGAAACTCATCACCATTTTGTTACTAACCTCAACAGGAATAAAATAACAGAATCCAAACTCAGATAAAGGAAAGTATTTTAGTCACTAAGACCAGAAACCTGACAGAAAAAAGCACTATATTTTATCTAAATTAAGAAACCATACCACATTCCATTAAACCGAAAAATCATACGCAAAGAAGATTCATTAATTGCAGACCACTTTATTTCTCTATCAATTCTCTACAATGTAACAAAAAATTTGTAAAAGAACGAAAATCTCTCCTAGGGACTTATCACTTAAAAGTTTTAACTTAATTTCCTTTAAAAAAATAACCCAATTAAATGAAAAGTCCTTTAGAGCCTGCACAATTGAGAGAAATTTGTTATTATTTCCAATCTACAACAGACTTCACGCTTTTTGTGTCAAAGAAAACACAGATAAATGCCTTCAATTGTTAAGGTAGATTTCTGTGTTAAAAACAAAAACCATTAAGTGATACTGACCATTCCCACTGCATCCTGGTCAAAAGGGTTCCATTCAACATTCTCAGGATAGCGAGCAAGAACTTTGGATTTAAATGTGCGTCTTAGTGGAGTCTGTTCAAAGTTTTCCCCTGCAGGTGAAAGAAAAATACGGAAGTAAATATTTCATTCTCTTTTTAAGCTCAAACAAGGCCAAAAAGCAGGACATCAGCAGGTAGATGTGAGGATAAGTGAATTAAGCACACACTCCTTTTAAGAGAAACAGAAAATGCAAGACAGTTAGTTAGCATATCGTCAGACTGCAGATATTAGCAAGGATTAGCATTGTAACATTTCTATGTCATTAAGTATCTGTGCTTTTCCTTAAGTGTGACTATCTTGAGATTGTGGTCATGACAGCCATTCTCTAAGCTACTCTTCAGATATGTCAGATTCTTGTTAAAGCATAGCTAAAGCTTCAGTTTTGGTAGAATTTCGTTACTGAAGAAAAGCACAAATAGACAAGATGCAAAGATGATGCAAGTTTAAGATAGACATACAAGTGGCATCACTTAATTTCTTCTTCAAGACTTAGGAAAAAGGGTATCCACCATCTATTACAAGAAGTTAGCTGTGAAGAGAGTCTAGAAGGTTAAGAGATCAAGAGCCACATAAATGCCCACGAAGATAGGGTATCAGATGAACAAAAAATTGTGCGCTTTTTTTCCCCACGCTTTTTCCTTTACCTTCTGTTGCACTTGAAATGAAACGGCTGGCACCATCTCGGGTTTTAGAGGCCTGTATATACTGGCATAAAGCTATATAACAAATAAAAACAACACTGCATTATAAATTTTATACTGTCGACTGCAATTACGTAGCTAACATATACCAGTAAAAAACATACAAGTATTCTATACAGAATTAGCATGCATAATAGATAGTCTACTGTCCTAATATGCTTTTCATGTTACACAAATTTCTCATTTCAGGTACATATTTCTCGAAGGAGATGATCAGTATGTAACAGAAGCTCATAGTTCCTGTATATATAACCAGAATACTGATGCAACAGTAGGAAGTAGTTGCTTGTTAAATGGAAGTTTTACATGTTAAACTATAAAATACTCCCAAAGAACAGATGATTAAACTAACCCCAAGGACAAGACCATTTCAGGGCTTTAAAACTGTATGAATTTAAGTGGCATGGTCCAACTTTTCAGAAATGCTATCCACACACGAGGCTGGCTGATATGGTCTTGGTTATAAGCTCTCAAATTTCCTCTAGAGCAATGACTGCTCATTGTGATAGCACAGACCTTCCTGCAGTAAATCTTCTGAATGTGTGTAGTTGCTTTAAAAAAAAATGCACACAACTGCATATCTTAAAATAAGCTTAGCTATCTTACTAGAATGCAATTAGATAAATGAGCATGCAGCTGTTGACAGCTGCACTAACAATCAGGCACAATTGCATGAAATCGTGTGCTTTAAATAAATCAAACTATTTCAGCAACACCTGCAAAAGAGAAAACACACTTCAACTCCTCGCTTGTTTTCTTACATGGAGCAATTACATGGCAATACAAACTGATTTCAGAATTGGTTGGGTTTGTTCTGTACTTTTGCAGCAATATTTAAAGTTCAATTTCTCAGCCAACTTAGAATCTTTATTTCGTACAACATTTAATTCCACAAAGTAGCCATACACAGAGATAGTTATAACACTCCCTACAGACAACAAAGCATCTAACAAACACATTACACCAAACAAAACTCTGTTTCCATGGAATGCTTAATAAGTCCTTTGACAGTTGAGAAGTCATGTAACTCTGGATTTTGTTTAAACTAAGTCTTAAATATTACCTCGAACAGGAACTTATCATGAATCAGGACCTAGGACAGGTCTCACAATACCCAAAATATTCCCATCTATTTTGCTAATCCTTTGGTTTTTAGCACTGAACTTAAAGGAGGGATTGTTTTCCTGTTTGTCTGAAAAATCTACAGCTCAGCTGATTTTCATACCAAACCACTCAGCTACATTATTTATTACTTTGTTCAATAATATCATTGTTCAGAGAGAAACAAAATGCTTATTTGGGAAAATCTGAAGCATTTATAGAGAGAGGGGTAGTTAGGAAAAAACAGAACACAACTTCACTGAAATATAACCATCATGGGAAAGAGCAGAGCCAATGACAGAAAACATAACAGCACTTCCACAAGAGCTAAAAGCAACCTTTAGAGATGAAAATAAGCATTTAAAAGAAACAACCAATTTCCCAGAAAGAGAAAGAAAAATGGACATTAATAGCACAGGTCTATTTACTGACACAAACATGCACTCAAGTGAAGAGAGTCCTCTGTAAAAGAGGTTTTAAAATAAGTCAGGAGATTTAACACACCTACTATTTTCTATATTTACATCTGTGCAGATGATGTAATGTCAACTTTTAGATAATTGAGCGAAAACCTCAGACATTTACTAAGCTATTTTGTTCCTGTTTTTTTTTCTTCCACATACATGTAAGGGAGAAAATATGTGAAGGCCAAATTTTCTCCTGAACTTGGAAACCACACACCACAATCACTGGGTTCACCTATGTGGAAGGTCATGCATATTTTGGAATTAAAATCCGTGACTCAAAGACCTTTTTGTTAAGATGATTAATACTGCAAAATACATGATGCCGCTCTTCCCTTCTGATTAAAAAAAAACCAACACCGAATGGATGCTTATATATTTTAAAAACCTTGCCCCATCTCCTCCAAAGACACATTCTGTCCAACACACACTTAAATTTTTTAGAGCTGAAGTCTGTCTATAAGTTAATGAAAGCACTGAAATTGGTTTCTGGAAACCCATTGAGGCCTGATCCAGACAGAAACATAAGGCAACACTTAAATGCCTTCCTGTAATTCATCAAACAATTCAGCTGTTGCACAGACACTGCTCTTACCAGAGTGTCTCCATTTTACACTTCTTTTCTAGAGCCACCCAGCTCCGATACCATATTTCTCATGTTGACTTCTGCACGAGCATGATGCTCATTTTCTCTTTCACGGCAGCACAGTCTTCCATCTTTAGCTATCTCTTTTTGTAAGAACCTTCATGCTTATAATACAGCAAATCACTGGACCTTCAGGCTGGGCAATGCTGACTTCCAAAGATACCAGTAGGGCAGGGAATCTCAAGTGACAGCTCACCAACAACACCTGGAAAGTTCAACCCAGGAACAGAAAGGTGATCTGTGCAACTCCAGGACACTGGCCACGCTGTTTTCTTGCCACTACAACTAAAGAGAACCTGAGGACCAGCGAGTCCATCGCCTACACTCCCCCTACACTTCTCTCACTAAATATCTAGTGGTTCTCACTAGACACCCATCAACAGACAGTCAAAAAAAATTCCACAAACAATACTTGCTTATATCAGGAGTCAAAAAGCAATTAACCCTAAATTTATGATCAGTTAGAAGCGTCAAACACAAACACCCTGCTCCAGCAAAATACCAACTGCCACACATCTCCAGCAGGCAAAAATAATTCATGGTTTCAAGATCTGCATCTGTGTGGATTAGACATCTGATTAATTTAGTACTAATTGAAATGGGTTTAATAAAACCACTGAAGACAAGAGCAGGTTTAACAAATGCATGAGATGAACCCATCAGCAAAAATGGACAGTTTTATTCTAGAATAACTGAGAAAATGAAGACGTAGGAGAAGATAAACTGATAAAAATATGATGTATCCCACAAGTTTCAGAGTGAGTACACGTTCCCACAATTAACGACTATCTGAGGACTATGATCTCCAGATCATGTTTTTCATAGTTCCTCTCCTCTAGCAGAAGTGATGGCTAGAAAGTACTTCCCTTATTGATCCAAGTTACAACAAAGAGGTCTTCAAACATTATTTCTCTGTAAATAATGTCTTTTGTGCAAGTTCCATGTAAAAGGGATTTTTTTTTAATGGAACACAGCATTGTCTGCTGAAGACTAAGGAGGCCTTTCAAACACGTTTGATGCTCCTCACATACACATTATCGCTCAAGATGTTCATCACAACAGAGGAAGAGCTCTACAAAAATGAAGATACAAACCACCCCACAGACTACAAACTTGCAAATAATTTGGATTTTAAACCAGTAACCAAATAGCTACAACTATAAGATTATTTGTCAGGAACTGTCATACAACATACACAATCCATAAACATACAAAATTCTAGGAAAAAGGAAAGAAAACAGGAATATTTCAGGAAGTTTCACGCCAACATGCTTCTCAACATCAAACCTCCAAAACAGTAAGAATCCCATTGTATTTTGTAATGTAAATAATATCATAAAAGCATAGAGAAACATCATTTCACCACATTCAGGCACTGTACAAATCCACAAACACCAGTTTAGGATGAGACCTGATGCTGCAACTAGAGGAGCAATGGCAGTGAAGCAGAGAATCTCAGAATTTCTTTGTCATTGGAAAAAACACTATCTGTGGCATCCCACTCAAAATAGGATCAGTGAAATTATTTGGATTAAAAAGAAATAAACGGAGAATGAAGGGAGGTTAAAGATTCACGTTTCTCTAATCCAGTTTAGCCCATGTCCACAGCTTCATTAGCTTATACGGATCCCCCAGAACAGGAAGGAAGCAAAGAGCAAACCACAGACACAGAAGTTCTTAAATTGGTGCACTGAAGATAACAGGGGACTGTAGCAGAGTTTTAATAACCTACACGGGTAACTGAGTAACTCCTAAAGCCGCTCCTCTTCCTGCGGCCCAGCTTGCCCACCTGCGGGCTCCTGCCCTGTGGGGCAATAGTCTTCTCAACACCAGCAATCACCATCTGGTTTGGGTAATGCCCTGTCCTTCCTCTCCTGTCTTGCACACTTCAACCCCTTAAGACTCCACCATGGGGTGAAAAAGGAGTGAAGATGCTACAGCAATCAGCGACCTGAGAAGATTTTATCCATCTCAACTGTGGCAAAAACAAGCTATTCCCACTGTTACACTATACAGGCAGTCAGCCTTATTACAGTCCTATATTGCGCTCTCCTTATTTGTTACCATGTAATTTAAAAAGACATGCATAAAAGACTTAAGTTCCTAGAGCAAGCTTGCTTATCAAAAGGGAAGTCACCAGCTAGGCATTACCTCTGAGACAGTCTCTCCCTGCCTGAGGGATGACCAGGATGCTGAATGCTGCTGCTACCAAGACTGCCAGCTTGAGCCAGCTCTTCCCGTGGCAGGCCAAGCTCAGCTCACAGCAGGCTCAGACTGGAGTGAGGTGCACTCAGTGCTTCCCGGATTAAACCTCATGTAAGAGGCAGGTAACTCTCCAACTCTGCGCTCTCACATCTCTCCAGTAAACTGAATCTGGTGGACTGTATTGCATGCATAAAGGAAACTACAAACCTGCTCAAGATGACCAAAGAGTTGAAACATGTTATATTTAGTTGGAACATGTAGTTAAGACCAGGCCTACGTTGAAGCTCACACCACTCCTCTTAACAGCCATCTAATACAATTTGCCATAAGGCCTGACAGGCTTCCCATTCTAACAATATTTATACCACCTTAAATGATGCTGGCCTACGTGTCTAATTTGGACTTCCTAATTCCAAGCACATTAGAACAGCTAATGCATACACTTCAAGTACTGTAACAACTACACCTCATTTTACTGAGTGATACCTTCCTGAGTCACCTAATACTGAATGTAAGCGGTATCACAGTGTAGATTTGTAGTGTACGCTGCCAATCTCTCTGGCTCTCATTTTTATGCTCCTCCCTGCTCTTACCTGTATTACTTTTCTTGCTACTCAACCTGTGAGCAGAAGACAGCTGTGTCTGTGTCTTGGTCTGATGAGAATTAGCATTTACAAACAGAGATACTACACAGAGTTTTCAACTTGTGCAGCACAGCATTGCTTTGGAAGTATCTGCATGAAACTACCCATATCAATGGATACCGCTTTTCTACGAGATTATACAGAGAAAAAAAAATACAGAAACTAGAATGAGCTAAAGCATTCTTCAATTCAGTAATGTGCAAGATGCTATCTACCAAGCTTTCCTCAGCTTTGAGGGATAATAAGAATAAAAAGAGTGAATACTGAAAAGTCTAATTTTAGCTCCTTCCTGATTTACCCAAAGAAAAATCTGATTCACTGCCTTCTGTAGTCCTCTGCAGGAAAAGAAGGGGGGGGGGGGGGGGGAGGGTCTTCCAAACACAGTAATAAGAAAAATGGTTACCTTGCACAACTTGCAGTTCCAATTACTTATCACCTCTCCCCTTTTCAACTGAAAAGTGGATTTACTGTAAGTGAAAGATGCAATTTTGAATTCTCGACAAAAGAGGAAGACGACCTTTTTAAAGGGCTGGAAATTCAGACCTAAATCTCTACCACCACAGACACACACCTCTCACCCCTTCCCTTTTTTGACTGCCATCTCCAAAGTTCTGTTTACAACCTGAACCATAGGCGAGTGCAATTTATGGTTGCTATCACTACTATTAGCTGCTAAGTAGTAACATATTTCTTGTCAAACGTTCATGTGTAGTCACGACCTGTACTGAAACCTCTTAACACATCCACTGTATATTCAAGGTATGCCTGCCAACCGTATACATGTTCTCAGGTAGCTTATAGCAACAGAAGGATTGCTTGCAAATTTCTAATGCAAACTCCCAAGAAAACTTCTACCTGATTGTAACAACTCAATTTTCCCTGCTGAGTAGCTTGCTTCTTTGTAAGTATACTTCTAACCCTAGATTTTTTTTTCCCTCTTCAATGCATCAATCAATCATTCTCCTCTGTAACATACACCCCAACACAAAAATTTTCCATTCATGTAATAAGTTCTCTCTAGTACAGAACAGCACCGTGTGGCTTAAGGTGTCCTTAATTAGAAAGGGCAAACTTGATCAAAAAAAATGCCAGGGATACTTTGAAAACAAAACTTTTAAAAACTGAATCACAGCCATTTGTATATGGTGTCAATTCACTATTTCATTTTAGTTTTTAGAAAGTGACTGCAGTGCTGCAACTGTAAAAATTATGCAAGACTAAGAACTGTACAGGAACTTCTCCTTGAACACTAGCTAGAAAAAAAGTCCTTGAGCAGCTCTTTCAAAGGTAGAGTCTAGCTTAATTTTCCCTCTATGACAATAAAGAGCAAGTGAGAAGAAGCCTCTCTAGTTATTGGAAAAAGTGGCCAATAAAAGAACTAAATGGCCGCACAACACTGATTTTAAAGAATTGTTAATACTGCCACCTTCGATGTTCATTGAGTTGCTGATCTGCTCAAAATAATTACAACACAGACATCGAGAAAGCTCTACTGATTCTGATTAAGCTGTTTGTTGCTTTCACCCTGCCAAGCAGCTTCTTTCTTTAAATTCTTGTGATACAGCCTGTTACTAATTCAATTCCTTTGGTCTTGGTGTGCATTTATTGTATACATGACATCTTCAATAAAAAATACTAGATAGCATGCAATCAAAACATTATATTTTCCACATAGGACACTCTTACAGGAATCTTTTAGCACACAGAGGTTGCATATGCAATTCCTGCTGCCACTAAAATGAATGTCTTAATGAAGTAAATATAAAACAGCTTCAACATGAAACAGTCATATTGCTGTAATTAAGCAAATGAATAAGAACAATGAGAGTACCAGCAACAGAAACTATGAGCCATACACTTAGGGCAGCTTTCCTGTACTAAGTAGCACACTGGAGAAATTGAATTTAGGATTCAGAAGACCCTATAGAACCCTATAACCATACCCTTTACCTCCACACTTTCTACACCACAGTTCAAAGAATCTTGCAATGGTGGGAGTCATCCCAACTTGTGCAGAGTGGGGGCTTAAGACTGAGCTTACCGTGACACCCAAAGAGTAGACTGAGGCTGCAAGTCAGAAGTCAATCAACAAGGGGATTTGAACAGTGCATGAATTATAAATACTATCCAGAGAACAGCCTAATTCTATCCTGCTTTCAATTAAAAAAAAAATAACACAGCACAAAGCCATACTTAGGTGAAAACGAACATCGTAGGACATTTTGAAAATAATCCTTTTCATTCTTGGGTTTTGGGTGAAAACAGAGTAACTGCAGTAACACAACTGTCAAGGCGCCTAACATACTGGAAAAAGAGTCTGAATTGTTTCCAAAGATACAAGAATAGCAGGAGTCCACAATAGATTTAGAATTAAGTTAATCTAAAACCAGCAGCTAGTGTCGTAACAGCAGTAGGATTCCCAGTTCAGTCAGCAATCATTCTCAGTACACACAACAAGGCTATATATATTAAGGTAAATAATTATGTTTACTGAACATAAAATTATTCCAGCTCTAAAATTCATGGTCCAAGACCAAATAAAAATACCCAGCTGGCATAAGAGATAGTGTGCCTATGTCTGGAATCCACACTGTAGAAAGGATGAAAGTATGAAGTAAATGAGAGCAAACTGGGGGAAGGGGGGACACTGGGTAGAAGAGCTGGTATGTACACCGAGAGATTTGAGGACTTCTTGATTAGTCAAACTGAGAGATGACCAAGAGTTGACGTGGTTCCATTGTAAAAGCAAATACAGGTGCTTAAGATGCATGTAGGCATAGAAAGACAGCCAAGCCAAGAAGCAGTGTCTTAAAATCAATGGCAAAAGAATTCTGATAAAAATAAGACTTGCTATATTTCCACTTGCCAATGGAAATGATCAAATATTCTATTTCCAAGTCTTAAGAGCAAAACTGGGATAATCCAAACAGTAATTAAATTATAGGGCCTGTACCATACTAGATACGAAATGAGATGGCAATCTGTTGATTCTTTCTAGCCCTTAAAAAACAGACAAGAAAAGAAAGGCAAAAACCCCAGACCTAGCCTTCTGGAGAGCAATACCATTCTGATTTTTCAGAACCCCATATTCTAAAGTCCTTTCAATACATATCTAGGAAGCTATTAATATACTAATAATTAGCCAAAGTTTATTTTAAAGCCAAAACAAAACAGTAAATTTCTCTGATTCCAAGTTAACAAGTATTTAACCATATATATCTGAAAAAAAAAAAAAAAACAAACCTCTACAATGTAGGAAATAAACATCGAAAGTTTGGCAGACTAAGGTAAGATATTCATTAAACAAGAATTCTTGGAATAAAAAGCATGATTCAAGAAAAGCTGCAGCTGCTGAATCTGTAAGCAACAGTCACTCCATGAATGCACAAATGCCTTCAGATTATGACTTGTTTCCTTCCTTCCAGTTCCTCCTCCTTAAGCAGAACTGCACGTATTTCTCATTAGAGAGAACTCCCTTCCCCAGCAAACCTCTTCCTCAGATATACACAAAAAAGAATTCTTCCCTTTTATCCTGAAACACATCAACCCTCTGTCCTACACTTCTAACCCCCCTTCCCCCTGTTGGCAAGACCACCTGGCATAGCGCAAGCTGAAGTGGTGGTTAGACCAATTAATTTGTTACTGGAATTGGGACTTTAATAGTTTTTTAAATGTATCGGGTTATCCATATAAGAAAAGCTTCAGGATCCCTTTCATTTTACTGCAGCACTGCTGTTTAAGCAACTGGAATCAGGGTTTCAATCACTGTCCCTAATGAATCAGGGGGTTCAATCACTGTCATTCCACTGGATTTGTAACAGATCTACAACCTATGGTTTTCACATCTGTGACTGCCTCTAAAAACTTCTCTATGCAAGTTACTGCTCCACTTTCCCTGACAAAAGAGCTTAAAGGTAAAGGAAATCCACTGTCTGCCTTTCTAAAACAAAGGTGCAAAAATGCCTTATGGACACACTGCCCTCTGCTTAGGTACCTGTCTCAAGTGAACCCAAATGTATGTTGGGTGGAGCGCCATGCTTTCATCTGTAAAAGCTGAAGGACTTTCTTTAGAAGAAGTACAGAGAAGAAGAAAAAAATAACCACAGTAATGAAAGGATCTTTTTTTCTTTGGCCTGTTTGTCATCTAGGGAACCCAAACTTGATTATAACAATCCCTTATCCCAATCCCACGAGAACACATTTCTTTCAGCGGACAATACAATCCTTCCTACTGCAGTCACTAGAAAGGTGGGAGGACAAAGAGACAAGTTAACCTTAATCTGTTGACTGTAAAAGATCCTGTTGTTTTCCCCTTTTCTTTTGCTTTCCAAAATCCAAGAATTGTAATGTTTCAAGAACTGTAACGTGAATGCTCACTGTGAACTGAAATAAAAAACAAGAGTTCTTCACTAACTGGATATTTAGTGCAAACTCCACTGGACACAAATGATCTCTTGATCATTCATTGCTTTGATAGCATAAATTCTTCCAAGCCCTCTACAGCAAACGAAAATGAAAATACAGCAAATGAAAAAGTTAATAGATATCCACTCATCTTTTCAGTTTCAGCATTCATCTAGTTGGTAACAAAACATTGCCACACACACTCTGGAATAGTTTCAAATGCTGCAACAATGGATTTAAAGCACCACAGAAAAACAGCTGAGGACATCTGCATTCTGCGATTGTAAGGTCAGGAAACCAAAAGCTTTTGTTTTTATTTTTCTGGTACCGTTTCAAGGAAGGCGGGAAGAGGTGGAACAGGGAAGTGGCAGAAGAAACCATCAAGAATCTAAGGCAGCTTTTTAAAAAACAAACAAGAAAAAAAACCTCAAAAAGTCCTCAGCTTGTGTCTTTAAAAGCATCCTAAACTCTTTTTTTTTTTTTTTTTTTTTAACTACGCATGTAACACAGGAAGGCAGATGGATACAATGTATTTTAATCAAGACTGCCTGGCAGAAATTTTCAAGGAAATGTTCTTAAAAACAGAATTGTTTTACTAAACTACTTTTCTGCTTTAGCCACAGCAAAAAGACTTACAGAAGGATATTTAGATCTGTTTCCAACTAAACAACAGAAGCAGCACTCAAAATTCCAATGACGGGCACGTTCTCAGCCACGGGGGTTGAGGGGGCGGCGCCATTTCATTACACAGTAGATCTGAAATACACGCAACAGAGGACACTGAGAAAGGAAAAGGGTGGCTTATCTTCAGAATAGAACACAATTCTTTTACGTGTACTAGAAATATAAAGCAGAAGCGGAGACAAGCATATTTTAACTACGTTTAATATAGAAATCAGCTGTTCCCCTCATGCCCATCTAAGATCAGCAGACCCAGTCAGACTGCTTCAGGAAAGCCTGAGCAAACAGAAGCACAGACCATCTCAGGCAACCCTCCTGAACCACTGTGGGTCTCCTTTTACAGTGACATGTGCCTCCAGTTAAATGTCCCTACTTTTTGCACTCCCATTGCCCCCTAACTCCAGCTCTGAGGACTAATGGACACATCTGTGTGAAAACACAAGGACCAAATGTTATTGAAGCACCTGTCCGGTCCTTTAACCAAGTGTTTCTATTCTTCTGGAATTGCATTGAAGAGGAAAGCCGTATTTTAAAATACACATGAAACCTTTCAAGCAGGTTACAATGACATACAGAGATCAGTAAAACACAAAAAGTTCAGCTGTACAACCATCTAAGTATACAGATCAGTACCTCGCAGCAACCTCGAGACCTCTGACCACATATTTCTGCAACAGAGTGCAATTGTAGACACAAGCAGCAGCAACTACAATTGCAATAAAACTTCCAAACTTGCCTGAAGTCGTGCTGAAAGAATGCCTGTTTCTGTAAAACCAACCCTTTTTCCTTACTCAAACATTGAAATGTCGCTATATCTGAAAATGAAAAGGTTGCTTATGACTGCCATGCTATCTGTCTGCAATCACTTCTCTGTGAAATGCACTGAAGTTTCTTTCTCAAGATCAATATGTAAATGACTCAACACAGAGGTACATATTGTACCTGATCATGGCTGATCATACAACCAGTAAAAAACAAAACAAAAATAAATAAAAAAGACAATACTCTACAATTCTATAGGAAAGTTTGAAACCTGGCCCAGAAAACCATAAGCAAAATAGCATTTTCCTGGAAAGACTAAGAAACAAGCATTGAGCACAAGCACTCCAAGTAAATTCTTCATCATTCATCAGTTTCTGCTGGAATGCTCAATAATTTCTCTGTGCAATAGCATTTTAAGCCTCCCAGGGTTAACATTCCAGTTCACTGCAAACGTAACTACAAACCACAAATCTGAAAGGATTGTCAAGAAATTCAGAGAGAATAATTACTGTACAACATACATCAGCAAGTAATTGCTTCTGACATTGTCACTTCACGTGCATTATTTCTGCTACATGAGCCCTGCAGGTTAGAGGGAATTCAAAAGAAAGTATGAGAAGTCATTACCGAGAACACTCAAGTAGGACATCACTAAGTCAAAAGCCAGATAAAAACAGCTGTAGTGTTTTGTAACTACAGGATCAGTAATTTGAAGATTTAGGAGAGAAAAAAAAAAAGTGTTTTATTATTTGCAAACAGCAGTATTTCCCATATAATCCATTTGAGATATTCTCTTTGTGCAGTTTCTCTCTTGCAAAAGAAACTGCAAAGAAAACAAAATAACACCAAAAAACCCCCAAAGGAACAAAAAGCCAAATCAACCCAACTTTGTATATATGACTTGCTTTAATAAGGTGAAATTACCGTGGCTTTTTTAAAAGGCTTCAAAAGTCAGACTTGTAAACTTTAATTCTTTAGACGCTGTTTTAGCAACTTTAGCCTATTCTCAAACCAAAAACTTATAAATTTTCTCCTCCCCCACACCTTACCTAAAAGCCTTCCAAATAAGCCGAATTTGTAACTGAATACTGAAGGGTGGAAGAATGAAGAGTTTTGGGGGTTTTGAGGGGATGATTCTGTAAAGCACACAGCTCAGTTTAACCTAAAATACAAAAATTATAATCATAAGATTGGCATTATAGAAATATCACCTAATAAACTGTGGCTTTAAATGTAGTTCAGCAAAGTACAGCTGCTTCCCCCTTACATCAGCTCTCCCATTCTTTATTCTATGTATCAGCTACCCTAGCACGTCTGCCTCAGTTCCCAAAGAGACAAAAGATCTTTTTGGCACTCAAACATGGCAAACAGCTTCAGCTTCTTGGGAAAAGATAGAGGGGGTAGGGAGGAGCGGAATAAACTATTATCCGGATTAAAATGTTTCACATGTGACAGCATAAATCCAGCCAAAAGTTGTTGCTATCTGCTGCCGGTCCACAGTGACCTGTGTGAAAACAGTGTGTGGTCTCAGCTTTGGTGCTACTGGAGAGGCCCCCCACAGACTTAACACCTTGGTTAGCAATCTCAGAGAAGCAAAGAAACTGAAAAACCTCCCTTTCAGTCTCAGAATGAATCCCCAAGGGAAGAGGCACACCATTAGGGAACTGTGGGAAGCTCGCACCAATACCATCCATATTACGGACAAAGAGAGGAAGAGGGGAAAAAACCACCAAAAACAAAACCGCAAAAATCACAGAACACTTCAGCCTTTGGAAGAATCAAGCAATGGCTCCCACCAAGGCAATTCACTCTGCAGCAACTGTTGGTACTACTACCACAGCAAAGATAGAGAAATTTACTCACACGCTATTTACACAAGGAATAAACAGTACTGCAGAAGAGCTTCACTGCAAGAATCACAGCTGGCTCCAACCCCAAACGTCATGTCTCAATTCCAAGGTAAAAATGCCCAAAAGAGGAAAATACAAAACAGGTTAAATGCCAGTCAGAAAATTATATCTGCTAATTTAAATTAAGCTTGCTCTTCTTCCTCCTCCTCTTTCCCTTTAGCTACCCCTTATAAATAACTTTGAGGCAAAATAAAAGCCTGCAACTACTTAAGTCTGTTGAACTCAAAAACTAACACAGGTGCTGATAACATCATTACTACATGGACTACCACAAAGGAAACTACTACCCCAATTCTGAAATGCTAAGCAATTTCTTGGTTTATATATGTGACAAATGCCTTCAATCATTTCATCACACCCATTTTTTTAAGAGTTTATATTGATACAAAATGCTGTTAAAATAAACCCTACCAACAGGAAATGTATGAAGATAAGCTGTCATTTAAATCTCATGCCAACAAAATAGAAAAATAATGGCACTTCAATTACAGACAGAGGGGTAGGTGAGACAACAACTCTGTTTTACTGGTGAGGAGAAATGCTTGCCCTAATATCAGTTTGTCAGATTAATTTTGAGTGGAGCTAGGTGAATACTACATACCAGCTATCATTTTCCTTTAGAATTTCACCCACCAGCACTAATAAAGTCATAACTGTGCCAGCACATAGATGCTTAGTCATAATCAGTCCTGTTACGCTACATAATCTACACACATACAGCTCTTGCCTCAACACCATTAAAAACAAAATACAAAAAAAAGGTATGAGAGATGAAGAATAATTAAAATGGTATCACATCGTCATATACCAGAGTGAAAGGAGATCTAATATGGATCCTGAAAAGGCACATGAAGGGTGTCTACATACAGGCAGGATATTTCCTGGACACCTGGGCTTCACCTAACACTCATTTCCATCCTCCTTTAAGGATGAAGCTCATGATCAGACGAACAACTCAAAGCACCATGATAAGGGCCTTGGCAAAATGAACACAAGTCCATCTACTGAATAAATTAAATTTTGGACCAAACCTTAAAAGACCAGCTCAGGCTGGGAAGAAGGGCAGAAATAGACGTGACAGACTAGTCACTGGCCTTAGTTTTCTAGAGTGAGATTTTTTTAAAAACAAGCCTATTAGTAAATTACCAATCGATTATACGGATTCTCTTTCCTTTTTTTTTTTTTTACACTATTTCTCCTTTGTAACAATAACTATTATCAACTTTATGATATGACATTCAAGCCTACTAAGGCATGTGCAACAGAACATCTTAGATTAGAATACGGTGTCCAGGTATTTGGGTCCGAGTTCTGTACTCTGTAATAGCAACTCCCAGACTACAATTACACATAAGTGTAACGCAATGGCAAGCTGATCCTTTGTTTTGCCACTCTGTCATAAACAAACTCTATTGACAAGTGATTGTTAAAAACTAACACACCACAGAGGAGGAAAAGAAAACAAAATCTTTAGTGAATAAGAACGTAGCACAAAAACTCCAACAGTTCCATGTAGTGCAAGTATTTCCACCATCATTCAGATCACATCTAACTCACTCAACAGCTAAGGGACTCCAGTTGAAAGATGAGATGAAGCACGACTTCATTCTCATTACCTTTCCAGGGCACAGTCATACAACCTAAATTAAGAAATCCTATCATAATGTTGCAGGATTACGGTAAATTATATTACACACAGAAGATTTTTGGTAGTTGATGTATTGCATTATTTCCTGGTGGACACCAAGTTGACCATGAGCCAGCAATGTGCCCTTGCTCCAAAGAAGGTGAATGGTCTCTTGGGCTGCATTAGTCAAAGCATTGCCAGCAGGTCGAGGGAGGTGATCCTTCCCCTCTGCTTAGCACTGCTGAGGCAACACCCGGAGTGCTGCGTCCAGTTCTGCGCTCCTTAGTACAAGACAGACATGGACAGAGTGGAGAGAGTCCAGCAAAGGGCCACGAAGATGATTAAGGGTCTGGGGAGCAACTCTCGTATGAGGAAAGGCTGAGAGAGCTGGGACTGTTTAGCCTGCAGAAGAGAAGACTCAGGGAGGAATCAATATATAGAAATACCTGAAGAGAGGGTGCAAATAGGACACAGCCAGGCTCTTTTCATGGTGCCCCATCACAGGATCAGGAGCAATAGGCACAAAGCGAAGCAGAGGAGGTTCCATCTGAACATCAGGACACACTTTTTCACTGTGAGGGTGAGTGAGCACTGGCATAGGTTGCCCAGAGAGGTTGTGGAGTCTCCATCCTTGGAGATATTCAAAAATCATCTGGCCACAGTCCTGGGCAACCGGTTCTAGGTGGCCCTGCTGCATCAGGGGCATTGGACCCGACAACCTCCAGAGGTCCCTTCCAACCTCAACTATTCCGGGATTTCCTCTATGAAGGAAATGTATCTAAAACAGACCTTTGCAGCATACTTAAGAGATTTCTGTCATCACTTCTGGCACATCAACACCATCTGGAAATGTAGAAATGCATGTCAGCTCCTCTCTTGTCCAGTTCAGCAACTGAGTTGGATTTTTTGACGGTTTTTTGTTTGTTTGCTTTGTTTTACTACCACCTAGTAAATTTTTTCTATTTGATTTAACACGTCACCCAGTGGGAACAAAATTATCAAAATAAGGAAGGATGCTCAGATAGCCAGATCACTTAAATTTGGGGATAAAGAAGCCCTAACAATAGGAAACATGCTCTCTTTAACGCACGCTAACTATAAAGTCCTAAATAAATACAGTACTTCTCTCTATATTAAAAAACCCAAACACATATGCACATATCATGCATTTTCCATCAGTCAGACAACTTTATCAGGAAAAAGTGTTACAGCTGTGCTATTTAGTAAGCTTCCAACATACAAAGGGAAAACACTATCAGAGGTGTCTCTTCAAGCAAAGTAACTAGACTGAGCATCAATTCACGATCTTATGCTTCATTTGTACGTCTGCAGAAAACGCTGTATCATCAATATTAAGGCTGAATATCTGAAATACACAGTTTTATTAGCTTGGTGAGAACAAAGTCTGCCGGCAGCATCCCCGGAGGCCCTGGCAGCGACCGCCAGTTCCCTGCGGCGGTGGGGTAGCGATGACATCATGCCAGGCTGGGCTCCGGCAGCCCTGACGCAGGAAAGCCCTGGAGAGACCCGCCGTGCCCGGCCTCACCATGCCGGGGAGGCATCCCGCTCCCCACCCCTGCACCCACCGGCCGAAGTGCCAGCGCCTCTCTTCCAACAATGGACACTTATGAAGCAAATTGTTTCAACAGTACAAGGATTCAGAATCTGTTTTTCAGAACAGAAATAAGAAGGAGGGGAAAAAAACAGTGAACAATAACCCTTTCATTCAAACAAGAAAGCCTTCCAGCAAGCACAAAGTGTTTCAAAGCTTTATCCAAAACCCACTGAAATCAACAGAGGCCCATTCCATTTATATCAGTGGACACTGGAGGAGGCTATAGCCTAAGACACAATTTAAAATCATTATCAGTCACACAATCATGCATTATTAATAACACAACAAACTCAAGAAAATGCACCGGAATTCCAGCTAGCTCATATGCTGTGACGTTATCGCGAATTTATCCTCCTCCTCATTTCCCCCACTCTTTTTTTAAACCCTTTCCTAAAATCACACAAAAATCAGCCTCCCCCATAAATACTAAAACCTATTCTCCCCAAAACCCACACCTTGTCACAAGGAACACCATTACAGTATCATGGTGGAATAGCAGAGTCCAAGATACATTGCATGCTGCAGTTTTACATACTATAGATGTAGTCCTTGACCGGGAAAGCAAATACAGAAAGAACATCACGCTCCAGCTTTCAGACCTGCGCACTCAGACAGAATATTTCAAAAAAAAAGGCACTGATGTCTTCCAGTTTACTATTAGATAGCTAGCTCAAAGTAATACACTGCTAGTTTTAAATTTAATTATGTGAGGACAATTATTCATGTTCCAATCAAGATCAGGCAGTATTACTGAGCATGCCTTGCACTACATTATACAAATAGATATATAGTAAATGAATAACAACATTAACATCAGAAACTGTTTTCAACCCAGGAACTTTGTTCACTTGTGATTTAATCAAGAAAAATCTGGGGAACCTCACATATCCTTCAATGAAATTGTATTGCATTTTGTTCTCTTGCATTTCTTAAATTAAGTCGATGCTGTAATTTAAAGTGCCATTACAGCGCAGCTCATTATGCTGTATTCACTCTTCAAGTCTCAAATTGTGGTTTACAGTTATTTTAACGTTACACAAACATGAATTCTTCTAGGGTAAGGTACTGCTCAGCATGAGGGACTGATGAGAAATTCTGTTTGAAGTCATTAAAAGGAAAAAAAGAAAGTTTCCATCATAGCCAAAGTTTAAGAGAGCTCAATGCAAGAAGTCAGTTCTAATAATGCAAATTTCACTCTACAAGAAACAAGTGTTTATTGGGGGTGGGGGTGTTAAATACAATGATGTAAAAAAACCATCATCACATCTTATTAAAACAAGCTAATCAAAAAAAAAAACCCATAACATTGGTCAGGTTCTGAGCTCAAACACACAAAATAAGTAGTGATGTCAGGTCAGGTTTCCATCACCTCATTTCTATATCTTTCTGAACAGTTAAAGATGCTAAAGCAACAATCTAACTGAAGCCAGTACAGTGAAACTAAAGCTGAAACAAGGTGCTGCTAAAACAAAAGGATGCCCAGGTTTGCACGGTGTTGTGGGATAGATTGATGTGGTTTAGCTGTGTATTCAGGGCAAACATTGTCATCTAACAGGTAATTACCTCCTAATCCGATTTCTTTTCAGATACTGCTGGAAGAGAATTCTTATCCTATGCTACAACAAAACTTAACACAGAACAAACAAAAAGTCTTCACTTTCCCTGCAAAATCTGGTTCATTAAGATTACCTGCGTGTTTCAAATGTCCAAGAGCCTGACTAAAAGTTGATAAATGCAACCGAGCTCGGAAAGGAGCGCAGCGGATGGCTGTGAAGACAGAGATGACCTATCATAACGCCACCGCCACCGCACACCCTTCACTTCGAAGGGGCCGTTTAAAAGAGGCACTTTATTGGGGTTTTTCAGAAGTTGGGTACGCTTCCACAAACGGACGGCGGTGCACAGCCGGGCACTTCTGCAGCCCAAGCACCCGGGGCGCCTACACGGACCCCGAGGCGCCGGCGCGGGGCACAAGCGCCGCTACCCGGGGCGGGGGGCGGCGGCGCCGACGGCTCCCTCGGCTCCCCCCGCGGTGCCCCGCGGCCGCCCGAGACGGCGCCCGGGGACCGCGGAGCGGGGAGGCGGCGAGGCCGGACCCCGCCTCCAGAGCGGCCGTCCCGCCGCCTCCACCGAGCCGACCATTAACGGCGGCCGCCGCCCCCCGAGCCCGCGGCCACTCACCGGAGAGCTCGTCCGGCTCCAGCCCGGTCTCGGTGTCCAGCCCGCAGATCACGAAGTAGTCGGCGAAGCGGCCGGGTGCCGAGGAGCCGCCCCCGCTGCCGCCGCTCATGCTGGAGCCCGAGGGGTGCGCGGGGCTCAGGGGGTGCGGGGCCGGGCGGCGGCGGGCGGCGGGGCTGCGCCAGCTGCGCCAGCTGCGCCGGCCGCCTCCATGATGGAGCGGAGCGGGCAGCGCCGCACGGCATTGTGGGTACAGCCCCCAGCTGTTCCCGCGGGGGGGGCGGCGCGGGCAGGGAGCCGCAATGCTGCGCCTGCGCCCTGCGCTCGGGATGACGTCATGCTGCTGGTGCCGCGGGGCGGGGCGCGCGGGGCGGGGCCGAGGGGCTCCGGGCTCCCCTCAGGGGCGCCGCGCCCGCCGCCGGGGGAGAGGACGGGAGGGCCTGGCCGGCGGCTGCCCGCGCAGGGCACGGTTTAGTGTTGGTGGGGCGGGGAAAGCACGTCGGGACTTGGGTCGTCCCCTGTCACCTGCAGCTTCTCCTGCCCGCTCCCCGCTGCCGCCCCAGGGGTGGTCGTGACGCCGCAGCTTTGGCGAGCGGCCGCATGCTGACACTAGCCCAGGTCATGGGGGAGAGGGGCAGGGTGCGGGGAGAAGGGCTTTGGGGACTGTTTGCTTTTGGGGTTGGTTGGGTTTTTTTCTGTTTGAATTAACATCGCAGACAACTCTGTTAACAGTTGGGCGTGCACAGCTGAGTGAAACCTGCCCCCCCACTCTGGCCCAGCAGGGAAGGGAAAACAACCCCTCGGGAAGAAGAATGACTCAAACCCAGCTGCTGAGGGACTAGTGACACACACCCAGCGCTGAGTGGAGAGCACATCTTTCCTCTGACCCTAGAGGGACCTGGGGCAGCCTCACCAGTCTAAAGTCAGGCCTGTAAGCAATTCCTCTCCTCTCCTCCCTCAGCTCTCTATTTGTGGCTTTCACATCAGAATTCTTCCCTACCTTGTAGAGCTTGTAAGAAGAGAAATTAAAACATTTCAGTCCTTTAGGATTATTATCTAGGACTGCCCAAGTACTTAAGGTTGCATCCATAATGCTGAATTCATCAGACACTAATTAACATACTATCAAGGATGTGAAGCTTCATATATTTGAGTTTACGTTGCCAAGACATAGTTCTTCGTGGGCACTAGAGACAGCAGCACATGTAAGACTTCACTGTCAATGATCTACAGCCTTTTGCAGTACAATAACTAAGTTCTTACACCATTTCACCCGGTGGGTTGTGGAGAGCTTTTCCATCCTTCTGGGAAATAGGAAAAACTGTAAGAAGCACTGGTGCTATTAGTATTCACTTGATTAAGACTGTATGGGCCATAGAATGGGTTATCAATGAATGAAAGTATTGCTGAGATTTGCTTGACAGTTCTGACAGTTCAATTTTAAACCACCAGTAAACCTGAGGGACAGATTTCAATAAAGATAGCAGGATAATTAGGAGCAATAGTAGAATGAAAGTCTCTACTGTAAGCACATACATTTAAATTATGTTGAGCCTGCCTGGTGGTTTGCAAAGGCAGCAACAGAGAACAGAACTAGCTAAATCTGGTTGCTCTTACTCTGCTATGTTCCCTAGCCATTTTTTGCACATTTTACTTCTCAATCTGCTTTCTGTGTAGCAAAGGCCAATGTATTCAGCATGTGGTAACCTTCCTTTGAGTAAGCCTGAACTGTAGTTTAACCCTTATAAACAAAAGTCAGAGCCTGAGGGTCTCAGAAGGACTTGCAAGAAAGACTAGGCAAACAGCACAGATATTGGCGGGGGGGGGGGGGGGGGGGGTATAAAGAGTAAAATGGGAAAACAAAAAATTGTTCTTACTTGCACTTTACTGTTCCAGCAATAACCATGCGTTTAGAATGTATTTAGAAGATTTAGCAAATAAAATTAGATGGGCCAGTATGCAAGCAGAGGATTACCAGAAATACTGTTGAGCAGCAATATTTAAACGTACACATGCCTTGCTATGCAACAGGGTAAGGGACAAGAACTATTTATTTAAAAGGAGAGTCTCAGACTAAGAAATTCAGATTTGCTTTTAATTGCTACAAGAAAGGAACAAGAAGGGAGGAACTGCATGAACCAGAATCAACAAAAGGTTACTTAAGTTAGTCAGTCACCACAATTTTTGCTGTGAAAAGCTCATTCATACTTTGTCAGATGAATTCTCTGCTTACAGCCTGGTCTCTCTTGAATCTAAGCATCCCGTAGATGTACCCAAGCAGCTAGAGTTTTCTCCTCCCATTTTGTCAATGACTGTCTCTTTGCCACTGTATCTTTTTCCCCTCCCCAGTTATTTCATTTCTGAAATACTCCTGCCCAGTTACCACAAGCAACATCTGTGACGTCTGATTCAAAGGCCAATAGCTTTAATCTGTCAGTCGTCTTGAGCAATGTTCCCATCACAGGAAGCATCCAAAATATGGCAATTCTGTCAGTGAACTTTGCAAATTGCTTAGATGTCCTTGAGTAAGGCAATGACACTCTAAACTACATTATGAATTCTTGAAAATATTCTTTATGATATTGAAAAAAATCTGTGGAATTGTGAAATCTGTGGAAACTATGATGCTTTTGCCAGAGAATCATAAAGATATATTAGTAAATAGGAAGTGATTTAAAAAGATTCATTGTCTTTGGCAAGACTACCACTATTGATTCAGCTGCTGTTTTCAATGGCAAAGACTGGGATTTTCAAGCTCAAGCCTTAAGTCAAAGAGAATAAAAGTCTTTTAAAAATAGTGAAGACAGAACTTAATGTGAACATATCTTGATTATTCCTCATACTAGTTAATTCAGATTTATTTTGCCAACAATCACAATCATGATTATTGGAAGAGTTTATTTAATAAGCAGTAAGAAACCACAACAGCAAATTACAATTTCATTCAACACTGCTCAGAGAATTGAAAAATTCCAAAATAGGGTATCTGCCTTTTTTTCTGTGCAGCTGTTTCCCAAGACAAGTTAAGCTTAGAAAGGTAACAGAGCTCAAAGCATAAACAGATCGCTACAGCTGTCGGGGTGCTAACTGTATATGTTGTATAAGGACTTCAATTAAGATATTTACCCTGGATTCTTAAAACAAAAAAATAATAATCTGATACTTATATTAAAGCAACCCTCTCCAGTCTGCAAAACTGGACACTTGAAACTGCCTGTGATTGCTTAGTGACAACATATTTGGCGTAAGCAACATCCACACAACAGACTTCTGGAATATAGCCCGCACACCAGATCACCTAACACCCATCCTCCCACGTCAGGTCACGGATCAGAGGAGAACTGTCACATCACGGTGTTGAACATTTCCTAAGCTCCCCCACAGCCTTGTTGCTCTTCTCCCCAGCTCCAGGAGCCCACACCTGGTGGTACAGCTTGTGAACAGGTCATAGATCAGTCATGCAGGTGCATCTACTACAAGGGCTCCCAGAGCCTCAGATGGGCAGTGGCACCAGGCCACTTGGTGAGGTCTGAGTTTGTCCATATCCAAGATGAGGGCAGAGAGCAAGTATGTGACAGTCTGGTTTAGTTTGTTTCTGATTTCACTTCCACTTGTTGAGGCTGGTGCCCCAGTCTAAGGAGTCCAAGTCCTCCAAGGTGGAGGCAAAGGCCAAGGCACTGACAGCCAAGAAAGGTCTTGAAAACATCCATAGTTTCAAGGTCTCCACATTTCCCACTTGTGGGAGGCCCAAAACAACACAGTGGCTGCGAAGGCAGCCCAGGAATCCCTGCAAGAGCACCCCACAGCAGAGTAAGATGAACTCTGTATCATTATGAGGTTCCCTTTGACTGCAGAATCAGCCATGGAGAAGAGAAGATAATACCCTGATTTTCATCACTGATGTTAAGACCAAGGCAAACACAGTACCAACAGCCTTTCAGGAAACTGCACAATACTGACATAGTCAAGGTCACACATTGGTTAAGACCAAGGTCTGGTCTGAAGACTTGCAACTGTCTGGCCTAGTGTCCTAGTTGAGACACTAGATCCACGAAGGGGCAAATGTCTAATTTGCCATATGTGCTTAATAAATTTTACAGTATTCAGACTGAGCATTTAGGATCTCCCTTAACACTGGAGGAGAATCAGAGGATATAGTTCAGGAGCAGTCCCATCAAAGTTACCATATCAAGATCAAAACTGCCTTAAGAGGGTCCTGAGGGCACTAACAGCCCTTAGCGGCCCTGACCAGGCTCAGCTGGCGTGTCAACCCCAACAACCATGGGTCTATTTAAGTTGGGCTGCTGGGCTGTGTCAGAACCTGGTTACCCTTATTGGGCCCGACCCTGACCTTGGGTTGCTGATTTGCGTTTCTGGTTTGACCTCAGACCTGTCTCATCACTACAGACTTGCTCAATGACCCAAACTCTTGGCTGAGGCTGCTCCCGGCCTGCCCTGCTCCCTGGCTGGAGGCAGTGGAACAGGCCAGCTGGGCTCTGCCCTTCCAACCCCCACCCTGGGGATATTCCCTGTGAGAAATCATTTTAACACAGAATAGTCAAACATAAGAATGATTTAGTGATCTGCTCAAAACACTTTTTCATAGCATGGAGTTCGTTCAAGCACAGTAAACACTGCAAATTCCAGATTATTGGATACAGCTGCTCAAGGGCTAGGTTATGAAAGAAAAAATCAGGATTTATGACCATAATGTTAAAGCTTGATTCCAATGCAGAGTTTTAAAAGCCATTTCCCACACTGTGGCACTCCCACTCCTCTCCAGAGCCTGCTAACCTTCTGTCTACTAACCTTTTAAGGCTATGAAGATACCATTGAAGTCCTAGAGATGTGCAGAAGCAGAATTCTCTGTCTTTTGAAGATTATCTACAGGAAGGAGCTTTTCTGAGGCCTCTTCACATAGTTATACACCAGTCATTGATTAGCTCTCATAATCCAGACCCAGAGTCTTCCTTGTGTACTACAAAACAATGAAACACGAATTATTACAGTAGGTGGAATATTTTTAAGAACGGGAAGGGGAGTTACGGTATGTTAGTAAACATATTATGCTCTTATGCATATTGTCATTATTAAAAGGCCATAATATCTTTCAGTTTGGGTAACCTGGAGCTATAAAGCCACCAGCTGAGAGTTAGATAGAAACATGTGTCATTGCAAGACATCGATTGGTCATAATCGGAATAACTGACTTTTCTCTGAGGGGAAACTTGAAAAGCTTGCTCTGGATCCTGCTCTCCTATCAAAATTTCATTTCCCTCTTAACACTGTCATACTAAAATATATGACTCACAAACCTCATGCTATTTATGACAGAAGGAAAGTGTTCTCTAATTTGACCTGTATTCTTTGCAGACTTCGGGGGGGGGGGGGGGGGGGGGGGGAGGAGGGGGAATCCCCATTTTGTAATCTTGCAAAAAAGATTGTCCCACATGATGAAAAATAGTTCATTATATATTTGAGGGATAGTTTGACTTCCCCTTTCTGGCAATGGCTCTATAGCAGGTGCTAAGGAATGGGCAGGCACTCACACAGCACTCCTGGGACAGGATTTATTCACTGTGCTGAACTTAATTTTGAATAAAAGAATTTGACTAGAAGGTATGATTCTCAGTGCTTTAGCTCTCACAATTCCCAGAGTTATTACTCCTCTGTTATTACTTACAAGAATGAAAGAAAAATTATGTGACTAAAACAAAAAGAAATGCATTTCCTGCTTTGTTCCTTTTAAATATATTTCTAGTGCAAAACACTAGAGGTATGAATTTCATTCCTGCAGCAACAGCTCTCGCAAAGGCTTCCATTTCAGTTAGTCCTTACATTTGTAAAAATGTACCTGCAGTAGCTGCTGGGTGTTTCAGTCCTTGATCAGCTACCTGGTTGAGCCGATTCTGCTGGTTATTCAGCTTAATCCAGAGTAAACTGCATGGTATGAGGCAGGCAGCATACCTCAGTTCTAATGCAAAGCAGAGCAATCCACACTGCATTTTAGTTACTATTATAAAACTAGGTTATCACAGAAACTATACATGATGAATATTCTCAGGAACCACACACAAAAATCTTCAAAGTTACCTAACGATAAAAACTATGTTTTCCCTCTGCATAATAGCACAGCTCACTAACATCTTAAAGACTTTTCATTTTTTAACTTTTACTTCCTTAGTGTTAACCTTTCAGCAAGCTTTCAGCATTAGTTTTCTATACAAGGCAAAAAAAGAATTCCATGAACTGGACATAATAGGGAACGTGAATGAAGCTATAATAATAACTTTAGCACATGAGCCTTCCATCAGGAATTCATAGGGGAAAAAAAAACAGAGCTAATTATGCAAATGGTTCTGTTTGAGATTAAACAAAGTTAGATGCAATTGCCTTCCAGTGCAAAATACAGAAACTTTTCAAAATTACTATTGTATGCGAGAAATTAATTTCAGACAGAAAAGGAAGTCAAGTTTACATTTATGTTCTGAAATAAAGGTAGAAACAGAATGAATCTCATCTACAGATGTAATCAGCTCAGTTTAATTTTTAATCAGTCATTAAAAATACCATTTAAGAAGAACTCATCCCTTTTAAACAGGTTAATAAAAAGTTAAGCTTAGTGGGAAGTTCAGCATGCTTCATTGTACTCAAAAATACAATGTTTCATGTTTTATACAATAGCTTTATTATCAAATGGCAAGAGACATTTAGTAAGGATGTCATGCAGAATATGGCAAAAAATTCCAAAAGACAAGTCACCTAACAGTTCAGAATTCCTTGCAATTAAGAACAAAGCCACATCTTCCCAATTTCCTGGTTTGTTTCATGGTAGCCAGTTTTCCTGTCAAAATGTTATGGCTATCTCTTGGATCACTTGCTGGATTCCCTAAAGGAAAGAGTAGGCTAGTACAGTGTTCCACAGCACAGTGCTTTTTTGCCTTTTTCACAACCCTCAGAAATCGTCCTCCCAGGGTAGGAAACTGCCTGAGACCATTGGCTGCTGAAGATAAACACAGAAGAGACAGGTTAAAAAAACGCTAGGATTTTACAAAAGGGAAGAACCTTATTTTCAACCTTTTCAAGGTCTTAAGGCTTTTAGCCAGTGTGATGGGAACCCCGTCTACGGCTGAAACACAACAGGTTTTTCAGTAACACAGACTGCTCCCATCTACAGAGTGAAATATAACTCAGTGAAAATGTCAAGTGGTAGCACGATTCACATTAAACTGAAACATAGTTCAGTTCCTTCTTCAGTGTCAAGGTTCCACCAAAACATTGGGTTTACATGGCATAAAAGGGATTTTACAACAGCATCTGTTATTGACCAGAAATTGAGACAAATTTTGAGAAGAGGACAATAAGTAGTAGGTAATTTATTCTGAGAGTTCATCTGCATGAAAAATCAACTATGCAGAAGAGTAGGCTGTAAATCTACAGCAACTTCACACTGACAGTCCAGGGGATGCTTGCTCACAAGAGCTAAATTTACACTCAAGTTTACTAGGGAATAAATCCCCTGGGTAGATGACCTCTGAAATTAGAACTGCAGCAATAAAAATAATCACTGTTCAGTTTTAAATGCCAATGAAGTACACTTTTAGAGTAAATTCTAAGCAACAAAACAAATGCTGAAGCTAAATGATTGTACAATAAACTTGCAAACAGAAGTGATATGAATTCCTTTACCAATGTAAAAAAATACCACTTACTGTGCAACCTGGATTTAAATAAAAGACAAATAGTGTATCAACAATATTTACTATCTATTTACATGTAATACTGTGATGAAGTGAAGGAGTCACTTAACGTTATGTTAGAAAAGAACAAAACCCTTTAAAGGTACCAGTACCTTTCACATTATCACATTCATGGAACTGTTCTGTTACATCTCAATGATCTATCCTACGATGAGTTAAGATGAGGATACAGACAAATAAACCCTTCAGTTGGAGAACATGCTAATGTGTCAACTCCCATTTCAGCAAGATACTTCAGGGGCACCAACTTAAAGCATATAACTAGCACTGGTTTCAGTAGGATAAAACTTAAATGCACACCCCAGTTCCTTGATGACCAGGGCCTCGTTTTATGGGATTCCACTGACAATACAACAAACTACAACAGTTATAAAGCATACAAGAGGAGGTATCATATACCTTATTGAGTGAATATATGTGCTTCTACCTAAAGGCAAATCATAGCTGGTTGCCTATTGCCAGCTACTGACTTAAGACAATGGAATCATCTTTTCAATTTTATATACACTGACACAAGAGCCTTCTGTTACGTGATGCTTTGAACATTATTTGGAATCAGCTCTTCAATAAGAACTGCACCAATCTGTGTACCTGACATTCCTTCTAGCTAATCGAGCTGCAATGGAAAATTTCATACTCTTTACATATTGCTTGAGAAATGGTAAGATTACACTGCTTAAAGCTAAACATTTTTAAATCACTTGAGAACTGAAAGTTGTATATAGTCATATGACCATTTTCTTAAATTGGCAGGATAAATCTATACAAGTGAAATACTGGCAAAATAATCAACATTAAAAAAAAAAAATCAAAATTAGAACTTCAGAATCATCAGCCAGCCACGATGAAAAGTCTAACCTGCTCTCTCCCCTCCTGTATCCTCTCCCAGAATAAAACTACAGAGTACAAGAAGGAATGATGTGACACTTTGCCTTTGTTAATCCAGTTAGTAAAGCAGATGTAGATTCAAGTATTTAAATCCACACAGCACTAATAAATAGAAGTAAACAATCAGGATGAGAATATCATTGTAGTTAAAGTACTGCAAAAACCCTTTCTTTCTGAGTGAGCACCATTATTATATTATGCTATTATTTTGGAACTCCCAAAGGCGAAAAAAGAGAAGTATTGTTGAGGAGAAATGTATTCAGACCAGATCACATGCAAGCCTACAGCGAATGTTACAAAATGGGACTGAATAATTAAGGGCTTTTTCCTGCAAGTTTTAGAAAGCATTATCTGTAGTTTGTCTACATGACAATTTTTGCTCTGCACATAATCAGAGCAAAATGTTACATCTGTGTTTTCACTTCCCTCATCCTGAAGGCCACACACACACCCTCCCAAAGTAAAACACTGATGGTTTGGTTACAAAACTATATGCAGTACATTTCTGAACACAGTTCCTTCAATTTTAGGCCACGTGCTCTTTCAAAGACATTCTTATCAATTACAGGCCTCCCCTTTAACTGCTTAAGATCCAATAGAAAAGCAAATATACAAATATCAGAAGTGCTGATCCTGAGATGAAGTATGGGAAATTCTGGTCCAGTCTGATCCTTATTCAAACTTCTGTTTCAGTTTCTTCTGGAAGACAGCTGGTAGGATGGAGAGGATGGCTAGAATCATGAGAACAAAAACAGAGTTCCAGGAAACAGCTTCCCCTGCTGTTGTAAGTTGGTACAGCGTCGTTCCTGCCTTAATGGCTACAAAAGATGGTGGTGCCACACCTGGAGCAGGGAGTTAGAAAGGTAGGAGAGCAAAGGAAGACAAAACAGCTTGTTAGGACGAAAAATGAAAAAAAAAAAATCATAAAATTGTCATCCAACTTTTAACACCAAAAATTTCAGACTTCGTTGCCTTACAATTTTTTCTTTTTAAAAGAGGGGTGTAAATACAAAATTCAAATACAAAAACCCCTTATCAAAAGGATTGGTTTTTATGCCATTTTTAATATTTTTAACACCAACTCAAACATAGAAGACTAAGAAAATAATCTCTGCTCTTTAGACTCTGCAGATTTCAAGCTGTCTCTCTACAAACGGGTTTTATTCAAATTCATAAAGGAAAAATACAGATTGTTTCCTAACTAGATTAAAAAATATTTGCAGAAATATGCCAATTACAAAACTAGAGTGTTTAGCACTAGATTAGTTAAATTATTAATTCACTCTTAGGAAGATATATTATGATGAACAAAATGAGTGGGAAGAAACAATCCTTCAGATAAAGTCACCTACATCCTCATACAATTATGTTGAGCTCAAAAGAGAACCTTACAGAAGTTCACAGAAATATTATAATCATGGAGTGGAACAAAAAGTTACTAATAAAGTGTTCAGATAATGTATGTTTCCTTAAGCAAGTAATTAGCCTGGAGCCCATCACCTCTGATCCAGTACATCAGAACTAGTCCTGACTACTAAAATCTTTCGATGCTGTAAGCTCCACACACCGAAAAGTACAAACCCGATATTCTTGTGTAGCCTTTCGGCTGCCCAGTAGGTGGTGATCTCCGCTGAACATCGCACACGGAGCAGCACATAATACCCCTTCTTCTGGCCACCCCCAAACTGCAGTTCACTACCCAGAACACTTACCTAGAAAAGTGCCAATGAAAAATACTTTCAATGGCACATTAATGACAGGGGATGTTATATTGATAAACCAATTGGGAAGAAAAGGTGTTATTCTCAAAAATATTATGTAGTTAATGAGGTGTTCTCTGTGTCGTTCAACCTGCCAAAACAAAATGAAAAAAATTCAGTAAAAAAAAACCCTGCCATGAAAATACACAGTGATTTTACTACTAGGGGTTTGTTGGGGGCAGGGGGGAGGGGGGGGGGGGGAGTTTGTGTGTATCTTTTGTAGAAATTCACAAGTTGCAAACATAAAAAGCAGTTAAACAATGAGTGACTCAAGGAAGAGTCATCAATGAATCACCTGTTAAACCACACTGAAGTTAGTCTGGAAATACCAGTCTGTAGTAGAGCATGGTGATGATGTGTCTGAATCAGACAACTTAAACAGCAAAGGAGTAATTCGGCACAGCAGCAGGCCTAACCCTAACTTTAGTGCAGCAACCTCTGTCTGTCTCACTGCCAGCTTGTCATCCTGACCCTAAAGCTTCTGCAGGAACTAGCAATGAAGTTTGTTCTGTCCTAACTCATGATCAAGCCTGACACACAGCTGTGTTTATTACTTGGAAACTTACCCAGGTCATGGCTCTGAAGTTCATCAGGTGGCTGCTGCCAGCACAGTTGCAAAACCTATCTACCCATGTGCTAGAATGCCCAGCATTAACATTTACCCAGGAGCAATCACAATAGCCCCAACTTTATTTACAGTCTTAATTAGTTTCTCCAGTCTAGCCCAGCTCCTTACACTAGTACTACATCAAAGTCTTTTCTCCTTCCAGCCTGCCTTTAGTGCATCAGCCCTTTCAAACAAGAACTGTAACCTCAAGCCAAGTTATAAGGATAATAAAGCATCCACCACTTCTGGCCTATCCTGGCAGACCTTCACTAAGCCTAAGCCTAAACACGGTCATCTGACCCCAGATGAAACCAAACATCATCTGATTGCAATTCCATCTGAAATCTCACACAGCAAGCCATCCCAGTCACAACCCTGTTTTTTCCCCCCCCAACTTTAGCTTTAACTGCAACACTAAAGTCAGTAGCCCTGATATTGTTCAGTAATACCATTGTGGGGTTTTTTTAATCTTAGGGAAAGACAAATATTTAAACATTGATTAATTCTGTATATAAAACATCTTAGTCCTCAAAATGCAAGCATGATATAGTCCAATTAACCTGGAAACAATGAGATATAATTACATAATTTATATCACATATCCAGTTCTACTAATGGAAATAGTAACCATTTGCCACTCAGAGCAGCCTCAAGATTCTACTGCGATATTAAGGTTTACCTGGGTCAAGAGTCAAAATACTACTATATTATTTAATAAGGGCAATTGTGCAGGACATCTCCACATCTTACCTAATGAGGAACAAGTTTCAAATATTTTTATGTGATTCAGTCTTGAACAGAGTACAATAGTTAGTTGTACTTCACACTTGCCAAAAAAAAAAAATCCGTTTGAACATGTTTCAGAGCATCAAAGCAAGAGACATGAAGTCAAATACTAATCACACTATGATTTTGTATTGCAAAATCTTTAACTTCATCTGACAATTAACCCTTGCTGAAACTAATGTTACCAGATACTATAAGAGAAAGTTTCTAAATTCTTCAAGCACAATAACATCTTCAAATAAAGGTTTTGCAATCATACATATAGCTATGGGTTTTCTTCCCCTACAAAAAACACAAACCCAGCTTTCATCAGTTCTGATGCTTGGAAAGCTATTACTTTAAATTGAAACTGGAGAGGTTTCCTATTGACATTAGCTAAACCAGGGGGGCTATCAGTTGCAAACTCTTCCTAGGTAAAAACAGCTTCCTCACAGGAAATACCATAAAACCAGGAATACTCTCCACTGTTTAAAAACACTCAAGAGAAGTAACTACACAGTGTCAGAAAAGAGTCAGAATCCTTTCTGTGTAACTAGCTACATGAGCACAAAACCCCCTAGTTTTCCATGCTATTCCACTACACATTTTCCTAAATTTCACCATCTCTGAATTGAGAGCTGCCCTGCAGAGGGTACTAGTGGATGGAAAACTGACCATGAGCCAGTAACGTGTACTTGCAGCCCAGAAAGCCAACCATATCCTGGGCTGCATCAAGAGAAGTGTGGCCAGCAGGTCGAGGGAGGTAAAAACAGCATTCTCTCCCTTCTACTCCACACTCGTGAGACCCCACCTGCAGTGCTGTGTCCAGCTCTGGGATCCCCAATATAAGCACATGGACCTGCTCGAGGTGGGTCCAGAGGAGGCCACAAAGGTGATCAAGGGGCTGGAGCAGCTCCCCTGTGAGGACAGGCTGAGAGAGTTGGGGGTGTTCAGCCTGGAGAAGAGAAGGCTCTGGAGAGACCTTCTAGTGGCCTTCCAGTACTTAAGGGGGGCTACAGGAAAGATGGGGAGGGACCCTTTATCAGGGAGTATAGGGACAGGACAAGGGATAATGGTTTTAAACTGAAAGAAGGTAAATTTAGATCAGATATAAGGAAGAAATTCTTCACAGTGAGGGTGGCGAGACACTAGCACAGGTTGCCCAGAGAAGCTGTGGCTGCCCCCTCCCTGGAAGGGTTCAAGGCCAGGTTGGACGGGGCTTTGAGCAACCTGGGCTAGTGGAAGGTGTCCCTGCCCATGGTGGGGGGGGTGGAACTAGATGATCTTTAAGGTCCCTTCCAACCCAAAACATTCTGTGATCTCTAGAGGCTTTACCTGTTCTGACCATTTTACTGCTTTTTCTGTTAAGTATCTGTATACAACAGGACGTCCCACTAGATATGAAAGCATATAGCAGAATGAAGCTCCAAGTCCTGAGCACTGAAAAAAAACAAACAAAAAAACAAATGAGCAGAAACACTAACTACACTGGCTAGATAGAGCCTGCTTCTATGCGACCCTCCACTGAGGCTGAAGGGCTCTCCTTCAGCAGTATATACACACTCACTAAGAATGTTGTTGACCCAAGAGAGTTCCTTTATTTCCAAGACATTTAGATCAATCTTAACATTCAAAATTGACAGTGTTGATTACTTATCAGTTAATATGGAGTGCTTCTGCAGTTTTATTTTAAGATTTTGAACAGTGAAAGCTTTACAAATAAGGGACACAATGGCACTGAAGAGATTCAAACTTGAAAATTCATCAACTTGATCCTCCATATGTACTCAATTATCTCGTTATTACGTACTAAGGCTCATTAGGACTATCTTTTGTACATGACATGTTTTGAAGATTGTCAGTAACATACATTTCATATCTTAAATTAAGCGTCCTGGGTATTTAAGCCATTTAAAAACAGATGTGTTTTGCAGTGCAATAATAAAAATGCAGTAATTGTGTTCTGAAATTACAATCGGGTTCTGGTGGATGCTAGACAAATATAAAGTAAAGGAGACTCTGGCTGATTCACACTCAGATGCGTCCATTATTAAGAAAATCGGAGAAACAGTTTAGTCTTTTGGATCATCACCCAATGCTACAGTGAACTTTGTGGGTAATGCCATTCTCACAACAGAACTGAATGAGAATTCATTCATTCCTCAGAAACTAAAGTATACCCCTATTTCACTCAGCCTCTGATCATTTCAAACAGGAAGCTGTTCAGATGCTCGGTTGTATTCCAAATAGATAGAAATATATGCCCTCACAAACTATTTTCCATACTTACCAGACAAACAAGAAATAAGGCCAGCGGAAAGGGATAAAGAAACCCTGACAGGATACTGAGAAATATCGACCCAGGAATAGCAAATGTTTGCAAGCTGAATGCATCTTAGTTAAGAAAAAAAAAATAAATTAAAAAACTACCCAATTCTGAATTTTATAAGCAGTCAAGATACATATTACAATTTGAAAAAGCATAAATATAAATAGGCATAGCCTCTAAAGATCTTTACTTCAAAATATTACAGAGTAGCACAAGAAGCCCAAGCACAGAAAAACAAGGGGTAGATTCATTATTACACATACAAAAATAAGTCACTAAATAATAAAAGCTGTACTACATTTTTCTCTTCATCTGTGCAACAGTTGACACTGGGGATTTATTGTGACATTACAGGAAACACATACTTCTGATTTTTACATTGTTGACTAGAGATGCAGATTTCAGATATTCTCTCTGAAAAGCTCACAGAACTGTCCGAGCCCGTAACTACTATGAGTTCCATAAAAGACTCACATTTATGAAGGCAACTACTACTTCCTTACAAACAGGCATGCTACAATCACTAGATAACTAGGATATATCACCACCAGTATCAGTCAGAACTTTTTGAAAAGGCAAAAATTAAGTTTCTGCAGCATATGCAAATAGGCTGTTGAGCTTAAGGTGTGCAGGGGATACTTCAGACTATGATGTATTGCCCAGTTCGCATAGAAATCTTATACAGCGAAAAAAAATTGCACACTATTTTATCTGAGTTGAATTGACTCAAGTATCAAAAAGCCAAGTAGTCTTTCTTTATATAAAGTCCATTACAACCAATACAGCTTCTTCTAAGCAAGTGTCAAGGTTCTGAGATAACCAACATGCTTGTCACTGATCACAGTCTACTGCTGAGACAGTAAATGTCACATTGGCTGCTACAGTAGTGTCAATAAACAGCCAATTTTTGTTCTCCTTCCTGTTAATATATAAAGCCTAACATTTTAATTTTCTTCATAAATCTATTATTTGTGAATTTCACGTAAGAAGAACAAGGCTAGAGGATAATTACTAATGGCACATTCAGCGCTGATTCTTCTCTGTTACAAAAGCCTCCCGCATTAAACTATGAAACAGACCTCTTGTACGGCTTTTAAAAGTTATTAACCTTTAGTTAAGTGTTCCAGTTAAGAGTGTGTTTAATGATTAATTAATATATTCAGCACTCAGAAAAAAGTTAACACAGAACACAGGTAGCCTTTGTGTCTCCCTAGGCAGAAAGTACTTCAGAAATTTAGTGCTCTCAAAGGAAATAAGAGATTTGTTTTCTGAATGTTGCCACTGCAGTGATGAAAGAAGGTTCAAAATGCTTTCCTCGAGAAACGGTGTATAATATTCTGTAAATTACTCACATATGGCACTTCTGAATGTCTCAAGGAAGAACAGTGCAGTAGTCTCAGTTTTCCTTTAGAATCAACAGTAATTTCTAACTGGCAATAAAATGAGTCCGAGTCTAGTATCAAAGCTCAAAATCTTGTCCACAACAGACACAATCAAGGTCAGGCTGCATGCAAATACCCAGCACCATTTACAACTGTACATGCATGCACCAATTTCCTTCTACTCAGCCCTTTCTTACAGTCCAAAAAGCATACTGAAACACGTAAGAAATACTTTTAAGCTCAAAGATTTCTGAATATTTGTGTCTATTTATAAACACATCCAGGCAGGTTAGCCTCTTCACCTATGATCAGCAATTTAAGTTTGTATTTTTCATTGATTTTTCAGAGAAATATCACTACATCAAAACTGCCTTTTATATCAGAAAAAGGATACAAAACATACGTGGCAAAATAAGCCACTAATACTTGAACATAAAATGTGTCCTTATATTTGGACAGGACTTTTCCCAAGGCCTTCGCATCATCCATATCTCTAGGAATCTTTATACATTCTCTTTCTTCTCTGGAAGAAAAAAAAAAAAAAGCAGGAATGGTGGTAAATATAATCAAACGGTATAGTAAAATTACTTACTGAATATATGGATAATTAGATACACTACATCACTAAACTACAACCTCAGCAAACAAACCACATGATCATCATTGTGATAATGTTCTCAGATAAACACTTAGAATTTACATGGTGTTTTGTATTAGAAAATCCTCAGTTTTAGATATTTGCAAACCATAATTTTTTTATTCATTACAATAATCTGCTTCACTTCTAGGATTACATTTTTCTTCTTACCACGCACTGATCAAAAAATAATTACTCCAACCAAACCTTGGCAACTGAACAGCAGTCAACATTTCAGCCAAAAACAACTATAACTGCCTCAATGCTAGGGTCATAACATTTGAAGTGCAGCAAGAGCAGCAGAGCTTTACCTCACAAACAAACAAAGCTTTAAGAGCAGAATCTCATGTCACACCTTAATCTGGTGCAACCCTGGGCAGCACAGTTGAGTGTCCTCTCTTCCTCTGTATCAGACTTAGTGATTGGACTGTTGCAAACTGAACTTGTTGAGCAAGCTAATCAGACAGAAAATTAAATACTAAAAGAAAAAAAGAAAATTGTCAGACAAGCAGGCTTCCACCTTGTGAAACTATCTACCTTCCCAACACAAGTATTAGATGCAACAAAAAGGAGAAAAAGAGAACGTGAAGCTTAGTTATGAAAAAGAATGTCCCCTTTGACAACAGCCTGCAGCTATACCAGCGCACAAGGAATTTTAAAATAAACCTAGCCCTAACCAAGCACGTTTTGGGTCTCAACTGAAGAAAGTTAAGAACATAGTGAGTTACCACTGCTAATGTGACAGGGGGTAACTTTTCTAAACGTATATCTCAACTGTCCAACAGAAACCCTAGGTCAAGTACAACTGTTCACACAGATCCTACCAGTTAGTATTTCAGTATTAAACTCTGTATCCTGACATTCTAGATTATAAAATCAATTTAAAAAAAAAAAAATGTTATGTCTATAATTAACTCAGTTTAAAAATCACTTAACCCCCTGTAGGCTCCTCGACAATTTGATACTGAATGAAAAGCAAATTAATTTACCTTTCCTGACATACTTACTCACTAAGTTGCGGGAAATTTTTATATACCAGGAACATAAGGAAAGCAGCTGATAAGAAGATGGACACTAAAATAAGAAGTGATGTCCGAGCTGATCCACCTTCTGCCTGAGCTTTCCCTGAAATTAAACAAAAACAAAGTTAAAAAAAAACAAAACAAACCAACAGCACCACCACCCTCACATCTTACAACAGATTTCAAACTTATACTTTAAGGAAATGTTAAGGTAAACTCTCTATGGACATAATCCTCCCACCAATACTTTCAATAACATATACAACACATCATCCACATTCCCTGAAAGCTTTGAAACAAATCTGAAGTTCTTGGGCTGGCAAACATCCCGTAGAAGTCAGCTCCTACAATCCTTAATAATCCATGCCTCCATTAATAAATAAATTTGTAAAGAAGAAAATAGAGCAAAACTGAGTAAGGCATACATATTTTTTCCTTTTGGCCACACATCATCTGCTAGTCAACTAGAAATTTAACCTGAAGTTAAATGTATGTACAACACAACTTTGAAACAGGCTCTTTTGTTTTTCCTCCTAAGAAGGAACACCAGACACAGCCACTAGCAACGAGGTGAGACCCACTTGGAAGAAAACACACGTAAACACACACACCAGCCTGGGAAATACAGGTCTCAACTTGGGAGTTACACATATTTTACACTTGCATAAGACAATTTCTCTTGGATATGTCTAAGTTTTTATTAGCTGTTAAATACTTGTGTCGAAGAAGTCATGGGAGTACAAAAAGTGACCCATTTTAGCCTTTTCTATGCTTTAGATTTTTACCAATACGACCATATATATGTAATACACTGATTAGCACAAATGCAGCTATGTGCACAAAGAATTTTAAACAGAGAAATAATCAGTAAGAACTCTCTGCATCCATACAAGGGTGTGCATGTGCCCACATATTAAAACTGCCAGATTAGCACAACTTTGCAGTGAGCAAAGCAAGTTGTCTCGGTCACCTGAAGAACATGAAAAACGCCAAGGCTGTGTTTTCATTCGCAGATGCCAGTGGCATGACTACAATGCCAACGCGCAACACTCAATGGGGTGGCACTGCCACCTCACAGTTGTGAAACACGGCGAAAGGATGATGAAACCCACGGACTAAACAGAGCCAGCTGGACGAGCTGCCAATTTTATTGCTTTAACATTTTTCACTTTGAGGTCAGCGTGATCCCCCAGGCGTGCACTGGCTCTGCTGGGGCCGAAGGGGCAGAAGGCAGCATCCATGTTACAAGCATGAATACCTCACCGCTGGTTATTTTAATAACATCTTCTCCAGAAGGAAAAAAAACAAAAATTTTTAAAAGTAATAATTTAAAAAAAAAAAAATCTTAGAGAAAGAAAAAGGAAAACACAGCAAACTGCACTTTCTGTACCACAGTCGTGCCGGTAGTGGAACAACACACCCACCCCACACCCCCCCACGCGTGTTTCCTCATCCGCGCGTGTGGGGGGCGGGCAGCTGCCCCGTTTCGGCCCCGGTCCTGCCGTGGGTAGCGGCTGACAGGCCCCACAACGGGAGCCCGCCTCATCCCCACACACACCCCCCGGCCCCCCTGAGGCCGCCCTGCTGCCGCTCTCCCGCCCAACCGCCGCCCCCGTTGCGCGCGGGCGGTTGGGCGGGCGCAGCCGGTCGCCCGTTGGCGAGACGAGATCGCGCCCTCCCGCCGCCCCAACGCCCGGCACCTTCTAGAAGCTGCCGCTGGTGCCTGGCGCTCTCCGCCGCCCCTTGGCAAGGCCCGCGCTCCGCCGCCCTCCGCTGCGCCATGACTCCGCGCTATCCCGGGGCCCGCCGACCGGCGAAACAGGGTCAGGACAGGCCTCGCCGGCAACGAGAGCCGCGGGAAGGAGGCGGGACCGGCCGCTCCTCCTCACCCCACCGGGTCGCGCTCCCACCCCCGTCGCGGCACGGCGCATGCGCTCTCCCGCCGTGCCGCTTTTGTGAGGGACATTACGCGTTTGCGCTTCCGCACTGTGAAATACGGGAGCACGTGTTGGGCTTCACGTCCTGAAATGCGGCCGTGCGTTAGTAGCGGTAAATACGGTAACGCCTCCTTTCTGGGAGCGTCCATGTGGGTGTATACGGTAATCGGGGCTGCGCTCAATAGGGGTAAATACGGCGCGGGGCGCTCCCTCAGCGGGGCGGGGTGGCGGCGCCCCAGCCCGGCCCCCTCGGCCCCGGCTGGAAATAAAGGCCGAGCCTGCCTGTGGGAAGCAGGATAAAACCCGGCTGCGGGTTTGTTTTGCCTCGGTGACAGCGTGAGGCGAGGGCGCGGCTTTACAGCTGTAAACGGGGGTTGGGGCTTCCCACAGAGAGAGGGCGGCGGGAGCCCCTCGGCCGGCGGTTGGGACGTTTGGGCCTCGCTCGCGCCCCGCCGCGGCGGCGGCTCCGGCGGTGCCTGGGCCTGTCAGGAAAAGGAGAAACCTTTTTGATTTTTACGGTTAGATTTTTAGGTTTTCGAGCCTGTTTCTCTCTTTCGAGAAGAAAGCTGCAGCGCGCTGTTTCTAATGAGCCGGATTGCTCTTTCCCGGGAAGAAAGAAAACTCTAGCTGCCTCAGGATTTTCTTCGTATCTTTTCCTGTCATTACCTTACGGTTTGAAATCCCTCAGAAAAGCTGGAGCCTCATGTCCCCGTGTTCACCGATTCCTTGGCATTCAAGCCGAATCTGACCTCGAAGCACCTATTTCTTCATGCAATCTTGGGGCAATAGGGCATCTCTTAACCTCCCGCCAGCGAGAAGTGTTACAGCAAGTGTTCTCCACAGGGAACACTGAAACTGTGCAGACAATGCACACTGCATAAGCTTCTGGACAGACTTGGTGTGTGAGGGAGATAGTGTGCCACCCTCTCGCCCCTTTTCCAGCTCTATCTACTTACAAATCTTTAGCCCTTCTTCGGGGTCTTTTTCTAGAAAGGAAGCTCTCGTGAGAGAGCTGGACACAGTTCTAAGATTTAACTTCAGCCTCACTTACCTGAATGCTCTGACTGCAACTCACTTTATACCATGACTAAACATATCATTTTAAATTGCTTGTACAGGATACAACAGGTAAGTAATTTTACAGCAATAGGATTTTACAGATTGTATTTCCTGAGATCACAGATCTTTATAAAGCAGTGAGAAAGATACAGTTCAGCCCACAGCAGACCTCTTAAAAGCATTGCTTTATTCCTACACTGTACAAAAATCACTTGTGTTACAGCGTAAGTGTCTACAGGAAGATGATTAATTTAAGATCTAAATAGTCTAATGTGCTATTATACAAGTACAGCCTCTGCCAAATCCAGTGGGAGGAAATAATCCAAACTGTAAATTGTGATCAGATTCCAAATAAAGCTTCAACTCATGAGCAGATTGCACATGAAGCCTTAATTTACTCAGAATTTCTTACATTTACAATAAAATTATTTAAAATTATTTCATTAAATCATGTAATTCACTCTTTTAATATTTTTAATTGATAATTCAGAAAGACTAGTGCCTCGAGGAGCCAGTCGGGTCTATGAACTTGTTGCTCTCAGCATTTGTGCCAGATGACAGAACCCTTTGTTTTTTCAAACCCTTTCACTAGAAAATTGTACATAGTAGCAAGATGGGAACTGCTGACACTGTAGCAGATAGCCTTTTTTTCCCTATTGTAAATTCACATCGTGTTTGTCATCTCTTTCTGATTATCCCATTGCTTTTGGTACTCCAGGTAAAATGATTCAAACCCTGGGACTTACTCCTTGTCAGGATAACTTCTGACAAAACATCAGATACTAAACTGAAGAATGTTGGGAGTAAAATTGTAAATTGGGTTATTATGCAGAAGAATGTTTACCAAGTCATCCTGAAACAGGAGAAAAGGCACATACTGAAAGATGTAAACAAAGTATGTACCACAATTTGAAAGCTGTGGAGTAGATACTAAATGCTGCAAGGGCTATGTCTTACTTTGGTGTAGTGGTTTGTCCAGTGAGGCCTGAATCCCAGTTTGGCGTGTTTGTTGTTCAGAGCCAAGGAGTCAGGCAGAGCCCCCTTCAGGGGATGTGTGACTTCTAATTAACCTGCTTTGTGTTAGGTGGCCCCTCTGTGTCACCCAAATGCAGGTAACCTGATGACACAGGTTAGGCTACCATCTGACTCTTGCTATATTCTCAGCAATTCCCACTGTCCAAGACACCACTGTAAGACATACAACAAACAGTTACAGCAATACAAATTTGCTCCGTGTTTCCCCTTCTATTTAGTACAAGTGTATGGCCTGCAGATGGTTCCCAGGATGCTGATTCTGCTAGTGTTAGTATATGTCTCATTAAAAATAGAGAAGATAGCTCTAATCAACTCAGTGTTATGGAGCTCCAGCTTTCTGAATTGCTGCCAGAGTGAAATTTGAGGATTCATTAACTAGATCACCTTGAAGTTGAAATATACTGCACAGATTATCAGAAGACTCTTAGACTGTCTGTTTTATGCTCTTCTTGGTTCCCCTTGCGGGGGAGGGATGCTGCTGTTGTGAATGTGTTGGCTATTTTACTAAACTTTGAAACTGTCGGTGGTGTTTAGTATCTGCTGACAATTTAAATAGTCACCTTCAAAGACATCCACACCTCACAAATATCAGCAGAACCTCTGCATTCACTCAGAAAAAAAAAAAAAGGGACACGTCTGGGGAACGTTCCCTAGGGCTCACTCTGTAAATAAAAAACTTAGAACTTCTATTTAAAACATTAAATTAGATTAATTTACTGGAAAGAAAGCAAAGAATGAAAAACACCACCATAAGCCACATCCATTATGTGTTCAGAGGAAAAAGAGTTTTGGTAACTAGAACTCAGTGAGTGATCAAGGAAACTTTTGACACATGGTTGAGATCAGCACTGCCAGAAACAGCTTCACTCCACAGCGTACAGAGAACGATAGCTGTGGACTGAGACTAGATTTACTCTCTTCATGTATAAAGTATCCCCTATACATAATGTATAACTTCATAAACAACATAAAATCTCCTCTGTCTTTGGAGTTTATTTCTAGGCCCCTCCTGATACAGAACATACGCTGCACAATACTTTGTTCAGCAGCAAAACAATGATAGAAGTGCTCTGGTCTCCAGCTGGGGTTTGCTTAGTGGCTTTCCCAGTGGGAGCAGCACTTAGACGCTATAGATTGAATGAGGCAAGTACCCACAAGCTTTATATGAATTGGGTTTTGAAAAATACACCTTAAATGCAGAGTATGAGTTCTTTCAAATTATACGTGAACCAAATGGAAAAATGCTTTTTTGACCTGCTGGAAAGAAACAAAATACATTGCCAATTACTAGGGCGGCAGCTAAGTGGTCAGCTGTATGAAGTCTCTTCCTTCTGTGGATGGTTGGATGGAACATCTTATTTTTATCAAATTGAAAGAGCTGTCTTCCCACAGCACAAAAAACCTTGTATTTGCTGCTTTTTTAAATCACGTCTAGATGGACTGATGGAGCACGTGTCACAGGGCTGAGTCATTGACACTGCTGATGCTTTGTAGGCTGAGTCATGCTAATTGTCAGCAGGAGGAAGGAGGAAGAGAGACTGAGAGTGATCCTACTCCTGAGAGCTGCTCACTGAAAATTATCAAAACAGGAGCATTAATCAATAAGTAAATCATAGGTATAACTTCTTCGGGAGGAGAGGTGCAGATTTAGAACCCTTTTTGCCTGTTTTCCTCTATTATTGTCCTCTTTCTGACCACCAAAAAGAAAACTGCATTGTTTTAACACTTTTATGATGTATAAATATGGCAAGAAATTACTCTGCTCCAACTAACAGCTTAAACTTTAGAATAAAGCAGTTGATTGTGCTTTACACAGAACAGGGAGCTACTTTGCTGGCATCTCAGAGAGGCAGTAACTTGCAAAAAGAAGTTGTAACAACCTGAAAGGCAGATGACACCAGAGCTCACCTGCCTGCCCGAGACGTTCCCAGGGAGTGTTGGAGGGCCCAGCTGTGAGGTTAGCTGCACAGCCCCCCAGGTTCAGAGCACCTGCTGGTGCCGGTGCCCCCCCCCAAGCCATCACGGAGCCAGAAACGTGTGCAGAGGCGGTAGGATAGGTCACATCATTCCTTTCGTTTCTCGAAAGGGACTTTGCACAGGTGCTTTCTTCCTGGTACTTCCTCCCTGGCTGCGTTAGGATTGGGGTGGACAAAACCTGAGCACTCAGCATATCATCTGCGGTTGGTTTTGTGTCTGTCGCGGCTCAGTGATGGTGCCAAGTTGTCTCTCAGCATAGGTGCTGGGGGTTGCATGCCGAGGTGACAGTGACTTCCCAAACACAACAGTAATCCCAGTGAAAGGGAAGGTACATTGCCTGAACCAGTTCGGAAAGGAGGGTAGCCAGAGGCCTTGCTCTTGGAGCACAGATGGGGAAAGAAACTGGCAAAGAAGGGTCTGGTACAGTCATTCTGAGGTAACGACGAGGTCTGTAGTATAGCAGTACATGCATGCAATACCCAGGAGTCTGCAGGAGTAAGATTGCCTTTTAGAAGTTTTGAACAAAATTATAGTAGCAGATCCATTTTTAATCAACAAAGGAGAAGTTTCTGTCTTTTGACAGAGGGAGGGGGTGAATAGTGAACCTGAGCAGGGACCTTTGATGTCACTGAATAATACTCTCTCTGTTTTCTTTTTGCTGGTTTATTCTTTGTTGGACTAGTTCCTGAACTGTACGGCCACGGAGTTGTTCAAAAGTAACACCGGGAATGTTTACTGGCAGGAAAAAAGTCAGAAATTCAGATTTCCAGTGCCCATTTAAACAGCCTGTGTCTGAGGCTTGTTCTGTCCAGTCTCAACCCCATCCTTTACTGTCACCTTTTTGTGGGCCATGTCACTGTTCCTCCTGTAACCATGTTGCAGTATCCAGCCATGTGGATACTTATACATGCCTTATCTGGAAAGCTTGGGGTTCATAGCTCACAAAGATTGTTGGTCTGGACAGCCAGCTTCAGGCCACCTCCCACTATTGAACACATACTGGGGTGTGTAGCTTTGAGAGTGTCTAAGCTGCTGGAGTAATGACAGAAATTATTGCTGCAGAGTGCAGTCAGGTGGTTTTCAGCTGCTTTTTCCACTATCCTCCCAAAGGCCCAAGTGGAACCACCTGCTGGAACTCACTGAGACCTGATTGCTCTCCTCTTGCTGTCAGGTTCTTAAAAAGTAGACAGGGGGTCAGATCACTGTATATTGACATTTCCTTTCTGCATTTTGCTTTCTCACTGTAAGTAGGCTAAGCAGGTTACACTATTATAAAGAAAGCTTCCTTTTATTCAAACTTGCCCTGAATTGAGGCCCTAGCTCTGTCCCCTAATACTAGGAAGCTAGAGGAGAAAATGTGTTTATCAAAAAGAATTGAAACTAGTAAGATATAAAGTGGAGAGTAAACACTGTGAAAGATAAAACAAATGAGAACTTGTTGAGATCTGAACAGAAACCAGTTCAGCACTCTCATTTATTCTGCAGCTCCCTTGTAATGTGGTCTTTACACAAGGCCACTTGGTTACCTGAACTGGGTTAGCAGCAGAAAGGGCAAGTCAACAGCCAAATTGCCTAATGGTACTGTGGAGTCAAACGGTTTAAACTGCCAGCGATCGTCCTCCATACGTGCTCTGAGTGCAGTTTTAATCATCCTCTGGTGATAAGTGGTAAATGCGTTTGGCTTGGAAAAGGAAGAGCAAATCAGTAGTACAGGCACATAGTTTTGAAAAACAGACCAAAAAAGCATAAAATTAACACTTGCTTCAGCGTTAGGATTTGCATGTCTTCTCATTAATTACCTAAATAATAGAATGACCTTAAGCAATGTGACCCAGGTTATGGTAACCATGCCTGGCAAAGGAGAAATTATAAAGACGGAGCTTTCCAGAATTGCGGAGCATCTGACTCCTGACCTCAGCTTCTCTGAAATTCAGGCTCCGAATGTCTCAATGTAGCACTATGTCATATGACACTGTGTTCTAGGGTTTTATGTTCCAGGAATACATTTCTCTCTCACCTACATAACTTGGTAAACAATGTTATGTCTCACAGGGGGAACACAGTTCTGGTTTGATGGCAGAAGCAGCCTGGTTGATCCGACCCACGGCCTTACACACCGTGCTGGGTAGCACTGAGTGACAGGGACACTAGTTCACTCATCCTTCTTCCAACCCCATGAAATCATCCGCTTGAAGTTCTGCTGCTTTTAGTGTTGCTACTGAATCTATTCTCATCATCAGTGTACCCACAAATTGTAGTAATTTAAAGTTATCCTTCCTGAGATCTTCACAGTTTTAGAGCTACCTCCCTGTATTCAAACAACACTCGGAGACAATAAGCATATATTATATGCAACCAGAAATAATGTTGGTGTCCACTGAGAAAAATACAGGTTTTGATCAACATGAAGAAAAGTGAAATGCCCTGGGCAGAATTATCCAATATTGATTACACACCCATAATAACAGGGTTCAGGTACTGAGCAAGCCTGGCCTGGTGGTGGCAGAATCACCCAGTGATTCCTGCCAGGTTTCTTTTTCCTTCTTCTCCAAAGCTAGGAAAGCCCTGTAAAGCCAGGTAAGCAAAGCTGTAGGAACAGTCGCAGTCAATACCTTTTCAAGAAATAATCTCCAAAAGAGCATGCTGGAAGTATCTGTGCTTCTCATCTGCCACAAGTGCCTCCCGCAGCTGCACCACCTGACCCCCACAGAGCTGGCACACAGGTTGCTGTGGGATGGGGATGTTATAGGGCCATTAAATGGTGTCACTCACCTGCAATTAGATTCCCTGGGAAACCTGCTCACAAAGGGAATAACTAGCATGCCCCTAATTACTCCCACTCCTGGTGCTGTAAGGGTATTGCTAAAAAAATTTAGTTTTACTCTACCCAGGAAGAAGACAGTCTGTAAGTGCTTAAAGACTGTTTTCTACACCTTTGATGCCAGAGGCTGCACAAGCAGCATGGGACAGAAAGACAAAAAAAAAAAAAACCAAAACAGTGGATTTAAATTATGTTAATTTAAGAGCAACTTAAAGCACTGGTCTGCGTCAGGTGGGGCAGGGAGCAGAAATAGCCAAAGTTGGCATCTGGTGCATAAAGGTCAGGCGAGACATGCTGTCCTGGTTTTGGCTGGGATAGAGTTAATTTTCTTCTTAGTAGTTGGTACAGTGCTGTGTTTTCTATTTAGTGTGAGAATAATGTTGATAGGACATTGATGGTTTAGTTTTTGCTAAGTAGCACTTACCCTAAATTGAGGATTTTTCCTTTTCCCATGCTTTGACAGCAAGGAGGTGCACAAGAAGCTGGGAGGGAGCATGGACAGCACAGCTGACCCCAGCTAGCCAAAGGGATATTCCATGCCACAGAACATCATGCTCGGTATATAAACTGGGGGGAGTTGGCCAGGAGGGGCAGATCGCTGCTTGGGCATTGGTCAGCAGGTGGTGAGCAATTGCATTGTGGGTCACCAGTCTTCACAGCATCGCCAAATACCATATACGCAGAGTATCTTAGGAAGTAAAAATTCCCCCTTACACAAAGCAGGCCTTGGCGTCTTAGAGGAAGGCTGGTTTTATTTCTCTCTTTTTTGTTATATTCCTTTTCATTAGTATTATCATTATTATTCTATTTTACTATTATTGTTATTACTTTATTTATTAAACTGTTCTTATCTCAACTGTCAAGGTTTACTTTTTTTCTGATTCTCCTCCCCATCCCACTGGGAGCGGGGAGGAGTGAGTGAGTGGCTGCATGGTGGCCATCAGGGGTGGTGAAACTGTCCCCAGGGGCCTCCTGGGCTCCTCACTGCTTTTGCAGCTCTCTGCTGGGGAATGACCTGACTCAGTTGAGATGGGCTACAGGGCCCTAAAAGTTTCAGGAGATCACTTGTAGAAAAACAGGTTGCAGCTGACACAGCAGAAAGGGCCCTTCTGCCTGAAGGTGCTTTGAGTTTGAGTCTTTCTAGGAGGCAGGTCTTGACACTGGATCAAATCGCCATCTTAATGCAGAGACATAAATTAAAACAAGCAGCCAAGACCACACTTAAGAGCACTCAAGTCATACCTGCATCTGGATGGCCCGAGTTCCCACTTTGTCTTCTTCATTTACCAGCACAGGCGTTGAGCACAGAGCTCGCAAAATTGCTCAGTCCTGCTTTCTCCTCAGAACACCATAACCAACTGCTAATAGTCACAGCCAGAAAAGGGAACAAAACTGGAAAATCCCACATGGTTAATTTTGATGGCTTTTGAACTCACATTTCTCTGCTGCTCATTGTGACAAGATTTTCCAAGCTCTGCCTAAAAATAAAACATCAATGAGGACAAAAGGGTTGTTTCTTGTCAAAGTATCCCCCCGCCCCTCTTTCAGGTTTCTGCATAGCCAAGAAAAGCTGAAATATCTATATGTGTGGGTGTGTATATATAGACTCTGTTTATTTATTGACACGATATATACACAATTTTTCATCAATCCTAAGCAATTTCCATGCTCTGATGCTGAGCAGCCATCCAAGCCAGCAGCCAACCAACCCCTGGCTGACACAAGGCCTGGTGGCTGTACCATACCTCCTGCTTTCCCGGTTTAACATCGGTCTGCGGTGATCCCTGCAAGCCCCTAGGCTCATACTGCTCGGCTGTTACAATCTGTGGGTCTTCTGTTCACTGAGTCACAATCTCTAATTCCTCCCACCAAGAACTTTGCTGCAAACTGATGCATCTTAGTAGCCCTTGGCCATTTTCCTAAGGCCACCTGCTTTTTACAGCCAGAGCACTGAACTGTGTTACCTTCCCAGACTCATTTATTCTCAACTTCCCAATGCCGGGAACAAGCGGCAGGACGAGGCTGTCACAACGCACCGCTGCAGGGAATCCCAGCCCACGGAAAGCCCTAGCATGATGATGATGATGCACGAACCTGGCATGCCAGGGCACCGTGTCCTTGGGGCTGGGACTCAGGTGGCCAAGTGTCCCTGCCAGACCCGGCAATGGGGCCAGAAGTCAGACCTGGCACCCAGCAGCCCAGAAGTGGCACCAAAAAGGTTTTGCATTGCCCCTGTCCATCCCAGGCCCTGCTGATTTGGGTTACATCAGCGCTGTGGCTTGTTGTGAGCAGCACGTCCCACCCCTCACCCAGGCCCCAAGCATTTAATGGCTCTGCTGTTTCCGGGGGAAGGTCCAAATCACATTTCCACCACCACCTGCACCTCTGCTGGTGGCCATCCACCCTCGCTTCCCCTTCCTCACCCTCTGGATGGCGGCAGCAGCCCTACCCAGGGCTCTGCCTCCCCTACCAGCGCCCACCAACCGGTGAGCATGGCTTGCTCTCCCACTTCGGCATTTGCTCACTCCCTGTGGTGATCAGGAAGGAAATTTATTTTTTTTTAATCCCTCAGCTGGGTGCAGCAGGCAGGTTTTGCCTTGCTTGGCCACATCTTGGTCACCACGGGACAGGATGGCTGGCAGCAGCAGACACAGCATAGAGAAGCCCTGGTTTCCATTTGGGAGCTGCTCCTGCATGGTGGAGAGACAAGGCAGCTCCTGTCTGCCCCACAGGGCTTCTCTCCCTCCTCCGACCCCAGGGACCGCAGCCATTGCCGCACCAGGGGCCACTGCTGTACTGCTTTTGCCTGGGATAGAATTGATTTTCTTCATAGTAGCTGGTATGAGACTGTGTTTTGTATTTGTGCTGAAAACAGTGTTGATAATACAGGGATGTTTTAGTTATCGCTGAGCAGTGCTTACACAGAGCCAAGACCTTTTCTGCTTCTCACACCACCCTACCAGTGAGTAGACTGGGGGTGCACAAGGAGTTGGAAGGAGACACAGCCAGGACAACTGACCCTCACTGACCAAAGGGATATTCCAAAACACAGCCTCATACTAGCTGCTATGAAGAAAATTTACTCTATCCCAGCCAAAAACCAGCATATCTGCTTAGGCTTCAAAACTGGGTGACAGCAAAACGCATGGCTAGATTTTAGGTGAGCTGAACGCTCAGCCCAGCGTGAAATGCAGATGGCTCCAGGCTGGTGTGGGAGCCTCCAGCAAGGGGCTCCCCACACCAGTGTTTTCCAGCTACTCTGGGGCCAAGCCCCACATTGGGGCCAGCAAGACCATCCCCAACAGTGTTCCTGTCATCCGTTCCCCACCCCATCCCAGCGTTATCCTGGCAAAAGCACACACGCATCCACAGTCGTCCCACCCCCATCACAGCTCTTGCTTCAGCCTCATTCCATGCCAGAACCACCCTGGGAAGAGGAACTAACCAGTAAAAATAGGGGAAGTGAGCCTGTCCATATGGAAAGAGTCACATCTTTCACAGCAGAAGCTGCTTTAACTGTTTATTCCCCAAAACATGCAGCAGCTGCCCCATGCCACTGAAATGGGGGCCCAGACAAACGCCAGCATCCCTGAGCAGAGCCAGCTCAGTACCACTGGGACCAGCCTCCCACGGCTCAGCAATCCTGAGCAGGAGGTGCTTTTCCCAGCTGGGGACACTGGAGACCCTGAGGGAAGGACAGGGATGGAGTAGAGGAGGCTGCAGAGGGGCCTAATGTAGATGTTGGTATGGGGGGACCGACACCTGTGCCACGGGCTGGTCCCCATGAGGGGGAACCTCCAAACCCACCAGTGCCTGCCCCAGGGTCTTGGGCAGCCTCTTCCCCATGAGAGAAGAGAGACAAGCTGTGCACTGTCCCCCACACCGAAACCACACTGCACCACCTCCACGCTTCCTCTCCTCACCTCAACTTTGCCACGGAGGAAAGCCTCAGAGTCAGTGACAAAGCCCATGTAACCAGGGACAGATCTCACCCCGTCATGAGAGTGGGACCCCAAGGCCATAGGGCTGGGGACAGGACCCTTGCATGGCACAAAGGAGTCAGGGTCACCCAGGGACAAGGGGGATTCATCTGGGGGAGTCACCCAAGCACTGGCCAAGGGAGATTCACACAGTGAAATTCCCTGGGCACAGCGCAGACCTGAAGGTGAGATTTCTCCCTGCTCCATCCCCAGCAGAGCAGCTTTCATGGGGAGAAGGAGCTTTTGCAACAGGGAGGCAATGAGCTCCGGGCACTTCTGTTTTCTGCTTCCCACCCACTTGTCTCAGATGCATTCGGTCATTTCTCACCTTCATCAGTTCTCACTTCTCCTTTCCCTTTTGTTAATTCAACCCCCAAAAGGAGGAACCACCCAGCAGCTGCAACCCCAGTCAGCTCATTTCCTCAGCTCCCGCCTCACCGCTCGGACGTCTGGTGAGGGCCCTGTGCCGATTCAGCCATGGGCTGGGTGCTGTGGGGGGTCCTGCTCGCCTGGGTGTCAGTGGCTTGGGTGAGAGGGGCTGAGCAGTCCCAGGAGCTGTCCTCCTCTGCGGGGTTTTCGGAGTGCAAGCAGGCCCTGAAGCTCCCAAGTCTGGAAGTCCTGCCGGGGGGGGGCTGGGATAACCTCAGGAATTTGGATATGGGCAGAGTTATCAACCTGGGCTACTCACTGTGTAAGACCACAGAAGACGGATCTTATATCATCCCAGATGAGATCTTCACTATCCCTCGCAAGCAGAGCAACCTGGACTTCAACTCCGAGATCATCGAGTCCTGGAAAGATTACCAAAGCATCACCTCTGCCTCCATCAACCTGGAGCTGTGCCTCTTCTCCTCCATCAATGGCAAGTTCTCCTATGACTTCCACCGGACCAAGACCCACCAAGTGAAAGACCATGCTGTCACCACCCGAGTGCAAGTCAGGAACCTGGCTTACACAGCCAAGATCAACCCAGGGGCAGTCCTGGACAAGGGCTTCAAGAAGCAGCTGCTGATGATTGCCAGCCACCTGGAGAACAACCAGACGCGGATGGCTGATTTTCTGGCTGAGGTGCTGGTGCTTAACTATGGCACCCACACCATCACCTCTGTGGATGCTGGAGCCAGCTTGGTACAGGAGGATCAGATCAAGGCCACCTTCCTGAAGGACAGCTGGGCCACACGGAGTGCGGTCACCGCCTCGGCGGGCGTGGCCTTCCACAGCATCATCAGCGTGAAAAGCGAGGAGTCCCTGGACATCAGCTCTGGCTTCACCAAGCAGTATCTAGAGAACCGCACCAACTCTAGGGTAGAGAGCATCGGTGGCACCCCCTTTTACCCAGGTATCACCCTAAAGACCTGGCAGGAGGGGATCAGAAACCAGCTGGTGGCTCTCGACCGCTCAGGGCTGCCCCTGTACTTCTTCATCAACCCCAGCACCCTGCCAGAGCTGCCCACCCCCATGGTGAAGAAGCTGGCCAGGCGAGTGGAGATGGCTATCCGCCGCTATTACACCTTCAATACCTACCTAGGCTGCACTGATGTCACCTCGCCCAACTTCAACTTCCATGCCAATGCCGATGATGGCTCCTGCGAGGGTGTCATGACCAACTTCACCTTCGGGGGAGTCTTCCAGGAGTGTGCCGGGCTGGCTGGCCCCGACACCAGCACGCTGTGCCGGGCACTGGAGCAGAGGAACCCCCTCACTGGGGCTTTTTCCTGCCCCACCACCTACACTCCAGTGCTGCTGGGCACGCAGGAGCGGGAGGAAGGACACAGCCATCTGGAGTGCCACAACAAGTGCACCTTGGGCATCTTCTGCCACCGCGTGTGCCAGGACATCTTCTGGCTCTCCCGGGTGCAATTCAGCGCCTACTGGTGCGCCGCAAGCGGGCCGGTGGCCCCAGGCTCAGGATACCTCTTTGGGGGGCTGTTCAGCGCCCACAGCGCCAACTCCATCACTGGTGCTCAGTCCTGCCCCTCAGGGTACTTCCCGCTGAAGCTCTTTGATGAGCTCAGGGTGTGTGTGAGCCAGGATTATGAGGTGGGTGGCCAGTATGCAGTGCCCTTTGGGGGCTTCTTCAGCTGCCAGGCAGGGAACCCCTTGGTGGGGCAGCACCAGGGCACCGCCGAGGACCCCCACCCCAAAAGCTGCCCCCCAGGCTTCAGCCAGCACTTGGCGCTCATCAGCGATAGCTGCCAGGTGCAGTACTGCGTCCGGGCTGGCGTCTTCACAGGGGGCTCCCTGCCGCCCGCCCGCCTGCCACCCTTCACCCGGCCCCCCACCAACCTGCCGGCCGTCGACACCGTGCTGGTGAGCAGCGGGGATGGGGACAGCGCCTGGGTCAGGGATGGGCAGAGCCACGTGTGGCGGCTGGCGCAGCCGGAAGAGATCCAGCACACGGCAGAGATGGTGAGGAGCCAGGGGCTGACGGGGGGCGAGGTGGCTGGCATCACCGCGGCAGTCCTGGCAGGGCTGGCCACCACCCTGGCCATGGTCTACTACAGCCGCCAGAGGTACAAGGTGAGGGGGTACCGCGCGATGGGCGAAGGGGACAGCGCAGCCGCCGTGAGCCCCGAGGACAGCACTGTGCTGAGTGTGGGCGAGGGGTACCAGCGAGAGCCCGAGGTGCTGATGGCGTGAGCATCCCATCCCCCCGCAGTTGCCAGGCGATGCCTTGTGCCCCAAACCCTGGCAAAGCCCCCTGCCCAACGCCCCTTCCAGGGGCAAAGCTGCGCTGCGCCACCAGCCCCCTGCCCCTCACCCCCCGGAGCCAAGGGTCTCTCTCCTCAGGGGGGCCCCAGGCTCACCCCTCCATGGGGTGACACACGCTCTCGTCCTCCACCGCATCCCCAAGCTCCAGCCTCGCGCACCTGGGAGGCTCTGTGACCCTTCAGACATCCCCCTCTGGCTGACCTTGGAGGCCAACTCCCAGGGTCAACCTGTCATCAGCCCCTGCACCTCCACAGTGGCATCTCCTCCCTCCAAACAGTCCCAGAGCTCTGCCCCTTCAGAGATAAATGAGTTTCCCTTCCACTGCAAACCATGCCCCAGCTGTCCCCCTGCCCCAAAACGAAAAAAGGGGGCCCATGGCCCTTCAGCCAGCTGCTGGGGACACTGGGGTGCCCAAGGAGAAGGAAACCCTGAGCACAGCTGTATCTTCTTTCCCCCAGGCTGGCCCCAAAAAGCCAGGGGAAGCTGCACAACCCCCCCTACTCTCCCCTGACACACAAAAACACCCGCAGGACTCCTGCCCATCCCGGGTGGAGACTTGCTACTTGTAAAAACACTGGGTGAGGATGCATGCTGGGGCCTGACTCCTGGGAAAAGACCTCCAGCCCTGCAAGCCCAGAAAGTCCCCCCAGCTACTGCAGGCACCTAGGGCCGGCGCAGTCGGCATTATCAATGCTTCGCCTTGCAGGAAAGGAGGGAGCGGGGCGGCCCCGCGGAGACGTGCACGGGGTTAGCCACCAATTTCTGTCCCCTGCAGCTGGAGGGCAACCCCTGTCTCCATGTATATCTATCGGGATAGATATACACACACATGCAGAGAGGCACGGATCTGTTTTATTTCAGCCAGCAACTAATTGCGTAGGCAACACAGCATTAAAAAAGTCATGTTATGAAAAGACTGTGTCACGTTAAGAGCCGTCCGGCCGGCACGCAGGGAGGGTGGGGGAAACCCCCTTCCTCCCCCAGATCACAGGAGGGTTTTGCATAGCTCCAGCCAGGGTTTTTCTGCAAACGGGGGAAGCCCGGGGCTCAGGTGGAGGAGAAATCGCACTGCCGCAGCTCCCCTGGCTTCAGAGCCACCCAAAATGGGGATTTTCCTGGGGAAAGAGGTTTTTCTGCCTTGAGGTAGAAAATAACATCCCATGCTAAGGACAGCTGGGAACAGACCGGTGCAAAGGCGACTGAGGGGGACAAGGGGCGCCTCGCCCTGCCCACGGTGCCCCCTCGCTCGCCTGGCCACACAGACGACGGACAGAAGACAACAGAGAGGCCAGGCCATGCAGGGACAGCGAACGTCCCCTGCCATCTCTTTTATTGACCCCCACCCCCCCCACCTCCATGGGGCGGCCAGCTAGGGGCAACACACCCCCCAGGCTGGGGAGAGGAAAAACAACGACAACAGAACGATGCACAGCAGGACAGGTCTCCCTCCTGCACCACCGTCACCTGGCACAGAGGGCAAGGTGACTCCCCCAGGAAAACCAAGAAGGGAATGCAACAAAACGGGCTAGGAGGCCCCAAGCCCCCAGGAAGCAACAGTGCAGGGCTGGGGGCAGCCTGGGCAGTGGCGGGTGCTGCCCCCCGCTCTGCTCTCCAAGCCCGGGGGTCTCCCAGGACAGGAGCACAGCCAGCCCCCACAGCTGTGGGGACCTCCCAGGCACCCCATCGCAGCTGGCTCTGACAGGCCCTATGAAGTCCCCTGGGGACTGCAGGGACCCCAAGATGCCATGCAACCCCACAATCACCACCCACACTCCCCTCCCCATGCCAACCCCCCCGGCCCCAGCCCAAAACCACTGTGCCAGCTCACTGCCAGCCAGCTGCCTCCTCCCCGCCTCCCCAGGGCCTCCCCAGCAAGAAGGGGAACTGTTCCCACCCACACCTGCGTCTGGCCCCACGGGGACCCACAGGCGACAGCCCCACCATGGGGCACTGACCCCCTTTGGGGCGGGGGGTCCCCGCAGTAGGGGAGTGGTGCTACCCCCATCCCGCTTCCCCTCCCTGATGGCCACCGGGCTCAGCCCCCAGTCTGGCCACAGCACCACATTCTCCCAGCACACAGGCCACCTCCCGAAACACCACCACCTATATGTACACATACACCACAAAACCCCAAAACATGAGGTATATAAAAATTCAACACGGGGACACCCCCATACAAACAGTTCAAGGAACCCACTAGATGGGGGGTGGGAGTCAGGTCAGGAAACGTGCCTCCCCCCCTTCACTTCCTACCACCCGCCTACCCCTCCCCAGCACAGGGCCGGGGCGGGGGGTGGACCGCCAGCCCAGACAAGTGGACCCTGCAGGGCACAGCTCAGACACAGCCAAGAGGACGAGGGGACACAGGGCTGGGGGGCCAGCCGAGGCAGGCCGGGCCCCCGCAACCTCTGGGGACACAGGAGACCAGTGGGGAGGTACCGGACAGGACAAACGAACGAACAGACGTCAGAAGGATGAGGCAGAGCGAGGGGGACTCCCACGGCTCCCACTCCCACCCCAGGCCAGGTCCCAGCCCCAGGTGGGTGTCAGGGGCGTTGCGCCAGGCTGGGACCGCCCGATGGACGAGGAGGGAGGGGAGCCTGACACCCCCAAAGCCCTCGGCACGGCGGCAGCGGGGATAGGACACCGGCTGGAGGAGATGGCCAGGCCAGCATGAAGCCCCGCGGCTCTGTGGGGGGAGGCTCCCTCCCCGTGCGGGAGTGAAGGGGATGGCCGAAAGGGCCTTCTCCCGCATTCCCGGCCAGCCTGGGGATGCTCTCACTTGGCAGGTGCCACCGGCAGCAGGGGGCTTCGGGTGCCCCCTGCAAAGCCCTCAGGCGGGTTTCTCCAGCAGCTTTATCCTTGGGGGCATGGGCACCCCTTCCCTTGCCTCCCTGCCGTGGTCTCAGTCCTTCTCCTGCACCAGGCTCTCCTCCGTGATGCCCTGGGCCGCAAGCTCAGCCAGGACATTGTCCAGGTAGTTGATGTCAGGGTAGCCGTGGCCGGTGAGGTTGGAGCCAAACTCTGTCTTGTGGTGGATCTCGTTCCAGATCACTGTGTCTGACTCGCCTGTGGTGCTGGAGGTCCCGATGGCGAAGATCAAACGCCGGTCCCAGGCTACCAGCAGCAACTTCAGTACCTGTGGAAGGGAAAAACAGGGCAGGCAGCAAGGCAAACACGGGGTGAAAGAACCCACTTCTGCTCAGGGCACGCCTGATCCTGGTATGCCACGGCAATGTGGGCAACCCAGAGCCGAGCCCTCCCAGGGAGCTCAGGATCCCAGCATGGGGTCTGACTCCAACCAAAACAGCGGGACCAGGCTGCAGAAGTCCCCCAGCACACAGGAATGTTGCTGGGCTCCTGCAGAGTGTGCCAGATGGGCTATGGGGAAAACCTCCACCCCGATCTGCCTGCATAAGCCCCATCTGCTTTTCCCCATTGCTTCAGATAGCTGCTCATGCCCTCTCCCCCTCAATATGCCCTTAGGCATGCCTTGGCCAGCTCGAGCTGCCTGGGTGAGCCCCTCACCTTTCTGCCCTTCTCGCTGTCCGGCAAGTAGCAGTGCCGGGGGAAGCCACGGGCGGTGAAGCTCTTCCCGGGGTTTGGATGCTCCGGTCCCTGCAGTGTGTGGAATGGGAGAGGAACAATACCCTTCTGGAACTCAAAAGGATGCTCTGGGCACAAGGTAACCCCCCAACCTCAGTGGATGCAGAGCTGCTCGCTGCTGTGCTGGGTGGCCACACTCCAGCACGGTGGCCCTAAACACCACCGTCCCCCCGGCCACCGAGCAGATGTGGCCAACACTTTCCTGCAGACATACCCCAGGCTTCCCACAACATCCTTATGGACATGCAGCTCCCAAGACATCATTGAATGCAGAGCCCTCAGTCAAGGCATGAACTGCAGCATGACCCAGTGGTGATGCAGCAGTGACAAGGGCCACCAGCCTCGACAGGGGACCACCCACACACCCCCCTGGGCATAGGGCTGGGCCGCACCTGCACCCCCGGGGGGATGTTGTAGATGATGCGGATGGTTTTGCAGTCAGAGTGGCCAGGCAGTGCGTGAGGGATGATGTGATACTCCATCTTCCCTGGGGGCTGTGTCCCCGTCTTCACCCCATAGATGGTTTTGCAGGTAGGACACTGTAGGCTTCCATCCTGAGAGCAGGAAAAGAGAGGAACATAATGAAAGTGGTATTCCCCAGCACCCAGCCAGACTGGGCACTTTGTCCCTGAGCGGCACTGAAAACTGTTTTCATCACGAAAACAGCCATTTCAAAAACACTCAGGAAGCAGGGGCTAGGACTGTGAGAATTTGCTACAGCAATCCAACTTTAGCCAAAAACCTGAGGTCTGCATTTCTATTCAGCAGTTTCACAGTCCTTGATACTTTCCCTACCTCTGTTTTGGGTTTGGTTTTGGTTTCTTTTTCAAAGAGGGAAAGATAACAGCTATTAAAAAACCTCAAGCAACGTGAAATGCATTTTCCAGGAATGTCAAGCACAAGGGCCATTTGCAGGGGGCTCAGAAAAGCCCGCCTGTGGCTGCAAAAGCACTGCCCAGCGCCAGATGCCAGGTAGCTCTGCACAAACATTCATGGATCAAGGTTCACCGCCACTAACCCTGGGAAGGAAAGCAAGGACATAAAACTGGGCATAGTGGGGGGAAAAAACATCCACGCAACCCTGTTTTCTGATTTAGCAGTCCCAAAGTGCTTGCTGCTGATAAAAATTAAACACTCTATCAGAGTGGGGAGGTCAGAGCCCTCCAGGACAGCAGGACTCGAGCAGCGTCCCGCGGAGGGCAGGTAGAGCTCAGCAGCAGTCACTGAGCTGGGGGCTCGGGCATGCCCAGGGCTGCTGCCTCGCACCTTGTTGCCATTGTTGTACATGGCGACCAGGCAGTGGAGGTGGAAGACGTGGCCGCATTTCACCAGCTTCCCCACCAGGTCGGGCTTGACGGCCGGCTGGGGTCCCTTGTAGCCGGAGGGTGCGGAGAGGCGCTCCATGCAGATGGTGCAGTCCTGCACGGAAGGGAGGAGGGGTCAGATGGACGGATGCAGCCAGAGCCTTGCTGAGGACACTCAGCTCACGAGCTGCCCTGCATTTGCCCAGGGACCAACACCCACCCCTGGTGCCATGCCGTCACCCTGGGCCACCGCAGGGGCCGGCCAACATGGGCTCTTCGGAGCAGGACAGGGCAGAGCCACGGGAGGCAGCAGGAGACCCCGGCACGGCACAGGGGCATCGCCCGTGTCCCCAGTCACTCCTCCCAGACCAAAGTACCCTGGCAACACCCTAGCGTGGCCCCCACTGCTCGCACCTCATCCGGCGGATGCCGCACCTTCTGCAGGTATTTCTTCAGTACCTCCTCCGGGGTTTTACCTGCAGGACAGCAAGAGTCAGAGGGGCTGGGGGGCAGCACGAGGGAAACCCACTGCTGGGGGCAGCGGGAAGGGACGGGGGGGATATGGGAACCAGGTAGGGAAGCGGGGACAGGAACAGGGGCCAAGTAGCAAAGCGCCTCTCACCCTTCTTGGCCTGTTTCTTGGTGGTCTTGCGGCAGGTGTGGGAGATGCCGGGGATAGACTGGATCTCACTTTTGCTGACGGGTGGGGGGTGCAGCACCAATTTGGGAGGCCGTGTCAGGCAGACGGGCAGCCCGGCCGCACTCATCAGGATCCCCGTGATCCCTAGGCAAGGAGGTTCGAAACGGCACTGAGGAACCAGCATCACCCCAAACCCCAGATGTTCCCCCAAAACCACCCCACTGGGGCAGACTGTCCCCTAGGGAGGCCAGCACCTACGGGCACCAGGCACCCCGCTGCGGCCCCATCCTCACCTGCCAGTGCTGGGTTGACGGGGCTGGAGCCAGTCAGGTTCTTCACAGGGACGGTGGGGACCCTGCGAGGAGCCAGCAGAGACCACATCAGGGCTGGCAGCAGGCACCCATGTCCCCACAGCCCCCAGGGGCCAGCAGGGGCCAGATAATAGTTGCCTGAGCAACTGCACAGGCCCTGGCTGGAAACAGAGAATCCCCTGACGGGGCGACATGCCCCCCCTGCCCCACTGCCGCCTTTTCTCTTGCTCTTTAGAAACCCCGCCTGCGTCTCCATTCACGGCCCCTTTTTGTCACCGCTCCCTGGGCCGGTCTGTTGTTTTTTTTCCTCTTTTCTCCTATGGCCACATCGCTACCGCAGCTCTTTCCCCCCCCCGCCCCTCCCCTTGGGGCTCTCTTCCATGGGAAAGTTTCCCGGCGGGTCAGGAGTGGAGGGAAGGGGGAGGACGGAGATGGAAAGGAAAGGGGCCAGGCTGTGACAGAAGGCTGACGGCAGAGCCAGACAAAGGGGAGAAACAGGCTCATTAAATGCCCACCCCCTCAAAAAAAAAATAAGTGTCTTTGGAGGGTGGGGGTCTGGAGGGACCCTTTCTCATGGGGCCTGAATGGCTTTTCTTTGGGCCTTTCGCAGTCCCCTACCCATCCCCTGCCACCGAGAGAAAGAGCAGCCTCAGCCTACTCATTGAGATGCAGGAGCCACCTCGTCCCCGCTCTACTCCCCAGGCACCCGTGGGGAAGGCAAGGGGCCCAGCAGAGTCCTCTGCCCACAGGAGGTTGGGGAGGTCTGTCTCCCACCAGGCTCATGGGTGACAGCACCCCTGCAGCAGGGAACCCCATGGGGCTGCAGCCCCTCTGTGCCGTGGAGAGGGGAAAAAAAAAACAAACCCACACTGCCCCTGTTCTTCCCTGAACTACCCTCTCGCTTGCACACGGCAGGACTCACCCAGACGCAATGAGCACCCGGGACTGGGCGATGGCCAGGCGCTGGAGGTGGCTGCGGTTCAGGGTGCCAAGGCTGGGACGAGACACCTTGCTGCTTCCTGCGCCCGGGGGGCTGGCGGCGGAGCTGGCCGAGCTCAGGGCGGGCGTGCTGGCTGCCTGCCGCCGACCCCCTTGGGCTGCCAGCGGCTTCAGCGAGCCACGCACCACGGCTGTGCCGTCGGGCGCCTTGGCCCCTGGGACCGGCACTGGGGCTTTGGGGGCGGTGGGTGGTGCAGGGGGTGCTTTGCGGGGCTGCAGGGTGGCTGTGCCGGGGCCAGCGGCCGAGACGGTGGCTTTGACGCTCATGACTAAGAGGCACTGGGGACAGGCGCAGGCGGGGACCGGGGGGGCTGCCGCCGCCCCAGGGCTGGCCGGCCAGGACTGTGACTTGGGCAGGGTGCCCGAGACCAGCGGGTAGACCATGTCAAGGCGGCGGCGGACGCGGCGCTTGCGCTGGGTCTGCCTGTTGATCTGGCCCATGGTGGCAAAGTCGATGACATAGCAGAAGCCGATGGCGCTCAGGTCCACCCAGGGGTGCTGCTTCTCGTAGGCGCGCTGGATGGTGATGCCCACATCCATGTCATAGGGCGTCCACGACCCGCTGTCGTTCTCCCACTCCCACACGACTCCCTTGCCTGGTGCTGAGGATGGGTCGTAGTAGCTGCGCCGGACAGGGCGGATAGTGCCTGAGGGAGGGTGAGAGGTGCTGTCAGACCCTGGCACCCGCACCCACCTGTGGGCAGGGAGCGAAACCACCCCAACCTGCCCAGCCGGTGCCGTTCGGCATGGGGACAGGACAGCTTTCCGGCTCAGCTTTTGTCCCCGCCCTGCCAGGGGAATGGTGTGCCTTGGTTTCCCCAGGCCACTGCCTGCAAGCCGCCCTGCTGCCGGCACACCCAAAAGGCCAAGGAGCCCCTGGCCTGTGCGTGCACGGCACTGGGGTGCACCCCCAGCATGACTGGGGTGAGGAAAGGGCAGAATTCACCCCCAACAGTCTATGGTGGTGGCCACCCTCCCAGCCCCAGCCTGCAGCTGCTCAGCCCTGATGGGGATACACAGAACCACAAGCTCGGCCGCTCCAAGCTGCTCCCAGGGACCTCCCGTGGGAGCCTGATGAAATCAGGCATGTAGGCACCGGACTCCTTCAGTGCCCACCATGGCCCTGTCTCCCCCTCGGTTCTGGACTGGAACTGGGGAATAAAAGATTTAAGCGGCAGCTCTGAGCCCCACAGTGGTGACACTCACAGGCACCCACACGTGCAGGGGAGTGGGGCTCACACCAGCCCCACCACCTGCAGATGTCAAACTGGCCCGTGATGAAAACCCAGCCCATGGCGCAGAGGGTTTTCCTGCGAGGCCGAGCAAAAGAGTTCAAGCAGGACCCCATGCCTGGCTCCTGCTCCCTATCAGCAAGTGTTAAGAGTGGGATGAGAGCGCAAAGCACGAAGGCTTTGTGGCTTGCGTCCTTATTTTTGCTAGGCATTTCCTTTCCCACCGCTCCCAGTTGACTAAGATGCATTCAAAGCACGGACACAAATTTTGGAAACTCCTACAATGAGGAGAAAGCCTTCCTTTCTGGGACGTTTCATGGCACAGCAAGGCAGGCTGAATGTGGCCAGGCTCAGCCTCAGGGTCCCATCCTGAGCATGCTATTAGCGCTCAGAGTTGCTTGGTTAATAGGTGGGATGAGCTCACAAGCATCTCTGCCTCCACGCTCTTCTGCAAAACCCCACGGCTCAGCCCCGCTGCCAGCGGTAGGAACAAGAAAGCTCAAAGAGAAGAAATAATAAGCCTGCCTCTTCAGCTTTTCACCACCTGTCTTGCAAAGCCTGCAAGAATTTCAGTCCCTTTTCACCCCCACCTCTTCGCTGGGAGCAGCCGCCACCATCGGTCCCCGCACAGGACCATTTCCCATGAAAAAGCGAGGTAAAAATGAAAAGCTGTTTATTAGCACTAAAGAGAGGTGCACATCAAGCAACCCACTATGGAGAGTGGGGTGCAGCTGCACCCAAGGCAAGCCAGGCCATCCATCCCCATCCTGCGAAGGGGCACCCGGGGGAGAAAAGCCGCCAGCACTGGCGGCACAAAGCGGGGCCGGAGGGGAGCGGCGCGGTGATTTATTCTAATCTGGCGCGAGGCGGGGAGGGCAGCAGCGGCGGCATGCTGCATCTGGCAGTCCCCGGGCGGCGGTGTGGGAATGCCGCGCGTCCCCCCAGCCCAGCGCGGCCAGCCGGCCTCCCATTCAGCAGGGGAAGAGAAAGGGACAATAGCTATTCAGGGCCTGCCAGGGTCGCGACCCCCCCAAATCAGAGCTGTTTAATGACCCAAAATACCAACATCCCCAGCAACCCAGGGAGAGACAGAACAATCCCCCTTTCAGGCCTCCTTCCCCAGCAACAATAGTCCTCAGAGGCTGGCCCCCAGCCCCGCCGCAGAGGTCCCTTGTCCCCACACCCCCGGGCAGGGGAGGGTCCCCGCCAGCTCCCAGGGCTGCTGGGGGAAGGAAGACAAAAGAGTGCTTCGGTCACCCCTCTGCACCCAGCACCCCCTGTCCCACGGACAAGGGACATTGGCTGGTCCCCTTCCCACGGCCGTCACTGGGGTGTTGCGGGCGAGGCACAAATCCCCTGAGCCAGCCTCTCCCCCATGGGTGCCTGTGCCCCACATCCCAGACACTGCCAGGGCCATATGTGCCCCACCACCTTGGGAATCCTTCCACACCCCCACCACCCTGGGGGCCCCAATGCCTGCCCGTCGCCCCCCCACTCCCAAATACCCCCCCCCCCTTTACCTGTCCAAGCCACCACCCTGGGGACCACCCCACCTGCCTGTGCCCTTCCTGAGCATCCCCCCACCCGCTTGTGCCCCCAGCCTGGGCACCCCCATGGGCTGTTGTGACCCAGGGCAGGATTTGGCCCTCAAGCACCGTACAGCACTGGGCCTTTGGGGTTGATGATGGCTCAGGGGTAGCACAGAGGGAGCTGGGCACGGTGGGGCAGGGCCCTGGGAAGGGTCTGCAGTGGATGAGCTCCATGCATGAAGGGACTGCAAGCTGGGAGAGGAAAAGGCTGTAGTGTGCAACAGAGCCCAGGGAGGTACAGCAGGGAGAGGAGACCAGGCGGCACGACCCTGTAAGGGACCAGGAACGCACGGGGGCTTGGGCAGCAGCGCAGGACTGGGCAGCGAGGAGCAGAGCTGTGCAATTCCAGGGCAGCGCACGGCAAGTCCAGACGCAGCAGAGGACAAGGCAACGCAATCCAGGCTCAGGCAGGATAACGCAGCGGGGCACCCAGCAGCGCGGCGCACTCCAGCCAGCAACGCGACGGCAGGGCGGGCGAGGGGATGTAACGCAGGGCAAGGCAGCACCGCCACATGGGGCTGGGGAAGGCAGCGCAGCCCAGCCCCGGGTCCGGCCGTGCAGCGCAGCACGGGGCCTGGCCGCGCAGCACCGCGCAGCACCGCGCAACGCGATTCCAGGTCAGGCGGCGCCGCGCAGCACCGGCAGTAAAGCGCTGCTCGGCGCGACTCTACACCGACCATCGCCGCGCAACACGGGCCCTGGCAGCGCAGCGCAAACCCGGCTCGGCCGCGCCAGGCAGGAGAGCGCCCGAGCGGGCGGGGCAGCCCGGGAGCCGGCGGCACGGCGCGGTGCCAGGCCGGGGAGCCGCGGCAGCGGGGGACCGGGCGGCGCGGCGCCGAGCGACGCAGGGCCCCGGCCGGGGAGCCCGGTGCTGCCGGGCGCCCTGCGCGGCACCCGGCGGGGCACGGCGGCGCAACCGCAGCCCGGGGAGCCCGGCGCGGGGCCCGGCCGGGCCGAGGCGGGCGGACTCACCGGTGTCCTGGCGGAACTGGTGCATGGACTGCAGGTCGATGATGTAGGGCGCCAGGCGGCTGTCGGCCTGGCCCAGCACCACGCTGCCGCCCGCCCGCGGCCCGGCGCGGGCCACCGCCTCGATGTGGTGGCTGACGGCCGGGCTGTAGGGCCGCCACCGCCCGTGCTCGTTCAGCCATTCCCACACCACCACGGCCGAGGCCAGCAGCATGGCTCCGCCGCCGCGGCCCGCCCCGGCCCGCCGCCTGCCCCGGCCCGGCCCCGGCCCCGGCCCCGGCCCCGGCCCCGGCTGGCCGCCGCAGACGCCCCGCGGCCGCTGCAGCCCGCCCCGCCGGCACTCGCATGCTCGGCGCGGCGCAGGGCTCTGCCCGCCCCCGCCCCGGGGCCGCCGAGCGGGCGCGGAGCCGAGGCCGCCCCTCAGCGCCGCCGCGGGACCGGCTCCGCCCCGCGCGCGGGGGGCGGGGCCGCGCCGCCCTGACGTCACCGCGCCCGGCCCCGGCCCGGCGGCCCCGAGCGCCCGGGAGAAACCATTGCCGGGGGGGGGAGGGGGGGGTGGCTCGGCCCTGCGCACCCCGCGGACACTGTGCCCCGCCCCCGGGACCCGGTGCGCCCCGCACCCCCCCGCACCCCTCAGACCCCGGGGTCCCCGCACCCCCCGCACCTTGGGACCCCTCCCAGTGCCCTCCGCACCCCCGCCCTGTAGCCCAAGGGCCTCCCGGTGCTCCCACACCCCTCACCGAGAGCCCGCGGCGCGCCCCGGCCCCAGCCCCGCAGCAGCGGCAGTGGGGTGCTGGGGGCGGTGGGGTGCTGGGGGCGGTGGGGTGCTGGGGCGGTGGGGTGCTGGGGGCGGTGGGGTGCTGGAGGTGGTGGGGTGCTGGGGACAGTGGTGCACTGGGGGCAGTGGTGCACTGGGGGCAGTGGGGTGCTGGGGCGGTGTGGTGCTGGAGGTGGTGGGGTGCTGGGGGCGGTGGGGTGCTGGGGCAGTGGGGTGCTGGAGGCAGTGGTGCACTGGGGGCAGTGGGGTGCTGGGGCAGTGGGGTGCTGGGGCGGTGGTGCACTGGAGGCAGTGGTGCACTGGGGGCAGTGGGGTGCGGGGGCAGTGGGGTGCTGCCCCATGTGCCGCAACAGAGAAACGTGGTCCAAGAGCTTCGGCCACCCCCACCCGCGGCTGCCGCCCCCAGGGAACAGCCCAGCGAGCTGCCCCGGCCACGGCCCCCAGTGCACAGAAATGGGTTCAAAGCCCAAAATCGCTGCGTGCCTTGAGGGGCACCCAGGCTGTAACCCCAGCTCCTGTACCCCAGCTCTCCCACCTGCCTGCCACGGATTAGTTTCCCTGGGAAGTGCTTTTTGGGGAGATTTTTCACGCATCTTCACCCTGGCATGCGACTGTGAGGCCTCCAGGACGCTCCTCCAACTTACACTTGGGTGACCCGGTGCCTTTGCTGTGCAAACCAAAGCCGGTGCAACAAAACCCTGCGTGCTCCCGCTGGCCGTGCTCCGCGGGCACCTCTGCTTTGTGGTGACTCCCTGGGACCGGAGCAGCTGGTGCTCACCCTTCCCCACAGCCCAAAGTTCATTCTGAGCTTGTTCTTTTGCTGAGCCCCACGAGCACCATCCCAGGGCAGCCCTGAACAGCAGGGTGTTGACATCAGGGAAGTGCCGGCGTTAGGTCTCGCCTCATTTAGTGTTCCTGTGCTCAGACACACAAAACACTAATTTTCTTGGATATTAAACGGAACACCCATCGTTGCCTGGCTCAGTGAGAACTGTACAAATTGCATCCACGTCCCACACACAGGGGTTTCCCAGCACCGTGGGTCCGTGTCAGCTCGGAGGGCGCCTCGTCCCCAGGACACGGGGACCCACAGTGCTGCTGCAGGATGTTGCCGAGGTCCCCACGGCCACGCAGCTCCTCTCCTGACAAACCTGTTTCCCAGGCACTGCCCAGCCCGCCAAGCGTCCGACAGCAACACTTGTGGTGAGAAACCATCAGGGAAGACATAAATAGAGGAAAAAAGAGAAAGAAGGAAAAAAAAAGGGGGGGAAGAAACAGGTGGGGACTAACTGCAGTGATGCCAGCTGGCGAGCGCTGTGGTGAGAGAGGAGGAGGCAAACCGCAGAAGTTCAGGCAAATCTCTCCTTCCAGCTCACCCCCTTGGAGACACACAGGGCCACGCTTGAAGCACGTTTTCTTGCAGGAAGAGAGGGCTCCTTGCCCTTCCCAGGAAGGGTGCGCAGCAGCAGAGAGCTGCTTCTGTGCGTTTTCACCTGTTCCTTTGGGGCAGGCGAGTACAGCCAAGGCCACGATGGGGAAACCCAGGGAAATCTTTTCTGCTGACTCAGGCGGGAGGAAAAGGTTTTCCTGCTATTAAAAAAGGAAAGTGTTGGTGAACATTCCCGCCCCGGCTCAGGATCAAAAAGTCAGGAGCCAGCGCTGCAATGCTGGCAGGGGATGGTGCAAGGGGACGGGAGAGCCGGTGGGACCGGCACAGCTGAATCCTACCTGCCTCCGGCGCAGTTGGCAAGGGGTGAATCTATTCCCTCCCAGTGCCCAGCGCCGACGCCAGCACCCAAGTGCTGCATGCCTGAGGTCAGGGAGCAGCCTCAGTTGGCTTAAAACCTTTCCAACCCCACAACGTGTGCCCAACCCAACCACACGTTAAGCCCAAACATTTGGTTTTTGAAATGAAACACATCTGTGGGTTGGTTTTGGTGGCTCCTTCCCCACTGCAATTCAGGAGCGCAGCACCCCCCTCCTTCCCCCTTCCCACAGCACTGCAAATCCTTTCTCTCTTCCCAAAGCACAATCTCAGATGGTTTTTTGGTGGGTTTTTAGTCTGCAGGAGGCCATCTGGGGTCCTCAGCAGCATTAGCCATGTGGGTACAACTGTCCTTCCCTCAAGCTCTCTGTCTCCAACATCAACAGCTTCAGTCACCTTCAGCCACCTGGATCAACTTATCTTCAGTCTGTGGCAATGCAAGTCCAAAGGGCCTCCGAGCAACAGGGGAGATCGGCCATCAGATGCCCTTGTTCTTCTCAAATCAGTTTACCAGTGATTCCTTTTGGTGCTGCAGCTGAAAAATAGCATTAAAACCCAGCAGGCTCAGACGTCAGCACCTCCCTACTGCATGGTGGGGGCTTGCTGGTGGGGAAAGCTCGAGACCTGGAGCCTCTTGCTCAGCCAGACCATGGAGGTTTGGGTTATGGTTCGCTTTTTCACATTGTTTCTGGTTATGGTGGCCATTTCAAAGCATTGTGGGTGCTTTGCAAACACAGAGGTGCCCAGCACTGCTGGCAAGGTAGGAGTAAGGAAGGTTGCAAAAGTAGCAATTTGCGCTGCTGGGCACAACCCAGGGAAGCCCCTGGAACAACATCATCGTCCACCTTCAATCCCCATTGCTACTTGGACTCCCGGAGCGTGACTGCAGCAGGCCAAGGCTTGGAGCACCGCCAGCAGTTGATCTGGAAGGATCGAGTTGCAGGGACCTGTGCCAGGGCTGGGGCCGGCTCCCTGGGACGTGAAGGTCACCTCGTACCTGGGGCTACTGCAGTGGGTGAAAAGGGGTCTGCTCCCACCTGCTTGGGTCACAAGATCCAGAGCCGGATGTGAGAGGTTTGAGATGTACGTGCCCACCTTCAGGAAAGTGAGGGGCAGCAAGTAGGTGAGGATTCGAGCACTGGGCCAGTGCTGAGCATGAGGGTGCAAGGGGAGAAAAGCAAGATGACTTCAAGCACACAAAGCAGACAAGACCAGGAGAGGGAGAAATACTTGCTGGGAAAGGGACTCACTTTGACTAATTCTGAAAAAAATAAAGGCCAGACATTGTTACTCCCACGTGCAGGGAAGCAGAAACACTGCAAATAATCGAGTCTGAACTGCAAAGCTGAGGCCAGGCAACGTGGCGATGAAGGAGATGCACATTCTTCCCCTCCAGCGTCACCCACCAAAAAACCAGGCACCCCCAAACCTCCTTTGCCACGACCCTGTGGGGCAGCCCCAGCCCTGCGGCCCTGCCTACCCCGATGTGGCTGGTGGGGTGGACAGGATGGGCGCTGGGGGCCCTACCTCAGCATCGCCCTTCGTCCTCTCGCGGCGCCCAGGGCCCCCCCATCCACGCAGAGGCCGCTGGCGCTGGGGCAGGCGCTGTGACCGGTGCTGCAACAAAGCCGCTTTGTGCGGGGCCGGCCAGGCACGTCCCCAGCCTCCTCCCCACCCCGTGCCTCTGGCATCCCCACATGTTGCCTTCCCTCTCACGGGTCAGGGAGGAAGGCAGGACCACACCAGGAAGGGGGACAACCCCAGCGACCCCCCCCACCTCCTCCTCATCCTCCCACCACATCCATCTCCTTCATCCCCACCTCCTTCATCATCCCCACAGCCTCCCAGCGGGTCCTGTCCCCCACAAACCTCTCACCCTACTGGGACGAACCCTTCCCTGGTGGGGACGGGGCAGCCCAGGCTCTCCAGTGAGGTTGAGTCCCACTGTACCACCTCCCCGAAGAAGTCACATCACCCCGGTAGATCTCCCAGCCTTTTTATTTGCTCGGCAGCCAGCAGCCATCACATCCATTCAGCAAGAAAACCATGGCCCGGGCAGCTGCGAAAACTCACAGCGTTCCCCTTCACAGGGTGAGTGATGTGGTCGGGGCTGCTTAATCCTCCATGGCGTTTCCAGTCCCAGAATAACCCCTGGAGGCACAAACCTCCTTGCAGAGGGTCTTTGGAATCACAGCTTTCAACTAAAAGATCCTCTCCATTACCTTGTCTGAGTGTTAAGAAATTCCTTCCTGGTCATGCCCCCAGAGTCCCCCCTCCCGAAAAAGCCCCCAAGCAGTTAGAGCAGAAATTCAAGGTGCAGAAAACGCTAGCCAGGTGGGAGAAAAGAGTCCACGTGAAGGAGGCGAAGCCTCGCATCTTGCAGCTGGGGGTCAGGTCCCAAGACTCCTTTCACCAGGCGGTATTTTGCTGTCCCTTCGCTCCTGCCTTGTCTCCACAAGAGCCCCGAGGCAGCTTCCATCCATCCGAGGCAGCACCAGGCAATGGCAAGCCAGGCAGCGACCGAATTTCAAAGGAATTTTGAAGGTGCACCGCTGCACCCCACTGAGGATCAGGGCCTCCGGGCCCCGGGGTGAGCGGCAAAGCTGCTTCCCAGGGGCTAATTCCAACCCCCCGGCAGGCAGAGCCTGAGCCACCCCCGAGGTTCACCCCACCTGGGGGTCCCTGCTCCCTCTGGGGCAGCGTGTGGTCTGTGCCTCAGTTTCCCCACAGGGAGTGGCACCAAAAGTGGGGGGGGCCTGGGGGTTAATGACACGGTCCCTCCCGTCCATCCCCCTCTCTGAACATCCCCTTTGCTGTCGGCAGCCCTGCGCAGGGGTGGGCGAGGAGCCCCCCGCTATGCCCCAGTGGGACCCGAGCCCCCCCACCCCCCCGGCCGCCTTCAGGGGCTCTCAGCCAGGCTGGCAGCCGAGCTGCTGCCCGGGCTGGGCTTGGCGAGCTGCCGCAGGTCCCGCGTGGACCTGACAGCCCACTGGGCCAGCTCCCGCAGCACCCCCAGGCCACGCAGCTTCCTCTCGAAGAGGCTGAGGTGGGGGGCTGGGGGAGGCTCGGCCCCCTCCTCGCTGGGGGGCCCACGGCTCTCCAGCCGCAGCAGCTCCTCGAGGTGGTAGGTGAAGGCTGAGACCTGGAGCAGGACGGCTGCCAGCGCCCGGCCCAGGGCGGCGTCCGCCTCCCCCAGCTGCTCCTGCTGCTCCTCCAGCATCTGGGCCAGCAGGGCCCGGAAGGCCCGGTACGCCGCCAGGTTCTCCAGCAGCCGCTGGGTCCCCGTCTGCTCGTCCCAGCGCTCCACCGCTGCCGCCGGCACCCCCTCCACCGCCGCCACGCTGGCGGAGGCGTCCAAGCCCTGCCGCTCCACCTGCGGGGCGACAGCAGACAGGGATCAGCAGCGGCTTGAGAAATGGGGGGGCTCCCGAGCCCTGCCAGCACCGGCTCCAGGGAGCCCCGATTCAGCTCCAGCACTGGCATTCGGGGCAGCGCAAGGCCAGGTGCTCAAGGTTTGCCCAAGCATCGGCCGGCAGTGCCAAGGCCCGGACACCGGCAGCATTTCACCCCCCATCTCTACCGTGGGCCAGAGCCCTCGCGCCCCGGCACAGCTGCCAGGAGCCCCCCAGCAGCGGGAGCCAGCCCTGCGGTCAGCCGGAGGGAGCCGGGCAAACTCACGTAGGTGTCCAGGAGGTCGACGACGTCCGAGCGCATCTTCCCAGCCAGGCGGATACCTCGGCTGCACAGGTCACGGCGCCGGAGGGCGGCTGAGGTGTTGTCTGCTGCCGCCATGGCCCGGGCAGCTGTGGCGGGCACCAGGCTCACGGCGCAGCGCCTGCCCGGCCCGGGGAGGACAATCCCTTGCTGAGCTGGTGCATTCCAGCTGGGAGCTCCGCTCACACGTCCGCTGGCCTGGCTCTCCCCCTCTTCCGTGCCTGGGGCCTGGCACGACGCTGCAAATTCCCGCCTCTGGGATCAACAGCGACAGATTATTTCTCTAATTCCCCCACGCATCGCTACTCCAAGCGCCTTGCCCAGAAGGGTCTCGCCCGGCGGCAACAGGCTCCCAGCCCCGGCTCTGACCCATTCCTCCCTCCCAGCTCTGCAGTGAGATTAGCAGCACGCTAATCCCCCCAGCTCATGCCAGAGCGCGGGAAACCACTGCCGGGAAGAGGCGAGCAAAGCCAGGACATTGCTCAACATCTCAGCCCGGGCAGCGGGCTGGGGCCGGAGCAGGGCAGAGCGCTGGGGGTTGGCCCGTGAGGGACTGAGGGCAGCCCCCAGGCTGGAGCCCCAGCACCGGCCGCAGGCTGGGCTGGAACCTGAACCCCAACAGAAGGCTGCAGGGGCCCGGCCCGGCCGCCTCCAGCCCTCTTATTCCCCCACGGCTGCAAGGGACAGGGTCCCCCAGGCCTAACTCCCCTTTCGCAGCGGGGTCCTGCGGGCAGGGGAGGAGGGCCCAGCCACCCCAGGGTAATGCCGGCCACCCGCCACAGGTGAGCTGCATGCACCAAGACAAAAACAGCCCTTTTAGCTGGTTTGGTTTTTCCTCAGTACGTTTATTTTGGTTATGTATTACCCAGATTAAGAGAGAAAACAGGAGTTGAAAAGCACTTTCCCTTTAGTGTCACAGTACACAGAGCCTTGCCCCAGACTGGCTGGGGGGACTGCCCCAGCTCCAGGGCCGGTGGCCAACCCAGCAGCATCGTTGCCACCTGGTGGCTACTGCAGAAAGCGCTGCTGGGCTCCGAGAGCCCCCCACCTCCAGCTGGCACAGCCCCCCTGGCCCAAACCCTGCGCCTCGGGGCCAACGGAGAGGCCCCTGCCCGCGCCGGGCACAGCACCCGCGAGCTCTGCGGGGGGCAGAGAGCAGCCAAAGGGCCCTGCGCCCCCTCGTTCCCTCCCCGGGAGGAGAAAAAAAAAAAATAAATACAGAGAAAAAAATACAAAAAAGTTTATTGCAAACTACTACAATAATTTATTGAAGCGAACTGCATGCGAGTGAAGGAGAGACATCAAAGGGAGGAGGAGCTGCAGGAGGGCTGTGTCAGTTTTAGGGTTTCAAAGAGGAGTGGGAAGGGAGCTACGCCAGTCTCTCCTGCATCAGGGGTTAGCAGGCTGCGGTTAGAGGACAGACAGGCAACTGGCCGAGACCAGAAAAAGAAAAAGGAGAGCTACGAGAGGTGTGCATGGAAGGACAAGGCGGGGACTGGCGGAGGCGTCCAGGCTGGGAAACAAATGAGCTGGACAAGGCAGCCTGCCTCACCTCCCAGCCAGGTGCCAAGCGTTGCGTCACCAGAGGTGAGCAAGCCCCTGACCCAAAAGCATTTTATCGTGCCATCCCTCAGAAAACAAAACCCCGAGCTCTCCGTTTAGTGTTCTGTGCAAGGCTCTGCCCGCTCTGCGCCTCCCACCGGGCACAGGGGCAGGGAAGCAGCTCCAGCAGCATGGCTGGTCTACAGCGAGCGCTGGGGACGACGCAGCCAACCCCCGCGACACCAGCGCAGCTGCTACCGGCGGCCAGCATCCAGGCCAGGGAGCAGGCCACCACACGAGGCAGCTCGGGCAGCCCCAAGCCTCCCCGGACAGAAGACCCACACTGCTGGTGGGTGAAACCATCAGAGCTGGGTTTGAACAAGTCTCATTGTGCTGCTGCTTTTCAGTTTGCAAGGGGAAGGGACCGGATGGCCACCCGAAAGCTTCCTGCTGGAAATCACAACGATTTGATCCAAGCAAGAAACTGGATCATCCCAAGTGAAGAAACTGGTTTAGTTTAACACCGTACCACCACAGACCTGACGTGCACTGTCCCAGGAGACCTGCGTTCAGGAGCCTCTCCAGGAGAGGCATGGCTGGACACATCTCCTGCAGGCGTGGGAGCCACACTGCTGCCACGGTGCAAGAACGTGGGATGCCCACATCCAGGGCACAAGACAACAGGGTTGCAAACTGTTCAGCCACGAACCGCCCCAACACCAGAAGTGTTTCACCTTGTTCTGACAAAGGTATCAGTGTAAGGGGGGAAGGGAGGGGGCAAATCAGGACAGATAGCCCAATAAATGCTGTCAGGCTTGGGCCATAGCTGGATTTCCAGGCAGCACGGGGGACAGAGTGGGTGTTCAGAGTAAGTTTCCTGGAAAAAGCTTCCAATTAAACTCCCATGTTTTATTGCCATTCTCCAGACCCCAGGTACTTGATTTCGCCAAGCTACTGCTGTGTCCTACAGACCAATTTAGCTGATCTTGTGCTCAGACAAGATACTTCAGCTCTGCTCCCAACCACATAAACCCAACTGAAAAAACAAACAAACAAAAAGCCCAGGTTATTCTTCACCTCTTTCAAAAACACTACGAATCCAAGGCCACTGAATCTCCACACAAAGTTTCAGATAAGAGCAAAAAAAGATCCAAGTCTCCATAGCAGACACATCATACTCTATGTAAGCTTTTCCAAGGGCTCAGAGCTGTCCTCACTACACCAGCAGGCAACACTTGAACCGCCACACTCCAGGGAAAGCAGGGGTGCTTGAGCAGAAGAGCGAAGCTTTGAGAACATGGCTGCACAACACCCTCCCCCCAGAATGGGGGCAGGGAGAGAAGCCAACAGCCCCTTAGTCCTGCGTCAGTCTATTGCCTTGGATAAACAAGCCTGAGACAACCACATCCAGTCCCTGCTTCTGTATATGTCTAGACCTGGAAAGGAGAGGCAGAGTCAGATGACAACATCCCCCAGCAGCAAGCAGCTCACAACCGTCCTAAGTCACGAGAACAAAGTTCCTGACTAATGACGTTCTTCCCCGAAAGGCTAGGGAGCAAGGGGGAGGCAAAAAGAGCATTTAATGCAAGGAGCTCACCCCGACCTGGGAGGGAGGGAGACAACAGCCAGCTGTTCCATCACTCACCTCATCCTCCTGCTAAAACGCTGCTGCAGAGACTCCCACTGCAAACGGGCTCTTCTCCAGGGGCTCTCCCTCTACTCTGGAAAAGCTGCGAGAGACATCTGACTCCACAACGCTGCCTTCACCTCAGCTCTTCCAGCTGCTGTTATGATGGCACGATGTGCTCCCTGCCGCTCACTAGGGCCAAGGAGCCTACTGGGAAATAGCCTGAACACCTTCCGCCCCCACCCCCTAAGAACATAACTAAAAAATACCGACCCTTTTTTAATCAATAAATAAGGAATCTTGTTACCACAACACAAAAACGAAGCATGTTCAAAGTGCAAATTACTGTCGTCAAACTGGGATGCTCCTCCTTGCCTCTCCCACGCAGGGCTCCCGTAGCCCCCGGGCCTCTCCAAGCAAACATGATCTATGAGCCAGGGCGTTCCCTCGACTTCCTGCCAGAGCTGGAGCAGAGGAGCGCGGTGGGGAGAGGGACGTGCGCTGTTTCACAGCTCACCCTGCTGAGGGGGCCTAAAGTGCCAAGCCAAACTCCCAGCCCCGGGGGAAAGAATGAGACTGCAAGGACCAGAGTGCAGCGATGCATAGAAGTTGGGACCAGGGGTGAGAGGGAGTCCTAAGAAACTTGTCCAGAGCACATCAAATGCTTTCTAGTTTGTGAGAGGGGCCACGTCAAGGAGCCAGAAAGGCATCTGCTTTGGGGTAGAGCAAAGGGTTTCAGCAGTCTCCCCTCCCTTGGGGAAATCCGTCGCTCAATCCAACTTGCTCTGGTAATGGCAGCATGTGCCCCTTTCTACAAAGGAGCAGTGGGAGAGAGAGAAGTGCTTGGGAGAGAGGATGTGCTGTGATCCACGCTGGAGGGGAGCAGACCCTTCGGTTATTTACTAGTATTGTAAGTTTTGTTTAACTTTTCTCTCTTTCAGTAAGTGCCTCTTTTTTTTTTTTTTTTTCCTCCTTTTAAATACAGAGTCCAAACTGTCCCAGCACCCACGTGCTCCCCACCCACTAGGGTCCAGTGGAGTCTGAATCTTCGATGAGCACCTCTGTGGTGGCTCCCAGAATCTCTGTGTTCATGACCAGCCCCTCCGGGTTTGCGCTGCTGCCGCTGCCCACGAAGAGCTTGCCGTCAGCCACCAGGCTCACGCGCTCTGCCCCACCGCAGTACGTCTTCGGCATCCCGTCGGGGTTCAGCAGCAGGCAATCTGCCGGGGCAGCGCTTCCCAGGGGGTCGGGAAGGAGGGGGAGGCCCTGCCCGTCGGTGGGCGGCGCGATGGCCTCGGGATTAGTGCCCAGGATGTCGGTGCTGGTGATCAGGGCACCCGCGTTGGCAGCCAGTGCTTCGGCAATAAGCACTTCGGGGTGGCTCTTGGCTTTGTGGGCCACCACGCTGTCCTTCTTCTCAAATTTCTTGCCACAAATGTTGCAGGAGAACTGGTAGAAGGAGTCCGCATCATGCTTCTTCATGTGCCAGTTGAGGGAAGCCTTCTGCCGGCAGGTGAATCCACAGATCTCACACCTGGGAGGGGGAAAAAGGAGGAGGTCACAACAAAGGGACACCCCACACACTTGGGGAGACAGCAATAGCAAGAGGCAGCCCAGGAAAACAGCAGGGGCCCACTAAAATGGGGTGTCACTGTAGGTCCAGCTCTTCCAGTTTTATTTACAGAGGGCTTATGTTCCTCAGATCTCGACTGAGTCACCGCCTCAAGGAGCAGGCGAGACAAGTGGCAGCTCAAACGCTCCTGCGGGTGCATGTTTAAAGAGAGCTGGGACACCAGAGACAGGCTCCAGCCCCGACTTCAGAGCTGCCCCTGCTCTGGGTACAGCCCCAGAACAGCTGTACCCAAGGGTCCCTCAAAGCAGGGGATCAAGAGACAGGCAGAGGTACTCACTGCAAGGGCTTCTCGCCCGTGTGGATCATCCGGTGCACCGCCAAGTTATGAGAACTCTTAAACGCCCGGGCACAGTACTCACAGATGTAATCCCTTTGATCTAAAAAGCAACACCAGTTGGAGCATTACTCTCCCACAGACCTGCTCCCTTTTCCAGCTCTCACATGGTGCAGGTAAAGCTGCCCAAGAAGCAGCAGAACTAGAAGGGCTGGGAAGCCAGCAGGCATAGCAAAGGAGGAGGCGTCCCACAATACACCACAGCAGCTGATCTGGAGAGTTAAGGCATGATTAAGACTCTCCTAAGAGCTAATCATCCATTCTGACCAATACTGAAGGACTGGCAAATTAGGATAAAGCTTGATTTGGTTTATTCCTCTACAGAACCCCTGAGTGATACTTGCCAGGGGGTGAATTAAAAGCTCTACAGCCTATTTCTTTCATTTCCTTAAAAGATGGTAATCCAGAAGGAATTAATACCCTGCTGCTGCTGCAAATCTATGCCAGCTGCCTTGGCTTCACCCTCCCCAGAAGTCCTAGAGGCTTTTCCATTTTTTCCCCTCTCTGTTCACTGACCTGAGGAGGAGTTTGTATCTGTTTCCCACCTCCCTGTACCTGTGTGGTGTTTGGCATGCCGCAGGAGCTGCTTCTGGAGTCGAAAGAGCCGACCACAGGAGGGATGAGGACACACATATTTTTTCTTCAGTAAGTGCTGGTACTTTATGTGATGCTATAAAGGAAGAGTGAAAGGTTGTAGACTCTCTCTGTATATGGCTAAGAGAACAGCTGAGACACATTGACTGCAGATGGCCCCCAACAGGTCACCAGACTTCAATCACTCACAAGACACCCTTATACCATGAACACAAAGGCTTTGATCTCCACTGAGAGAAGAAAGCCAAACAAATGTGGACATCTAGCAACATGACAGGTAAGAGACACACGTGGCCACAAGTGGCCACAATTAAGTCTAACAGAAAGACATTAGAAAGGAGTACTTCAGTGCCAGCGGAGGATCAGCTGCCTGTTCGAAACGGCCCTTCCCTGGCCACACACATGTCATTCGGGAGGTGAAAAGTCAACCAACCTGCAGGTAACGTGGGTGAGCCAAGACTGTGCCACAGCCTTCCATCTCACAGCGGACGTACTGTATCGGAGGCTTCTTCCTAAGAGGTCAGCAAGGAGAAGGGCAAAGTAGTTAGCTGATGCATCTGAAGCCAGGGCAGCAGCAAGGTAAACGAGCGTGAGTGCAGCTCAGTGATGTGAGCGCACAGGATTATGCTCCAATATTCCTGTTCGAGCTATGCTGGTGGAGGCTCTGTCCAAGAGTTCCCTCCACTCCTAGCACTACTTGAGGGCTCTCCCCAGAGCTGAGAAAACCCCAGGACCTTATCGCTGGGCAATGGCCAGGCTAGGGATCAACTCAGAAGTGGGGAGGCGGGGCTGGTTCAGTTGGAAGAAATCAAGCCCACACCTACAGGGAGAAGGAGGAAGGAAAGGAGGGAAGGCAAGGCATGCTGCTATCCCCCACCCCGCCCCTTTAAGGCAGACCTCCATACTGCGCGAGATAGCTCTGAGACAATGAACATCTCTGTGTAGGACACAAGGGAAGCAAGACTCCAGAACAGAAACGAGTAGAGGGGACCACTTACCTTCTCTTGGGCAGCCTTGGGCTCTTGTCATCCTTTCTCCTCCTTCCTCTCCTGTAACAGGGTTACAGAAACAGAACTGAAAGAAGCCTCTTTACATTGGTAGTGGGCAGAGTTTTTGAAGTGTATGCTATAAAGCAGGAGCATGCTATAAGAAATACTACAGAACTCTTCTACACTTTTAGGCTGAAAAGTAACACTGCACCCGGCAAGTCAGCTGCTCTGGCAAGTCTGCCACCTGCTCTGGGTCAAAACGCCTGAAGAGTTTCTAAGGAAACGCTCTTGTAATAGATGGGCAGGTTCCCTAAAGAAGTTAAGTAATCAGGCCTCCATGCAAATTGTCCCTGCATTTTGCAGAACTGCCACATCACACAGAAGACCGCTCCCTGCTGATACCTGGGTGACACTTCTTTCTGCATGACATTTGGTGGCATGTGGCAGACCTCAAATCACCCTGCCTCTGCCAAGACAGCCAGGCTGCGGTTGCGTGACTACCTGCTAGGTCTAGCATACAACACATTTTTGAGCACGGTTGCCTCGCTCAGATGTGTCTCAGCCCACTATTCACAACTGTGCAGATACCAGTAAACAGGTATCAGACACCCACAGCCCAACAGGCTGCGGTCAGAAATTGCCAACTCTCCTGCCACAATGGAGCGAGGAAGGGCTATTTTAAAAACTCCTCAACCAGGCATCACACACTCCACATTTCTTCTTTTAAAAACCTGCAACTGCCCAAACAACTTGTGACCTTATTAAATTCATCCCTCTCCAGGCTGCACAACAGCACACAAGATTCTGGTCTCGTAAGCTTCTGCCGCAGACAGTTAGCAAGCTATTGCCTCATCAACTGCAAGCTCTAGAAAAATCAATTGAGTGCAAGTTGGAGGCAGATTCAGAGGAAGGCAAGATTCCTGACAAATAAATGCTTCATTTGGTTTGCTCTCACGACTCCTCCTATTTCCTAATGCATTTTTTATAAACATGTAATTTTGCCAACACAGTCCAGAATTGATGGTGCACCCTATTTCCTCTGCTCTGCTGGGTAGCACTTCATACCATGTGAAGAACACCAATCTGCATGACTGGGAAGAACAGGATTAATGACCTCGCAGCCATTTTACAGTCCTCTGAATTAACTATAGCAGCTTACACACCTGCCAAGACAAAAATCCATGCTCTGTCTGAGCAGAGCCATGCTTACATGTAAACCGCACCCTCCCAAACAATGCCTCTGCCCAGAACATTGTGCCTGACTGATCATATTGCTGCAGCCCCTTAGAGTGAATTGATGGAAATCTTTTCTAGCCTGTACTGAGACATCTTTATTGATAGCAAGACCATGCTAGTAACATGCAGAACAGGCGCTCAGCATTCAAGCCAAAGCCTTCAGAAGAGGCACAGGTTTTATTATGCACAAAAGTAGTGTCTGATCCAAACAACATAACCACCAGCCTCAGAAAGCCATTTCTAACAGAAAAAATAAACTTCTCAAAATGTCAGCATCCGTACTCCTCTCCAGTGTAAATCAGCTCTGCAGCAGCTTAGAAACAGCAAGAGAAATTAAAACGAAGGTGTGCAGAGCCCCATGCCACAGACCAGCAGAGGGAGCCCCGTTTGTTCCAATTGCTCAGAGAAGCTAAAAGCACAAAAACTGCTTTTTTTTCCCCTCATACTATACCAAAGGATGGCTTTGACAAGACACATAAATCCAGTCTACCTCAGCTGCCAGAAGGAAAGCTTCAGTGTTGAGTTCCAGTGACAGCATACCCAAAGGTTTTGAGTCTCCACTCAAAGCAGTAGTGACTGACTAGGTAGCAAGCTTGTTCTTTTATTTCTCCAAAAGGAGAGAAAACACAGCTGTTTTTTCTGAGCTCTGGTATGTTAGTCCCAGACATACAAAGAGGACACTTACCACATGACACGTACAAAGTATTCCCGTGTCTGCCTCCAGGCACACAACAGAAGAGATGTTGCCTTCTCTGACTGGCTTTCTAATACGGTCTAATCCACTTCAGTCATCACAACAGAAACTAGTTTTGAGAATGCTGCGAAGTATTTCACACTGTCTGGCCATATCCAGGTAAGCTGACTAAACCACAGTATGGAGAAAAACCCCTCAACTTAAACTAAATGAAAATACCAACTATTTTATCTTGCCAAACATGTACGAGAGAGAAGTCCTGCTTCCTAGTATCAGAACAAAAGGTTCTGCCCTATTATCTTTCAGGCCCAGAGGAGGAGAGGGGAAGCCAATGACAACAAAACATGGTTGCACACTAGCAAGAATGCAAAATATACAATACACACTGCTACATATAACTGCAGAATTGTACTCACTTCCTTGGCGGTTCTTCATCTTCCTGAAACTCACTCTCTTCTTTCACTTCTACTTTAATCTCTTTATGTTTCTCTTTTTCCTCCTTCCCCTTGCTAGCTTTTCTCCTTTGCTTTGGTGCTTCCCTACAAAGATACACATACAACATATTACTCCAATATTCTTTCCGTTGTCTGCTTTTTCAAATATTTAAGCAAAAACTGGATCCAAGTTCAGGTCTATTTATCAAGTCCTACTTCTAAGCAGAAGTATGAACAAGGGTTAAGGAAGAACCCAGCAGCCAGCAGGGCTCTACGGCTTTAGCCTGTTAGAGAAGAACAGTCCTGATAGCTGTGGGCAATATTTAGACAACAGTGTGCCCAATGGGAGCCATTCTACCTTAGCAGCTAGCACAGGTTCTGACAGTCAAATTAAGCTTATTCAACTAAGATGTCACAATTTTTTTTGGTTTAAAAACACAGTAAGTACGTAATCTAATATACTTCTCTAGGTGGGGCTTGTAGGTTTCATCTCTTGGATCATCTTTGAAGGGAACTTCTTCCTCACTGATGAGCATCTCCTCATCATCACTGCTGGGAGAAAGGAGAACAGAGGACTAGCAGCAACAGCCTAAGCACTATGGCAAGAATATTCACGCATCGTCCCCTGGGATGGGAAAGACACTATTACACAGCACTTCCTCATTCAGCATGACTGGGGAAAGCTAACAGCTTGCTCTGACTAAGGAGCATGACGCCAGCCAAAACAGGCAGGCTAGGCAGAGCAGTCTCCTCTTGTGAACCCACCTAACTACAGCATCTTCTCCTGAGGAAAAAAAGCCACCAGGTGAAGTGCCCACATCAAATCTCACTGCCCATTTCTCTACAGTATCTCCTGACATCTGCAGTCCATCTGCAATCCGGACTGAAAATACAAAGGTCCGGGACTGAATGAAAACAGAGCTACTATCCATCCCATAGAATCTTTCAAAAGAAGCACTTTTTTTTAAAAAAAAAAAACCACCTCAGGCCCTTATTTTCCCTTCATGAGACATTACACAGGAAGAAATACCACAAAATAAAATTTCCTACCTGATTCCAGCTGGAGACCGATGCTCTTCTGTGACCTCTGAAAGGAAAAGTCACCATTAGGTTTCAATCTGTGTTCGCTGCAGTGAGCTCATCTGTCTCAAGATACCTCCGTTGACATTCAGTGCCAGGAGTGCTGGTGGCAGAAGGTACTCATGACCAAGAAGCACCACGCCTGTACCAGCCACAGTCTGCATACAGCTCACAAAGTTACGCCCACATCCAGCTCCCTTCAAAGGTTCCCAAGACCTGACTATCTCCAGACACTTTCATGCCAGGGCTTCCCACGTACCGTATTCAAGCTGGTCTGTGTTTGGCTCTGACTTGCAGACAAGCTGCAGGGAACCAGTCTTGGATCTGGAGGCACGTGAATTCTCAGTGTCACGCTGGCGGGCCGCAGTGGCTGACCTGCTGCTGCGCCAGCTTCTGCTTGGCCTGGCTGTGCTGACGGGAGAGCCATGGCTGAGGACACTGGAAACTTCCTCCTCTTCCTTCTCTTCTTTGGGATCTGAAACACCCATTGCAACCTCTTTAATAGCAAGAAAAATCATTAATTCTATCATTAATTCACACTCCTCTCTGTCGCACGATGTTGAACAGCCTAACTGCCCCCATCTGCTCTGACGAAGAAGCCACTACCTCTTATAGATTTGGAGTGTAGCTCTGCCAAGCCAGACAGGACACATCTCAGCAAGCCTTCATTCAAACTCTCATCACATTTCCTACTGTCTCTAAGTAAAGACACGAATATTTGAAAACAGCTTACATTTCCCTCTGATAAAGTCTTCTAAGATGATTATTTGCTGGCTCTGATCTCCCCTAAGCACTACAAGATAGACACTCATAAACCTCAGCAACTGCTTTATGAAAACTAGCTTCAAAATTGGACCACGTTAAAAGTCACATTTGGAGAATCCCCCAAACACATCTTTAATCAGAATTGTACACCTGGTAATAACCCTGAGGAATCTGAGCTGGATGTTTCTGGTCTTATGCTACAGCAAAAAGCATCACAAGCACTGTTAGCCTGAGGTCTTTGCACTCATTTATAGCTTCTACAGGTGGTTTCTTTTTGGCTTATGGCTGATCTCCAGATATGTTTTGGCAAGATAACAGAACTGGCTGAAATGTCTATGTGAGCAAGTTCATCCCTTAAAAACCAAAATTCCCAAGTACAGTTCACCTGATCTCACTTTTTGGTGCTTGCTGTGACACTAGGCCTTAATGAACTCAAATGCCTTTTGAAATGTCACAATGTGCTGAAGAAATTAATTCCAAGCAGCTGGCTACACTCAGCACTCCAGGTTTGCCACTGCTTTAGTACACAAAGCCACCTGGAGTGCTCCGCAGGGCCTGTGCTCTAGGCTAAGCTCTGACCCACTCCTTTTTACCCAAATACATTTGCACTGCTGTCTAGTTTCAGGTGGGTTTCTGCTGCCTAAGCACCAGCCAGCAGCACCACTGAGATGCCTGGGAATTTATCAAGCATCTGCTGGCAAAGGCAGCAGACAGTCCTCTAAGGACTGGCTGGGGAGCAGCTCTGCTATGCTGGGAGTCCCAGCGAAGAGCAAACTGCACATCGAGAGCCAGGAGCGTGCCCTGGCAGTGAGGGAAGCCCACAGCATCGGAGGGGCCATTCACAGGAGCAGGGCCAGGAAACAGAGGGACACTGTTAACGTCCTTTACTCAGCACTTGTTAGACATTTGGATTCCCCCTCCAGTTTTGGACTACCACCACAAGAAGGTTGTCAACATGTCTGAGCAAGTCCAAGGGGGACCACCAAGACGGTCAGGGGCTGAAACACAAAACCTGACAAGCCAAGGGAAAAGTACTTGTCCACCTGGAGAACAGAAAACCCTGGGGGGAAGCAGCAGCAGCCTTACAGTATACAGACAGGCTCTCAAGCAAACCAAACCTCCTTGCTGAGGTGCACAGCAGGAAGATGAGGGGCAGGGGTCATCTAGTGAAACAGGGAGGTCTGACTGCATACAGGAACAGCATTTTTCCCCAAGAGTATGATAGTCAAGAACTGTAAGAGGGGCCCAGCAAGGCTGTGCAGCCTCCACAGAATCCTAGCATGGTTTGGGTTGGAAGGGACCTTTACAGGTCATCTAGTCTAACCCCCCCTGCAATGAGCAGGGACATCTTCAACTAGATCAGGTTGCTCAGAGCCCTTCCAACCTGACCTTGAACGTTTCCAGGGATGGGGGATCTACCACCGGTCTGGGCAACCTGTTCCAGTGTTTCACCACCCTCATTGTAAAACATTACTTCCTTATATCTAGTTAGAATCTACCCTCTTTTAGTTTAAAACCATTGGCCCTTGTCCTGTTGCAACAGGCCCTACTAAAAAGCCTGTCCTCATCTTCCTTATGAGCCCCCTTTAAGTACTGAAAGGTGGCAATAAGGCCTCCCCAGAGCTGAACAACCCCAACTCTCTCAGCCTCTCCTCATAGCAGAGACGTTCCATCCCTCTGAACATTTCTGCGGCCTCCTCTGGACCCATTCTAACAGGTCCATGTCTTTCTTGTACCAAGAACCCCAGAGCTGGACACAATACTCCAGGTGGGGTCTTAGCAGAGTAGAGGGGCTGCAATCACCTCCCTCAACCTGCTGGCCACGCTTCTTTTTATGTGGCCCAGGACACCGCTAGCTTTCTAGGCTGCAAGCACAAATTGCTGGCCCATGTCCAGTTTTTCATCCACCAGTACCCCCAAGTCCTTCTCTGCAGGGCTGCTCTCAATCTCTTCATCCCACAGCCAGGGGTTGCCCTGACCCAGGTGCAAGACCTTGCACTTGGCCTTGTTGAACCTCATGAGGTTCCCATGGGCCCACTTCTCGAGCTTGCCCAGACCTGACTGGAGAAAGCCCTGAGCAACATGATGTGGACTCTGTGTTGAATCCATGTTATGCAGCAGGTGGGACCAGAAATATCCTGAGGTGCCTCCCAACCTGAAATCTCTAATTTTGCATCAAGCCTTTTGAACCAAATGATCCTTTTACTTCTAGCATGTAGTTTGCTTCGCATGACTCATTCCCTAGTCCTTGATTAACAGGATGGAAATAATCAACATTTGACTGAAAAAATCTGACTGGAATACAGGATGCGAGGCATCACAATTTTGTTGTAAAACAGCAACTAAGTCTGATGTCTTGCATGTATAAAGTCCACTTCATCTTCAGGCATGAACTACGCCTTCTTTTTGGCTTCCTGGTTTAGCAGATCAAGGTGAACTATGACTGCTTTATGTTTTTAATCCTAATTGGGAACATGCTCAATGTTTTTGAATGCTAAATCGAATCCAAAGACACTTGAAACCATTCTCTTGAAATTTCCCCCTCAAACACTACCATGCTACCAGTGTTAGCACACACTGCTGCTGTTTAAAGAGGTTTATTCCCTTGGAAGATTGAGCATTCAACTGATTTCTTAGCAAGAGCTAGTATTTTAAAGATTAGACTTACTGAGTTGAAACAGACCACCCTCAGAATACATTTCTACAAAGCACACCACTCACCTAGCAATTTTGCTTCATTTCTCTGAAGTGAAGGTGTTTAATAAGCCTTTCCCCATGATTTCTCCGTTTTTACTTCTTCCTCTACTTCAGCATGCTTGTCTAACAGATTCATTGCATTTTAACATGCTGTGAATACCTATGTACCTCCAAAAAAACCCATAGTTAGGAGAAACATCAAATATTTACTTTGCAGTAGATCTCATAAAGCAATATAGAGCTATTAGGTGAAAATCCTTATAATTCTAGAACCTCCCAACGGGGGATACAGGCCCCTACGCAAAGGTCAGAGCTGCACCAGGAAACTTGTATCTGCAAAGTATTCAGCTGCACTACCAGCTGGAATCAGCATTCACCAAGGCTTTGTCCAAAATAAAAGATTGCAAGAAAAGTCCTAGATTTTTAATAAATTTTATACCTCTTTCCCACACCTAAATTTCCTTTTTCCTTCACAAAAACAGCCTTCTGATAAATCCAGCCTGCCTCTCAAAAAAACAACCACCAAACCAAAACGGTAATGAAAAAACCACTAAATACAGAGACAGCAGCTGGCTTAGAGACAAAAGCAGAACTTCCTCCTCCTGCTGCCTTCTTGTCTAACACACCTGACCTGGCATTAGAGGTAATCACAAGCCTGTCACTGGAGGCGTTGCAATTTTAATTGTGTTTGAGGATTCCTCCCCAAACTGCTGATGTTAGGCAGGAAGTAACAGGACTTGTGTCTGCATTTAGGTCAGAAACACGACTGCCCCTGTCTGTCTCTGTCACCAGTGGAAGGAGTTAGGAGATGCCTGCCTCTCTTGGTTGACTACCCAGGGACCTTACCGTTATTTTAAGTCCTGTCTTGGGTATCACGCTTAGCCTGTGAAGGAATCCTGTGGATTACCCCTCTCCTCTCACAAACGCCTCTACACAGAAAGCCACACTCCTCAGTTAGGATCTGGCTAATGGCACAAAGAAGCAAGAGAAACAAGATAGAGGGAATAAACATTGCTATCAGATAATCGGGCTCTGTTCTTCCAACAAAAACTATGCTGCTTGAAACTCTTGAGACTGAAACATAGGAAAAATTTAAGTTAGAAAGGCTGTAGTCAATTCTGCATTTAAAACCGCATAAACTTGTCAACACCACTAGCTCTGGCTAGCCACAATTCCTCTGGAAGGATCCTGTCCTCCCAGAAGACGCACAGAAAATGGATTATAGGCTCACATCCTGTTATTTCGTAGCAAATGTCAGCAGTTGTGACAGACACCAGGTCATAAGAACTCAAGACTGCAGGAGGACAGAAGAATACGAGGCACAAGAAGCGTTGAGGCACCCCCAGCGCAAAGCATAAAGCAGCACCAAGCATTTGCTTCTCAGATCGGCTGCTGCAAAATGAATTACATGCCTTCCTTTTGGCAGAGTCTGCCGGCCAGTCGCCACATGCAACCTCAGATTAAGACCCAGCTCTGCTGGTTTTTGTCCGAATCACATTTCATGGAGAGAGGGCAACAGAAACTACAACTTGGCAAAATGAGTCTGCCAAGAAGCATCCTCATGCTCACACTCACCTGCAACTCTCCAGCACTGACATTAATCGTAGAAACCCAGGTTGGAAGGGACCTCAAGGATCATCCGGGCCAACCTTTCCTGGCAAAAGCACAGTCTAGACAAGACGGCCCCGCACCTTGCTGACCAGGGCTGGGGAATCCACCACTTCCCTGGTGGGAATACTGACGGTAATCATTACCTACCTCATCCCGTAGCCTCTGCAGAAGCTAGATTTGGGAGCTGCGTGGATGCCTGCATCTCTCAGGAAGTCATTCAAGAGAGACGGGGAAAATCCACTTTCTGAAGTCTTACCAATCCTTTTGATTTTTTGGCTCCCGGGGTTCTTCCTACCTTGAACTCTCCCTTAAGTCAGTCAATGATAAACAGCTTTCATTCTGAGGTACTTTCACCATTCTGCTGATTCTTCCCAACAACCTTTAAACTTAACAGTGTCCGGGGCAGAAAACATGTATAGATTTGAGCGATGGTACACAAGAGGCACCAACTGTCCTTTAATCTTAAAATTTGTGAAGAAAAGACCAGTCACTGGGAGAAGGGACAAGAAAAGGAAATCTAGGAGGAAACTAGCTAAAAAGTTGTAGCTCCCTTATAATTGTTTAGGCAAACAAAAGACAAGACTCTGAGCACTGCTCTGCTTCTTAACAGAGCTTACCCCAGTAATGCTCCATCGTTACTCAGCACGCTAGTCAGCACAGATTCCCATTTCAGATGTGCAGCAGAAACGTATTCTCATTCACACTCCAACTCTGCCCCCGGAGCACTGCACGCAAGGTGACCAAACCAGCAAAAGCATCTATCTCAGAACCTGTATCACGTTTTTCTACATATACCAGCATTGCCACGAACTGAAACAAAAGAGATAAATATGAAAGTTTGTCCACTGTCTCCCAGACCAGGAGATAAACTTACCCTTCTGAGTCTCAATTCCTCCCTATATCATAAATCCACTTTGCAGGCAGGATACCCACAGGAAGCCACGGAGACTGGCACTCACGCTTTCTCATGCTTTGTTTCTTGCTTCATCTACAGCTGCTTCACTCCCCAGTCCCACAGCATTTTCTTTATAGGACACTGCTCCAAGAACAGGGTGCTTACCGCTTCTTTTTTTACACCACTGGATGCAGCAAGTGTTAAGAGCGTGGCTGGGTAACTGACAGCAAGCCGACAAGGGCCTGAGCAGTAAATACGCATATCCCACATCCGACACCTCCCAGACTTTCTTTCCAAGCACTGAAGGAAAACAAAGTCCCAGGCACATATCAATTACTCATTGCAAAGAGCAGAAAGTCCAAACCAACTGCATTCACTTCCTGAAGAAGTAGTAGCAGTTCCTTCATCACAGGCCTCGCGTGATCCTGCTGTGCCTGTCCACCCCCGTTCCCCTAACAGCTTGCAGATGCAGTGTTGCTCTGTATTTCAGGAAAGAGAAGCAGGTAGCCAGAGAACAGAGACCTGAATTACCGTTCCCCGCAGGAAGGGCGTGCGGAAGTAAAGCTAGTACAGATGCCATTTTGCAAAGTCGGCAGCACTGGTGGGAGATACTGCTGTCCTCGGGTTTCACTGGGGATGAAGGATGGAAACCCTCCAGAAGCAGAGCCACTTGCTTCTGCTGCTTACAGCACAGCTCATAGACTTGGCATCAGCCTGCCCTCTGTAACCAGTGCATTGCTAGGCACCAGTCCTGCTATCCTGGCAGCTCAAAAATCCACTCAATTACTCTCAGAACTGGGAGTTCTTTGGTACTCCACATCTACTTTTACCAGCTTGTTCAGATGTTCAAGCTTTGATTTACCAACCCCCTTTCAACCTGCCGCTCAGAGGTAAGCTTGTTGCAGTAACAGATTCCTCTCTTTCTCTGACATAACAACAGTAACAAATATCCATGTCACTTTACCCCTGATGTACAGAAAAATGAAACATTCTATTGGTACAAATTAACAGTTTGTTGATTGCTAACAATTTCTCTAAACTTTAATTTATAAAGCATTTGAAAGCATCTTACTAACCCTGCCAAGTAGACGCTTTCAGAAAATACCTATGTACAATTAAGTGAAAGGAAAATAAACCGTGAATTAAGTTACAAAACATTTATTATGAAAATAAATGCACAACATATATACATCTCAGACTGTGACTTAGATTTAACATAGTAACCATACAACAGTTAAGGCACTGAACACGTAGTTTTTTAATGGCAGAGACAAAAATGAAACTCAGGGAAAAAATCCTAGTGTAAACCTCTATCCAAATGGCTCCTCCCCCGCCAAAGAGCTGTGAAATTGTACATATGGGACACAGGAAAATCCTTGTAGGAGTGAAAGTAGGTTTGGGCAATCCGAGTTATTTAAATTCAGCACATTTTTATGAGGTTAGATTTTAAGTAATGACGTTTCTCTCTCAAAACACTGATGAAGTCTTAAGGGAAAGCAGTCATTACTAAAGAAGCATGAAGCTTTAAGAATACAAATAATGAGGTATAATGCGAGTTATCTATGCTACAAAACCAACTAGAGTCTTAATGTTTTCCATCTTTTTTTAATCCATGGAAGCTTACAGTTTTTCTAGCAGTTAAAAGCGGACTGCTTCAGAGCAAGCTTGTATTTCCCACTCATTTCCTTTCACGGTCCTTGAAGAAACAGCCCTCTGACCTCCCCTCTCCCCTGAGCCTTCAAATCGCAGCTTGGAAGCCACTGTGGTGAGAGAACGGCTGCAATAACAGCCACCCACAAAGTGCATTACAGTAGCCTCATATGGAAAGACTGGAGAAAAAAAATTTATCACGGAACAAATCACCAAGATAGTTCTCCAACTGTGTGAATATCTAACAAAAGTATTCCACACATGACTGTTTCTAACGCACAGTTTCTATAACCATGCACTGAGGAAATATGTAAATACTGCTGGCGTTATCCTTTAGCCCACGCTGTGCAAAAAAAACTTTGCTTTGAGAACGGACTTCCAAGGAGATGACTCTCCATGCACATGGCACTACATCACTTTCGATCACAGCTTTTAAGTAAATAAAGGCTTCATAAATAAAGGCCCTGTTTTACCTCTCCAACAAACCCTTCTTTCCACCTTTTAATAGCACTACCACACAGCTGTGTACCTACGTGCACTTCAGGAATTACACTGGATCTTGTTCTTATCACTGCAAAAAAGCATCAATACCAATGTAGAGTTGCATGAAAACATGCAAGAAAAATAACTTGCATAAAAAAGGGTCCACATCGAGTATGTTTCAGCTGTGTGACACAGGCAGAGCAACATTAGAGACGGAGATTCAGTAATCTGAGTGTTCATCCGTGGCATAACACAAATAGTACAAATGCTTCCAATCCCACCCTCTTTCTTCTCGCTGCGGAAGAAGTAACCTTCTTGCAACCTGCAGCTCTAAAACCTCGAAGACAAAGCACGTACATTTTGGGAACACAGTAAGGCAGGGGCTCTACTACTGAGCATAAACCTGGCTTCCTTATACTCAGCCACTACTCCAGAATAGCTTCACAGCCTGTTTTTTCAGCTGTAATTGATTGTAAGATTTCATTCAAACTCTTAAAAGTGGTTACTAAACAGCAGAGGTAAAAATCTTACAAAAAGGTGGATGGAGTCAGAAATTGATTCGGCTGTAAAATTAAATTGGAGAAGCAAGTTTTGTCTGACTGCTAATAAGAGTCACAGCAAGCAGTGAATTTCCAATCCAGTGATGGCAGGACGTGAAGTGTATTCATTAAATCTATATTCCAATAATTAAAATTATTCAGGCCTAACTAAAATGAAAATTATTTCCACAAGTATATACAGCATCATGGGAAGTCAAATGTGAATTATACTACACAGTCTGACTATAGCTACATGAATTCATTTATAAACTGAGATTAAATGTTCTACTTATGTAACTAATATTTCTACAGGAACACATTAGGGAAATATTGCAAATGCATGACTAAGCAGACAAGACAGGAAATACAATCAGCACGGCTGACTTTGCAACTGCCTTCGTGCACACTAGTATGGTAACAATCGCAGACTAATTCTGACACAGTACACACCTTCGACTTCAACCTTCCAGCAATCTTCCCGTCAGACCTGCACAGTCAGACCTTTGTGCCTGCACTCCCAAGTGGACGAGCAGAAAAGCCCTCTGATCCCACAGCACTATACAGAGAACGTAAATCCTGGCGAGACACTTCCACTGTTACAGCGACTCGGTTATAATCAACAGCACAAATTTAGCCATGATCACGCCCATCACTGCTAAGCTTTCTTTACCAACAGCAACGCTGGTGACTTTACTTCAAAATATAATCCCAAACATAAGACAACACCACTTACTGAATAAACTTTGGTGCAGCAAGTTTTTTATTTCTCCGATAGGTACACAGGACATGTCACCAGGTATACCTCACTTCCACAGGCCATTTGCCCTGTATACAGAGGCTAACAGTTATGGCTGAGCTCATGCAAATTTAGTATTCTAAACTGGCTTTAGTATTTTACAGTAAGGATAATATTATAACGCAAATCACCATGTAGAATTAAATTCCATGTCAGAACTCACGCCAGTAAATCACTAGCACTAAATTCAAACCCTTCTCCAGAACCACTCAGCAGCTTTACTGGATTTCTTCCTCAACCCAGCTCCATCCTGGGGTGAAATGATGAAAGGTATTTTACCTTTCAGAATTACTCCTAGCTACCAAAAAACCCTGCTGTGCAAGGAAAGCTGCAGTTTGCTTACACCTGATTAGGCTTCTTCACACATTTCACGCTAAAGGCCAAGAAGGGGGGAGCAGGAGGGAAGCTTCTCTCCTGCATACTGCATGATCTGTCTGAGGAGGACACTTTATTCAGTGTTTCCATGTCTTCTCCAATAAGCACAAACACACAGCAAGGATTTCATCCAGTGTGCAGCTGGGACACAGAAGTGCAGCTTTCTCGCTTCTGCATTTTTAAAGACTAAAAACCAAACAAGAAAGAAAACAAAAAAATCACCAAGGCAGATTTCCTTTGGACTAGAAGTAGTCATCACTTCTCAGTGCCAATTTCCATGTAAATGTTCGTGCCATCCATTTTGGCTGCTAGTCTAATCATAAAAAAAGAGACCAAGAAATTTAATAAATACTTTTTCCACTCTCACATTCAAGGACAGCTGAATCACTCAAGAGCCCAAAGCTACAAGTCTAAAACGGCCAGAGTGCAGAGCACCACCAAACTTGGGAAGCTTCGGACGGATATTTGCCGTACCCAAGCACATCTCAAGAAAGTGGGAGTAAAAGTAGGACTATTCTGCCTGTTTTCCACCACTGTCATGTGAACATTTCTGCTTAAGGGTATCCAAAACAATGAGAATCACCATTAAAATGTGATGTTAACACTACATGCATATTAGGTGCCAACATCACGCCTTTTTACACGTTTCAGCAACTTTGCTTTGACCTAAAAGGCTGGAGCTCTTACAATACTCGGCCCACCCCTTACGCAGTAAGAGTTAAACGCACGCAAGCAGGGTCTGTGCTAAACACACATCAGTTAATTCTGCTTTGGTCTGCAAAAATACACCTTGCCACTAGAACTGTGATGGATTTCAACACCCAAATGAAATAAATCCATAGACTTGTATAAACAAAGTTAAAGCGTTAAACAGTTACAAGAATAAAGGCAGCCTTCAAGACACAAAGGCCTGCAAACCAGAACTGAACAGCTCCAGCAGAAAGGTGAATTCATTTGCACGGGTGTACAACCTTCTTTCCTCACTACTTCATTCTGTGGCAGTTCTCCAGTGCCAGATCAAAACCAACACTACAGAAAGCCTTTCACTTGGAGCTGTTTCAGAAGTCATCACTGTGTAAGGAGCAAAGCCCTCTAACATTTCTCGTGTACAAGAAGCTGTTAAATAGATGCACAGAGTTCACACAGTTCACACTGGAAGAACAAAAGTTCTGCTCCTGGTTGCAGCTCCCGACAGCTCGGGCTTTCTTGATCAGACCCATTAAGCTACTCGCTCCCCTTCAAAACTTTTCTTTTTCATCCCTGAACACATAAGCATAAAAAAATTCACCATCCCCTAAAGCTAGAAAAGTACAAGTGTAAATATTTGAATACTCTTATTTCCACGTATCTTTCACACATCTCTTGAGGACCTACACCTGTATTTGTGACAGCAGCAGACACGAGCCCAGGTTTTGCCAGCTACTCGGGACCACTGTGCAACAAGAGCTGCCAAACTGCGGTGCGGTGTGGTCTCAACTTCTGACAGCGAAGTAATACCCTAGTGGTTATTTGGAAGAACAAGTTTTTGCACGTTGGGCACGTGCAAACATCAGCAGCAGCTTACCGCAGTTCCACAGTCTTGAGAGAGACCTTGGAAAGAAACTGCTTGTCGTCAAGCAACAAAGTATTATTTAAAAGGAAGATCCAACAGATGTTTGGCTACCTTCGTGGGAAAGCCCTAACTTTCTGGGTGGAATACAACAGTAGGAGTAATTCAGCTCTTACCTTTACCAGTTGCTTTATCTGTGCACCTGAAAAAAGACAAGAGACAAGCATAAGAGACAGCTTCTGCGGCATGGCAGCTGAAACAAGAAACTGAATGATGTGGAGAATGAGCCCTAATTCCCAACTGTGGACAGACCCGGTGCCTTGTGCTCATATCGCTGGCTTCAACCTCTTATACCATCACAGATTATTTCATCCAGAGAAAACTTAGGTGAACTATACGAATACATCAGCCCAGTCTTGCCCATAATAGTCCTGTCCAAATCAGAGGGGCTTTGCAGTTAAAACGCGGCAGATCAGCTACGTTACCAAAGGCTCCAAGAGTACATACGCACGTGGCTAGCTTCCTACTCCAGAAATAAAGCAGCAGTGAGATGCAGTCATCTCCTCACGGGAAAATAAATCCCGCCACCTCCTTCACTGAGACTTTTGGTGTATGGAGGCAGAACGAGCTGGGCAGCAAAGAGCACCCGGGAAGGCGGCAGCTATCCCCGAGGAGGCTGCGCAGCAGGCACTCACGGTTCCGCTTACAACCGGAGGCACGTCTGGTGCAGCAGGCAGGGCGGCCAGGGCAGCAGCGCTCGGGACACTGCCCTTCCTGGGAAGGGACCGGTGGGGCCGGCCCGGAACAAAGAGGCGGAGGCGCGGGGCGCCCCGCGGCTGGAGGCGGACCCCGGGGCCTAGGCGCCACTCGAGCGGGACGGGGCCGCCCGCCAGCCCCCCACCCCCGGCCCCGACCCCGCGGAGGGCGGGGGCCAAGCCCGGCGCCGCAGGGCACTCACCCGGCCCGGGGGGCCTTCTTGGCCGCGGGCGGCGTCTCGGCGGCGGGCTGCTCGGCGGCGGGCCGGGCCCCGGGGCTGCTCCGCCGACGCCGGGGATACTCGGCCTTACGGCGGCGGGAGGCGGCTGCGGCGGCGGCGGCTCCCCCCGCGGCCGAGGCAGCGGCGGCCGCGGCCCGGCCCCGCTCCCGGCCGCCCCTCAGCACCCGGCTGCCGCCAGACTCCTCCCCCTGCTCGGCGGCGGGCGGCGGCGGCGGGCGGCGGCGGCCCGAGGACGGCGGCCTCTCTGCGGCCGCCGGCGGGCCCTGGGCGGGCGGCTGCTCCTCGGCGCCCCCCGGCTGCTCGATGCCCGCCGGCATCGGGTCGGCGAGCGACGGGGCCGCGGCGGCTGCTGCGCGCTCCACCCTCCCGCCAAACCTTCCCCCGCCCGCCCCGGCCGCGCCCAATCACCGCCCGCCGCCCGCCTTCACGCGGGGCCGCCGGCGAACCCGCCCCTTCCCCGCGCCCGCCAATCCGCGGGCGGGAGGCGAGGGACGGCCCCGCCCCCGGCCCCACGCCCCCCGGCCCGCGGCCCTCCCGCCTTTCTCCGCCGCTCGCGCGCCGCCCGGCCAATGGGCGGCCCGGCTCGGCGGGGCCCGGCCCCGCGCTGTCGCGCGGCCAACCAGCGGGCGGCTCCCCGCGCGCCCCGAGCGTGCGCCACGCCGCGCAGGCGCCGCTGGGGCCGCCGCGCTCGCTCGCCCGCTCCCCCCCCGGCCGGCCCCGCAGCGGCGCCCACCCGAGCGCGGCCCCTCCGGCTGCCGCTCTGCCGGCCCCGCCGCCCGGCTCGCCCGTCCGCCGCGCGGCCGCCGCCCGGCCCTCGGCGCTGCCGGGCTCCCTACCGCCGCCGCTGCCTGCGCCCCTCCGGCTGCCCCCGGGTTCCCTCGCCCCGCGGGCGAGGCCTGGCAGGGGAAGCCGCTCGCCCCCCCCGCCCCGCGCGGCCGCTCCCTGCCGCGGGGCCGCGGCGCCGCTCGCGGTTCCGGCGAGGCCTGGCGGCGGGGCCCGCTTTTGGCTGTCGCTTCTCCTTTAAGAAAAAAAAAAACGCCCCGTCGGGCGGCGGGTGAAAGTCGGTGACAAAATGGCGGCCGGCGCAAAGGGGGCGGGGCCGGCGGCGGGAGCTCCGCCCGCTTCCGCCCGGCCCGCGCGCATGCGCGCTGCCTGCCGGGAGATGTAGTTCCCGCCGGCTTCGGGCGGCCGCGGGGTACGCTGGGAGCGGTGGGTTCCCGGGCCCCGCTGGGCTGGGCTCGTCTCCCCGAGGCCCGGGCGGTGCCCCGGTGGCCGGTGAGCATCACCGTTGTGTCACTGTCTGGGAGCGGGCCGCGACCCGCAGGGCCGCGGCACCTGTGCCGCCCGCGTTCCCCGGGAGCCCTCGGGGCCCTGCGGCAGGCCCCGAGCAGCATGGCGCCCAGCTGCGGCCTGAAGGGCCGAGCTGCGGGATGGCGAAGGCGACATCCACCGAGCATCAGGTCACCTCCCCTACCAGCAGCCAGGGCTCTGTCCCAGCGCTACAGACCCCCACTGGGCCTGCCGGCAGAGCTCAGGACAGCGGCTCTGCGGAAGGACCCGCTGTTGTCATCTCCAATAACTGAGTTGCCTCCCCAAAGTAAACTTCTGCAGTACCTGACAACACACGCTCCCAGCAGAAGCAGCACTGTCACATAAGCACCAAAGAGAACCCAAAAGCTTCAAGCCCATGAACACAAGCCACAACCTTCAAGCACTTTTGTGTCCCAGTCTCCACCCCTTCCGCCTGGTGTCAGGACCAGAACTACAATCGGGGGAATCTCTGGGTATGCTCTTGGTCCTGGCCAGATCCACTCTCCTCATTGCTGAGGCTGTCTCAAGACCCTGAGAGCCACCTCCAGAACTTCCTGCAGATCCTTCGGTGAGCTCCAGCACGACGAGGATGCGTTTGGAACCAAGGATGCCCTCCAGACCTGTCTCTCTCGCTGGATGAAGCAGTTAAATCAAATGGCCCCGCTGCCAACGCTCTCAGAACAGCCACTATCATCCACCTGTGAAAGCGTCCCCACACCCCACCTTGACAACAGTGGGTTGTGACTCAGACAGCTGGAAGCCAGGTGTTGCTCTCGGGGATGAGGGTTGTTCCTGTGATTCTTCTGGAGAGGATGATTTGGCTGATCTTACCTATCATTTTAGGACAGCAAAACGAGGATAATACTTCCACATCAGAAAATCCATCTTTCCCCCAGTTCTTGAAAAGATTGGCTAAACTGGTCAGATTTCACTTAATTCCATTCCAGGAGTCAACAGGGAGTCTCACTGGTTGGTACCTGGATCAAAAGTCCTTTTGCAATAGAGCTGCCATGCCCTTGCATCCTATCTTGGACAAGCTGGTAAAGAAAGTACGGCAGACACCCCACACTGTTCCTCCTGTGTCAAAAGAAATTGAAAGAAAATACATCCTCCCTGAGGATGTGCTCAGTTATGTCTCTCTGCACACGAGTGTGTGGTAGTTGAGGCAGCAGTGGTGAGGGAGAAGGCAGGCCAGGAGCACAGCACTGCACCCCAACAGCCAGAACTGTGACGCCTGAATTCCTTTGGCCAGAGGGTTTTACCAGTTCGCAGCTGCAGCCCTTCATGTTGTGGACTATTAAGTCTACATGGCCAGAGGGCAAAGCTGAGCTCTGGAAGAAAGTTTCTGTGCTAGCAAAACGTCTTCCCCAGGACCAGCATCAGACCCTCCAGGCCGTCATTCTCGAGGGCGCAGACCTGGCCAGGCATCAGGTGCAAGCAGCCTTTGACGTGGGGGATACAGTGGCAGGAGCCGCTGCCTCAGGGGTAGGTGCACAGCGGTCTGCTTGGCTGCAAGCCTCCAGCTTCCACGAGGAGGTCCAAACAAAACTCGAGAACTTACCCTACACAGGGGAGAATCTTTCCGGGGAAGAGGCGGAAGCTGCTTTACAAAGAGCCAAAGAGAGGCAGGCCACGCTGCACTTCCTGGGGGCGCTGCCCCTTGGCCCCCCAGCGTGGTTGGTAAGAGGAAAGCTCCTCTGCATAAGCTGGCATTCACGTCCACTCTTTGTTTCAAGCGTGTGCAGTGCCCTTCTGGGAAGGGTGCCCCACCACAGCAGCAGAAGGAGGTGCTCTTCATCCAGCAAAAATAAAAGGGAATTTAAAAAGCTTGAGGCATTTAGCTGGTAAATCATGTTTGGTAAACTGACACCCGTCAGTGAGGTGACTCGGTCTGCCTATTTCCTCCTGTTTTTGAGTTTCAAGTCCTAAACCTTATTATGTGTGACTAGAAAACAGAAGTGTGTCCAAATCTCCATTCCTCAGTTCCTGAGAGTGCTCTAATAAACCATCTTATTGTGGAGAACCGCGTAGTCTGATTCCTCTTGGCAAAGACGCTGGGCCGTGGGGAGGAGGAGTACATCCTAATGTGGAAGCTAAAGAACCAGGAAAGTTCAAGATACTCACACAGGGATTCCTCCTGTCCCTTCCAGACCAAGGCAAGAGCCCACTGGTCCAGCCTCCTGCAGAAGCTGTGGCAACACGCTTTCTGAGCAGCGGCGAGTTTCAAAGGCGGTGTACAAACCCTCTCCAGAGTCACTTACCCGGGTGGTTGAGGCTCATTTTCAGCACAGAGGCAGTTTGGCTGGGTCTTGCATTTTGTCAGTCCACTGTCAATCTGTTAGTTTTCTTTCAATTGAAATGTTTCTCTCTCAAGAAGGAAATCTCAGCAAGAATTTAAGTAATGTCTGCCACTGCTGTTTGTATTGTAAGTGGCTGAAAGTATTTTTTTTCTCCCCAAGGACTCGTCTAGCTGGAAAAGTGATTGACATCACTTTCCAAACTAACTGTTCTGCTACAGTTAACTCATACTCTTTGCTATGAAATGACTTTGCATTTATTCTTAAATAAACTTTATTTCAAACTAGAGAGTCTCGATGTGGGAAGTTATTCTCAAGTCGCTGTCATGGTTGATTTCTCCTTTGTAGGCAAGGCATGGTATCGCTTAATTCTTGTTAAAATAGGTTGGCTAAACCATTGCACGGAAATACAGCTCAGATCAGGACACAGCTCAGCCATTTGCATCTGTTGGGCTTGTGTTTTGTACTGGGAAATTTTATAACATGAAGTTACAGCTCCAAATACTTGTTCACACAGGGGCTCACATTATCACTGGAGGGGAAGAGTAAATCACTCAGAAGTCTAAAAATAACCTGAAACCTTCCGCAGACAGGAAGGTTCTGTTATTTGCAGAAAGGGAAGTGTCTCAAAGTAGCCACAGGGGAGTGATACAAGCAGTGACTTGACTTTGGGGTAGCTCTCAGCATTGCTTGTCCTGAAGCGTATCACGGGACTCACCGTTCAGCATCGCACGTGGCTTCTCCTGAGATGGTGCCCTGCTGGGTGTCTCTACTGTCAGCAGACAACAAAAGAGCTTCACCTACGTGGAGTGTAATTAAGTGAATCTTGACGTGCCCTCTTGGTACAAAGGGGCTTAATTCAACCCCATCCTACCCAGATGGTGCAGACAGGGTCAGCGATGTGTGAGAACGGGTGGCCCAGACGGTGTTGGCTGGAGCTGCGCAGCAAGCGCTCGTGCCTCAGCTGTGCAGGAGGCTGCAGCTGCCTCTGCACGGGGATTTAGCAGACTCGTGGAGAGGACGGACTTGGAAGGAGCAGGCTCAGCCCAGCCACCGACGGAGCCTGCGGGTGTCCGTGAGGATGCTTACAGGTCCCGACGGCAGACCCTCTTCCAGGTGCCGACAGATGGCTGCATCCTGCTCGTTGCTGCCACAAGAGACCCACCTGCTTTTATTTGGCCTTGAGGTGAATCTCTTCTTCCCCAGGATCAGTAATGTTTCTGAAGCAGCAACATCTTGTGTATCTATCTGGGTTATTTCGTGGCAAATCACACATCTGGAGGCAGTGCAGTGCTTGACTGCAACCTTTCCTTTGAGAATCCTGAAAGCTCTCCTGACAAGGCATAAAGCTGCTACGGTGAAGCTGCGCATGGAACTGGGCCTCCTCTCCCCTGGCAATGCTGGGAAAAAACTGAGGCTTATTTGGCTTTATCTGGAATGAGTTTTTTTTCTGAACAAGCCTCTTCCCTGCAGATGAAATGGAGGGTGGGCAGCAGAGAGGCAAACCCAGAGAGTATGGGAGCAAGATCAAAGAGATACCCACAGCATGGGAGATGTGAGAGAGGTGAGACATCGCAAGAAGTGTCACACACCCACAGGAGAAGCAGCAGGGAGCCATGGGCTCTGTGTGGCTCATAACTTTGGCTCCCAAGGGTTTTATAGCATCTTTGAAACCCCTGGGTAGTCCAAACTCATGAGGAGCCTAGCAAGGATGCAGTGAGTCTTGCGTGGGGCTGGTAGCCAAGGTGTCTGAGATGTTATACATGCACCCACAAGGTGATGCCTCCTCCAAAAACCCTAGCAAGAACACAAAGGATGTGTCAAGCCACATGCAGCCTCCCCTGCACACGCCATCTGAGATTAATCACCACAGCCGGCTCTAAGGCGAGCGGGGCAGGGGTGTTGCGATGGGATGATAGACCAGCAAGGGCGAGAGCACCAGCAGCAGTGTGGGGGGAAAACCCCTTCGCAGCAGGTTGGAAAAGCAGCTCTGAGGGAGAAACAAGCTGGAGGGTTGTGGTGGGACATGTCATCCCAGGTGTCTACTCCTCAGGTCCATGTTTTGACTGCGGGCATCATTGCACTGCCATCTCCTGCCATTCCCCTGTCCGCTAGTGTAATGAATATGCCAGTTCTCTACCTCTCTCCACTGCAGCGGCCTCCACTTCATCCCCCCACCCCAGATCACTCACCAGTCCCTTGGAGCTGTTTCAACATCCACTGGCTGCTCTCAGCAGTGCCAAAAATTTCTCTGCTAAAAAGCCAAGCCATAAATATCACTTGATCACCCTCACAGGAGCTGGGCGTCAGTGGGGGCACCAGGGATAACGGCAGTACCTGTGGGTCTGTCTGTCCCGAACGGCGAGGGACCCGTGCCTGCATCTCGGGGCAGGCAGACCGCCACCTCAACCCGTGTCCCTGCCAGAAACCCCTGCGTCGCTCCTGCCTCCAACACACATCCAGGTGCTCGTGGGCTTATCGGCCGAGAGGGCCGTACGGGGTGCCCAGACACTGAAGCACTCTGGCTCAGGAGAAGCAGAAAAGTCCCAATGGTGGGTAAATCGCTCAAATAACCAGCACAGATGAGTGCTCCAGTCTGGTGGGTGTTGTGCCTGGCTGGCGGTGACACGCTGGGCGGGTGTATCCCCAGGGCTGAGCTATGCCCAGCAGTCACGCACATGGCACCTCTGGGAAACTTTTAAGTGGCCCAAAGCATTGACACGGGGAGAGCGTAGCACAGCCACCGGCTTTGGCAGTGCCACCGCTGCCTGTGTGGCCACAGCAAGTCCAGTCCTTGCATTCACACTGGCTCTAAGTGACACAAAGGGATTTGCCATTACCTGGAAATCCAAGAGGAAGCTCCAAAAGCATCTGTCCAAAAAGCAGGGCTGCGTTGGAGCATGCCAGCACTGTGTGTCCTGTGCCTACCTCCATCACACCATTGCAAATGCATTTCCCCCTGGCGCAGGGATGCCGTCCCTCGTCACATGCAGCTGGTGGCTTCTGGAAAGGCCATGGGTCTGCAGGATGCGTGCGCTCTGGCTTCCAGCCGAGATGCCCAAGGAGTTCCGATGTTTTTATGAGTCCGGAGCTGCCTGAACAACCCACTAGCCAGTTTCTTCCCTCTCCAGCCCCAACCTGGGGCTGCTCTCGGCTCCCCTTGCCCCAGCCTCTGCCACCACTTTCTGCCTGCTGCCTGTCACATGTGGTGCAGAGCACACAACCCACAGAGGAAAAACCCCAAGCGACAAACCCCAGTCCTGGGGGCGGGGTGGTGGAGGAGAGGCTGGAGAGCGGAACCAAAAGCCTGCGCAGCCCAGACTGCCAGGTCACCACCCCAGCCCCTCAGCCGCCGGGACCCCATGCCGAGGCAGGATGGAGGATTTAGGTAAGCCAGGACCCTCCAGAGCCAGGCCCGTGCCCAGGCCTGGTGCGGGGTTGTGCCTTCGGCGGCTCAGGGGAGCCTTGTCCTTCCTCTACCTCAGGGTCAGGTGGGGATGCTGCAGAGGGGGCAGCAATGGAGCCACACTCCCTGCCATGCCTTCCCCCATCTCAGGGGACAAACAGGGCCCAGGCAGCCGAGCGAGCACTTGGCCGAAAATGGAGAACGCTTGAAGACAGGAAACAGGCTGCCGCAACGATACAATCCCGGCTGCACGCAACGGCCGAGCAGCCCAAGGGTGTGGCACAACATCCAAGGGTGCCGGGAGTCATCCCTGGCCCGGGGTGGGAGAGATGGGGTCAGGGAAGCAGCTGCTGGGGGGGATCCCCCCTGTTTCCTGACATGAGGGCAGTGAGGTAGCAAGGTTAAAGCAGAAAGAGAAAGCGCTTCACCGTCGCTGCAGGAAGTGCCACTCTGGGTGCACAGAAAGCACCGAGATTTAGCTCTCCCGTGCCAGGGCTTGTGCTGGGATGAATTTAAGGGCTGGTGGATGTTGCTTTGTAAGCCAGAGATAGTATGTGGGGAAGTAGGAGCCCTGTTGCCAGCCGTCCCCCATGCTTCAGGAAGGCTGCACAGTGCGGTCGGCACATCCTGTGTTGGGGATGGGGGTCCAGGTGAGGGTGCTCGGGGCCACCACCATCCCTCAGAGCCCTGGCACCTGGTTGTCAAGCTGCTGTGACACTGCTTTTGCTCCTGAGATTTCAGGAGTGGCACAAGACTGCTTAGGAGGGCGCACAGGAGCAGGGGGCAGCCAGTGGCTGGCGCGTCTGACCTGGGTCTCTCCGTGCAGATGCTTTGCTGGCAGAACTGGAGCAGAGCTCTCGCCCGGCCCCCAAGGACTGTGTGCTGCAGGTGCCAAGCTCCTACAAGCAGGATTTGGCCACAGCTGGGCCCCCAGCCCCCCGTGGCCATGAGCCACTTGCCTCAGCGGCTGCAAAGGTAATGCCTCAACACAGTGGGGCTGGCGGCTGAGACCCTGCTCAGCTTGTGACAGGGGTGGTGGTGCTGGACGGGCAGTGAAGAGTGCCAGGGGAGCATCCTATGGGCTCAGCCACAAGGGTTTGTCCTTCCAGGTGCAGCTGCCACCTCGGGCTCAGCCTCCAGAAGAGGCTTTGAAGACAGTGTACAGGTAAAACATAGCCATGGGAGGCAGCGAAGCCATTTGGGACTACCCTTTCCATTGCTTGGACGCGTTCCCCGGGGTTACCTGGCCTCGTGCATATTGCCCCAAAAAACGTGTCCTTCTGCAAGCTGGGGTGGGGGGGGTTGCATCCTGCGTCCCTGCAGCACTGCTGGAGTGAGGACGGGGCTTCCAGCAGACCACCCCCGTCTCCCACAACATACGGCGCTCCCCACCAGCACATCCCTGGGGAGGCCCTGCCCCCGTCCCCTGCTGTGGCCCATGAGGAAAGGGCAGCATCTCACGGGGGTGGAGGGTTCTCAGCCCTGAGCGCACTCTGGCCTCGGGCTGGAAGCCGCAGCGTCCCTCACTCTCTGCCGTGTTCAGCAGCTCCGTGATGGTCCCGCAGCCGCGTCTCTCCTCGCCTCCACCCACAGCAGCTGCCTGGCAGCTGGACGAGCTCCTGGCCGACCTGGGCCACATGCAGAGTAAGGTGAGCTTTGGCCCTGGGGCAAGGAGTTGGGGGCCTGGCCCTCACCCAGCTTTCACCATCCTCCTGCCTGGCAGCTGGCGGTCACAGGACAGGGAGCCGGGGTGCCAGTGGACACCTCATCCTCGCTGGACAACATGCTGGGCAGTCTCACCCAGGACCTGCAGGAGCTGGGCATCAGCACTACCACTGCTGGCGTCTGCGCTGCCTGCCACAAGCCCATCGCCGGCAAGGTGAACACCCCGCACCTCCACCCTGCTGACCCTCTCCCCTTAGCTGACGGCATCCCCTGGAGCTGCTCTTGCTGCCCCCCACCTCCTCACAGGTGCTCACAGCCCTGGGCAAAACCTGGCACCCCGAGCACTTCACCTGCGCCCGCTGTGGGCAGGAGCTGGGCGGCTGCCCCTTCTTTGAGCGGGGTGGGCAGGCATACTGCCAGGAGGACTACTACCAGGCCTTCACCCCCCGCTGCGCTTACTGTGCCGGCCCCATCTGTGAGGTAAGACCCCCCCGGCCTCCCACGCCACCCCCCACCGCCACCGGCAGCCTCACCTTGCTTCTTCCTGCAGAAAGTCCTCACGGCCCTGGACCAGACCTGGCACCCCGAGCACTTCTTCTGTGCCCACTGCGGGAAGGTGTTCGGAGATGACGGTATGTCCCGGGGGGCAGGAGTGGGGGTCCTGCCCCATTGCCCCCATCCTGATTTCCCCTGCCATAGCCCTGCCCTGGCATCCCCGCCCCCCCCATAGCCCCACCGTTGCACCCTTGCCACATCCGACATCCCCCCACGCTCCTTCCCTTGCCCTGCTGCCCCCCACCCCGAGCCTCCCCCCAGGTGGGTGCCCATCCCGACGCCCTCCCTGCAGGTTTCCACGAGCGGAGCGGGAAGCCGTACTGCCGCCAGGACTTCCTGGCTATGTTTGCCCCGAAATGCCAGGGCTGCGAGCGCCCCGTGACGGACAATTACCTGTCGGCCTTGCAGGGCGTCTGGCACCCCGAGTGCTTCGTGTGCGCGGTGAGTGGGCGGCGGGCCGGCGGGGGTGCGGGGGTGAGCGTGTCCCCAAGGCCGTGCCAGCCTTCCCCGTCTCCTTCCCCCCAGGAGTGCCTGAGCGGCTTCGCCAGCGGCTCCTTCTTCGAGCTGGAGGGTCGGCCCTACTGTGAGCTGCACTTCCACCAGCGGCAGGGCAACATCTGCCACGGCTGTGGCCACCCCGTGACCGGCCGCTGCATCACGGCCGCGGGGCGCAAGTACCACCCCGAGCACTTCATCTGCGCCTACTGCCTGGGCCAGCTGCAGAAAGGCACCTTCCGTGAGCGCGGCAACAAGATGTACTGCCAGGCCTGCCACGACAAGCTCTTCCTCTGAGCCGCGGCGCCCCAGCCGCACCCCAGCACGCAGCCACCCTTCCTGCCTGCCTGTCCCTGGTATCGTCCCCACGCCGACATCCCTGGCGCCGTCCCTGCTGAGCCAAACGTGCCTCGTGTCCTCCCACCCACCGACCCCCCTGGCATCGGTCCTGCAGAGCCAAAAGCCCCCAGCGCTGTCTCTGCCAAGCCAGACACCCCGACATCATTCCCCGTCCCCCTTCCCCTCGAGACGTTCCCAGCCTTGTCCCTGCCAAGCTGCATTCCAGGCATTGCCCCCTCAACCTGAAGCAATAAAACACCTGGCCCTGCCTTTGCTCCACTTGCTGGTGGCTTTGGGGACAAGACTACAAGGCAAGGTGGGAGGGCTGGAACCCCCATAGCCAGGGGCATCCGTCAGTGCTCCCCCCACCCATGGGTGCACTGGGTCCCCAGCTCCCAGGGTGCTGCAGGCCAGGGGTGACTTTCTCCCGTAACCTAGAGGAGGGCAGCCCCAGGCGCTCTGGGAGAGCGGTTCAAGCTCCCGTGGGGCTGCACTGCGCAGGAAATCAGCCCCCCCCAGCCCTGCCTCACCCCCGACTGCATCCCGCTGCCACAGGGCAGTAAAATCTTTCCAACAGCAATGCAGCTTCAGGAAAAAAAACAGGTTGAAGCAGAAGCCAGAAAACTGCTTCCAAAAAGGTATTTCCACACATTTACAGAATTTCTTTCTGTATTTTCACACACACACACAGAGGGGTGAAAGCAAAGTGGGTTAACATGGTGTTTGAGCCTGGCTTCAGTACTCCCGAGAAAGGGATGAGCACATTTGCAGCTCATCTGTGCCCTGCGGGGGCAGCCCCTGCTCCAGAGGGCTCCCCCCTTTTTTAAGGATGGACTATTAGTATTTCTGCACTCCTGCAAAGTCCGCCAGCCCCCGGAGGAGAGGGGTAACGGAGGGAAAGGCTTCCCAGCAGGAAGCCCTAATGCTCTGGGGAGAGAAGGGGTTCTCAGCTGCCCTGCAAAAATTTTTGCGAGCTCAGTACAAAGCAAAGTTTTGGTGCTTTGTATTTTTCCTCCAATCTTTTGCTAAGAGTGGAAATGTCACTCCCACCCGAGAAAGGGTTTGTCACAAAGTGGCACCTTTCAGAGCCACACACAAACAAGCAACGCTCAAGCACGCAGCCCTGCCCCGAGAAGAGGCATTTGTTCCCAACCGCAAAGCTAAAGACACCAAGGTAGCAGCCTTAAGTGGAAGGCACAGAGACACACTTTAAAAACTTTATTTATATAAAAAAATCATTTTGTTTTAAAAGCGTTACAAGAGTGTGCACAGGAATCAGACAAGGAACGGCTTCTTGCTCCCCACTCCCCTCCTCCCTAGCCTCACTCCCTGCCAGGGCAGGGGTGGCCCAGAAGAGCCAGGGCAGGGGAGGAGAGAAGGGGGAAGCTTTTTTTTTGGTTCATTTGGAGTTAAAAATTAAAAAAAGGAATTAGTGTTTTACATATTTAAAGGAAAAGAGAAGAGTTAGACCCCAGAACAAAACCAAACCGCGCTGAGGTGGGGCTGGAGCCAGGGAGGGCTCAGCCAGAGCCGGAAGGTGCTTCCAGGCAGAGGAGCGGGCAGGAGCAAGGCACCAGTTCTGTCTGCTGCAGCCTCCCCGCTCCCCGCCTGAGCCCACGCTTCGGGGGAGCCCCACACGCTGGGGAGGGCTCCTGCTCCAGTTTGCAGCCTCCTAGAGAGGCTTCCAGTTCACAGGGAGCCTAAGGGCTCCCCAAAAGATCACAGCACTTGGATGTGCCCCCCACCACCACAGCAGAGAGGAGGAGGAGGGGGAGGGGGACATGTACATCCCAGCTCCTGTGGCAGCCTCGTCTCCCCAGGACAGGATGCAGATGAGAGTCCTGTGCCCCATCAGTGAGGGCAGGGGGGCTGGGATCCCCCCAGACACAGGCTTCCAGCCTCACTGCAGACAATTAAGGCTGCCGCTGGGGAAGGGAAGAGCTCAGTCCTGCCGGAAGCCCAGGAAACACCCCTTCCCCAGCGAAGAAGCCAGACAGTACGATTCAAAGAGCTATTTCACAGTGGCAAAAGAAAGGCACGTGTCAAGAGAAAGTCAGAGGGGCACCGCCGCAGGCGGCCGGTGCGCGGGGTGAGAGGGGGGATCCTGGCTCTACCCGCCTGCAGCCCTGCTCCTCGCGCCCGGCACGCAGCGTGCCCCGCGCAGCCTCTCCCCAGAAGCCCCGTCGCGTCTCCTCCCACAGGGACCCGCTGCCTCCAGCACCGGGAGGCCCATCCCAAGCCCCCGCACTGACCATCCTCCCCACACAGGGATCCCTCCTCACACAGTCACCGGGTGGGGGCCAGCGGCCCCATCCAGACCCCTTCGCAGGACCCAGAGCCAGATCCCCCTTCCCATGTCCCCGAAGCCTCATCTAGAGCAAAGCAAGAGAAGTTATTGCTGGTTTTCCTTCCCCTCACCCCTCCATGACTCCAGGCCCCCTCGCCCTGGTCCCGCCGCCGCCAGGGAGGGAATGCTCCCGTTATCCCCACAGCCCCAGCTGAAGAGTGATCCCGCACAAAAATATATCCTATAGGCAACAAAAGAGAAACCCAAACCAAAACAAAAAGGCGGCGAGTGAGGTCCCAGACTCTGTCCCTGCAGACATCTCCGAGCAGAGGGAAGGCGTGGGAGAGAAGGCAGCTCCTGGTCAAGGCAGAGATCCGGAGTCCTTTTGCAGCATCCATGCCGGTCGGTCCGGCAGAGTCAGGCAGGAGGCTTTTACTCTCTGGAGGAAGGAGGTGGTGGAGGACAGGGAGGAAGAGTTATCGGTCAAGGTGTCCCAGAACGGGGAGGTGCAGCGGTCTAGAGGAGGCAGAGTGGCCCGGGCTGCCCCTGCGGGACCAGGCCCAGTCATTTGGCTGGCTAGTTGGCACAAACAGTCCAGCAAAAAATCCAAAAATAAGACAAGGTAAAAGTCGGTCCATTCCACCACGAAGAGTTATATATATATTTATATATATAATATATTATCAACCCAAACTGAGTGGAGGCAGGGATGTCAGCTAGATCTTCTGCTGTGGAGAGAGAAGGAGAGATGTTAGCATGCCCAGGGAGCCAGGGAGCAGTGGAGGTGTGATCATGGCCCCGATGGATCAAGCAGCGATTGCGGGCAGCAGCGATCAGAGCAGAATCTGGCTGGCCAAAGCACCCCTAACAGCACAGCAGGATCTGTCACCGCTGTTCAGGACACTGCGGGACATACCGACATGGGGGGAAACATGGCAGCATCCTCCTCCGCCTCCTCTACCTCAGGCTGCGATTCCTGCCCCTCCTCCTGCTGCAGACACACAGGGGTTAGTAGGGGTGATGGAGCAGGTGGGGGGGTTGTTAGTCATGGGAGCCCAGTTCTCCCCTCCTCCTGCCAGCCAGGACAGCGATGTGTCACCTCCTGCACCCCGGTCCCACTCACTCTTCCCCCACACTAGGAAGAGCTGCTCACCATCAACGGCGCTGCCTTCACCGGCTCCATATCTCCGAGGTCACCGGATCGGTCCAGTGTCCTGCTGTGGTCCCTCTCATTGAGTGTGGAATAGTTGTCTGGAGCAGGAGAGGGGACAGTCACGTCACCTCCATGAGGGGCAGCATCGTCCCCACGGAAGAGGCGAACTCTGCCCCCTCCCACCACACCAAGGAGGCAAGACGCCCCCATCCCAGTCCCTCTCCTACCTGGTCCCATGTTGCTCATCTGGATCTCTTCCCGGGAGGACTTCTTGTCTACAAGCACGGGAGAGCAGCAGGTCAGACACCGCCCCTGCAGCCACAAGCAGCAGAGGAACCACTGCCCACCCCAGCAAGAGGAGCCCAGACCCAGCTGCAGCTGCAGCACCGTTGACCCAAGGATGCTACAGGACCTATGCTAACTGCACACATCATTTCCAGTCCTGAGAAGCACCTAAAGCCCAGACTGACAGCCTTGTGTGAACAGCTGTGGCTGCCACGAAAGCCAGGGCTGAAGAACAGGGAGGGGACAAAGACCAGCTGTTCTGGGTACCCACAAGGTGGAAGGATGACAGTGGGGACAGGTGCTGAAGGGAAGGAACACACCTGATTTTTGGTTCCTGTCGATGAGAGGCAAGGTGCTGTCATCAAATGAGTTGCCTCCCTGGGTTCGGGACGCATTGCTCAGGTTCACCTGGAGCATCAGACAACGAGCACTCACACTCTGGCCCAGAGATTCCTTCCCCATCAGCACATCCCACCCCTCCAGACCCAGGAACCGTCCCACAGCCCTTGAGCAAGGGGCCTGAGGCAACCAGAGGGTGTTCCAGCAGCCAGCCCTTAAGCAGCAAGGACAGTCCCAGCTTTTGGGAAAAATTGAGCCCTCAAGAGCCTTGTTCTTCAGCACTGCCAGTGGCTTTTAGTGCTGCAAACTTCCCTGCCTGCAGATCCACATGCTTATGTGTGGGACAGGGCTTAAAGCTTTTAGGTGTTTCATCCTTTGTAAAAGCTTCCTGTTGGTCACGTGCTGAGAAACAGCAGAGGGGACACCTTCGAGGGTCTCCAACCCCACCAGCAAGGTAAGAGCTGAAATCCAGTACTGCTGAGCTCCAGGAACACCCTTCTCCCTGCTGCGGGACCCAACCTACTACCCCAGCCACAACAGGGCATCCCCATACCTGGAAATCTGACTTCTTCCAGCCCTCCTTCTCGAGGGGCTTCCGCAGCTCTTTATATCCCCAGACTGTCTGCAAGACAAGGGCGGCTGCTCGGACTTCTCTCTCTGAGCGGTTCCTAGGAAGAGGTGAAGGGAGAAATGTTTGAAAATTCCCAATGGCCTCAAACAAGCTCCCGGAGAAGCCCCTCTCTGCCCCTTACACTATCCTTCAAGCAGAGCCTACCCAGATTTGTTGATTAGCACCAACTTCTCAATCCCCTGTGTTTCCCGCAGCTTCTTGGCAGCCTCGAGGTTGTCCACAATTACTTCATTGATGGTGTTGAGGATTGACACCACTGTGTCCTCAGAGAGGTTTTTGGCTGGGGTCTGCTGGCCTCCGGGCAGGTTCTTCACTAGGTTGGGGATGGCATGTTTACCTGGGATGGGGAAAGAACTGGGCATGAGCAAGCGAGGAAGAGGACTGCAAGGGGAAAAAAAAAAAAATCACTGCAGAAGGATCAGGGACAGGTGACCAATTTTTGATGTCCCTCTCAGTGGAGCTCAGCACGTGCTACTCTGGGAGAGGAGCAGTAGAGAGGTGCTGGGCTGATGCCATGCCCACACGCTTCCTCAGCTGCCGATATCAGGAGGAAGCTCCTGCCTAACCCAGATGGACACGGAGAGCATGGCGTTCCCCCTCCGCAGCCCTCACCTATCAGCTCTTTGTTACGCAAGTCGACAGCCAGGTTGCGCAGGGCCCCGGAGGCCGCTTTCACCACTCGCTCGCTGTCGTGGGTCAGGAGGTCAGCGATGGCGGAGAGCCCCTTCTCCTGGCGCAGGGCCGAGCGGATGTACCGGCCGTACTGCAGGGCAGAGCACAGCACCACAGCGTCACCGGGCGGGCACAGCCTCTCCCCAGGAGCATCTCCCTGGGCAGGGAGCCCCGCACCAAGCCAGCCGCCTGAAGCGGCAGAGCCCCGGCCATCCAGAGCTCTGCAGGCTCCCCAGGGCGCCCTCCCCGCAGCACACATCGGGGGGTGCCGCGGGCACTCACCGTCCAGCTGCCAGCGCACAGGTTCTGTATGGCTCCTGCCGAAGCCTCCAGGATAGCCGGAGTCTTGCTTTCCTTTAGAAGGGAGATGTATATCCGGACCACTTCTGGCTGGAAGAGGAGCTCATAGCCTGCCAGAGGAACACAGGTAGGAAGGGCTTACTGAAGGGCTCTGCTGGCATCCGACTAATCCAAAGGAGCACTGCTGGGCAGATGAGGCTGGAAGCTTTCACCCAGGCTCGCTGCTCCCCAGAGGACAGATCCTTGGTGCAGAGGGGTCCAGGCTGACCCACAGTGCCGGAAACCCAGGCCCCCAGCACCAGCCCTGATCCAGGATGCCACCACCCTAGCAAGCAGACAGGCATCAGGCCTTCAAGTATTAACTCTTTTCCATGGAAACATATGCCCAGAAGTGATTTCTAAAGCAGCAGTGAGGCTGCAGTTTACAGTTGCAAGGCCGGGTTTTCCATCTTGTTCTCTGTCCTCAGCCCCCAAAAAGAGCAGATGGCTTCTCAGGTTTCTGCCCGAGATGGGTGCTGACCCTTCCCACAGCCCAGGTCAGCCTGAGGAGCCACCAACCACATATCTGAGCTGCTCACAAGGTCAGCTCTGTCCTAAGTTTCCTTGTGATTCTTCTAGCTTGACTCTTCATACCCCTGGGAGCACCAGCATCCTCCCAGGAACCACGTGGTGATTTGGGGTAGAAGCAGCTGAACTCAAGCCCTGGGCTAATGCCCACTTCTTGACCAGCCAGAGCGGGGCTGTAATTCACAACCCTCTAGGCAGCGAGACGTTTGTACCCAGAGGCTTCCTGGAATGACCTTTCCTCATGCTTGAGAACACTTTAAGGCAGGGTTTTTTGGCTTTAAATCCTGCCTGTTCTTCGTGCCCAGAAGAGCAGAGCAGGCAAGAGAGCAACTGCACTGAGAAGTCCAAGACCACCATAGAGGCTGCCCGTCCTAGGGCTGTGTCACCACGCTGTGCCCCAGTTCCCTCTGCAGCCCCAGGAAGCTGGTCCTGAGGCAGCACTGGCCTCCTCCAGGCACAGCACACACCCTCACAACTGTCTGCAGCAGAGCGAGTGTTTTAACAGGCACTTGGGCAACCAGAAACACACCACCTCCAAACCAAACCTCTGCCCATTTGAGAGGCTCACTTCAATGGGAAGCCAACTCTACTCACTTCTCTCCTGGGCTGCTTGTGGAAAAGCAGCCCCACATGCTCAAGCAAAGACACAGAGGCACATACCTTTGGCTGGAGTTGTTCTTTTGGGAAAATCCACTGTGTCGGCACCAGGGTCTTCCGGGAGCTTTTTGCCTTCAGAGGGTAAGCAGAGAGGCGTAAGACACCTCACCTCCTCTCCCCACCCATCTCAGCCCAACAGCTCTTTGCCACTTGCTACAAGAACAAGCCCAGAGGTGAGCTGAAGTCAAGCTACCAGCATGTGCCAGGAGGGAAGGTCAAGGGCATTAGCCACACTGCAGGCAGTACGTGCCCAGCTGGGGGGAGGGGAACAAAGAGAGCTAGAGAAAGCACCCAATCAAACCACAGAAAAATTAAAACCAAGAGCACACTCACCTCTGGAGAACCATTCGTCTATTGGCGAAGCGGAGAGAAGGACAGGAGAGAGGGGAGGCAGGAGGAGAGAAGTGCCAACAGCATCATGGGGCAGATCATTTGGCAAGAAAGCGAAGGGAAGGGGAAGGGGCAACACAGGAGAAAAGGGAAGGTGTGAAGTTAGTGGACATCTATCCATCACCATCCCACCACCACAGAAACCCACCATTAGCTTGTGTCAAACATTTTGTGTAAGCCAAGCAGTAGCTCCCAAAGCCAGGGGAGGCACGGGCCACTGCGTCTCTCCAGAGGAAGCTGCAGTTTAGCCTTCGCACAAGAGATGCCAGAGTAGGAGCACCAAGACCCCAGACCACCCTCAAGCTCCACTGTAGAACTTCTTCATCCCACCTCCCTCCATGCTGCTGCCACGTAACGAACCTTTGCCCTTCTTGGCACCGAAGCAGCTCGCTGCGTGGGGCCCAGCGTTGTTGGCGGGGGCCAGAGGGGTCTCCTGGTAGCGCTCTGCATGGGGGATCTCACGGTGGACTTGGTAGGACAAGTTTCTCAGCAGGCACACACAGTTCTCCACCAGCTAGAGAGAAAGCCAGATGGTTTGACCTGGAGCAGCACATGCCCATCCCGTGTCTGAGGGCCCCATCACAGCTTGCAACCCAGAGCCAGGCCAAGGGGGCCGAGGACCACGGGATATGCAGCTCCACCCAAGATGGAGCTGGAGCACACCCCCATCCCAGTGAAGGTGTGGCCAGTTCTGGCATGAACTTCTGCAGGCATGAGTTCACACTCTGCTGGGCCAAAAATCTCTCTGCCATCAGCACAAAAGGTCCAAGGAAAGGCTCAAGAAGAATTCAAGGCAATGCCTCGTCAAGGCAGATCAGGTAGCCCCGAGCCAGGGGGGTACCATCACAGGGACAAGTGACTCCACTTGGAGGAGCAACATTCCTACTGCAAACGGCAGGCCGGGTGCTGGACACCTCCTGCCCAGACAGCACCCAAGGCACACCCCACGCAGGCTCGCTCTTCCCAAGTTGAGATCATGGAAAGGTGTGAGCCAGGACTGGGTTTTCCCAAGCTAGTCCCACCAGGCCAAACCCCTCCCTGGTGAAGATTCCCCCTGTCCATTCTTCATCTGCCTTAGGACAAACCCTGCTTCAGCCACCATGAACAGCAGAGCACTGCTAGAGCCGGCTGACAAGGGCAGAGCTCTGCACATGCCCCGGCAACACCCCCACAGTGGTACCTTGCTGTCCGAGTCCTTCTGGCCAATCTCAGACTGGACGATGTAGATCAGGGCATCCACCAGACCATCACATTCCCGCAGCTTCCGACGGGCCTCGCTCCGCTCTGAGCTCACATTCCTGGCAGGCAGGAGAGAATCATCATGGGAGGCAGCTGAGGGCAGGCGAGGAGCAGCCCACACCCAGCAGAGCTCAAACCAGAAAAAAGCTCCTGTGGCTCCCCTGCACTGAGAAAAACCTCCTCCAAAATCAAGGACTGCATCACCAGTAGCTGTCCTAGGAGAGCAGCTCCTCTGCAGACCTCCTCTGGCAGTCCTGGGAAGCTACCAGGAACAGCCAGGAAGGAGCGTTACAGCAGCCCTGACCCACACTAGCTCTCTGCCAGCAGCTGGTAGCCCCCCTCCATACCTAAGGCAGCCAGCGGTGTTGGTGAGCACTGACTCCCACTCGATATGGCGGGGTTTTGAGTCCTCATTGGGTTCCCGCTCCCAGCCCGAGCGGGGAATGACCACCTCATCGGTCAGAGCGTGTAGTGCGTGATCCACAATGGCCATCTTGATGGAGTCGTGCGAGGACAGGTTCCACAGCGTTCCTGCAAGGCCGCGAGCAGGAGGCGATCAGACCACGTGGGCTTAAAAGCCTGCACTGTGCATCCCTCGCCCAAGGGATTAGTCCCTCCTCTCCCCTCCGGAGCCATTACCTGTGATGACCTCCGTGAGGTCCATGTCATGGGCCTTCCGCAGCAGGCGCACCAGAGCAGGTACACCATCGCAGTTCTTGATGGCAATCTTATTGTCTTGGTCCTTGCCGAAGGAGATGTTCTTGAGGGCTCCGCAGGCACCATAGTGCACCTCTTTCTTGGGGTGGTCCAGCAATCCCACCAGCACGGGAATGCCCTTCAGCTTGCGCACCTCGGTCTTCACCTTGTCGTTACGGTAGCAGAGGTGCTGCAGGTAGGCAGCTGCATTGGACTTGACGGCGTCCAGCCGGAAGCTCAGCATGGCTATGACCTCCGGCAGCTCTGGCTGGCGCCAGTTGCCCGGGGCTGGGCCGCCCTTCCGCAGGCTGTCCAGACTAGCCAAGCTGCCCCGCTCGTGCTGAGCCAGAGGAGCCCAGTAGTACCGGTCGGGGGCCACCTCATCGACCAGCATGTCTTCATAACTCCTAGGAGAGAAGGCAGCAGGCGTCAGCACGAGCCCTAGACCTGGGGGGACACACACGCTGTGCCCCCTCCGACCCGCTGTAAGATGGGCTGAAGCGCACACAATGTCCAGTCACACAACGCTGCTGGAGCGTACCGGGCAGATGCCCATCAAGGGCCGGGAGCAGGCGGCAGAGCAGCGTTGCAGCACCGTCCTGCTCCCCACGCAGGGCCCAGCTGGAGCCCGCAGCTGCAGGCAGCCACCCCGGCGTGCCACAGGCCTGCTCGGGAAGCAGACGGTTGCTCCCCAGGAGAAGGCAGCCTCAGCAGCTCTTCCGCTCCCTCCCCACCCACCGGGTTTAGCTGTGGGACAGACCCTGGTCTCTGCGTAAGCCCCGCGGGGGCAGGAGCCGGCCCGAGGCACAAGAAGCCACTTGGGCCTGCAGCCACTAGAGGGCAAGTTCCCACCACGGCAGAGGGCTGGGACAGCAACTCGCCAGGGTCACACCAGCACTCAGTGGCGCAGCAAGTGCCCGGAGTCCAGTGTCAGCCCACCCAGCTCTGGCTGTATCCATCGCCGCACCCCGCAGCACCCCCGGGCACACCAGCTGCTGCCAGACCCAGCCACTGCCACTACTGCAGAGCGCCACGGCCAGAGCGATGGGGCTCAGACTCCTTTGCCTGCAGATGCCCCGCAACATACACAAAGTTGTGCTGGGCTTAGCTGGGCATCAAGAGACACCTGGGCTCCAGGGATCAGCCTCACTGCTCCCAGCTCTGGCACAGGGAAGAGCTGTGGTCCCACACTGCCTGCCCTGGTGAGGAGGGGTTCACCCACAGACCTGGCAGCACTGGGAACGAGCCCCAGCAAGCACATGGAAGCTGAAAGAGTGCACCTAGTCCCCCCACCATGCGCCAAGGTGACATTAACAGCCCCAGAACATACACCACACAAAATCCCAGATTCTCACCCTATTTTTGTAGTCACTGGCAACATAATCCTGCCCCCACCCAGGCAGAGGAATCCAGCGATTTCCAACAGAAGGGGATGGGAGAGGACTTGGCACTTAAGCAGAGGGGCCTGACTGCTGCTGTCAGCCCTGCTGTGCCAGGGCACTGGGGACACACAGCCAAGGTCCCAGATGAGGGACTCACATCTGCCCTGGGGCTGCTTGCCACCTTCTGAGCTCCCAGATCAGGTGCAGGCAGCCCCCACCCCCGAGCAGGCAGGGAAAGTTGCAACAAAGGACAGTAGCAGGTTCTGCTTCCTTCGCCACTGCTTCCCCCACAGCCTCTGGTACAGGACCTGCTAAAACCACCGGCTCTGGGTGGCAGCCACATCCACAGCCACGTCCCCCTCGGGTGCTACTGCACAGCACCACTGCAGACAGTGGCAGTGGGCTGCACGGTTGGCTTCCAGTGTGTCCTGACAGGGAAACGTGCTGCTTGCCACATGGCCTGGCTACTAAGAGATGCCGAGGAGTCCGGCCATGCCGGGGAGTGGCTCCCCGCACACCACACCACCCACCACCATCCCCGCAGCGGGACAGGGCAGGAGAAAGACACAGCCGAGAGCCAGCCTGGCAAACAAGGCACCTGATGCTTGTCAACACGGCCAGCAGCCGACCCCGCTCTCATGCCAAGACTCACATGCCCCAAAAGGGAGCTCCTGCCCAGGCACGAGGGTCACCCAGTGCTGGATCCCACCCTGTGCCTCCAGGTGAGATGGGGCTGGCAGGGAGGGGGGAACACACCCTGCACTGCCGCTGAACCCCCCACTCCCTCTTCCCCTGCAGAGAGGGAACTCCAAGAGCAGCCACAGGAGAGGGGACCCGATGGCAGCCAGCACGCGCTGCGTCTCTCAGCTCAACACAGTCCTGCATCTCCCGTGCCTGGCAAGCTGCCTCCCTGAAGGAAGTCATTAACAGCTCAAGACAAACATCTGAGGCAGGGGGGATGCTGATCTCGCCTGTTCCCATTCCTGCAAGCCAGGCAGCTGAGTGTGGACAGTAACTGAGAAGGCAAGGGACAAGCCAAGCTCAACAGTGCCTGGATTCCACAGATTGCTGCGATCTTTATCAGTCTGCCTGGGGAAGGAGAGCCCAAACAGGGGCCACATCAACCCGCCTTCCATACCCTGCACCATCCCTGCACGACAAGGTGACGTCTCTACCAGGGCTGCTCCTTGGCCGTGCTGGGAAGTGGGACCTTCTCCCTCTGCTGTGACCCAAGTACCCTGGTCTCCCACCCGGCTGCAGCTCCCGTATCTCCCGTCCTCCTGGATCTGGAGGGGCAGAAGGAGCATGGATACCACCCAGCCCAGCAGAGAGGCCTCATGGTCTCAAAGGCCGAGCAGTTCAGACTGGGCCATCCAGGGAGGGCTCTGACCTGCGTGCTGGGCAGGACAGGAACCCAGGGAAGGTTTGCAAGCTGGAGCGAAGCAGCCACAGGTCAGAGGTGCCAGCTTAACCCCTTCTGCCCAAGCTGCTCACCAAGGGGATAGTCATGACAGCCACATGCTCACAACTGCTGATGCTGGCTCTGGCAGGCTGCTTGAGCTACTGCGGGCAGCAGCCCTGCCAGCCCTCCTCCAGCCGGCACAAGCTGCTCAAGGTGAGGCAGACTGGGGATATCAATCTGGGTGAACAACCGCCCCGACTGGTTCAGCACAGCAACAGAAACACTTGTGCTGGCACAAGCCAAAAGGACAAAGCTCCTCCTTTAGTCCCTTCAGCAGCCAGGAGCTACCATGGATTTACAGTACGTGCCTCGAGACGGGCAGATCTCCAGCAGAGGCTGGCAAGAGCCTCCTCTCCCTCGGGTCTCTCCCTCCTGCCTCTCTTTTATGCCCTAGGAGCTTAAGCAGCCTGTGCTCAGCCTGTACATCCATCCCAGCCTGCTGACACAGCCCCCTCCCCCGTCTCTGGGACAGGCTCAGCCCCTCGCTCCATTCCTACCTCACCCTCCCAGCCCTCCTCCTGCACCTGCCCAAAGCCCACCTGACAGCCCCGGCAGCAAGCAGAGCAGGCTGAGAGGCTTAGGCAGGCAGCAGCATTTGTGCAAGACACAACTGTCACAAGACACCAGTCTAGAGGAGTCACGGCCTCAGGCACGTAACATCCCGGCATGCCCCTGCACGCCTGGCAGGGCGGCTGAAGGGCCACCAAGACCCTGCCCTGGCTGCCAAGGGTGGCTGCTCAGCACTGGGGCTGGAGGAGCCACCGATCACCCACAGACAAATCGGGGGAGAAGTGGCTACTGCCGAACAGGTTGAGCAGCTTCTCCCGCCCTGCCCGGAGGGCCGGGCCCTGCTGCAGGAACCGGGGGTAGCCGGGTCCTGGCTCCGCTCAGCTCCCCGGGCTGCCCCAGCTGGGCAGGCGCAGGATGGCCGGGCTGCTGCCACGGGGCTGTGCTGCACACCCCGTGCCGACGAGCCCGCGTCCCGCCAGCGGAAGGGCGGCACAGAGAGGGAAGGGCCCGGAGCTACATCCAACCACCCAGTGGAACTCCTTGCTGCAGGACGACCGGCTCAATTAGCACTGAGCTTTAACCACCAATTAAGCAGACAATTAGAAGCGGATGCAAGTTTTCTCCTGCATGAGCCGCGTGTGACTCAGCTCGTGGTACTGTCTCTGCAATCCTCCTTTCTCCGAAGAGGGGGAAGTTATAAAGCACCCCACGGTCCCCTGCCCCACGTACCTGAGCCGCCGCCGAGGATCAGACGGGGTCCCGGCCCGCCTGGCCGTGCCGTAGTCAGACATAAGCCCGTAGTCCACATCTTCGAAGCCCACGCTGCGCTGGTCATCCTCCAGGCCATATGGCTCGGGGTGGAAGTGGTTGAGGTCCATGTTGCTGCCCCCGACGCGCACCTGCGGCTGGGGGCCGTAGATGTCCTGGCGGCTGGGGGCCCGGTAGGTGTCCATGGGGGCCCGGTAGCGCTCGTCGATGCGGGTGACACGCGACAGGCTGCCGTAGCTGTGATCGCTGCCCGGGTAGCCGTCCTCGTAGGGGCGGCCGTAGCCATCGGGGTAGTGGTAATTACGAGGGAGGGTGGCCGTGCCCGGCTGGCTCAGGTAGCTGCCGGGGCCCCCATTGCCATTCTTGCGGAAGTTCCTGTCCATGGTCTGGACGTAGTTGCTGGTGATGGGGGAGGTTTCCAAAGGCAACCCATCAGGCCCCACCGGCACCTGCTGCACTGTCCGGGTGGTCACAGTCTTCACCACTTTCTTCACCTGGAGGGACAGACATGGGACACACTCCCATCAGGAAATCCACCACACACCTGCGTCCCCAGATTCCCCTTCCAGCCCAGCACGTTACTGCAGGCAGATTTCACACCCCGTCTCAGCTCACAGCACAGCAAGCTGGCAGACATCACGGCTATAGCACCCCAGCCATCATCTTGCTCTGTCCCTCCGTGCTCTCTCCAGGCCCATACCGTGGTCTCTGTACGCCGAGTTGTCCCATCGTCTGATGTCTCCACAGACACGACTGACATGGCCCCTTCTGGGTCCTCCTCCATGGTGTATGTCTCCTCCACGATCTGGCCCGGGTCCTGCATCCTGGGGATCGTGCTGTACAAGAGGTGGCTGTGGTCCTGAGGGGAGCAAGGCACAGGCACTCAGCCCTCCACTGCCAACATGGGCCTCCCTGGAGTCAGTCAGTCAAGAGATCTCACCTCTCAGGGAGCCCCGATATCTCCCTGCACGGGAGGGGGTGCCAACAACCCCACACCTAAAGCCCCTTCAAGCCAGGGCAGCCACATCAGAAACAAGTCCCCCTCTCCCAGCTAGGGTGGGGACACTGGAGCCCTGGTCCTGCACCCCCCACCAGCAAGCAGGCTGCCCCCAGCCAGAGAGCTCAGCTTCTCTTACCTGTGGCCCGTTGAGCTTCAGATCTGGGTATTTCTGCCTTTCCAGGTCAGCATCGCCCAAGAAACGGCCGTTCTGAAACAAGAGCACCACAGCAGGCCTGTTACTAGACTGATCTCCCACTGCCAGGACCCAATATATCCACCCCACCGGGTTCCCTGCCAGGCCGTCCCTGGCACCCAACAGATCCCCAGCACACGCCCCTCATGTCGCTCCCAGGAGAGGAGCACACTCCTTGGGGGCCTGTGCGAAGTGCAGCAAACCACCCCCCATTCCAGCTTGGGGATGAGCCGGAGGACACACCATTCAGCCCCTCTCCAGGCAACCCAACTCTCCCACAGTGCCCACACGCTCCTGAGGGAATGGCCAAGACCCTTCCCTGCTCCCCAGCACGGCCCTGAGACCTTCCACGTCTTCTGACACAGGAGCTGCAAGCGATGTCCCAGAGGCCCCCCCAGGTTGCGAGGCGGCCGTTTGCAGAGCGCTACTGTTGGACTCTCCTGTACTTCCCCTCTGCCCATCCCTTCTACCCCCTGGACCCACATGTCTCCCTCAGCACCACCACCTTCCACAGCCAGAAAGGCACCTGCCTCCTGCACAACACCACGCACCAGCCCTCTGAGCACCCCTCTCCAAAACAGAGCCTGGGTAAGTGAGAATAGGAAAGAGACCTCAAGCCAAGGCAGATGAAACCGCATTGCCAGCCCTGTAGAGAAAGGAGATCTCTCCCAGTCCTGGTTTGGCTGTTTGGGGGATAGATCAAGACTCCAGGGACCTGCTCATCATCACCTGAGAGGGAGACACACACTCTCCCACAGCTATACACCAACCCCTGTGTTTCAGCCACTTTTCTTCCAAGAAGCTGAGTGGGATGGGGAGAAAAGATGCCCAGGACTGAATACAGACAGCCTCACAAAACCAAACCAGAGCTGACCTGGTAACAAGACCCTCCAGGCCAGCTCCTCCTCCCCAGAACACTCTGCCTGCCGAGGTAGGTTTGCGCATCCCCAGATCACCTTCAGCACCACCAGTTACAGGACCAGCTTTGCCCTCCTCCACCTCACACAGCCAGGGAGGGCCAAAGGAAGGGAGATGGGCCCAGGGCTGCCCCCACCGAGGCAGGACTGACATGGACGGGGGCTCTGGGAGCCTCCGCACCCACCTCTGCTGAGGGGGTTTTTTACCTGGTGCCGCCGGGTGAGCGTGCCGTTGGCCAAGCCCGGGCCGGCGTCCTGTGGGGAGACCCGGACTCGTTCCAGTTGAGCTGAGACATGGCGCCGTTCCTCCTCAAGCGCCCGGGTCAGCTTCTCGAACTGTGCCTCCTGCTCCTTGACAGAGGCAAGGATGCTGGCGGTCGACTCCACTTCCGAGTCGTCCATGGGTGACGGGGGCCCAGGACGGGCAGGGCGGGGGTGGAGGGCACAGGGACGCACGAGTGGAGGCGGCTTGGTGTCAAGGTGAGGGGAAGAAAAGTGACCCGGAAGGGCAGGAGCCCCTCTCTTCACTGCACGTGATTTGGGGAAGGAAAGGAGGAGAGAAGAGCGGTCAGAAGAGACTGATTTCATTAAGACAGATTCTCAGAACAAGAAAAACTTATCTTATGGCATTAACACCCGTTCCCACCCACCACCAGAGAGCTGGCAAGAGGGTCTCAGAGCAGCACAGCACCAGGCGTGACTCCCTGCCCCAGCACTTAAGCTTGGAGAAGTGGCACTTTGTGGGCAGAAGGTCCTCCCCCATCACATCAAGCAGTTGGGATCGAGCCAGGTTCACAAGAGCTGCTGTGTGCCGAGGACGTTCCCTCTTCCCCCTCCTCAGGCTGCAGGAAAACTTCCCCTACAAGGAGAAGCTGCCGGCAGTCAGTGGCAGGAAGGGAGGGCATGTCTTTCGGGCAGAACAGGGGACACTCCTGTAGAACGAGAAGTGACCCACATCCCAGTATTTCCTCCAGGGAAGGGCTGAGGGAGAGGGCTGTGTCACTTGATCTGCTCCCTCCTCCCCAGTGAGATAAGAGCTGGGCAGACAGCCGCAACTCCACAGCTCCTTCCTACCCAGGAAAGGGGATGAAGTGGGATGGGACCCCCCTAAAGGGGACCCCATGAGCCCCTTTGCTGCCAAAGCTGACACCCTCCAGGTTCTCACCAGGGTTCTCAAGGCTGCAGCCACCCCAGGAGCTTCTCAGCCCACAGATCTAGGGACAGGCTTGGACCCCTCCAACATCCCCTCCAAAGGAGAACGGTGAACCAGCACACCACAGTCAACACATTTTGATAGAGAAAGGCAATATTCTTCCATACAGACCTGTCAGAGGAGGAAGTTCAGGTTTGATTGGCAAAGGCACGGGACAGCCAGGTCTAGATGCAGATAGTCATGGGAGAAATAGCCCAGCCACCACAGTGAGGAAGCAGGAGGGAAGAGAGCTGCAGGGACAGCAGGAGAGGAGGTCAAAAATCACATGAGTGAACTCAAAACAGAAGGCAGGGCAGGCAACGGGCCGGGGAAATGGGCACCTCTCTCCCACCCCCTCTTCTCTGGGGGATAGAGCAGTGTCTGGAGAGGGCTGGTGGTGGCATACGCTGTTCCCACAGCAGGCCCCCAGCATCTCCGACTGCTCCCCACTGACGGGGGGAACAGCACAGGCAGAGAGGAGCGGCAAGGGCTCAGCCCTCCGCCCCCCGCACAGCTCAGCCGAGTCCCAGCAAGCCCGCCGGAGGTTTTCCCAAACCCGCGCAGTCATGGCAGGCGTGTGGGGACTCGTTTGAGCCAGGCAGTCAGCACAGAAACTGCTTTCCCACGGTCTCCAGCATCAGCTCTGCCCACTCCCCCAGTGCCACCGCGCCAGTGTGGCTGTAACGGCGACCTGGGACCAAAAGCACAGGCAACATCACCCCACTGCCCCCGCAGAGGCCTGTCCCATCCACCCCCACAGCCCCACGCTCCCTGGCAGCCCTGCCCTCCAGTCCCAGCCTGCAGCAGATGCTGGTTCAGAGGAGCTCAGAGCAGGGCTTTTGGGGTTTTTTATTCATTTCCCACACCATCTCAAGTGTACCCAGACAAAACCCTTCCTGAAATGCCTCCACCACTCCCAACAAATCCAATCCTCCCCATGTCTCTGCCCTCCCAAAGCTTCCCTCAGACAGAGGCAGCCCTGGCATTTACCAGACACCATGGCACCACCGTGACTGAGCCCAGTGAAGAAGGGTGGATTTTTTCCAAGTGCTTTTGGAGGCTGCCTGCAGTGCCTCTGAACATCTGGTCACTGCCACCCTGTAATCTGCCTTCATCCATAAAAAATCCAGTTCTACGCGTGCCCATGTGGTGCCCAGCGAGAGATGAAGCCGTGGCACATGCACACCCGCTCCAGACCCCATCAGCTCCCTGCGCCCTGCCCCAGCCCAGCGTGGGCTGGGATGAGGCCGGCCAGTCTGCACCCCAGGAGGCAGGCGGCCCACCACTCTGGGCTCAAGAGCCCAAGCAGGTTTTCGGAGGCTCCCAGACATGACTCCTGGCTCAAACATGCAACTCTCCACTCCTCCCACCTTGCAACAGGTATGCCCTAAGGCTTTTTTTCAACAGATTGACTCCAAGCCTTGTATGGAAATGCAGGGACAGCTCTGACCCTTGCTGCTCCAAGTCTCACCTGCCCCACATATTTGCAAGAGAGATCCTCTGAAGGTGAGGCTTGGTGCCTCCCAGAACAGCGCTGACACATCCCAGCTCTCACCGAGTTAAACACTGCCCATCTTTGGTGGGCATCCATCCATCTCAGGCAGGGACACAGACCCTCCACCTCTGGGACTCACTGAAGGTCACTGTCAGCCCCCATGGACACTGAGCTCTGCAGCTGGGGAAAGGCAGCCTGGACCACTGACCCGGTCCCTCTCCCCCAAGGAAGAGGGAGCATCTCCTTGCCACATCCCAGGCCTCTCCAGCAGGTCAGGGGATGGTCCTGCCACTCAGAGCCTACAGAACTGGAGCATCCAAAACCCCAGCCAGAAGCCCCGCTGGCTTGTTGTGACTGATTTCCAGAGCGGTATTTCACCAAGCCCCCTACAGAGGGGGGATCCTCCATGACATGAGCTTGCCCAAGTAGCTGTGCTGCTCTGTAACAGCTCCCCAGCTCACTCCCCAGCACACTCTTTTCATCTCTGCACAGAAAAGGCAGATTTCTGGGGTGCGTGAGGATGGAGTCAGCATGCTGGCTTCAAGGAGGGATTTAGCTGAGACCTGGCTCTCGTGAACGAGCTCACTTGCTTGCAAGCAGCCTCAGTTCTGAGCAGCGAGCACAGACCAGCAGGGTTTGTCTCTGCGGGAAGGCACGTAGAGGAGAGACAGCAACCCCAGCAGATTCCTTCAGCCCTGCGTGGCTGCCAGGCAGGCCCGGCACAGCCAGCAACGCCTCCTCAGCCCCGAGTCCCCACCTCGGTATGTCCCCTGGGAACACGGCCTGCAGAACATGGAGGCTAACAATGAAACTTGCAGGGCCATTCAGGGCCCCAGATAAGGGGCCAGAGCAGCCGTGAGGCTGTTTCCTTCCCGTCCCTTCCACAGGGAGTAAACACAACAGTGGGGGGAAGGAACAGGCCAGGTCTGTTGCCTGCCAGGTCTCCCTTTCCTTGCACTCACAAATGTCCCTCCAGCCCAGGCTGGAGGAGGTGAGGACACACACAGGCCCCCCCCTGCCTCCCTTTGGGCCTCCAGGTCAGAGCAGAAAGCCTCAGGGAGAGGCAGCAGCCAAGGGGCTTTCAGGGAGCCTGTCACACCAGGGCAGTGGTCCCAGGCTGGGTGGAGACAGTGACTCTGCAGACCCATCAACACTGACCGTTGATGCTCAGGAGTGGCCACCTGAGGGTCTCTCCACAGGATTAAGCCACACTGAGCAGCAGGGCAGCAACTGGAGCCTGCCCTGCGTGCACAGTTGTCACTCCTGCCCTGAGCGGCAGGCACGGCTCCGTCATGGGCCAGAGGTGCCAGCAGAACGGGGAACCTGCTGCCGGAGGGGGCTCCCCCAGCTCTGCTCCTGGGGCCTCTGCCATCAGGCACCACCTCCCTCCACTCTCATTCCAGCCATCTAGTCTTCATCGGTCCCGGATTAAAGACATAATTACCGAGAGGCAGTGCCAGGTCCAGAGAGGTTAGCGAGTACTGTCCCCAGCTCTCCCTGCAGACACACGCCAGCGCCATCCTGGGCTGGAGTGCAGCCGTTCCCTTACAGCTGGCTAGCACACAAACCCCAAACAACCACTCAGCCTTACACCCTCCCAGCTGTGGAGAATCTGCCCCAAATCCCTGCTGCAGTGGCTCACACACCAGCGTCTCAGGGACAGGGGCTTCCCAGGCACAGTGCAACCCCTCACCACCTCCCGATGCCAGCTGGGGGCACGGGGCATCTTCAAAGCAAGACAGGAGAGGAGGGAAGAGGAGAGTCACAGCTGCGCAGCCTGATCGCACCAGCCAGCATGCTGTTTGTGACAGCGCGAAGCTAAGCACGCTGGATCCCGCAAGGGTGAAATTCCAGGGATCGCTGTGTGCCCATTTCCCCCTCCTCCTCCTCAGCCTCTGAAGATACAACTACAGAGCATTTTTCCAGAGCCAGACCCTGACCATCTTTGAGGACGGCTGCATGAAAGCTTTTTCATCATGAGAGAGGCACTTGCTGACACACCCGTTACTTAAAAACCCCAGCAAGCCAAAAATATTTCGGCTGGCTCAGTAAGGGCAAAACAAAAAGCCTAAAGACAGAACACACCCCAGAGCAGCTTCTGCCCCAGGGCAGAAGCACCAGAGCACTTCCCCTGTGTGTGTCAGCAAGAGGACCCCCCAGGGACCCAGAAAGCTTTACATCCAAATCCCTCCGGCCTTGTGTCATCTCCCAACTTCCTGGCACCAGCACAACCCTGCGCTGTGCCCAGAGGTCCCAAAGCCAGAGCAGGTCCACCAGAGATGACCAACACGTGGTGCCCTTGGGGAAGAGCCTGCTGGCTGGCAGGGAGGCAGCCGTGAGCCGATGTGCGTGCACAGAGCTTCCCTCTGCAGGGACCCACCGTGATCTTCCTGCCTGGACTAAAGGCTCAGTGGTAGCCACAAAGACATGCAAAACCCAGACCAAGCCCTCCAGAGCTCTTCCACTGGGGGCAGCTTTGACACAGCACATTTTTCCAAAAACCCCTTGTCCCTGCTTCTCAAGACGACTGCCATCCCGCAGAACAAATCCTTTGCCTGGAAAGGTACGTTTCCAGGGCCAAACCACAGCCATACTCACCTAGATTTCACCTGCACCCTCCTCTGCTGGAGGATGGAGCTCAAGCCTTGGAGGCTCCCCACCAGGAGTGCTTCCCTGTCAGCCACAGGAAGATTAACCCTGGGGCCCAGACCAGGCGGGCAGATGGGGAACTGTACACCACAGGGAGAAGGGACAAGATCCAGCAGATAAAACACAGGCAGGAGGCTTGACAGGCAGCACCCGCTGCAGTGCAGGGAATCTCCAGCACACAGCCGTCTGCTTGGGTCTTGCCAAGGAGCCACTCCAGCCCTGCTTCGTGCCCCAAGTCCCCAGAGCTATCACCCAACGGTCCTGGGATCCCTGGAGCTAAGGCCACGCCCTCAGCATGGAGGATTTTGGGCAAAGTTCAACCCAGGCACCTACAAAGCCAGAAACCACCTCTGTGAGGTCAGCTCTGCCCAGCTCCCTGCTAAGAGACACACCAGGCACCCGCTCCCAACAGCCCTCTGCCACCAGGGAACGGGGACAGAGCCACATCAGCTCCGACTGCCAGGTCCCAGCTCTCCCCGCAGCTTTACTGCTCATTTGTGTCCCCTGGGCACTGGTTCAGCAAGCAGCAAGGTCTGTCACCACATCCAGACACCCCTCACAGCCCCCACCACTGCTGTGAGCCATGAGCAAAGCAGCCCTTCTCCAGTTCATCACCACCAGTGTGGTCAGAGCCAGGAAGGTCCCAGGCATTCACCCGGGTTGGCTGAGCCCCTGCAGGGACACCAGGAGCTCTGGGGTCCCTGGCCAGACCCACCCACCAGGCTGACAAGAAGGGATGCACTGCCTGAGGAACCTGTTCCTTCTCCAATGCAGTCCCAGCACCGACTAGACAGGAAAAATGGCAACATTGCTCAAATAATTCTCCTTGCCCCATCAATTTGAGGGGCTCTGAGGAGAGCCAGCTGGCTGCTGCCCTTCAAAAGCAAACATCAACAGTGCTGAGCACCAGACCCCCCATCCTCAAGAGAGAGAGAGAGGAAGCAACAAATTCTCCTGGTTCCAGTTGCCTATCATGATGCACTTAGGAAAAACAGAAACCCCATCAATAATTCAAGCTTGCAATTGTCCGAGCGCTTGCAGTGCATTACACTTGCTTGCTCTGCACAGGTTCACAGCCCTGCTAATTCACCACAGGCTTCTGGTCAGTCTCAATTAGCTAAAAAATAAATGAGCTGGCATCTTTGGCATCTTTCCACCCCCCTGAGCACAGGGTCCAGGCTCACACATCAGTCCTTAGACCTCAGCCTGCCCAAGCACTAACGCGAGCCAAGGTGCAGGAAGCCAGGAGGGCACTGGGCAGAGCCCGCGGGCCCAAGCTTATCCCACCTCACTGGCATCTTCGTTCAGCTCAGGAGAGCTCGACAGCCCTCAGGGGAAGCAGGGCAGCTGATGCTGGGTGGTAGCTCCCACATCCCTGCACGGGCGATGGAGAGTTTTGGCCATGGCTGTTCCTCTCCCGACACCCCAGAGGCAGGAAGGTGCCTGTGCCTAGCGCTGCCAGCTCCCTCCGCACCCACCTGCCCAGGCAGATGCGTCCTTGTTCCCAGGTTGTGCAGCTCCTGCTCGCTCTGCCCGAGCCCCGTCAGACTCCACTCCAGGGCCGAGGCTCTCCCACCTCCTGCCGAGGGCTTCAGTCGCCTGCTGGGCCCCCAGCCCTGCGGGAAGGGCTCTCCCGCGGGCAGGTTACGGAGCACAGGCACAACGGACTTTGGACGGGCAGCCAGTGGGGTGGGAAAGGGCTACTCGACACGGCCTCAGGCCGGCCCCGGCCCAGCCCCACCTTCCCCGGGGAGCCGTGCCCAAGGCACCCGGTGAACTGCCAGGAGCGGCCGCCCCGGGGCTGCAGCAGGGAGGGAGTGGGAAGCAGCCGCTCGCCTCCGCCCGTCACACCCAACTGGTTGAACCGGCAGCGGGATCAGTGGTGGGATGGCTACCCGGTCTGCCTTGGCTGCTGCCCCCAGCGCCGCAGACGGAGCCCACGTCGCTGGGTTGGGAAAGCCTCACTCCAGAGGGGAGTTACCTGTGGGGATGCAGGCAGGGACGCGGCACCGCACCTCAGAAGGGACCGGGCCAGCAGCCAGCAAGGATAAAGGACAGATAAGGGTCAGGGTGGGGCCACGCTGCTGGCGGAGGGGAGGAAGCAGGCGTGCGCGTAGCTCCCCCCAGCAAGGGCAGGCAGCCCGAGAATGCACGATACCGATCAGGTCCGAAGGACAGGTCTGGACACAGCTGGGGGTTGCGAAACACTGTGGGCGATCCCCCGGGGAAGGGATCCATCCCCGGCGCAGCTGAGGTCACCACATCGGTGCCATTCACCGCCCCGGTGGGACAGCAGGCAGCAGCCGAGCGGGGCCAGCAGGAGGAAGGAGCAGCGTGGGGTCGGCCACAGAGAGCAGGGCTTGTTCTGCTGGTATGCCAGCCATGCGGCTGCGGAGCAGTTGTCCTCCGGGGCACACGAGGGGGGCCGCTCCGCACCCTCCCGAGCACGGATGGGACACAGCATGGGACGAGCTCCTTCCCTCCCGGCTGGGCCCGAGTGAGACCTGCAGGCAGGCCAGGAGAGCCGCCGACACTCTGCACTGCCCAGGGAAGCGCCGGCAGCTCCACGGCGAGCGAGAGACTGAGCTTCCCTCGGTGGTTTTGGGGAGGCGAGGACAAGCGTCCCTCCCTGCAGGACGGCAGCCAAGCCGCCGGGCTCCAGGCGGAGACGCCGTCCACCCACAATCCCCGAGCGGGACAGCCACGGGGCCAGAGCCTTCCTGCCAGCCACATCCCACGGTGGCCAGCTGCCCCAGGATGCCCCAAGAGCCCCGCTCCCGCGGGGTACCGCTGCACGTGTCCCCCCACCCCGGGGAGAGCAGTATGGCCGGGGTCCCCGCCGCCCCTCCGCACCAAGCAGGCACCAGCCTCACGGTTCGCACCCCCAGCCCCTGGGCCCAGGAGATTCGCATGTTGGGAGCCCTTCAGCAGCACAAAGGCGGCTCTCTCCTCTCTGTGGGAATTCGCAGCTGAGCACTCGGCAGGGACAAAGGGATTTCAGAGGCACATCCCCGGCCGGCCGGCCTCCCTCCCCCCGGCGTTCCCGCTTCCTGTCACAGTAGCACCAGACCTCAGGGGCGCAGCAGCAAACAAACACCCAGCGCCGGATTCTGGGAACGGGGCCAGAGCATTCCCGGGGCAGGCCGCGCTCCGGCAGCCATCGGGCTCCTGCTTCACCCAGGCGGCTGCTGGGCCCCGCAGGGGACAGGGAGCAGCCCCCCGGCCCCACCACCCCAGCCCGGGGAGCAGCAGATCAGCGGTGGGATGGTGGGGCAGCTACCCGGCTCCCCGCTGCGCCCAGGGAACGGCAGCCACCTAGATGGGGGACACGAGACATCCCCCCGCCCGCAGGGCTCGGCCTGAACCCCAGCGCTGCGCTGAAGGTCAGTGCTGCCCCCCAGGCTCCCTCCACGCCACTGCCTCTGCCCCCACCCACTGCCAGCCTGAATTTTCCCATTCAGCTGCGGCTCTCCCGCAGCAAAAACAAACACCAGCCCAGCTCCGCAGAGATAAGGGGTGTGCTGGCAAGGCCCAGGGAGCAAAGTCCTCCTCCATTAAATCCGAGGCTGCAGCACGGCAGGAGCTGCCTCCCCCCAGCCCGAGTGGAGGGACAAGGGCACAGCAGATGGGTGAAGCTGCTCCGGCACACTGTCCCCGGGGCAGATTTAGCTCCTCGAGGGCTCACATCTGCTGCTGGCTGCCCCCAGGCAGAGCTTGCAAGCCGGGGCCAGCATTCCCAGTGGGATTAAGGGAAGGCTCCCGCCATTCCACAGCTTAGCGGCCCTGCCAGCAGAGCCCGGGATGCAGAGCAGCAAGACAACCGGTGCCAGCCTGGCACCCAGACACAGGGACCTGGGCCCCCTTCCCCAGCACACAGCCCTCACCGCAGCCCCACGTCCCTCTTCCGAGGCAAGCCACTTGAGATCATTTCCTCTCCTGGCACCTGCAGCCCAGGGCCCAGCCCAGCTCATTACTCTGCTCTGGCCAATGCACAAAGGCACAGAGGACTGGGAGCATAGCGGGAATCACACCACCAGCTGCATGGGAACCGCAGGGCTGGCTGGATCAGAGCACACGGCCCGGGAGCCAGCCTGCGCTGCCCACCTGCCCTGTGAGGAGCATTCCAGCCACCGCGACCAGGAACATGGAGAGGGGCAGGAGCCCAGGGCCCCCCCATCCCAGCAACCCCACAAAGGGTCTTCCCGTCCCCTCCACCCTGGGGAGCACAGGTCACCTCGAGGCAGACAGGGCTCCTTCCCTCAGCCAGACACACCACACACCTCTCCCCTCCCCAGGCTGAGCAAACAGGCAGGCGGTGAAGTAGCATTGGGTGCGGGAGCGGCAGGCAGGGAATTGCTGAGATAAAGCCGAGCCACCCTCGCAGGGGCAGCCCGAGGGAGCCGCCCAGGAGAGACAGGACCCTCCTGCCCTCCCCTCGCCCTGGCCAGCCCAGGCTCCCCGGGCAGGTAGGGCAGCCAGCAGGCTGAGTCACAGCACGAATCACGCAGGGGCCGGGCTGAAAACCCCAGCTCCACTCGGCATGACCTCATCAGGTGCCCTGCTCTCTAATTGCATGCGTGCGTCTGCACTCGGAGCCGACTTGGAGGGCCCTGCCAAGAGGAGTAATGAATGGGTGAAGGAAAGCCACCGGAGAAGCATCAGGCAGGAGCCAGGGACTGAATCATGGCTGGGGGTGGGGAAGGGGGCTGCTGCAGGGCAACGGCAAGTCCCCCACGGTGCTCCAAGCCCCCTTAGTGCCCATGGCCAGGCAAGGTGCACGCATGGGCTGGCACAAGCCAGTGCTCATACACCTCAGCAAGGGACAATCAAGACAGGAGGCCAGGCCATGCTCAGAGGAACAGTGGGACTTCATTCTACCCCAGTCCCCTGCCCAAATTGTTTGCTGGTGCCACATCTGGCTACTGCTCCCCAACCCGCTTGCTGAGAAGCGGCTTCCCAGGCTCCTGCGCGAGCCGAAGGGAAGGAAACCTGCGTTTCCTGGTCAGACGGGAGATGACATCGTGACTTCCCTTTCCTGTAAGCTTCTAAACACAACGTCCTGCCAAGGGCCGCTCCCCGCTGCCCCCAGCCCACATGCAGACGCCCTGGAACCAGGCCGGGAACACCAGGCACGGGCACCACCAGCCCGGCAGTCGGCATGGTCCACCCAGGAGACCCGGCACCCAGCCAGTGTGCTGGAAGCGTCCCGCCTGCAGGGAATGCATCCAAGGGCTCCTCATCCATGGTGGTATCCGCATTCCTGTCCAGGGCCGGGAGTATCCTACAAGCAGAGGATGGAAGACTCTGTTTTCCAACCCCTGGAGGACATGCTGTGCCCACTGTGCCCTAGAGATGGGCTTGTTACCTGCTGAGGAGGCACTAACACTGTAACTCCAGTGAGACATCTGCTCACTAAGACCGCACGTGAGCATGCGCTGCTGCTCTCCAGCCTCCCCTCACACACCTCGTCTGCACAACTCCACCAGCCAAAAGGCACAAACAGGGCCACTCCGTGGTGTTCCCAAGGCTCCCGGAGGCAGGACAGGGACATCCCTGGGAAGCTGAGCCACAAGTCCTCCTCACAGCACAGGGCTGCTGCCGCTGCTTTGCTCCCCAGGCCCATCCACCCGCCCTGCCCAGGGCAGCTCCTCTCACTACCCAAGGAAGGAGAATAGAGAAGGGAAGTGGTTTCCCACCCAGGACAGCTGTAGGAGACAGACACAGGGCAGAGATCAAGGCAGAGCAGATCTCTCCGTTTGCCACACCAGTGTGCTCTGGAGGGGAGCTGCAGGGCCCTGGGAGCTCCCTCCTGCAGGTGAAAGCAGAGAGAAAAAGAGAAGCAGAGAGGGAGGGCTACAGAGCCAGCCTGGAGCAGGTGGCCTCCCCACATCAGAGACGATTCCTCCCAGAAGCACCCCCGGGCTGTCCCCCTCCTCCCCCATCAGACCCCGGTTAGCGCGAGGCGGGATGACATCTCTCCCCCCGCAGCGAGTCAGCCCGCCTGCAGCCAGAGCCAGGCATGGCAAGCAGCGCTGCGTGCAGCAACACGCTCACAAGAATGTGTTACTCCACTGGGCAAGGGGCCTGCCAGCAGCATGCAAACACGACCGGTGACCCACCCTTCCAGGTCGGAAAAACTCGTCTTTGCAGTTCAACACACTCCCTCCCACCCATCGCAGCTACCCACACGCGCAAGCTGCCCAGCGCCACCGTTGCCCCTTTCCTACTGGGCCAGGAGAGGAGCTGGGAGCACCAGTGGGGAAGCAGCTGAGAGATGTGGGAGCTCTTCTCAGAAAAGACCAGCCCGAGCACCACACGAGACAGGGATGAGAGGGAAACACGTCAGCTGAGGACAACGAGACGCCTTGCTCCTCCTGGCCAGGGTGGGACTCAGTTCTCCATATTCATCGACTCTGGGGCTATCCAACTCCCGCACAGGGCCACCTCACTCCCGGGAGGGAGCACACCCTCCTCGCCCCGGGTGATCGCCCTCCTACCCAGGAGGTGCTTCTGCCACTGCAAAAGCTGCGTGAGACGAGAGAGGAGGGCAACTCGAGGAGATGCTTCTGCAGTGGCAAAGGCCTCATGAGGCAAGAGGGGAGAGAAACTTGGCGCCCACTCCCCGCCATGTCCCAGCTGCCCTCCACCCCCCACACTGCACGGGCAGCCCTGCTCCATGCTGCCAGCTCCCAGGGAAGCAGCAGGTAAGGCTCACACTGCTCCCAGGTTCCTCACGCCCAGAAGGGGCTGGCAGCAGGAAGACGGTGAACTTTGAGCAGCGTTCGCTATAACTGGGGCCAACGCCCAGCGGAACAGGAGCAGTCGGGGCTGGGATGGAGGCACAGTAACAGCTCTGGCCCTCGCAGGCTGCCGCCACGGAAGGCGGCCCACTCGCAGCCGGGTGGGGATGCCCTCATACCAGCCCTGGAGCTGCAGATGTTTAAAAGTGCTCCCAGGACTGCACCACCCCGGCCAGGCTATAGGAGAGCTGTTCCCAGGGCTCACCCCGCCACCCCGATTTGCCCAGACTCTGCCTTGCTTGTGCTGGAAAGCCAGTCGCTCCTGGCCTGGACAAGCACCCCACCAAGACTGTTTTGCTAAGCACAGCAGCCAGGCAGGATGCCTGTACGCCCACCCACACCCCAGCAGCGCCTCTGCGGCCTCAGAGCCAGCCCCACCTCCTGCCACGCCAAAAGGCCAGGGCTGGGGTTTCACAAAAGCAATCCTGATCGCCCATCAGCACAAACATCTGGGTAAGGAACTGTTAAACATACGGGCAGAGTGCTCAGCCTGGATCAGGCCCCCAGGCCCACTGTGGCACAAGCATTTTTGCAGTGGGTAAGAGCTCCGCCGGGCTAAGTCAGCGCGGATTGTTAGGGACACGGCGACAAGCTCCCGGGCACCCTCTGTTCCTCTGTCACTGCCCCCTTGCAGGGAGCTCATCTCCCCAAGAACAGGGGAGGCTGGCATGGAGACTGCACACTCCCAGCTCCGTCCAAGGCCCACGGCCGCCTGTCCCACTGCCAGCCTCCGACCTACAGCTCACCGCTCTGGGCTGGAAAAAGCAGATGAAAGCAGAGGCGATGGGCACCCTGGTTAAGGGTCACCCGTCCTAGCAGCCCGTGCTCCTTAGTCACTGTTTTGCCCCCACAGCCAGCAGCCACCTCACCCCTCCACGCGGTTTCCTACGGGCCACAATGAGGAAGCAGTAACCCGCACGGGGAAAACTCTCCCTTCCTCCACAGGGAAAGGGGGACAGGGAGCAGCACTGCAGAAGGATCACACGGCACCCATTGGCACCCTGAAGCCCACCCAACAGGCTGAGGTCACACGGGAACACGACAGAGCAAATTAATCCCCAGGTCAAGCCCTGCACGCAGCAGTCACCAGGCAGGGGAAGCACAGGGACAGGCACGCCTGTGCTGAACCAGCAGCACCAGGCGACGCAACACCAGCAGCCTTCCCGGCTGGGAAGGAAGGCGGATTAGCAACAAGCACAAGACAGGCAGGAGCCGGACAGACTCATCAGCCTGCTGCTGGGAGTTTCCAGTACAAGAACAGCCTCTAAGAAGCAGTTTCCTCCCCCCCCAGATCACCTCCTCAGATGGTAAGAAGCAAAGAGAAGGCTGTGGCCACCTTGGGGAACTCAAGGACTTTGGTCGACAGCCCGTAAATCCAGCCCCTTTCCAACAGCCTCACGCCGAGACGCATTCCTGCACTCCGTGCCAGAGGACAACCTCCTCCGCGGGCCAAGCCCTGTGTCACACACTGAGGAGCTGCCTGAATCACCCAACAGGTTTGGGTTTTGTCACCACATCCAGGCAACACCTGTTGCCTTTTATGGACCCAAACCAGCTCCGTGGTTCTACTTCTCGCTGTCAGCAAGGCAGGGATGGGGGAAAAACAACCACACTGCAGAGAGCTGGGTTCTTAGGAGGAGAGCTCTGTACTTCCCTGGAGACAGTAACACCGCAGTCTTGGGAAAGGGCTCTGTCCTTGCCAGCAGTAAATAAGAGACAGTTATGAGGGGTTGTTGGGAAGAGAAACCAAGAGATTTAACCAGCACTCTCCCCTAAGGTCACAGACATTGGTAAGCTATTTTGAGAAGCCAACAGCCTTCCAGGCATGGTCCAAGCCATACTATTATTTTCTGGGTGTTCTAAAGCCACCCCCAGCACAGATACAATGGACCAAGGTCTTATCTCCACGCCAGAGGCTGCGGGAGGGAAGAGATGAGAGGCAATCTGGGGACAGAGACACTGGCTGCATGGTCTGGGCTGGACCATTCATCTGACTCCCAGCCCATCTTTAGGGAAGGGATGGCCTCAAGGGCTGCTCAACCACAAAGATTGGGGCCTGACCTCCGAGTCGGAAGGGAGGAGGCTCACCCCTCTGTGGCAGCACAGGCAAGCCCAGCACGCTCCACTAAGTGAACGCTTTCATCCTCCCACCCCTTCCAGGAAGGCTCCGTGCAAGATTCCAGCAAATGCTGCACATCGCGAAGGACAGTCACTTGCATGCAACAGAGTCCCGGCCAAGTTCAGTCAAGTGGAAGGAAAACAGCTTTTTAAAAGCTCCCTTTTTTTTTTTCTTTAAAGTGCAGGAGTAAACACCAACAGGTAAGAGAACCTGCCTCAAGAAAGCACTGGGAGCAGGACAGAGCAGGGAAGGTAACCATGGGGAAGACTAATGATCCCCCTGCTCGGGCTCTTCCCAGCACACAGCTTCCCCCGGACCTGGGGGACGCGCCCTGCTCCTCCAGCAGCAGGCTCTGCAGATTTGTCACACGCTCCTGTGTGTGCTGCGGGCATCAGAGACTGGAGTCTGCGAGTCACCAGTTGCTCACCCCACCTTGCCACATCCAGGAGAGCTTCTTGGAGGAGGAAAAGCAAGGCACAGAAATGGAAGCTTCAAACGCAAGCTGCAACCACTGACTACAGGATTCCCAGCACGCCTGGGTCCTGGAGGTGCTGAGCTTTCCCTGCTCCCTGCAAAGCCGAGGACAAGCTTGTTCACGATTTCACATCAAGAACTGGGCAGCCGAGTCCAAACACATCCGTGCGGCACACGGGGGACATCAGGTGGAACTGCGAGCAGCTGTAGTCAGATCCCACCACGACGCACCATGTGCCCAGGCAGTCCCATGTGTGCCCTGACACTCCCCTCCGGCTCTCCAGCAGCTGGGCAGAGGCCTGGGTGCCACCGCCCGAGGACAGGAGGCTTCAGCCCTGCCATCGGTTCCCCATCAGGGCAAGGACAGCCCAGGCCTCCCAGATAACCCCCATTAGCACCATTGTCACAGTCTCCGGGAAGAACCTGGGCACCAAGCCCTTGCCAGAGAGGGAGGCACCTCCAGGAGGTCCATCCCTCTTCTCCAACAATCAGACCAAGCTTTGTTGTCCAGGCTCCCTCACTCGAAGCCCAGGAGTGTAAGAGGTGCCCCACTTCCCTTCTGCCAAGTGGGCCAGCCTGTGCCTTGCAGATGCCAGCCGCCCTCATGACAGAGGGCCACCCAAACTTTCACACATTTACCCCAAGCTGAACCTCCTCTCTGCAACGCTCTGAGGAAGGGGAGCGCCCACGTTGCAGAAGGCAACGCCGCAGAAGGTCACCGACTCCTCGCACAAAAGGCGCTGGGCAGCGGGGGGAGGCTGTTGCTAAATGACAGGGGGGCCAGCGGGAGCTGAAGAAAAAGCAGCCGGCTGAGCCCGGGGCCTGAGCGCTCCAGGGTCGCGCCTCCCCGGACGCGTTTCAGTGTCACTTGCAGCCGCGGGTCCGGCGCACGGGTCTGCTGGGCTGGGTTTAAGCTCGGAGCCATCGCACCCCGGGACTGGCCGCGGGAGGAAGCTGCCTGCTCCACCCGCACACTTGACCCTCCCCGGGCACACCGGCTCCTTCCCCGCCGGAACAAAGGCGCAGGCAAATTAGATCCCGGAGGATAGGCCCGTCCTCAATCGGGCCGAGGCGAGCCCGGGCGGCCGGGACGGGACTGCCGCCGGGAGGCAGAGCCGGGACCGGGGCCGCGCCCGGCAGAGACCCCGCCGAGAGGCCGAGCGGCGGCCCCCGCACAAAGGGAGCGGGGGGGTGGGGGGCCCGGCCGGTGCCGGCCGCGGGAAGCTGGCACACGGGCTGCCTTTGTTCCGGGCAGGGCGAGCGGCGGAGGCGGCAGCGGGCGGGGAGCGGGGCGGCCGCCCGGCCCAGCCGCCTTTGTGTCGCTCCCCGCTGGCGCCCGGGCCCCGTCAGCGCCCCCACCAGGGCCGGGCACCGCCGCCGCGGCCGGTCCCGCGGGGCGCGGCCGCGCCTGGCACCCGGCTCCCGGGCAGCGACGGGCCCCAGCGGCCCAGCACCGACCGGCCCCGGCAGCCGAGCGCGCCCGGGCCGCGGCCCCGCCGGGAGGGCCGGGGGAAGGGCGAGGGCCGGCCCGCCCCCCCCCCTCCTCCCGCCGCGGGGGCGTGCGGCGCCCGGCAGGCGCCGGTCCGTACCGGCTCCCCTCCCCCCTCCCCGGGCAGGCGGCGGCGCCGAACGCGGGACTCACCGTGGCCGGACTCACCGTGGCCGGGCTCCTCGGCGGGCGGGCGGGGGGGTGAGTGGGGGCGTCCCGCCCCGCGGCGGCACGGCCGTCCGTCCTGCTCCACCGGGACCCGCCGCGGCGAGAGGCGAGAAGAGGCGCCCGGCGAGGGGCGGGAGCGGCGACTAGGGCCCCGCCGGCTGGTCCGTGGGCGCGGGGGAGCGGAGCGGTCCGGGGGGGTCGGGCCGGGCCTGGCCGCGCCGTGCGCCCCGCGCCGCTCCCGCACCTAAAATGGAAGTTGGTCCGGAGGGGCGGGGCGGGGCGGGGCGGCGGCTCCGCCCCCTGGCGTCAGCGCGCCGCGCACCCGTGGCGGGAGGAGCTCAGCGGCGGGCGGGGCCGGGGGTCTGTCCCGGGGGGTCTGTCCCGGGGGGTCTATCCCCCTGCCCGGCCTATCCCCCCCGGGGTGGCATCTGCCCAGAAGCAGGACCCTGGGGGGGGACGCAGACTGGGTGCAGACCCCCCCGGGGGTCACCCTGCCCCTCTGGCTCGGGGGCGGCGGTGCCGGTGGGAGCCCCAACGCCCGTCCGGGGGGGGCACCGCCAGCCCCCCAGCTCGGTCCGGGCGGATTCTGCCCCCACCAGCGCAGCCGGGGGGGGACACACGGGGACAAACGCGCTGCCACCAGCCTGGCCGGGGGGACCCGAAGGCCCCGCGGAGGGGACCGTGGCCGGTTCTGGGGCCCCCTCGCATGGGCAAGGCCGCGCGGGCAGCCGCGGGGCTGCAGACACGGGGGGCTGGCACTGATAAGATGGGGGGGGGGAGGCGTGCGGGGGGCCTGGCGTGGGGGCTCGTTGCGGCGTTGGCAGTGCCTTTTGCCGCAGATCAGGAAATTTAGATGTGAGGTTTAATAATTACAGCTAATTCAGGCAAAGAAATGCAACTGCAGAATGAGCATCACTCTGGGAGGGAGCAGCGTCAGGTCCCAGGGCCCACGGAGCTCGGGAAGCTGCTGCCAGCGCTCCTGCACCTGGCGGGGTGTCACCTTCCCAGGGGCGAGGAAGTGACCCAGAGCCTGCCCCGTCCCCCCTCCCGCTCACCCGAGGGAGTCTCCGTCCAGGGCCCCCAAAGGGGATGGTCTTCTGCCTCCTCTCTGGCCTGGCGCGGTTCAGGTCGGGAGAATCCTGCCCGCTCCTGATTGCCCAACTATTGGTAAGATAATGACAAGAGGAAGAGTTGAGGAAGGTTTTGGGTGGGGACAGGTGATTCTCGGTGTAAATATGCTCGGTGAGGCGAGGAGGAGGTGGGGGGAGGCAGCAGCAGCCCGGGGATGTCTGAAGGTGATGCCCCAGCCAGGAGTGGGGTTTGCTGGGGGTGACGCAAGGGGCAATAACGAGGAGAAATGGGACCCAGCGCATGTGAAGGGCACATTTAGGGGATTATCAGGGCATGGGACCCCCAAACCCTCCCTGACGTTCGACTTGTGAAACAGAACAGCCCAGCTGCTGGTGGAAGGAGCAGGGAGAGCTGTGCCCCACTCGCCCCGGGGAGGGGGGAGGTTTCTCCACACCACAGCAAGGAGCTGAGACCTTCTCCCCGTGCCCCCTCGTCCTCGTTGTCACCCAGGATGAGCCCTGTGCCCTGAGCGAGGACTGCTCCCAGATTGTAGATAAACATCGGCTGCCCTCCCCTCCTCTTCGCCCACACGGGAGGAAGGTGGGTGCGTCCCTGGAGTCCTGGGGACAAGGAGGGAGAAGGGAGGCTCTTGCAGTTCATCCTGGGACGAGGAGTCCCCGCCTGCCCGCCCCAGGGATTTCCGACACCCCCGAGGGCACGGCGCTCCCCCGCGGTTGCCGGGACAGGCCCTGGAGGGCCCTGCCTGGCTGTTGGGACAAGCGGGGCGCAGGCGCGGGCCGGGCTGCTCCCGCAGACCCTCTGCCCCGCGCAAAGCGGGGCCGAAACCAGCACGAGCCCTCGGCGGGGGAATCCCCGACCGAGCTTTCCACACCCGCTCACAAATTGTTTCAGGCCACAAGCGGATTCCAAGCGCAGCCTGCGGTGCTCCTCCTCCCCCTCCCGAATGACCCGGCGCCCCCGCCCTGCCCCGGGGGAAGCGGGTGCCCAGGATCGGGGTGCAGGAGCCCTGCTCAGGCCTCACCTCTGCGGGCGAGCGCAGGGACGCGGGGGGAGCGCACGGCCGACGGCCGCCCGACACAGACAGCAGGCAAGTGCAGAAAGCCCAGGGCAGCCTCCGCTGCGCCTGGCACGCGGCCGCGTTGTTGCCATTTCAATCAGCCCAGAAATTTAACAGCCTTCAAAGCCTTCAGTTTCTTCAAAGATGAAAGGTGGCGTTGCGAACACGTGTCTGCCGGCTCCGAGTTGGAGCTGGAGTCAGACCTCTCGGAAGCCGGGCGAGCTCCTCCTGTCCCGAGGGCTGCGGGATGGAACTGGACGGGGTCTGTCAGCGCGCTGTCAGCCCCGCTCCCGGCTCAGCCTGCGCGGCCGCTGCCGGAACACCCAGCGGCGCACGGTTACTGCGGGAGGCGGGCTGAACCCCGATGCTCCGGCTCCGGCTCACCCAGCAGCACATCGCGCTCTTGTTTGGAGAGAACTGCTGTGCCGGAGGCGTCGTCCCACTGCTTCCTGGGAAGCAGAGATGTGTTACCAGCATGGGAGAATTTGCCCTTTTACAGCAATTACGTGCAATAACATCTTGCGCTCCCCTTTCATCCATCCTACAGCGCTGCTGATGCCTTATCCAGATGAGACGCCCAGAAAACGCAGCTGCCACCGGAACAGAGCAAGACGACTTGTTTACAGGACAGATCAGTGCTCCCAGCGGCGGAGGGCAGGAGGAAGGGGAGGCTGCTGTCTCCACGTCCAGCGCAGGCGGTTCAGAGAGGTGGCCTGCATTGTTCTCCACCAGGATAATGAGGCACTTCCGCAGCCCCTTTCCTATGGGAATCCCGACAGGTTGTTGTCTTCCCCCTGCACGAGGGGAAGTGTGGCACCAGTGGGGTGAAATGGCTCATCCATCGGACAAGGGCAGGAGGGAAGCTGGGGCTGCCGGAACCCTTCAGCCCTAATTCAGACGCCAGGCGACAAGGCGAGTCCACAGTCCACCCTGAGACCTTTCCGGAGCCACGTCTGGCAGCTCCACGTGCTCAGCATGGCACCAAGTCAGAGGAAAGCTGGTACCTGTCCCCGCCTGCTCCTGTTGGGCCTGGCTCTCCTCTGCCTGCAGACCGGCCCACGTTCACCTTTGACACCTGACCCGGCCGCATCCCATCGTGCCCTTGGACTGTCAAATTCCTGCTACATCTGTTGCTCGAACATGCAAATGATGAAACATGCACAGAAATCTCCTTCCCTCCCAGCCCTACAATGATCCATCGCTACCCACAGTCTCTGCTTCTTCCTCTCTCCAGCTCCAGCTCTTTTCCCAGCCATGCCCCTCTGCCTCCGTCCTTCCCTCTGCGGCAGCCGCAGCAAGGTACGAGGTACCTCTCAAGAACAGGGAAACAGAGGCAGCTCCTGCACTGCAAAGGGGACGCTGCTGGAAAACAATCGTGGCTGTGAGATCCAAGATGATAATTTCCTTTCTCTTAAAGAAACCAGCTCAGAATCTGCTGATTTGAGGGCTTGGGAGACACCGGGAGGAGAGGACTTCTCCTGTGGGGAGGCTTCTCTTCCTATCAACTGCCGCTGGAGCCTGGATAACCAGCGCATGTTTAGGCTACCTCCGGGCTGAGCCACCTTCCCTTCCCCTCCCCAGTGAATCCCACCAGGAGATAAACCTGGCGTGACATTCCCGATCCACTGAGTCACCCAGGGCTGTGCCCAGCCACCCGCCAAGGACAGGCGCCGGAGTCCTGGCCTCAGCAAGGCAAGGGCTGTGCCGCAGGTAGCCGGCTCCTGAGCGCCTGAAGGTGGACAGAAACATTCACAGTCTTACACGTTTTGCTGGCGTGGCGGCAAGAGCTACAGTCACATATTTTTAGCCAGAAAATTCTGTCACCAAATACAGACATTGGTGTCTAAAGAAAGGGATCAATGGGACAAAAGGGTGTCGGTGCTTTTCCCAGTGTAGATTATTTGGGTTTGGGTACTCATAAAAGTACACTCCTAAAAGGCCTCTTTTGTGTATCTACAATGGGAGTGTTTGCTGGTATTGCCAGAGCATTTATCAGTAAATTTTAAGGGCAGACAAGGGTATTGGTGAGGAGGGAGAGGCGGCACCGCAGCTGCTGGGGGTGCAGCAGAGGACTGGGCTTTGCGTGACAGGGATTAGTGCTGTCGCCTCTGTGAAATACTAAAACCGTCTCAAAGCGGAGGGCCTGTCGCCTGTGGTGGCCCGGGGTCGCGTGTGGCTGCCTGAAAGCGGCTCTGTGAGCAGGACAGCGAGCCCTCGGGCAGTGCTGAGCCTGACTCAGAGAGCCCACCCCACCCCGGGCCTGCAGGCTTGCCCCAGCCCGGGGCCCGCCGCCCGCTCTGCCCCTGCCGCGCTTCCTGCGGCGTTCACCCTGCCAATGCCGCCGCCGGGCCCCGCTCCCACTCGCTGCCACGGGACACACCATGCGACAGCTCCGGCCCTGGCTGTAGGGCCGCTGCTGCAGGACATGGGGATCTCTTTGCCCATGGTGGGCCCATGAGGCAGAGGAGTATCTGTGCCACGTTTCACCTCAAAAACACTTTCCACGGGCCACGGAGCCTTGTGCGGCAAGGGTGGACTCTGCCCTTTCACAGGAGGACGCGTGGGAGCTGTTCTGCACAGTGTGAGCACAACTAACGTGGCTGGAGCTGAGGGACTTTGTCCCTCCTGTCATCTGCCACCTGAGGAGCCCACGGGGCCTCCAAAGTTCTCCCCTCACTCGAGGCTGCAGCGGCCAGCTCTCTGCTCCTCCTGCGGACAGAAGAGCCGCCGGTAGCCCCGAGTGTGTCTCAGGACAGGGACAGACAAGGGTTGCTCACCCTTTTATCTCCCCTGCCTCTGGAATGGCCTCGGGAGTGGGAAGAGGGACACAGCAGGACACAAGGAGGAGGGAAGAGCCCAGCCGTGCCTCGGCATCCTCCCTGGGGTGGACGAGCAAATGCGGCTCATTCCGCCACAGCCGGTGAACGCCTCGGCCTCTGCTCCTGGCCCGGTAGGGGATTTCTCAAGCCACATGAAAGGGAGGAGACTCCAGGCACTTCTCCCCTCCTGACGACTGGTGTTCTTGGCAAAGCAGGCAAAGCGAGGGCAGCTCTTCCATCTCCCTTTGCAGCAGGGCTGTGCAGGCACCAGGCGAGCTTGGATGAGGGGAGCGAGTCCTGTCCCCGAGCCAGGACCAAAGATTTGCGCTTCTCCAGTCCTCGGGACGTTGCCTCACCTGCTGATCATGAGGGGAAGTCCTCTGATGCCAGTGCCTTGGGATTTCGTAATTTCACTTCACACTGGCTCTGTGTCTTTCCCTTGACATCTCTGCCCTGGTTGGCTCCCCCGGCTGGGAAGTGATTTCCAGTGCTGATGTCCCCCACTTGCAGGCTCCCTGTCAGAGCATCCGCTTGCACCTCGGCCTTGGATGGAGAGGGAGGGGTTTTCCTCTTAGCTTTGCTTCTGATCCCCACTCAGCAAACTCCCCCTCTCCCTGCTCTGCTGTCTCAGCGTGGTTGGGGCACAACACAAAATACTACGCAGCAGCAGAGAAGTCCAGACGTTTTGCTGGGTCCTGGGGCCAGTTCTGACTCTTCTGTCGGGTTGCGGAGGTCTTCTCTGGAGGTGAAGGTGCTTCCCATGGGGAGTTTTCCAGGGATGCGACCAAGGGTGCAGGGGTCGACGTGGGCCCACAGGCAGATCACCAGGCTGGGGATGGATTTAAAAACATGAGGCAGCGGTAGCCGGGCTCTGAAAGCGGCAGGCAGGCGCCTCAATCAGTATCTGGATCCATCCGCTCCTGGTGAATTCAAGCTTCCCAAGTGACAGCTCCAATCATTGTAATTCTGAAAGATTGCAAGGAGGGGGAGGAAACATCTCTATTTTTCTTCTATTTTTATGAGCATATGATAGCACTTTGATATGAAATTACTTGTTTTGCTGTATCCCTTGGTATTTACGGCCAGACTCCAAGCCACCCGAGGTCAGTGGAAAGACTGCCACTAACCTCAGCAGCCGCTGGCCCAGACCCATCATCAGGCACTTTCCTTCTTGGTCTGCATCCATTGTGCATGCAGAAAAAATGGAGAAAAAAACCAAACACCCTCACATGTCAAACCAGATGAAAATCCATCTGCAAAGCCACAGAAAATATCAGGGGATGGTACCGCCTTTGAAAACTTTGTAGGTTTAAAATCTACGGCGTCATTTAGACTCCTATTCTTCTGCAGCTCTTGAAATTTCCTCCCACTCTGGTTGTTTGTAAGAACTGCTAGTATCTCCGGGCAATCGGGCTGGGATTATTATAATTGTTGTTCATGTGTGTGGAGTGACTGACGCAGATGTTTTTACAATGGATGCTTTATAAAATGACAAAATACTTTCAAACTAAGTAGGCAGCGTCGTTTGCATGAAGGACTGCTTCCAAAATACCCTCCATCAATCTTCCCCTTCAGAAGCCCGCTGCCTGTGTGGGTGCCCCGCTCCTCCCAAGGGGCGTCAGCGAGCCGCAAAAACGCCATTTCTCACACACAAGGCCGCGATAGATTTTGGAAATCCAAAACAAGGCCCGTTGCAGGGCTCCGAACTAATGAACTCCAGTGCCACCCTGCCAGGAAGAGCTGCTCTGCAGACAGCACGCTCCCCAGTTACTCATCTGGTGTGCTTCAGCGCCATAGTGACAGTGACCACCACGACACGGAGCTCTTACCTCACATCATGGCTCGGCTGCCGTGCCCGTACCGCTGCAGAAGCGAGGGCGAAGCCTGGGACAGGGTGGGCCGTCCCCCTGCTTGTCTCCTTGCACCCCTGCCCCGGGGGCGCTGGCCGGGCGGGCACAGACCAGCCCGCAGCAGGGCTCCATCCCGCCACCTCGCCGGCTCCAAAGCCCAGGGGCTGCGTTTGGCAAAACCCCACGGGGAACGCCATTTTGCAACAGACCACGAGCTTTAGTCTCCAGGCCTGTGCAGAGGCACCGCGGCTCGAGGGCTGAGGGAAATGGCCGGGAAGGCCGTGGCGGTGGAGGTCCGGCAGCCAGCCCTCACCCCCACAGCGCTCTGCCGCCGCCATGGCGGGTGATCCACCTCCCCTCAGCCACCCCGCCGTCCTCACGGCCTTCCCGCCGCAGCCCCAGCCGCGCCGCCATTGGCGGGAGGGGCGCGATTGGCTGATGGGGCGGGCCAATGGCGGGGCGGGGCGGGGCGAGCCGCCGGGCCACGTGAGGCGGCGGGCGCGAGGCCGCGGCCCCTTCCCGTGCGGTGCCGGTGCCCGGCCTCTGGGCGGCAGCCTCCACCCCCCCCACCCCCGCCATCTCCACGCCGGCAGGTACGCGGGGGCCAGGGGCCTGCGGCCTCGCCCCAGGCCGGGGACAGGCCGAGGGCGCCAAACCCGCCCTTTTTCCCCCAAAAACCGCCGTGGCTGGCGCCCCCTGGTGGCCGAGCGGAGCCGCAGGAACACGTGGGGTGTCGCACGGCCCGTGGGGCCCGGCGCGGCCTTTGCAGCGGCGCTGGACGGACCCGCGGGCCCCACCGCGGCCCAGCCCCAAACCCCCCGGGCCATGCCGAGGCGGGGGCGGCGGGAGCTGATCCCCGTGTCCCCGCAGGGTGCCATGGGGTCGCCGTCGCGCACCCGGAGGCTGCTCTACCGCAGCACCCGCATGCTCCGGACGGCCTTCCAGCACCTCCACCAGCAGCAGCAGCGAGATGATGTCTTCTGCGACGTGGTCCTGCAGGCCGAAGGTGAGCGGGCAGCCTGGCCCCCCCAGCTGCTCAGGGACCGGCGGGCAGGGTCCCTGCAGCCCCCCAGGGAGGATCAGGGAGAGCAGCGGGCAGCGGTGGGGGGCTGCAGGGCAGTGACAGATGCTACTGCTTTTCAGGTGAGGCGGTGGTGGCCCACTGCTGCGTCCTCTCAGTCTGCAGCCCCTTCTTCATGGAGCAGCTGGGCCGGGAGCTGCCCCCCCGGGGTCACAGGGTGGTGCTGGAGCTGAGGGGGGTGAAGATTGGGGTGCTGCGCAAACTGGTGGGCTTTCTCTACACAGCCGAGCTGGAGGCCACGCAGGAGGAGGTGCAGGAGGTGCTGGCAGCTGCCCGCCGCCTCCGCATCACCGAGCTTGAGTCACTGCAGCTCTGGGGGGGACGCCTGGTGAGGCCAGGACCCCAGCGGCACCTCAACCGCTCCTGCCTGCAGCCCCCCCAGCATGGCTCCCCCCTGGCGGCGGCTGGCGGGGCTGAGCCCGGCCGTGCTGGTGTCCTCCCCGGGAGCACCGGGGAACCCCCGCTGGGGCAGCCACACTCTCTGGGGACCACGTGCTCCAGCCCCCTGAGGCGGGTGAAGCTGCGGAAGGTGGAGAAGGCGGGGTGCTGGGAGGTGGTGAGGGAGAAGCAGTCCCCCACCGCGCCTGGCGCTAGGGGTGTGGCGGAACCGCGGCCCCCCCGAGATGGGGGCGCACTGGGGCAAGTGCGCAGGGGCTCCCCGCGCTGGGCGGCCCGGAGGAAGCACGGCCGGGTGCCGCCCACACCCCAGCACAGCTGCGGGCAGGTGGTACCCCCGGGAAACCCCCCAGGTGACCCCAAGGAGGAGGAGGTGGATGTGGGGTCGGTGGAGCCGTGCCTGCCCCCCGGCACCGTCTGCGTCTGGCCTTGCCCCTCATCTGAGTCAGATGAGGAGGAGGTGGACGTTCTCACCTAGGGGGCCGGCTCTGCCCCCCTGCGCTCAGGGCAATGCTGGCAGGGCTGCCCTCACCCCAGGCGGAGGGGCTGCACCAGCCCCAGGCCGAGTGGTGTTGAAATAAAGCGCTGGAACTGGCAGAGCTGCGCTGTGGGGCTGCCGAGCTTTATTGGGGAACAACGGGGGCACAGGGGGGGATGCGGGGGGAGCTGGGGGGTCCGGCTGCTGGCGGCCGAGCTGCAGCATCGGAGACGGGACTGGGGCTGGCGGGTGCCCCCCACTTCATCTCGCCTCTTCATGGACGCTTGTGCCGCGGGTGCCGGTCCCGGCTTGGCTGTGGGGAGAGGGTGGTTGGCGTGTGGTCCCCATCCCGTCCCCATCCCTATCCTGTCCCCGTCCCCGCTCACCCGGCTGCCGCCTCTACGCCAAACTGCTCTTCAGGGCTTCCACCACGGCCTCCGGTTGGGGGAACTTGAGCTTGCGGGGGGGACCCTTCCCAATGCCGCTCCACAGCTCCACGGCTGGGGAGGGCAAGGCGGGTAAGGTCAGGGGTGCCGGGGAGCCCCCCGCCGCCCCCCCTTACCCCCCCCACTCACTGCTGCCGTCCTCCTTCACCAGGGACACCTCGAAGCTGTTCCTGCGCGGCTGCCGGGGGTTGATGTCCACGGGGAGGTGGGCCACGGCCCCGCGCAGGGCCTCGCTCACCGCCGCCGCGTTGCGCCCGAACACTCGTCAGCTCTTGCTGGGGCGACACGGCGGGGTCAGCACCCCCGTGGGGGCGCCCCAAGGACACCCCCCCCCCGCCCCGTTGGCACTCGGGCCGGCTCACCAGTGCTCGATGACGACGCGGGGGCCGGTGCCCCCCGGGCTGCTGTCGCCCTGGGCACGGGCCCGTTTCTGCGGGGCTCCGGCCGGCTCCGGTGCCTCGGTCGCCGGCGGCTGCTGCTGGGCCCCGCGCTTCCTCCCGCGGGGAGCCATCCTGGGGAGAGCCGCGGGGCGGGGGGGGGACTGGGCAAGGGCGGGGGGGCACCCCGGGGTCCCGCAGTGGGAAGCGGGAAGGCGGGGACCCGGGGGTGCCGCTATCGGGGGCGGGGGGCGAAAGGGGGGTCCCCGCAGGGATCCTGCTGGGGGGGGGGGGTCAGGAAGGGCGCGTTCCCGGGGATCCCCCAGGGGCGGGAAAGGGGGGGTCCCCCACTGGGATTCTGCGATGGAGGGCGGGAAGGGGGGGGTCCCCAGGAATCCCGCCGCGGTGTGCGGGTGGGAAAGGGGGTCCCGGGTCCCGCCACCGGGGGATGGAGCCCCCGGCCGCGCCTTCTCCTACCTGCCGCGCCGACCACGTGCCGGGGGCGCCCCGCCGGACTCCGCCACTCGGGCCCCCGGGGGGGGGGGGTGGCGGAGGTGGAAAGGGGCAATCGGGGCTGAACGGCGCTCCGGAGCCCGCGGGCCGGGCCGCGCTAACACCCCGCTGCTCCCCGCGGGACCCCCCGGCCCTTCCCGGGTCAGCGATGGGGGGGGGCCCGGCCCGCGCTAACAACCCCCCCGCCGCTGAGTCAGTGGTTCCGCCCGCGCGCCCGCCGCTCCCCCTCCCCACCGTGCAGCCAATGGCAGGGCGGCGCCTTCGCGGAGGCCCCGCCTCCGGCGGTAAGCCCCGCCCCCAGACAGGCCTCGGGTCCCCCGCGCCAGCCCACGGACACGGACACGGACACGGACACGGACACGGACACGGACACGGACCGTTTATTGTCAGCGATGAGGATGAGCGTTAACCGAGGGCCGGGTCTGTCCCGCGGCCCTGCCTGTCCCTGCCCGCAGCGGGTCCCACCCCACGGGGCGGGGGGGCTCCCTTGGGGCTCAGCCGGGACCTTCCCCCGCCCAGCGCGGGCCCAGGCAGGGCCCGTGGGGCCGGTGTCACGCGGGTGACAGTGACACGGTGAGGGGTGACAGCGCGGGGCAGCGTCTACTTGTCCTTCTTGGTCTCCCCGTCGGGGCGGCCGGGGGGCTCCTCAGGCCCCTCCTCCCGTGGCTTCGCCTGTTTCTTGGCCTTCTGGTAGAGCTCGTTAAGGTTGAACTCCCGGATCACGTTCTCCTGCGGCCGAGAGGCAGCGTCAGCACCCCCGGGGCCCCCCGCAACCCCCCGACCCTTCCCCGGGCCCCGGCTGGCTGCCAAGCCCCATCCTGCCCCCGGGGCTGGACCCCACCTCGGAGAAGGTCCAGGACACGGCCCGGCCCTTCTTGTCGATCTGGGGCCGGCGCATGGTCTCTGTCCCGCCCTGGAAGAGGATGAGGGTGGGCAGCTGCTTGGTGAGGGGCGAGGTGCTGACCTTGTACCTGTGGCAGGAGGGGGAGAGGCCGGCGGTGACCCCCAGGCGGGCAGAGGGGGCTGGGGGCTCCCAGGGACCCTGCCCTGGCACTGCTGCCCAGGCCGCCTGCCCCCAGACCTGGTGCTGACGTCCGTGTACCGACCGACATCCACCTTCCCGAAGTGCAGCCCCGAGCAGTTGTACCTGGGGAGGACGGGGACACGTGGCTGTGAGTGCCGTGGGCAACTGCAGGGGCTGGGCACGAGCCCCGCGACTCGCCGAGGCCCCCGGCCAGCGCCACTCACTTGAGAGAGAGGTCAGCGAAGATGGGGGCAAAGGACTGGCACTCGCTGGACCAGTTGGCGAAGAACTCAACGATCCAGGTCACCCGCTTGTCCCGGTCCAGCTCCTCCTGCCACAGGGGCGCAGGGCTCAGTGCAGGACAGCAGGCAGAGCCCCCCGACACCCCCCCGGGAAGGGATACTCACATCTATGGTCTTGTCACTGAAATACTTGATGTACTCAGGGCCCATGTAGAGGGGGGGCTTGCAGGTCATCAGGAACACTGCAACAACAGTGCCCCTGAGCCCCCCAGAGCAGCCCAGGGGAACCAAGGCAGAGCGAGCTCTGGGGCAGACAGATGTCCCCCTCGAGGTGCTTCCTGAGCCACCCCCTCGCCCACCGCTGCCCCCGAGACCACAGAGACTCCTCCTCACACCTGCATCCTCCTCCACCAACAAAGGCCACAGGCCAACCCCATGGCGAGAGCGAGCTCTGGCCCTTCCAGCCAGGCAGCGTGGGCAGGCAGGGACAGCAGGTGCTGAGGGCAGGCCAAGCCATGCCAAAGGGGCACCACCGCTGCCCCCCCCAGTGCCGCGGGCTCCCCCCGGCACGGCTCACCTATGCAGAGCGTGAGGTAGAGGAGGCCCATGCGGATGTCAAGGCGGAAGAAGAGGATGGCGTTTGCCACTTTGCTGAACATGAAGATGTTCCCGATGTGCTGCTCCACGGTGACTGGGGAAGGAAGAGAGGGATAGAAGATGGGGCCAGATGCCCCCAGAGGACCAGGGGGGATCCTGAGGGGATCCCAACCCATCCAGCTCTTTGGGGGAGGACCCATAAGCAGCCCCACAGCCCCCCACACCTGCCCCACAGCACAGGCTCTGACTTACTGGAGCGTCGGTTCTTCATCATCACTATAGCGCTGAGGAACATGAGGATCTCCACCTCCCGCTGTGACAGGAGAGACAGCGTGAGCAGGAGGCACCCATGGGACCCTGCTGCCGCCCAGTGCTGCAGAGCCTGGGAGTGGCCACCAGCACGGCTGCAGCCGCACCACCCTCCCGCAGTCAGGCTGCTCCTGGCCCAGCCTGGCACGGGGACGAGCGGCCGTGCCAGGCCCTGCTGGCCCCAAGTCCCTGCCAGCTCCCTGCCTCCTGAAGCTGCTCCCTCCCGAATCCTGAGGGGCAGACAGCAAGGCGAGGGGGTGCCCCTGCCATGATGGGCGCAGCCTCCCATCCCCTCCCGCCTCAGCAGTGGGACGGCACCGGCAGAGCAACGCCAGTGGCTGCTGCACTTCCCCGCTCCCTCAGCTGGGCCGGGGATTCAGGGGCGCGCGGACTGGGGCGGGCGGCAGACCCGGGGGTTGGGCTGTAGGGGTGGGAGGGCACCCAGGCCCGGGGGGTGCGAGCCGAGGGCAGGGCCGTGCCGCCTCACCCAGTCGAAGTCGCAGGGGTTGCCGTCCTCCCGCTGGGACGGCAGGCCTTGGCAGAGCGGCGGGACCTTGCGGACGAGCAGGAAGGCAGTGGCGAGCAGGGCGGAGAGCGGGTAGTAGGGACGCGCCAGCCAGCGGCACAGCCCCGGCACCGAGTACAGCAGCGCCAGCAGCGGCGCTAGCACCGCCATCTTCCCCTCCGCTCTCCCGGCCGCCGTACAGCCGCCACGCGCCTATTGGGTCGCTCTCCTGCTCGTCTGTGGGAGGCGGGACTTCTTCCACGCTAGCCAATAGCGAGCGACGCTATCAAGCACGGCCCATGCCCCGGCGGGCCAATGAGGTGGGAAGAGAGAAGCGGCCAATCAGAAGGCCGGGACTGAGTCTCCCTTAGCAACGGGGGCAGTGGGCGTGGCCTGTGTGGCGCTCGGCTAATCGCGGCGGGGCGGGACGGCCCCGCGCGGGGCACGCCGGGAAGATGGAGAATTTCTCGGCGCTGTTCGGCGGGGCCGAGCCGCCGCCCGCCGCCGCCGCCGCCGCCGCCCTGGGCTTCGGGCCCGCCAAGGCGCCGGGCGCTGGGGCCGCGCCGCCCCCCGCCGCCGCCGCGCCGCCGCCGGGCGAGGACGCGGCCCGCAAGGCCGCCGGCGGCCCCTTCTACCTGCTGCGGGAGCTGCCAGGTGCGGGGCGGGGCCGCAGCGCGGGGGGCGGGCGTCTCGCTCAGCCAATCGGCGCGGCGGAGCTGGGCCGCGGCGGTAACTGGCGGCGCGGCGGGCCAATGAAGAGAGGGGATGGTGGGCGGGGAGGCGTGAACTGACGGCGCGGCAGGCCAATGACCGTGCAGGGGGCGGAACTAAGCAGCTCGCTGTCGAGTGGGGAAATGAGGCCTTGGGGGGGGGCCTGACCGGGGAGCGGGGGGTCCCCGGGGCCGGGAGAGCGAGGCTGGGGGGTCCCGGTGCTGGGGGCGGGGAGGAGATCGAGACTGGGGGGGTCGCCGGGGGGGGTGGGGAGCACGGCCGGGGTGTCGCGGTGCCCGGGGAGTGGGGTGGGGGGTCCCCAGTGCTGGGGCGGGGGCGGGGAGCGGGGCGGGGGCCCCTCTGGGCGGCAGCACCCCCCCATCTCCTGCCCGCGGCGGGCGCAGGCACCACGGAGCTGACAGGCAGCACCAACCTGATCACGCACTACAACCTGGAGCACGCCTACAACAAGTTCTGCGGCAAGAAGGTGAAGGAGAAGCTCAGCAACTTCCTCCCCGACCTGCCCGGCATGATCGACCTGCCCGGCTCCCATGACAACAGCAGCCTGCGCTCCCTCATCGAGAAGCCCCCCATCTGCGGCAGCTCCTTCACCCCCCTCACCGGCACCATGCTGACCGGCTTCCGCCTCCACGCCGGCCCGGTGAGCGCGGGGCTGCGAGCGGGGGGGCGGCTGCTGGGGCTGGAGGCAGCGGGGCAGGAGGGGCCCGGCCTGGCCTGACCAGCCCCGTCTGCTCTCCGCAGCTGCCCGAGCAGTGCCGGCTGATGCACATCCAGCCGCCCAAGAAGAAGAACAAGCACAAGCACAAGCAGAGCCGCACCCAGGATCCCGTCCCCCCAGGTGAGGGGCTGCGCCTCGCTGCCGCAGCCGCCCCCTCTTCCATCCCACGCTGGAGGATGCTCCGCTCATCCAGTGCTCTCATTTCTCCAGAAACCCCCTCGGACTCCGACCACAAGAAGAAAAAGAAGAAAAAAGAGGAGGATCCAGAACGGAAGAGGAAGAAGAAAGAGAAGAAGAAAAAGAAGGTGGGTGAGGAGAGCTGGGGTCCAGCCCAGCCTGTGCCCACCCGTGAGCGTGGCCCAGGTGGCAGCAGGGCCCAGAGCCAGCAAGCGGCCGTTCCCCGGGGGTGCTGCTGTCACGCAGGTCTCACGAGACGTGTCTGTGCTTCCTCCACAGAACCGGCACAGCCCGGAGCACCCGGGGGTGGGCAGCTCCCAGGCCAGCAGCAGCAGCAGTTTGCGGTGAGGCCGCGCCGGCGCCGCCCCGGGGATCCCCCAGCCGACGGGAACGGCCCTGACTGACCTGGGAGGGACTCGTCCCTCCTGCAGCGCTCGGCAGGGGGGCTCGGGCTGGCCTGCGCCCCCCCCAGCAGAGAGGACACCCCCGTAGCCCCCCACTTGCGTTGTGCAGCCAGCTGGGACCAGGGGACACAGACCCTGCTGGCACTGGCATCGCCGACCTTGGCTTTTATACCAAAACCACCCTGTGCTTCGGGGTCTCTCTTTTTTAGTCACCTTTTAATTAAAGTCTCTGCTCCAAGGAGGGGTTGGTGGCAGCGGCTGCTGTGACCCTCAGCCGTCACAGCGAGGACACAGGGCGTGCGGGGTCGGTGCTGCCCCAACGCACTGTGGCCTGGGGTGGAAGATCGTGGCTGAGCTCCTGCCCCAGCTCTCAGCCTGTCTCCCCCCTCTCCTGCCTGGGCAGGGCTGGGGGGGCTCCTGCCTTGGCTTTGGCAGCTGGGCTGGGGGGCTCTGTGCTCCCCTGCCCCTCCCAGGCCTGGCGAGGACTGGAGTGACCCTGGAGAGGCACCGCGTCCCCGCAGGAGCTCCGGCAGCAGCCATGGCATGACGCCAACGTCCTCCTTTGGTGCCAGCGTCTCCTGCAGGATCCCCAGCCTCACCGGCTCCTGTGACACCTTCCCCAGAGCCGCTTTCCTCATGCCCTGAGAAAACCTTACCTTCCGTGGGAGTAGGGCTTTCCCAAAAGCACCCTGAGGAGGTGCCTCCCCAAAACGGGACCACAGGCTCAGCTCTCCTCGGGCCCTTGGGAGGAAGGGGGGAAGGCCGAGACCCTGAAGGACAGGAGCCCTCCAGGGGCTCCTTCGTTCCTGGACGCTAAACAAAGCACACGCATGCCCGCCGGGGTGGCTCATTAAATATCCTTTTATTCCTCGTTTTTAAAATGGCTAATAATAATAAAAAAACAATGGTGTGGCTCTGCAGAGGCCACGGGAGAGATATTGCCGTAGAGAAAGAGTCAAGTAGTGCCTGAAGTTTTGTGGGCCCCTGCGTGGGGTGGTTGGCCCAGGCAGGGGCGGGGGATGGGGAGCACTGGGCTCCTTGGCTGCATTTTTGTTTTTGGCATGTGATGAGAAAATATTGCTTTATGGGGATGTGCCCTGCTGGCCTTCCTCTTCCCCAAACGGAAATAAAAACAACCACGTGACAGCGAGAAAACCCTATCAGACCCATTTAAAAAAAACAACAACCCAAACCCAACAAAAACAGCCCCCCCCCACCCACCTCCACCAACACAAACCCTGGGGAAACATAAAAAGAGCAAAAACCGCAGGTGGGGAAAGGCTGGAGCCTGCGAGCATTTCTCCTTGCCAGCCAGCGCCCACCGCGCCAGCTGGCGGTTGGGTTTGGGGGTGTGCGGGGAGGGGTCTGCCCCTCGGCCCTTCCTCCTGCACGGGCTGCTGCGGCCCCAGGAGGGAGGACTGGAGGCTGGAGGCTTCTCAAGCAAAGAACCGGGGAGGGGAGCGTCCTCGGCTGGAAGCACCTCGGTCTTTGGCGGGGGGACAGGGCACCCCAGGGGGGCACCTGCCATCCCACGGCCCTGCCGGCCCCACTTCAGAGCAGGGGGAGTAGCACCAGGCACCCGCCCCAGCTTGTTCCGGGAACGCGGGGGGCAGCCCCGGCCCCACATCCCTCCTTCAGGGACGGGGACGAGGCGGGGGCCCAGGCCCTGGGCAGGGAACGGGTAGTTTCTTCCTCTCTCTGGGTAAGATATATAATTTCTGCTTTTTTTTTTTTAATATTTATATTTATATATATAGATATTTATATATACACACACCTGGTAACTCAGAAAGAGAAAAAAAATAGAATCCGTAACAATAATAATAAAAAAAAGTATTCTGGTTTAAAAACAATCCATTCCTACCACGCTAGGCGAGCGATTGATTGCACAAGGCCCACAAGTGGCTGGCCCAGCCGAGATGGTGCCGGGGCGCGCGGCTGCAGGACACGGCCCCCCCCGGCCCCGCGCCTGGCCGGGGCGGCTGCCGGCGGCAGTCCTCGGCGGGCAGGGGGGGTGTCAGCCCCCCAGGTCCCGGGAGGGGTGGAGAAAGAGAGAAGCAGAGGGGGCCGCGGGCCCGTTTCCCCCCAATCCGGCTCTCGCTGGAGTCTGCAGAGCGTCCGGCCGCAGAACGTCCCTCGGGGCGGGCGGGGAGGAGGCGGGGGGCGAGCGGCTCTGCCCCTCATACCGAGATCTCGTAGGTGGTACCCCCCACGCCAGAGACCTTCTTGACGCCTCCACGCGTGGGGCTGCTGAGTGGCACCGGCCCCGGGCCCGGGGGGGCCGAGCCCAGGCTCTTGGGCTGCCCGTTGGACTTGCTGTAGGCTGTTCTCATCTGTACCTCGTCCCTGGGGAGGGAAGGACGGACGGACACGGCGTGAGGTGGGGAGGGAGTGGGGTGCCGCGGGGCTGCTGTCACCCCTGGGAGAGACCCTGGCTGCCAGCACAGCCCTGGCCCTGCCCCCCGCCGGCCCCCCCGTGCCGCTCCAGCTCCCTGAGAGGCCCGGGGGGTGGCCCAGGGGCACCCGCTCTGTTCGGGGGGGGGGGGGGGGGGGTGTGTGTTGGTTCCCTCACCCCTCTCCAGGCTACAGGGGCGTTTTGCTGCCCCCAGGAGCTGGTGCGGAGGAACGAGGTGGGGGACAACAGGTGCTGGGCAGGTACTTACTTTGGCGCCAGTAAGGGCTGCAAGGCCACCTCCTCCGTCTCGGGGACGCTGGCCTGAGACGCTGGTTTTTGGCTGCTGTAAGACACGGATTTGCCCAGGTGGGGGGCGGCGGGTTGGTCGGGGGAGCCCAGGGAGCGCACCCGGAGCGCGTGGGGGGGCTCGGGCTTGCCGAAGCGGGGAGGGGCTGGGCGGGTGAGTGGGTTCTTGCCCAGGGGCGAGCGCTTCGAATCGTCCGAGGAGGAGCTGGTGCGGGGGGCGTTGCTGGAGCCCGGCGTCGACTGGAGACCCGAGTCCGCCAGCCCCGCGTCCTCCTCCCTGCCCGTGGCCGGCGGCTGCTGCAGCAGCTTCTCCCGCTCCTGGATGGAGGCCACAATGTGGCGGGAGAGATTGTCATAGCGCACGGGCGAGGGCTCACGGGGCGGCGCGTGCTTGGGGGAGACGGCGCCGGCGAAGCGGCCGTGCAGGTCGGTCTCTCTCTGCTGGGCGATGCGGGCCGAGAGGAAGGGTGAGGTGTAACCCACCGGCGGGTCGGGCTCCGGGCCCGCCTGCACCGACTCGAAGTCAGGGCTGTCGGAGGGCGTCAACAGGCTGTCGTACGACAGGCTGCCGTTGCGCGTCTGGTTCACCAGGCTCTTGTAGGAGGTGGAGGTGGTGCCCTCGGAGCGGATGGACTGGAGGTGGCCCATCTCGAAGCCCGTGCCCTGGGCCGACTTGAGGCTGGAGGAGCGGGAGCCGCTGGAGAGTGGGTCGAAGTGGAAGCTCTTGCCGAAGGTGGGTGAGCGGAAGCTCTCAGGCTCCAGGCTCGGCTCCGAGCGGTAGTTGGGCTGGCGGCTGCTCTCGCAGATGGAGTTGGGCTCCTTCAGGCTGTTCACTCGGCTCAGCTGAGGGGCAGAGACGCAGCCGTCACCCACAGAAAGACAGAGCCCCCCTGCAAGGCTCCCAGGGCCCACCCCAGAGCCTCCTCCAAGTGGGGGCATCCCCTCGAGGCCGGGCTCCCCCCTTGCCAGGCTGGGGGCAGCGGCAGGCACGGCCTTACCTTGGCGCTGGTGGAGTGGGGCAGAGCTGCCGAGCTGCTGCTGCTGCTGTAGCCGGGCCGGTACTTGTACATGGTGGGCGTTGGGGGGCTGTCCTTGCCTAGCAGGCTGCTGTCTGTGGGTGGGAAGAGAGGAGAGAAGGGGGCTCAGACGCGGCGGCTGGCTGGGGCTGCGCAGGGGCAGGAACACGGCGCAGAGCCCTGCCCTCCCTTCCCAAGAACCGGCTCTGAGCCTGGGGCGGACAGACCGGGGAGGCGGACAGAGGGACGGGCTGGAGGAGAGGCGCACGGGGGCGGACGAAACAGAGCGGGATGGGAAACGAGTCCCCGAGGTGATGTTTGGGGCTGGCACTTCCACGGCCCCGACTGAGCCACACGCCGGGGTGGGCACCGCAGGAGGCAGTGGCGGGGGCGGGCGCTTCACGGAGCCGCTGGCCACCCCCCGTGTGCCGCAGCCCTTCTCCAGGCGGCCCCAGAGAGCTGCGGGGAGCTGCTGCTTCCGAGCTCTGCCCTTCACAGCCCACCTCTCTCGCCAAGCCCTCGCAGGCGGCTCCGAGCACCGCTTCGCCGGCGCGCAGGGGAGCGGGGAAAGCGACTGCGCCGGCCGCCGCAAATGTGCTCTCTGCTGCCGCGCCGGGCCTGCCACTCCTTCGCCTCCTTCGTCCCGGCGACGCTCCCGCGCCTGCCCGCGGCACGCAGCCCGCCAGCTGGCCCGTCGCAGGCCTCCACGGCTCGCAGCGGCTCTGGACAAGCCCCACACTGGCTCGGCTCGGCCTCCTGCTCCTCTCCAACGGAGCAGAGCTGGCTATGAGCGTCCCGCAGGCTTCTCCGAGTGCGAGGGGCCGCGTGTACCAGCCCAGAAACGCGGGCACGTCCTGCCCCGCAGCGCGGTGGTGCCGATGTGCTTCGGGCCTGCCCTGCAGCCTGTTCCGCCTATGGCCCTGGCTCCTGGTCTGCCTGGTGCAGCCCTGGGCTCCCTCTGGGGACCCTGCACACCTTCCTTACCCTCATTGGTGGCCAGGGTTAAGTGTGTCCTCAGGCCCGTGTAGCGGCTGAGGTCTGGCTTAGGTGGGGGGGGCGGTTCGGCGTCAGCAGACTGGCTCTCCGTCACCTCCAGGCTTCCTTTGGACTGCAGAGACAAAGCGCAGAGGGAGGGTCAGAGGGTGCCAAGGCCTCCCCTTGGCAGGCAGGGAGTGGGCACCGGTGTTACAGGGGCTCTCGCTGCCTCCCGGGCCATCCAACATGCTGAGCGCTTGAAGGCGGCACGTGCCTCCGGTGCCGGGAAGTGCTGAGGAAGGGGGAGCTCTGAATGACGCTGTGAGGGGGAAGGACGGGGTGGGGAAGGGCAACGGAGGGGGCAGAGCCTCATGCGGTTGCTGCCGCACGGGAGGGACAAGGTTTCTGTTCCATGGGGACACAGAACAGGATGACACGGAGGGGGACGGGCAACGTGACAAGGCTCACTCGGTTCTTTACTCACGGATGCAGGCTCGCACCCCTGGGCTCCACGGAGGGCCCCAACGCAGGGAACGCTAATCCCCGCCTTCCTCACCTTCGTCCTCTTCAGCTCTGTCTGGATACCGTTGTCCATGATCTTGACCGTGATCTGACCGTCCGACACCTCGGGCCGCAAGAAGGGGGGTCGCACCAGCACCGTCTGCTCGGCCTTCGGGCGCCCGAGGTACCTGTGGAGAGCGGCAGGAGGAGGGTCAAGGCCCAGAGCTCGGGATGGGGCAGTCTGCCAGGGGGTTGCAGGGTGGCGGGGCACCACCGCGCTGTGCCGGGCTCACCTGGGGGCCGGGGAGCTGCAGAGGACCCGGCTGACGTTCTTACAGCAACCGTTGGTGAAGGGGTTGACACCCCCGCGGAATTTGCCCGTCACCTGCGGGACGAGGAGCGTCACAGCATACCGGGGTGGGCAGGGACCTCGGGAGGGCTCCGGGCAGCATTTGTCCAGCTCACTCGTGACCATCTCCAAGGAGATACTTGGAGGTACTCCCCCTTTTCCAGGTCCCCGTTCCAGCGTTCAACTACCCTCGAGGGGAAAAAGCCTTTCCCCGATGTCTCACTGGAAGTTGCCTTGTTTCAGGGCATGCCCGTCGCTTCTCACCTGCCCGAGAAGAGCCGCCCCGGCTCCATCCTCTCCCCAGCCCCCCCGAGGAGCAGCAGTGAAGATCCCCCATCCCCAGGCTGTGCAGACGAGGTGCTCCCAGCCTCCCCCCCACAGGGACAGCCTGTGCTCTAGCCCCCAGGCAGCTCAGTGCCCTTCCCGTGCCTCGATCCAGCCTGTCCACCTCTGTCTTTTCCCGGGGAGCCCCAAAACGTCTCCAGACATGGCCTGGTAGGGGCCGGCAGCCCCACAGCAGCCCCGCAGACATACCTGTTCGTTGGTAGTACGGCCTCTCGCCACGAGCACCACGTGGAACCCCGTAAGGCCCGCGACAGGAATGAAGAACAAGCCGGCCACGCACATCACCACCATGCTGTCAGCAGCCAGCTAAGGAAGAGCCGCCGCCCTGCTCCGCCCCACTCTGTCCCCAGCCCCGCCAACGCCCTCCCGCCTCGGCCCCGCTGCTGCAGCCTGGCAGAGGATACGTGACGGCCATGCGGACACCAGAGAGCTCCTCCACCTGGTAGAGGACGTAGAGCAGGCCGAAACCGAACACTCCCATGATGTGCGTGGTGAGCGACAGCAGGAAGAGGAAGAAGTAACGGTAATTGCGCCGCCCGATGCAGTTGTTGACCCAGGGGCAGTGATGGTCAAACTCCTGTCGGTGGGGAGAAGAGACGGTGAGGGGCTTGGCAGCCTGCGCCAGGTTAAATCTACATGGAAACGAAGAGGCACCGAGACCCGGTGGTTCCTCACCTCCACACAGTTGTCGCAGACACTGCAGTGGGAGCAGCGCGGTGGCCGGTAGAAGCGGCAGGTCGCGCACCACTTCATGCGCACCTGAATGCCCTTGATCTCCACCGTCTTGTAGAGCGGAGCTCGGAAGTCGTCCTCCTTGTCCTCGTCCTCCTCAGCTGATGGGAAAGCCCAGCGCAGCCAGGTGTCAGGGTGCGGGGGGAGGCGATGCCAGGGCCCAGCTGCCCTCCCGCCCCGGGGGTGCCCAGCATCGCCCTCCTCTGTCACGATCTCGCCAGGCACAGGGACCAGCCTGGGACCCCCAAATACAGGTCGAGGAGGGGGGGCTCTCCCAGGCCCTGCCCCATAACCAGGACACCCGCCTGAGCCGCAGGTACCCGATACGGGGTGCAGGACTTACGCTGCTTCCCCCACCTGGTCCTGCAGGCTGGACCCAGGGCTACCATCCCCGTGGTGTCACCACCCAGGCAGGGTGAGGAGGGCTCTCCTCGAGCCTCGTGGGATCAGTGGATCCTCCACCTCGGAGGAAGGGTGGAAGGAGGTAGCTGTACCCCAGACACTTCCCAAGCAGAGCCAGACTCACCTCGCGGGAATATGCCTGGGTCCATGAAGGTGGCCATGCTGAAGTTGGCCAGCACGAAGAGGAAGACGACGGCATTGTAGACAGGAATGACTGGGGAGACGTACAGACTGAGCCCCGGGCACCTGCGGGCACGGGACAGTGAGACATGCTGGCCCCCTTCCACAGGCCACCGCTCCGCGCTGCCCCCCCGCATCACCCCGGGCAGGCGTCACCGGGCTCCAACAGAGCCCTCGGGGCGAGCAAGGGCCGAGCAGGTGCTGACCCCCGCCCTGAGCCCCATAGCCAGACCCACGAGCCGTTCCTGCTGTCCTCAGCGGTGGCCTGGCTGGGACGTCCACGTTCCCCGCTCTCGGGCTGTATTTCCAGGCTCCTGCCCAGGCAGGCAGCTGTGGAGGTTCCCTGCCACCAACTCTTCCTTTCACTCCCACCCAGTGCCCTCCACACCTAAACCGGAGCTGCACCCAGGCCAGCCTGACCTCAGGAGTGCTCAGCCCCCCTCCGCAGACCAGCCTAACCCAGCCCCGGGGGAGCGCTCCGGTAAACCAGAGAGCAAACCCACCGCTCGCCTCTCACGCCCACAGTCCCATGGGTGCTGCCAGCGCAGGACCCTGCTGCCACAGGGACCCCATCACCGCCCTGCTCCTCTGAAGGGCTCAGGGGGGGGCACAGCAGGGGAATCGCCACCAGGCGGGCAGGCTCAGGGCAGCAGGCTTCCCCCTCAGAGGCGCCAGCGTAATACCCTAATCTGCTTTGCTGCTGGGATTTTAATCCCGCAGATCTAGGGCAGCATCTGTCCCTCTCTTCCCCCCGCAGCGGTAAGTGCAGATGGATTTAGGCAGCCGGGGCGGGGAGGGGCAGAGCACAGGGCAGGGTGACGTGTGGTGCCAGCGCTGCCAGCACCCACGGCCCCGAGCAGGTAGAGGCGAAGGGGCAGGCGCCCTCTGTCCCCTCCTCTGCCACCGCCCGCTGTGATGCAGCTGGGGGACAGGGCGAGGCCCCCCCCCCGTCCTTGTCACTGCAGCCCTCGGAGTCTGCTCTGACTGGAAACAAACCCTTGGCCCAGGGCTCTGCCCCCAGTTCAGCCCAGTCCGTGGGGCGGAGTGAGGGGACAGGGACTGGGGTGGTGGCAGGCGGAGGAGCTGCCACCAGGCAAGCAGCAGGTGGGGGAGGAGCCGGGTCCAGGCTGGAGAAGCGGGCACACACACCGGCAGCAGAGGGCGAGGCGGGCATGGCTCCATGCCCTGGCCCTTCCTGCAGCCCGAGAAGGCGGGAGGCAGCAGCGGGACCTGCCCTCTGCTGGCCAAGGACATGGCCATCCCTGTCCAGAGGAGAGCAGGAGGACAAACCCCCTCGACTTTACAAGACCTCCTCCTCCTCCTTGCACCTCCACCCTCAGCAGCCCCTCCAGGCCCCAGCCCCTCACACCAGACCAGGGCTGCACCTGCAAACTTCTCCAAAACCTCTTCCACACCCCACCCCGTCCCTCCACGCTGCCCAGGAGCCCCCGAGTGCCTCGCTGGGGTGGGAGCCTCGCCCTCCCGGCACCTTGGGCGATGCCTCCCCACCTCTACCTATCTGGGGCAGCATCTCCCGGCATTTCACCAAGAGCTCCCCTCCGGGGCCGGGAGCGGCTCCTGGACAACGCGCACGGCACCGGCCGTGCCGGCTCTGCCTCCCAAGGCAGCCGGTCCCTGCTGGAAGCCAGCCAGGCGGATCCTCCGCAGCGCACAGCTGAGATGGGCCCTCTCCAATCTGTGCCCCAAAACCCTCGGAGAGCAGCTTGGAGAGGAACAGCGCGTACACGACGAGGCCAAGACCTGAGCAAGGAAAGAACACGGTAGCCACGTCGAGCCCAGCACGACCGGCACCACTGGAAGCCACGCCAGGAGCGTGGAGCTCACACCGAGCCCGGCTTCCTCTTCCCCTTCCCCTGCCACGGGCAGGCTGTGCCCACGGAACAGCACCGGCAAGAAACGTTCAAGTGGTTTAAGTGGTTTGCAGAAAACGAAGGTGAGAAAGTCTCCCAGTCTCACAGAGAGCAAACTGGTATTTGCAGCGGGGCAGGCTGGCAGGGCAGGGAGCACCCAAAGGAGAGCTGGGCAAGGGGCAACCGCCTGCTCCCCACAGCTCCCAGTGCCGGGGCCTTGCCAGCAGCGCGGTCTCAAGATCCTCGAGTGTCCCCACAGGGCTGCTCTCTGCCCTCCCAGCACAGCACAGCCCTTTGGAGGGGTGTTTCTCTCCTCTCCTGCCCTGGTTACTGGACACGGGCAGCGCCAAGGGGAAGGTGGCCGCTCATAATGTCACTGTGCCCCAAGGAGGGCAGAGCCAAGTGCCCCACGTCACTGAGCCGAGCACCCCGATGCCAGGAGCCTCCCCGGCTCCGCTCTCAGCCCCACTCTTACGAGCAGCAGAGGAAAGACTGCCGGAGGAAAAGCGGCAGGAGATGAGCCCTGAAGGTAGGAAAAGCCCTTCCAGAAATCCCGAGCAAGGAGCTCCTCTCTAGGAAGGGAAATGCCAGCCCAAATCTTTGCTTGAAAGGGATGGAGGGGAGCCAGGGCGACCCACGGCACGCCAGCCATCCCTGCGCAAGGGAAATGCCAACAGCAAGGCTGAGCCAAACAGGCAGCCCAGGTCCTCGAAAGACAGACCCTGGCAAGGCAGGAGAAAGACAGCGCTGCCTCAGCGAAGGCCGGCGCAGAGGAAAAGCTCTGGGGCAGGCAGAGAGGGAAGGACTGGCCTTCTGGGGTGAAGGGAACACCTCTTCCATCACCTCCCAGGAGGGAGAAGCACAGCTCCCGGGGCAGGTCCCCGGCGCGAGACAGACCAACCCTTCAGCCCCAGACACCTTGGCACCGAGGAGGACGCAGCCATGGCCCTGAGAGGCCGACCAGTGATCAGAGCGGATCAAATGGAGGAGACCTGCCCGGGGACCTGGATCCCCCGCCAGTGCAGCTCTGCTCTGGGGCCGTGTGTTCAGCCGCAGACGGGGTAGAGGCCTCGTGGCTGCGCGGCCACCAAGCCCAGCCTCCAGGGTGGCCGCAAACCCTGTGGCCAGACCCCGATTACTCTGAGTGCCAACCTGCCAGCCGGACGCCGCAGGGGGATGAAAGATCGAACTTGGGCCTTCAGAAAGGAGAACTGATGGGAGAAGCTGGTGTGGTGCCTCGGGGCCAGCTTACAACTCCCGTCCCTACCAGGTCTTGCCAGCTGCATGCCACCAGCCAGGCAGGCTGCTCCGACTTCACACCCTCCACAACTGGCCAGGGATGCAAAGCCACCCCAGGGTGGGATTTCCCAGGCCAGGGCAAGCAGAACGCCCTCCCCAGAGACCTTGTAAGCTGCGGAGGGTGGCCCCAGGGTCGCAAGCACAATGCCAGGGGTCTCCCAAGCATGGCAGCCCACTGCCTGCCGCCCGCTCTGCTCCCAGGGACCCCACCGTGCCGTGGGAGGGAAGCAGGAATCCTCACGACACACAAACCATACGTTACTCAAACCAAACCGCCCGCTGGCGTCCATGGCCCCAAAGCCAGGGGAGTCGCCTCCCCGAGATCAGCCCCACCCCGTGGGAGGGAACACAGGGAGCAAAGGTGGCTGCCGAGCCCCGAGGGGACACCTCCTTATCAGAAGCACTGACACCGACCTGTTCCTGCCTTTTACTCTTGAAGACGGAGAGCACGGGGTTCCCAGGGGCAGCCGGGCGTCCACAGGGGAGGAGGAGGAGGGAGGCTGCTCGTCATCGTGGCCACGCATGTCCCGGGCAGAGAACTCACCAGGTTCCCTCTCCGGATCGGGATGCCGAGCACGCCCATCGCTGGGAGAGCTGTCGAGACTTGTCTCTGGCAGCACATGAGAGAAATCGGGGAACCTCGGGCAAACTGAGTCACATCTGGATGCGAGACGGGCTGCTTGCCACTAGTCATACCAGGAGAAGCCCGTCACTCCCCAGCCTGGCTTCCCCTGCCCTGCGCAGGCCTGGAGCCACCCGCGGCCCCTCGTCCCCTGCCCTTTCCCGGGAGAAAGCCGCCCCACCCCGCCTGCACCCCTGGACTCCGACCCGAGGCCGTGCCAGGGCCGGGCTCACCTCGCCGACCTCACGGCCCCTCCAGCTCTCGCCGGCCGCTGCACACACAACCCCCGCTCACCGCCACGGTGGCGCAGGTCTGGGTCCAGCCAGAGGCACCGCGGGCTGCAGGGACGGCTGCCTCCCACCCCAGCGTCCCCATCCTCACCTCCCTGTCCTCTCCCTCGCCAGTGCTGGGGGAGGCGAGAGCTCCTTCCCCAAACAGCCTTCCCAGCTGCGAGGGTGGCTGGAGAAGTCAGGGATAGAGGTTTTACAGACAGATTCACCCGACTGCAAGAAAGTTTATACTTTGCAGGCTTTTATACAGCCCCAAAAGCCACGTGGAGCCGTGGCCATGGGTGAGAGTTGAGGCCAAAGGAGGAGACCGAGAGAGCCTCTGTCCAGAAAGCCCCCGCCAAGGTGTTCCCCACCTCCTGGGGGAGTGAGAGGCCAAGCACCGACTGCACGAGGAGCAGGGACCAGCACAGGCCAGCGGGGAGACGCAGGACTGGACAAACTGACCCCACGGGGGAATTTCAGTCCTAAAGGAGCACCTGTTTGAGACCCCAGCAAGTCAGAGACCCCCTCTCCTTCTGGAGGGAGGACGGGGGCATCCCCACTCCCTCCAGCACGATTGGCCTCAGCAAATTTCAACTGCCACGTGTTCTGCAGCATCTCCTAATTAAATTAATCAATTAAATAGAGTTCTTGGCCCAGAGATACAAAACCTGGGCCAGTGGGGATGGACCAAAAGGCGTCCAGCAGATACGCTAGAAATAACACAATTGGAGTCGTTCAAGAGAGCTGGGCTGAGCCCCGGCGGCTCTCCGCCCAGGGTCAGCCCCACAGGAGGTGTCCCGGCACCTCCCCACCGCACAACTCCCCTTCCACTTCCCAAAGGACGAGCTCTAGGTCCAGCTGGGACAGCGTAACCCTCCCGAGCGGGTCTGCGGCAGGCACTGTGGATGGGGGCTGGCATCCCGCTCGCCTCTTTGGCCAGGTGTGGAGGGGGGGCTCCACACTCCGCAGGGAAGCGGCCGTGCGGGCAGGAGGCAAAGCTCGCCGTGGGTCCGTACGTCCTTCCACCCCACCCTGGCAGCCCAGTGGGAGCTGCCCCAAGAGAACTGTAAGGCCGGGGAGTAACGCAATTCCCTCCCTGCCGAACAACCCGTGTGAAAGTGCGCTGCGCTCTGCCGCTCTGCTCGAGATTTAATTTGATGTTCTAAAGTAGGTTAAATAACATCTACTGACCTACAATTAAAGCGACCCTGCCCAGGTGTTCCTGTTCTGAACAAACCTGCTCCGCGGCGACAGCTCCCGGCTCGGCCTCACGCCGCAGCTGACAAGCGGCTGCTATCAGCCAGCCCGGGGCCAGGGGCTCGGCCACAGCTGGCAGGACGGGGTTTGGGGGGTAGGGCCGCCCTGCTATTGACCCCCAAAGCGCAGCCGGCTGTGACCAAGTGGAGGCACGCCTGTCCCCCTAAGTCACGGTGCGTCACGTGCTCGGAGGACATTGCCCGCTCCCTCCTCTTCTCCTTCATCCCCCTGAAGTGGGAGCACAGAGTCAACGACTGCTGCGAGCGTCTGACGGCCCGGAGCTGGCAGCAACGTGTGGCTGCAGAGCGCCGGGTGTCGGGTGGGGGGACTGCTGCTGAGCGACACCACCAGCTGCCTCCTGCTCTGTCCTTTACTCCTCAAATTACTCTTTTATTGCCCGGTTGTTGCCAGGCGTTAAAGCCGCGGTGACCTTCCAGCCGTTGGACGGCTCCATCCCAGGGAGTGGCAGCAGCCATCCCGTCCGGGCCCTTTGCCTCCTGCTGCCCCGCCAGCCCAGCCCCGGCATAAAACCCTCGCCAGGGTACAAGGAAAGGTGACCCCCAAGAGCAAAATCGGCAGAGGGAGCGGCTCCCCAGGAGCAGGGGGTGCACCTCCCTCTCCGCCCGGCCAGGAGCCTGCCAGGAGCAGCTGGCAGCGAAGAGAAATGGTCAAACAGGGAGAAAGGGAGCTGGGCTAATCCCCAGCCTCGAGGATGAAACCGATGGATGGGCGAGGGATGGAAGGATGGGGCGAGGGACCGAGGGACGGGGCGAGGCTCAAAGAGGCAAATCAGAGCTGAGAGCAGCCGCCTGGCCAGCCTGCCTGAGGGGATGCAGGCAGCAGTCACCCCCTGCCCTCCTCCCCGCTGCCTGGGATGGCGGCTGCTGCTGCACCCCCAGCCCGGCAGTCGGCACATCTCCAGACTGCTCTGACAATCCTAAACCCTTTGCACGGAGCCACCATCCAGCCCTCCGTGCTATGAGCACAAGAACACTGGTCTCACCATCAGATCTCTCTGCTGTCCCCCCAGACACCCCCCCTCAGACCCCGACCCCAGGAACATGCTGCAGGATTTGGCAGCCAGTCCCGGTGCCGTGCTCCAGGGTTCCTGCCTGGCACACGCGTGTCTCGGCTGCGGCCGCTCGAGCGGGGAGCGCAGGCAGCTCCCTGCCAGGGGCTCACCGCCGGCTGGGCAGCCTCCACTGCACCCCGAGGTCCTGCCTCCGCCCGCCACCGACCCAGAACCGGCTCAGCTCGGCCCCAAGCGAGCGTTAATAAGCTATTTATCACCCAGGGAGGGAAAATGTTAACGTGAGCAGCAGCCCTACCCTTCTCCCAGCCCGGGCAGATCCCTACGGTACAGCCTGGCCCTCTCCAGCAGCACCTGGTACCATTTTACACCCTAGTTTCCCCCATCGGCTCCAAAGCCAACGCAGGTGTCTGCCTCAGGCCCTGGTGACCCGCCGGCAGGCACCTCCTTCGGGTCTTCTCCAGAGAGACCAAACCCTCGTCTCCTCAGGGCAAGGCTGACGCCAACAGCAGCAAGAGCCACGCAGGGGTCAGAGTACTTCTCCTTGAACTTTCTTTTGTAGCTCACAAATCAGTTACGAAACTCTAAAAATAACACAGAGCCCGCCCCAGTCCACCAAACCACTTCACTTAGCTCCAAAGGAGAAAATTATCTATGCCATTTTCCACCTACAGGTCACAAACTAATTCCCAGCCTGGCTGATTTGCGAGAGAGTTGCCAGCGAGCCGAGCGAGTTGTGCAAACACCCGAAGAGAGGGGAGGAGCGGCTGCCAGGAACCGGAGCTGAGCGGTGGCAGGGTGCCTCACTGGGATCCTCTGCGCCCCGCTTCCTTGGCTCACCCCACGGGAAAACTGAGCGGAACGGGGCCAGCCAAGGCTGAACTGCTCCGACGGACCACAGGGCTACTCCACCGTCCATCCCGCAGCACCCAGGGCACGACATCCCGCCTGTAGCCCGGCAAGAAGTCGCAGCTCCTCTGCCCCCCAAACCTCGCAGCACCACGGAGGGGGCTGGGTCCCCGGGCCTCCCCTCACCCTCCCCGCTCTTTGGCTGCGTCGTTGGGACTCACGTGAAGGCAAAGAAGAGGGTGGTGGCTCCCACTAGGAAGATGGCAGCAGCTGAGACCGGGACGTATTTGCTGGGTTTGAATCTCTTTCCGGATGCTGCTGGCATGTTGGAGCTGTGGTGGGGGATCCGCCCCGCAGCATAGCCCAGGCCCAGCGGGACTCGGAGCGAGACGAGAAGGGGAGGGGAGAGGGACGGGGGCAAACCGCTACCCAGCCTCGGCGCTTGCTCCCAGGGCGGGCTCTGACCCGGGCCGACAGTCCGGAGAAGTCCAGGGCGGCCTCAGGAGCGCAGGGCCCTGGAGAGGAGTCCAGCCTACGCTCTGCCCCGCAAGGGTTCGCGGGTAAGGAGGTTTAAAAACATTAAAAATTCAGAACAGAGAATGGGATTTGGATTTAAACTGCTGAGAGCCTTTACGAACTTCCCTCGGTCGGGCAACAGCCCACAGAAAGCAGGTCCCCCACGGCTGGCAGCAGCAGCCAGCTCCAAGGGAAGGGATGGCTCGGGGTGCCAGGCGAGAGGCTGGACACACCTTCCCCTCCAGCCAGCACCCCGCGGGAGAGCGAGACACTGGGAAACTTCTTGCAAAAAAGCCACGCCGGGAGTCTCAAGGAAGCCACTTCTCCTTTTTTAATCTGCCCTCTGATGTGCTGCAGCCCCCTCCGGTCGCTGTGCGGGAAGAGGGGGGTTGTCTCGCAAGCAATCTGCTGTGCTTCCTTCTCCTCCTCCTCCTCCCCCTCGCTGGAGGGGGTCACAGAACACTCTCCCTGATTTCACCGGGATCCAGGACCGGCTGGCTGGTGGTGGCTGTTTAATTTTATTTATTTCTCTCTTGACTGTTAAAGCCGAGGAACAGCTGGTGCAAGGTTGAGCTGTAAATCCTTTCTTTGCAAGGGGGGCGGGAGGGGAAGGTCCAGCAGATTGTGTGTTTTTGTCCTCTTCCTACTTGCTCCTTTCTCCTGACCCCACGGGCCTTTCCACGGGCTCAGTATCCACTCGGTGGTTGGGAATTGACAGGAATTTCATAAATCTTCTCTGCAGCAACCATTTCCAAGCAGCGCAGGGTAGGTTAACGGAGAGGTCTGGAGGGGAGCTTTCAGGGAGTGCTTTTACAACCCCAGAAGACAGCTGATGGTGAAACCGGTGCTGAATGTGTCTGTCTCACCCATGGCCCGAGCGGTGTGGGGGAAGATCTCAGTTTGTTTCAAATGGCTCCATTTTTTCCTCCCCTTCCTTTGCTAAAATTTTTCTTCATTAATCCATTCGTCTTTTAAAAAAACTACATAAAATCATTAAAACTTGACATCTGGTACGCCACACCTCACCTAGAAAAATAAAAAATAAAAAATTAACAAGGCAAGAGAAGAGACACAGTCATGTAAAAATACTCACTGAAATGACACCGAGTGCCCCAGGACACCGAGCAGGCGATTAGTGGAAGATGGAAACAGTGCCTGGTAGATTTAAAACCCTGTTGGCAAGTCCCCACCAGCAAGATGCCGATCTCCAGGCCCAGCTCTGACACAGACTGATGCCGTAGCCCTGGGCCTATCCCCCAACATCCCTTTCCACATCTGCAAGGCTGGAGCAATGCCCACCCCGCGGAGGCTGCGATGAGCCAAGGGAGCCCAGCCCCAGCCCGCTGTCTCCCCTCCCACCTCCAGGCCCAGCAGCATCTGCTGCAGGGGAAGCCAAGCCACCTAACCCGCCTGAGACCACCTGGGAAATCCACACTGAGCCCCAAAAAAGATGAGGGAACCTGCAACTTCTTGCCCAGCTCCTTTCTGCAGTGACAGCTCGAGTCCGAACGCCTGCTGAGGGGAAGGGGCTGCTCAGAGGCTGGGGGCTGCAGGAGGAAGAGACAGACCAGACCCCCATCCCCTTCCTGGCGGGCAGGAGAAGGCAGAAGCCCGCGGAACACACCAGCCCCTTGACCAGAAGAGGCACTCACAGCTGCCTACTAGGTAGCCCCAACTGTTTTTGGGTGCCCTGCGAACGTGCCACCTTGGCTGGTCACGAGGACGCGGGAGGGAGCGCCACGGGGTACAGAAAACCAAACCTTTCTGGACATGGAAGGAGGAGGCACCAACTCGCCCCAGACTCCAAATGCCTGACAGCCCGTCGGGGACGAGCTACACACGGAGTATATTGCACCAGCTACTACTGCTACAGCACTGCTCCTGGTTTGTCACCCCTCCTCTGCTCCGCTGCCTCCCTGTTTCGTGGCCAGGCCTCCCTTGCACTGCAGGTCCAAGGACAGAGCCCTAACGACTCCTTTGCCTTCTCCTTCCAGTTTTCTCTTCTTCTGCCTCAAAATTTTTGTTCTTCAGGGTGGACAGGCAAATATCTAGAGCTGACTAAACACTCACGAAGGTTGAGAGAACTGCGGCACAAAATTAAAGGCATATTTAATGACAAGAATATATTACAATTAAATCGGTTCAGTCACAAAACAAGGCGTCAGACACTCTGGCTGACTAATGAAGGAACCGCTCCCACTGCGGAGCGGCTCTTCCTTTGCAGAAACGAAGCTCAACTTCTCCAACCAAGTTTTTTTCACCCTTGTGACCGAGGGGAAACACTGGTCTGGTGGTTGTGTGCTGGCCGGGGAAAGCTCTGGTTTCACCTGGTAGCAGCTCTTGACCGTGGTGAGTTTAAGAGTAACGCCAGAGAAAACGGTGGTTTTCTGCAGCAGCTCCCCGGCCATGCTCTACCCCCCGCCAGACACCGAGCTCCGAGGAGACGGAGCACAAGCCCCAGCACACACAATTTGGGGCAAAGCCCACACTATTTGGGGCAAAGCCCGACATCCCACAGAGATGAGCCCCACCGTGCCGTCACCGGGGGGAAGCGCTCGTCGTCCGAGCTGGCTGCTGCTGCGGTGCGGGCGGACAGCAATTCTAGGGATAGGTTACTCGGAAGTTTAAAGATGACATCACTGCTAATTACTTTAGCAGAAGCAATCTGCTAACACGCTGGTCTGCTGTAACAGAACACCCCAGCCCTTTGAAAGGCTCCGCTGTGAAAACAAAGCCACACCTCAAACTCAAACAGATACTGCCGAATTGAAGTTTTTTCCTGCGATATTCCTCCCCCGGAGACCTTCTCCACCCCTCTCCTCTCACAGCACAGTCGGTGTGTGCTCCTCCATTGGGTCCTGCCTCAGCTCCCACCTGGAGATGAGCTCAAGCGCTCCAGCCCCTCACATGGGGCGACCCGGCACACGGCGCCTTCGCAAAGGTCGGCGTGCCCCCTGGGCTCAGCGCAGAACGTGCACCGGGCAGCTCCTCATCGCATCAGGAACGTACGAGTCGAGATAATCGCTCATGGGACAGTCTACCTGAAAGAGCACCGTGTGTGGGGGAGAAATCTCCAGCGCTGTCATTAGCGAGACACAACGCAAATACAATCCCTGGCTCCCTGCCACCTGTGCCCAAGAACAACTCCACAACTCACCAAACCTCCAAAAGGCTGTGGAGCCCATCCTGCCCGGCTCCCTGAGCCCCCCTGCAGCTTGGGGATGCCCCCTCAAGCCCCACGGAGCCCCTCCATCACCTGTCAGCCCTGCGGCCGAGGCCACCCGCCCCGGAAAGGCCCGGGCAGCCGGTGGCGGGGAGGCACAGCTGCTGCCCCCCCCGAGCGCGGGACACCCGCATGCCCTGGCCCCCAGCGCAGGTCCTGACTTCCCGTGGGTGGGAACAGGGCACAGCCAGGCCACGGCAGCCGGCGAGGGTGCAGCACGGCAGGGCGTGCCGGGATCTCTGCTCTGCCACCTCCAAGGCACCTTCTCCTCTCCTCTCCGTGCTGAGCTCCGTGGCTTACCTCACCCTGACTGTCCTTGTCATTTACCCTGGCGTGCAGGAGAAACACAGGCAAAACCCACCGATTTCCCACAGATTACGCTGATTTAGGCCACGTTCACACCGATCCTCCCAAAACCACGCTTCCCTCCCTAGCCTTCCTCTTCTGCAGCCCTGCAACCTGTCTGCCTCTGGCCTATCAACGCCTCCTTTCCCTCTGCCTTCTTTCCAAACCCTTTGTCTCTCTGGCCACTCACACACTTCCCGGCTCAAAAGAGTCCCCAGCTCATCTCGCTCACCTGAAGCTTATATGGGCTCCGATCCCGCCTCCGGCTCCTTTCCCTCTGCCGCTTCCAGCCCAGCAACTCCTCCCTTCCAGCTTCTCCAGACCTGCCCCCAGCTCAGCCCTGCTCCGTCATCCCCCAATCAGACTGAGCCTGTGTCACCGGTGACTCCCCTTTCCCTCTCCCTTGGGAATTCCACCTGTTTTTCCAATCCCAGCACCCCTTTTTCAGAGTATTTTCCCAGCTCTCCTCAGCCACCTCCAGAGCACTCCTCCCCAGTCTCAAGGGTTTGCCCCCACTCATACAAGGGGCTGCTTCTATTTCCCCTCATCTCCATATCTGGGGACTTCCTTTAATTTTTAATTCCTTCCCTCCAGACATTTGCGAGTGCGACTGCTGCCACCTTCCATTTCTTTCACTCTGAGTCTCCTCTTCTTCAGTTAAGGCCCTGTAAAGTCGCACTCTAATTTCCTCTTCTTCCAGCACTTGCTTCTTGAAGCCCTGCACTCCTCCTCTCCTTCCTACTGCGCTCTCCACCCTGCTTTGCTCCGGCTGCCACAAGCCCTCTTTTCTCACCGTCTTCTCTAACATCTACCCAGACACAGCCTGAAGAGTTGGGTGCTTTGTGGCTCAATCTTTCCAAAGCATCAGACAGGACACGAAAACACGCTTCACCGGGCTCTCCCCACCTTTGCTGGGTTGGGGAAAACACGTGTAACCAGCTCACAACATTCCCTTCCTTATTTCAGTCGCTGTCGATAACCACTGCAGCTCCTCGACGCGCTCCTACCCCTGGAAGGAGGAAACATGCACATCAACATTACAAGCTTCCCTTAAACGCGGCGCCCTTCATCACCGCCTGGGGACAGGAGCGCAATGGCACGGCGAGGAGAGAGTTCACTCTCCGTTGCTGGTTCCTAAACATGCGTCGCTTCACTGCGGTTCGCAGCTACCTACCTGCCCCAAAGCCACCGGGTTTCGCGGCGTGGGTCAGACAGACAAGCAATTCCTTCCACGTGAGGCAACTCCCAGGCAGGGCAGACCCAGGATCACACACATACAGGATGTGCTTTACCTGTTCCTGCTGTGCTTTGATTAACTACACCCGGGAGTCATGCAGAGGAGCCCGTTCCAGAGCTTGCTGCTGGCCTCGGCACCCCCAACCTCCCACCACTGAGCCCAAGCAAGAACGGCAGCCCGAGGTCAAGGGCTCCCTTCTTCTCCCTCCACAGGCTCTCTGCTCTCATCTACCGCAGAGATTTAAGCCTCTAAAAACCAGCAGAGAGAGCAAAAGTGTTCAAATCTGCCAGGCAGCAGCACAGCTGAACCAGAGTAAACGTCCTGCACTGGAGACCACCAGCACGAGACCACCACCCCTCTCTGCCACCCTCCCCATCCTCCAGCACGGAGAGGTACCCTGAGATGGGAAACAGGCTCCAGCCAGCACCCCTTTGCCACAGGGGGTGCCTGCAATCACAGGACCCAGCCAGCGAGAAGTCAAAGGATTTTTTTAGCCCAGAAAACAGGACTGGACACCAACTGCCAAGATGCAAACTGCAAACTAAAATGCAAAGCCGTCACGGGGAAAGTAAACGCCGAGACTCCCTCCACAACACGAAGCAGCGGGGTCTCCCCCTGGAAGACAATTTTCTTATCGCCTGTGCCACAGTAATACAGAGCTCAGGCCTTGCTGAGCTCTGCGCTGTACATAAATAGGAGTCCCTGCCTCAAAGAGACGATTTGGTGACACTTCCCTGCTTTTAGTTCAAAAGGAAGATGCACAGCCACACGTAGCAGACGCTTCTGCTCTGGGGGGAAGTTTGGAAGCCAGAAAAGGCCTCTGTGGCCATCCCCAGGCTTCAAGTGAAACGGCCCGCATCTCACAACTGCGTTCCTCTGCAGCTAGACGTACACGTTTTTTAAGGAGAATAAGATACAGAAAATGGACAAATATTTTACTGCAGACAACAGCTAGGAGGCTGGCATCCACTCGGTGCTTATCTCCTGGCCTGGCTTACACCACTCCCATCCTCCTTCCTCCGCCCGTCTCGCTGGTTTACACAGGATTAGCCCCATTTTACGGGCAAAGCAGGGAAGAACAACGTCTCATCCATCGCAGCCGCGTCACAGTGAGCGAGGAACAAATCCAGCCTCTTGCCTTTGCATTATGAGACGCAACAGTTGGCAACGGAAACAACGGGCACAGCGACAGACGTCAACGTCAAACAGGCCTCTGACACAGGAGCTAAAGGTCTCCCCTTGGGCCCCGCCAGCTCCACCCAATTCCCACCTTCTCCGTCTCCAGTCGAGGCTTGAACCTCAGAAACCAACAGGAATAAAGCGCTCTGCTAAAGAACAACCGCTGCCTCGGCCGGAGGTAGCGAAGGTGATAATTAGATTAAGCCCGCTAAGACACTCTAAGATCAACTCTCCTCGTTTTGATCTAGATAAGGCTCTAGTTGTACTTTATCCCCCCCCCTCCCCCCCAAAAATCAGTAGCACCTAGTACAGAGAAGGCTGCTTCTCTAAACACCCAAATTCAGATCCATGCCCGAGCAAAAGCTGGCCGACCCGGGGCAAACCCCTTCCAGGGAGCCCCCGGGAGGAACGCGAGAGCAGCCGACCACCTCCCGAATCAGCGAGATGAACGCGGGCGCAACGCCAGGGTTTTATCTCATCCCGGGGAGGTGCGACCAAATACACAGATGCAATAAATTGAGATTTGCACACCTCGTGTTTAGAATTTGGGACTTCTGAGGAGAAAAGTCAGGTTGAACACCTGCCAACGCAATCCATTACACTGCCAAAACCCGGGAACACAACGCGGAAACGTGCTTTGAGGAGGAATCAGGCTCTGCACGTGTGGGACAGGACTCTGCCCAGAGAGCGGGGCTTTAACTTCTGCTCCTCGTCAGACCACAAGAGTCAAAGCGCGTACACTCAGACGCCAGGCTTCCAAAAAACAAAGATATTAACATTTTGGCAGAGGCACCGGGGGCAGTCCCAGGTACGGGTGAGCAAATGTGTCCATGTGAACGTTCCGTACGGGAGGCCAGGGCCGCCCGGGCAGGAGGGAGCCGCACACTGCCTGGTGCTGCCTGTCCCCGAGCCGGGCTGCGGGGAGGCGGCGGCGCTGGGACGGAGCCCCGCTGGGGCACGGGAGGGAGCCCCGTCGGGGTGTGCTTACGCCCCACTCGCAGGCAGCAGCGGCCCGTACCCTCAGGCCCGGCTCTCCCCTCCCAGCCCTGCCCCACCGCCCCCGCCGCTCGCCCTCAGCTGCCCCCGGCCTCGGGCAACGTCCAGCCCGGCCCGGAGAGGCTCCTCGGAAGGGACGGGCGCGGGAGGGGGGTTTCGGCGAGGAGAAGGGGCCCAGCGGAGGAAGACCGGGCAGGGGGGGCAGGGGGAAGCGGAGCTGCCGTCCAGGAGGTGACGGGGCCACTGGGCAGGGCCGGGCTACGGGAGATCAGGGCGGGCAGGGCCGGCCGTGCGGGACGGCGCGGCGGGGACACCCCAGGGCCGGGCCAGGCCCGCGGGGGTGCTCGTGGGCCGAACCCTTCCTCCGCGGGGCGGGCCGGGAAGGGGCCGGTCCCCGCGGCCGCGGCCCCGCCGGGGTGCCGGGGTCGCGGGCAGGAGGCTCGCCGCCGGGGTCCCGGGGCGAGCACAGCGCGGGGGGAAACCGGGACACGGCCCGAGCGGCGCACGGGGGCGGCGGCACACGGGAGGCCTGCGGCGGGCGGGCGGGGGCGGCAGCAGCCAGGCCCCGGGGAGGGGCGCGGGAGACCGGCCGGCTGAGGAGGGGCGGGGAGGGGGCGGCCGGGCCTGCGCGGCCGAGCCGGTGCCCGCGGGAGGAGGAGGATGAGGAGGGGTGGGGGGAAGAGGGGGCGGCGGCGGCAGGACCGGAGGGGGGGTTGGGGGGGGGGCGTCTCGGCCCACGCGACTCACCAGCGGCGGGCGGGAGGCCGCGAGCGCGCGACCAACGCTCCCGGGCACGAACCGTCGCCGCGCTCGGCGGCTCCGCACAACGTCACGGCCGCGCCTGCGCACCGCCCGTCGGCCGCGCGCGCCCCCGCCGCCGCTCCCCATTGGCCGCCGCGCCGGGCACCGCCCGGCAGGGCCGAGGCGCATGCGCGCGGGGCGTGCGGCGGGGCGGGGCCGGCGGCGCGCAGGCGGCTCCGCGGCGGGGAAGGGCGCATGCGCAGAACGTACCACCGCGGGGAGGCGGGGGGAGCACGCGGCGCCGCGCACGGCGGGGCACCCGCGGAGGCGCCCCGGGACCGGCACCCCCCCGTCCCAGCCCAGGTCTGGGGCCGAGCCCCTCGCCGCGGCCCGGCTTCCGCCGCCCCCTCCCCAGAAGGTTGCCCAGCCCCGGGCCCCCCACCCCGCGCTGGGCAGACACCCACCCACCAGCAAAAGGCTTCGAGATTTAATAACAAACGGTACAAAAAGTATAAAACCGAAGAGCGGGGCCAAGGCCGGCGAGCGCAAGGGACCCCCCCGGGGGAAGAGGAGGAGGGGGGCGGGCGGGAGGAAGGCCTGCTGCCCCGCTACTTGAGGTCCATGAAGCGGATGTCCATGATGAGGAGGAAGTTCTTGGGCAGGGGCCGAGGAGCCGGCGAGAGGACGGTGAAGACCTGTCGCTCCAGGTCGACGCCGGTGACGACGATGAAACCGGCCACGCTGGTCTCGGAGATGTTGTCGTCGGGGCTGTCGGCGGTGCTGACGCTGAGGAGGTGGTGCACCATGTCCCGCCCCGGCGTCACCGGCACCAGCTTCAGCTGGTTGTCCTCCTGCGACATGCCCAGGGGCAGGCAGGAGTCTGGGATGGTGGGAGCCCCCACCTTGTAGATCTTGACGTCGGAGAACTTGACGTCGAAGGCGTGAGGGTAGAAGCAGCCCCGGAAGCCGTAGAAATACTCCCGGATGCGGTCGTCTCGGCACTCCCGGCGGAAGTCCTTGGAGCGCTCCACCACCCCGCCGGACTTGGGGAGCAGGACGGTGCGCACAAAGTGGGGCAGGTCCCTCTTCAGCTCGTTGTAGAGCCGCTCCTGGTCCAGCACCACCACCACGTCCACCTCGAAGGCGGAGGCGGCGTGCACCAGTGCCTGGTAGCCCGAGCCCTTCACCCAGCCGCAGGTGTTGATGACGCAGCCGCTGACCGAGGCGCGGCGGTTCACCTCACAACGCTGGTTGAAGACATCGGCCAGGCGGGATGTGATCTGCGGGGGGAGACGGGGCGGAGGTATCAGGGCAGGGAGAGCTTTCTGGGGGCACCCACCTCCCCAAACCTTAGCTGGCCCCCTCCAACGCCATCCCCACCCCCTTCAATACCCCCAGGGCCTCGGTTCCCACAGCAGCGCTACGCTGGCACCGACTGGGCGAGAAGCCGAGGGGAGGGGGCGGGCAGTCCCTGCAGGGCATCAGAAGGGCAGGAGGCCAACGAGCCAGGCTCTGTCCCGCTCCTCTGGGACATGGCCACCCTCTGTACTGTCCCTAATGCACTCGGTTATTGACTGCTGTGGCACAGGAGCAACGCCCAGCTCCCGGGCAGCCACCTCTCTCCTCCCTGCCCTCCACCGATAGCCACAAAGGGACGATTTGCCATGCAGGAGACCAAAGCCATTCCTAAAATGTGTTACGAGCACTCAAGGCTGCTCAACTACGGCAGGAGAGCTGCCTTCCTGTCCCGTGGGCTGCCAGGACAAGGCCAGCACAGGGCTGTGGTGGCCTTCAGCGACATAGCAGCCTCTGTCACCAAACAGCAGCGGTGGGAGGACCCTGGGGATTCGCATCAGCTTTTTGGGCATCTTCAGGTTTTTCCTGGGCTCCTTTCCACCTGGAGTTCCATAAGCAGAGAAAACAGGCTGCGGGCAGCAGGGAGGAGGTCCCTGCAGGGGAGGGACACTGTGCGGTGATGGCCACCACGCTCTGGCTAACGCCAGCTCCACAGGAGAGCGATCACACCATGCCCACGGCTGCGCTCTGCTCCCCTGTCACCTAACAAACCCCACGGGCTGTGCTGGCCCGGTGTGACCTGTGGCTCTGGCTTCGCTTGCTGCAGCCAGCCACGACTCACAGCCTGCAAAGGGCCTGGCACGGGGCTCATGGGCAGCAACAAGCTCAGTTGTGGTGCCTCAGCTCCTCCTCTCCAGGATGAAGAGCTTCTACCCTCCTCAGGAGGCTCCTCCAGCCCTGCCACCGTCTCCGTCACGCCTCTCCTCTCACCACCCCGACCCTCCCTGCGTCTCTGTTGAGCTGCAGTGCCCAGAAGCGGGCACGGTGCTCAGGACCGGGACGTGCCGCAGTCTTACACAGCAGCAAAAGCCACGGGACAGTCCCTGGTGGGCAGGAAGCAATGGAACCCGGCTTCAAACTGGGCCCATCCCCAGGGCGAGACCCCCCCTGGGGCTCCCCACACTCACCTTGTTGTAGAGCTTGATGTTGGTGCCGGGCGTGGTGGAGCCAAAGTGGTAGACGAGCGGGGCCTGGAGGGAGAAGCCCTCCTCCACGTCGGCTGGCCGCTCGATGTAGAGAGCGCCCATGGTGCCGGGGATGGAGACGGAGCCCTGGCCCACGTCCAGCTCCACGAAGGTGGGCCGGCGGCCCAGCCGCACCGCGTAGTTCAGCAGCAGGCGGCACACGGTCGACTTACCCACGTCGGTGGGTCCCACCACCATGACGCGGGGCCCGCGCTCGTCCTCCCGCTCCGCCTGCCGCCGCATCTGCTCCAGCGCCGTGTGGGTGTTGAGGTAGAGCAGCATGGGGGTGTCCTTGGAGACGTAGGCCACCTCGGTGCGGCCGCTGAGCTGCACGGTGCAGCCGTGCCAGGTGAAGACGGCCACCTTGGCGCCAGCATCGAAGCTGAACTTCTTATTGCGGGTGAGCTCGGTGCCGAAGACCTCGGCCATGCCAGTGAGCAGCTCCAGCTGCACCGTCTGCGAGGCCTCCACCTCGAACCGCAGCTCCGTCTCCCGCTCCAGCTCGAACTTGGCCACCTGTTTCTTCTCCTCGCCGCCGTCGTCCGCCATGACGCGATGCCGAGCCTCGCCTGCCCGCTGCGGGGTGGGCGGCCGAGCCGAGCCGAGGCGCCCCCCGAGGCCGCCGGGCCCTGCCCCCCGCCCGCCGGAGGGTCCCCAGGCCCTCCCCACCCTCCCCCTCAGTCACCTACCGGGGTCGCCGCGCTTCCGGCCGGCGAGGCTGCGCCGGAAGTGACGTCAGAGCGGCGCGCCGGGCGCGCTGGGAGGTGCGGCGAGGGTTGCCATGGCAGCGGCGCGGGGCCGCCGGGGTGACGTGATGACGCACGGGGGGTGGGGCGATGGCGCTGTGCCCCCTGGGAGGCGGAGGCCGAGCCTGCCGCTGCTCCCCGGGGCTCATTTGCATCTCATCTGCATACCGCCCCGGGACCCCGCGCCGCATCCCTTCGCCTCATTTGCATCTCATTAGGCTGCGCCCCTCGGATCCGCCAGCATGGCTCCAGGGCTCATTTGCATCTCGTTTGCATGTCATCTGCACGCAGCCGCCCCCACACACGCCCCCCTTCCCCCCGCCTGATTTACATCTCATTTGCATGTGCCCCGAGGGTGCCCCCCCGAGGGGGGGGGGGGGGGCAGGGCTGGGTACACGGGGGGACCGGGGGGGCCAGGTGGGGCCCGGCTCCCGCAGCGCCCCCCGCCGCCGGGCTGACGCCGGAGGTGCCGGGCGGTGACGTCGCGGCGGCGGGATGAGTCACGGTGCCGTGATGCAGTCCCCGGGCACGCAGGGCCCCCCCGCCCCCCCCGCGGCCGCCCGGTGCCCCCGCCCGGCGCCCGCCCCGGGGACAGCGGCAGCGGCGGCAGCGGCAGCGGGGACAGCGGCAGGCGGTGAGCGGCTCCCGGGCCCCCCCGGCCCCCCCGGGAACCCTCGGGTGTCCGCCCTCGGGCCCTCCATCGGGCCCCCCCGGCACCCCCATCGTGTCCCCCCGAGACCCCCCATCGTGTCCCCCCCATCCTCCCGTCCCGGCCCCCCCCCGGCACCCCATCCCCTCCCCGGGACCCCCATCACCCCCCCCCGGGACTCTCAATACCCCCCCCGGGACCCCCACGCTCTCCCGGGACTCCCGGACCCCGCTTAGGAGGACCCCCCCCTTTCCCCAGACCCTCGGTCCCCCCTCTGCCCCCCCCTTCTCTGAGGCCCCCCCGGGGACAGCAGGGACGGGGCGGTGCCACCCGCGCTGCCCCTCGCTCCTGCGATGAGCCGGCCCGGTCTCAGCTGGCATCGGGGCGGGGGGGGGGCGAGGCGGGACCGAGAACTGGGGGTATTGGGGGGGGGGGCAGGCAGTGCCGCCCCCCTGCTCACTGTCCCCCTTTAACCCTTTGCAGGCCGCCCCCCTTTTCCGCCTCCTTCTCACCTGGGGGGGCCCGGGGCGGCGGTGCCCCCCCGACCTCGGCGCGAGAGGAACGACGGCTCTCGGCGCTCTGCTGCGCTGCTTCCCCTGCGAGCGGCTCTGCGGGGGGTGCACGGTGCCCCCCGCCCCCCCGCGCCCCCCCGGGGCCCTGCCCCCCGCCATGCCCCCCCCCCCGCCGCCGCCTGCCCCCCACCGCCCGCCTGTCCCCCCGGACCTTCCACAGCTACCTGCCGCGCTCCCACCGCACCTACAGCTGCGTCCACTGCCGGGCCCACCTGGCCAGGCACGAGGAGCTCATCTCCAAGGTGCCCCCCGCGCTGCGCCCGCGGCCCCCACCGTCCCCACGTCCCCCCCCGCGGTGACCCCGGGGCACTGGGCTTCCTCCCGGGGTGGCCCTGGCACAGCGGGCACCTCCTGCCGTGATGTCCCAGGGCACTGGGACAGCCAGCGATACCCCCACGGTGCCCCTTGTGTGACAAGAGTGCCCCCATGATGTCCCCAGGGTGGTGGGTGTGTCCCCCACAGTGTCCCCAGGGTGGTGGGTGTCCTCCCGTGCTGTCCTCAGGGTGGTGGGTGTCCCCTTAGTGTCCCCACAGCGGTGGGTGTCCCCCTCAGTATCCCCAGGGTGGTGGGTGTGTCCCCCACAGTGTCCCCAGAGTGGTGGGTGTCCCCCCATGCTGTCCCCAGGCCGCTGAGTGTCCCCCTTCAGTATCCCCAGGGTGGTGGGTGTGTCCCCCACAGTGTCCCCGGGGTGCTGGGTGTCTCCCCTCAGGGTCCCCGGGGACACGGGGCCCAGCCGGTGACTCATGCCGTGTCCCCGCAGTCCTTCCAGGGCAGCCATGGCCGTGCCTACCTGTTCAACTCCGTGTGAGTACCCCGGGGCGGGGGGACGGCAGGGGGGCGCTGGGCTGTGGGCACCGGGGGGGTCCCAGCAGTGCCGTGCCGGTGGCAGACCCGCCGCTCTCGGGCGCAGGGTGAACGTGGGCTGCGGCCCGGCGGAGCAGCGGCTGCTGCTGACGGGGCTGCACTCGGTGGCCGACATCTTCTGCCAGAGCTGCAAGACCACCCTGGGCTGGAAATACGTGAGTGCCCCCGTGCCTGGCACCCCCACCCCGGCACCCCAACTCCTGCCGCGGGCACCTCCCGGGGCACCCAGAGTCCGCCCCGCAGGCACTGCCCCAGCACCCCAAATCCCTCACCTGGGCACCTCAAAACCACCCTGGGCGCCCCAAACCTCTGCTGTGGGCTGTGGGCACCCCAAAACCGCGGTGAAGGCAGTGGGGAGGGCACCCCGCTGTGGGCAGGGGGTGTCTCACGCTGCCCACCCCCCCCCAGGAGCAGGCCTTCGAGAGCAGCCAGAAGTACAAGGAGGGGAAGTTCATCATCGAGATGTCGCACATGGTGAAGGAGAACGGCTGGGACTGAGGCGGGGGCTCGGCGGGACACCCCCACCCAGCGGCACCCCCGCCCCGGCGGGCACCTATGCTGGGGTGCTGGCAGCGGGTCCCCCCGCCCTTGCACCTCTGCCGATGCCCCGAGGGCACCCGGTGCCAGCCGGTGCCCCCCTGGGGGGGGTGCGGTGCCTGTCACCAGCACGTGGGGGCTGTGGGGGCTTTTCTAGGGCAATAAAGGCTTTTTTTTTTTAGGAAGGTGCTGGGTGTCGCCTGCCCCCGGCGCTGCCACCTCCCCTGGCTCAGCCCTGGCACCCCGGGGTGACACCTGGCACGCAGCCAGGGGGACCCTGGGGTGGGGGGGGTGTCCCTGATAGCCCCCAACTTGCCTCTCCGGCACCCGGGCTGTCCCTTCCCCTCCCCACACGCAGCAGCCGCGCAGTGGTCGGTGGGTGCGTTTATTGGGGCCTCAGGGCCCGAGGCACGGGGAGGGGGGGAGCAGGGGGGGCAGGGACCCCACACTGCCCTGTGGGGCTGGGAGGGGGTGATGGGTGGGGAGATGGGGGAGGGAGGGGTGGGGAGGTGGGGAAGGAGGGAGGGAGGGAGAAGCAGGGAGGGAGGAGGGAGGGAGGGAAACGAGGGAAGGATAGGGGCTGGAGGGTGGTTGGAGGGAAAGAGGGAGAGGGAGGAGGGAGGGACAGGGGCTGGAGGGAGGAAAAAGAAGGAAGGATGGAGGGAAAGAAGGAGGGACGTGGGCAGGAGGGATGGGAGGAGGGAGGGAAGAAAGTAGGGACAAGGGGGAGGAGGAAGGAGGGAAGGAGGGAGGGAGGGGTGAGAGGAGGGAGGGCAGGGGCAGGTGGGCAGCTGGGGCATGGGCAGGCGCAGGCAGGGGTCAGGGCAGGGGTCAGGGCTGGGGGTCGCTGAGGCGGCCCATGAAGAGGGGGATGGCGCCGGCGTCGTGCCAGAGGACGAAGAGGAAGGGGCGCAGGGCCTCCAGCAGCAGGGCCGTGCGGGCCACCGAGGTGGCCATGGCACCCGCCGCCTCCACGCCGGCCTCGTCCAGCGCCAGCACCGCCCGGTGCCGCGCCGCGTCCACCGTCACCGCCGGGCCCCGCGCTAGCCCGCACAGCTCCGCGTCCAGGAACAGCCCATAGTCTGTGGCAGCCATCTCAGAGCCGCCCCCACGGGGACCCCGGGGGGTGCGCGGGGGACAGGGGGGAGAAGTGGGGGGCCTTGGGGACCCTGGGGATGTGGGGGACGCCAGGGGCACACCGGGGACATTGGGGGCAATGGGCGGCACCAGGGGACCCTAAGGGATGTGGGGGGACACCAGGGAGATCGGGGATACTGGGGACATTGGGGACACCGGAGAGAGCAGGGGTAATATGGGGACGTGGGTACTGGGGGACACTGGGGACAAGGGGGACATTATGGGCACTGGGGGCACGGGGGCAGTGGGGCACATCAGGGGCACTGGGGACACAGGGGACACCAGGAACATGGGCGTACTGAGGAACCCTGGGGACACCAAAGGCATGGGGACACTAGCGACATTGGGGAACACTGGGGACACTGGGGAAAGGGACCCGAATAGGGACCAGGGAGGGGCCAGTGACGTCCCGCAGGGAGTGACATCACTGCACATGGCCTCCTGCGCAGGAAGTGACATCGCCCCCAGCCCACCCTGTGATGTCCAGGGCAGGCCCTGGGTCGGGGGGGGGGGGGGGGGGGGTGTGCTGGTGGCCTTACCCATGTCGTGGACCAGGGCCACCACGTCCAGGGCGAGGTCGAGGCGCAGGCGGGGCAGGGCCAGGGCAGTGGCCCGGGGGGGGGTGTGGGCCGCCCGCCGCAGCAGCCCCAGGAAGGTGGGGGGGTCCAGCGCCCGCTCCAGGGCCCCCAGTGCCTCCAGGGGCCCCTGTGGCACCAGCACCACCAGGCTCATCCCCCCACTCAGCTCCAGCCGCCCCACCTGCGGATGGGCCCCGGCCCTCAGCGCCACTGCAGTGATGTCACAGCTCGGCAAACCCCCCAGTACCACCGCAGTGATGTCACAGCCCAGCAACACCCCCAGTGTCACCGCAGTGACGTCACAGCCCAGCAACCCCCCCAGTACCACCGCAGTGATGTCACAGCCCAGCAACCCCCCCAGTGCCGCTGCAGTGATGTCACACCCTTTTATCCTCCCCACCAAGTGCCAAGGGAGTGACGCCACAGCCCAACATCCCCCCCGTGCCCCAGCCAGCGGTGGGTACCTGGACCTGCAGGCGGGGGTCAATGAAGGAGGCCACCGGGTACTTCTTGCTGGTCATGGTGGGCACCATGCGGGGAGGGCGCCCGGGGCGCAGGAAGGGCAGCGGCATCGTCTGCTTGGCCTTCAGCGGCGTGCGCCATGTGGCTGCAGGGACACGGCACCGGGGCTGCGGGGGACGGGGGGGACCCGGGGGCCACGTGGGACGACCTCGGGCTCAGACGCACAATGGCTGCTGGGCAGATCCCGGGGCAGATCCCTGAGCCAACCCCCTGGGCAAATCCTGGGGCAGATCCCTGAGCCAACCCCCCGGGGCAGATTCTGGGGCAAATCCTGGGGCAGATCCCTGAGCCAACCCTGGGGGCAGATTCTGGGGCAGATCCCGTCCCGGGGCCATACCCTGGAGGTGGACGGCGCTGAGCAGCATCAGGTGGGGCTGTGGGGGCAGCGCAGGCAGGAGTGCGGGCAGCAGCCCCTGGCTGGCCTCGCGCACCCACGCGTTGACGCGCAGCAGGTCCAGGCTCTCGTTGCCGCTCAGCGCCCGCGGGCGGGGCGCCATAGAAGTGCCAGGACTCATTGAGGAAGCGGGGCCGGAGGCTCAGTCCTGCCCGATGGCACGGTTGGCATCAGCCCCGCGCCGGCCCCGGCCCCGGCGGCCCCACCAGCACCCGCCTCACCTGGGTGGTGGAAGATCTGTGCGGCGGAGAAGAGTCCGGGCGCGCTGGCGAGCTGCCGCAGGGCCGCGTGCGGGCAGGCCAGCCCCGGGGGGTGTGCCAGGACGGCGGCCAGGCGCTCACGGGTCTCACCGCGGGCACCTGCGGGCACAGGGGAGGCTCAGCGAGGCCATGCCGGGCCGGGCCGGCCGCGGGTGGTGCCGGTGCTGGTGCCGGCGGGCAGCCCCTCACCCAGCAGAAGGTGCGAGAGCCCCATGACCACATTGATGGGGGAGAAGAGCAGGTTGGCGTCGGGCTGGGCAGCCTCCGCCATGTGCTGGTAGAAGCGGAGGGCGAAGGTGCCCAGTGCCTCGGCCACGGCTGCCCGCTGCTCCTCCGTGGGTGCCCCACAGGCCTTGGACGGCTCCTCGTCCCCAGGGCACGGTGGGGCGCTGGTGCCCGGTGTGCTGGGGGGTCCCTCTGTGGTGCTGAGGGGTCTCTCAGTGGTGTTGGGGGGTCTCTCAGTGGTGCTGAGGTGTCCCCCTGTGATGCTGGGGGGTCCCTCTGTGGTGCTGGGGGGTGTCTCGGCGGTGCTGGGTGCGGGCGCTGCCGTGCTGCCGTTCGACGTGGCGCCCAGCTCCTGGGGTGCTCCCTCAAGCACCTCAGGGCTGGGGGGGTCTGTGGGCTTGAGGGGGACATCTGATCCAGGCAGCTCCTCAGGGTGGGCACGTGGGGTGGGCGCAGGCAGGATGGGGGCCCCCACATCCCCCGGGGGGCCCAGGGCGGGATGGGGGGGCACCAGCAGCATCGGGTGCTGCCTGAGCAGCTTCAGCCTGCTGGGAGAAGCCTCCGGGGTGGGCACCTGGGTACCAGGACCGGGGTGAGGGGGGGTGCAGGGGCACCCAGGTGGGGGGCTCAGGGAGGGGGGGCATGGGGGCACCTGGGTGCGGGGAGCCCGTGTCCCTGGGCCACACTTACCGGGGTGACAGTGGCCACCAGCCACACCAGGGGCAGCCAGAGCGTCACGGTGGGCATCCTGGAGGCAAGCGGAGGTCAAGGGCTTGACGGGCCACCCGATCACCCCACCCCCAGCTCCCAGCACCCCCCCTTGGCACCCAAAACCCTCCCACCCCACCCCGGCACCCCGCACCACCCGTACCCCCCGCCCGGGGGTGCCTCCCCCGCTCTGACCGCCCCCCGGGGAGGCGGGGTGCGGGGGCAGGAGGACGCAGCCCCCGGGCTCACCTGGGTGCGCGGCGGGTCGGGGCCCTGCGTGTCCGGCCGGCGCGGGGGGGGTCTGGCGGGTCCGGCCCCGCCTGGTTAAAGATTAAGGAGGGCGGCGGGAGGCCGCGAGGTTTCCCGTAAATCAGCCGCGCCGGCGGAGGGGGGTGCCCGGGCAGCGGGGGGGGGGGGGAGCTGGGCCCAGGCACGGCCCCCCCGCCCCTTCCAGCCCCGCGTCCCGCTCTGCTCCCGGCGCTGGAGGACCAACCCCTCGGGCAGCCACCTCTGGGAGGTGGGGGGTGCTCTGGGCCCCCCAGCTGCCCCCCCAATGACCCCTGGGGGGACAAGGGGAACTCTGGGCACCCAAACTGCCCCCCCCTTAACCCCCCGTGGGGACAAGGGGCAGTCTCACCCCTCAAGCCCCAGCTCAAGCTCTCTGCCCTTGTCCCTCTGGTCTCCCAGTGACTTGGGGGGAGGCCCAGGTGGTGTGACACCCCCCCCTCCGGGGTGACTCCCTCCACACTCCTCTGCTGCCCTGGGGAGGGGGGCGGATAGGCACCACCTGGCCCCTCTGCCCTCCAGCATTGCCCAGGGTGGGTCCTGGGCAGGTCTGGCCCTCATCCCCCCCATCTCTATGGTCCCAGGGTCCCCAAAGCCTGTCTGGCCCCTCATCCCCCCCCATCTCTATGGTCCCAGGGTCCCCAAAGCCTGTCTGACCCCTCATCCCCCCCATCTCTATGGTCCCAGGGTCCCCAAAGCCTGTCTGGCCCCTCATCCCCCCCATCTCTATGGTCCCAGGGTCCCCAAAGCCTGTCTGGCCCCTCATCCCCCCCATCTCTATGTCCCCCCGTGCTGGGGGCGGGGCTGGAGCATCTTGCCCCGCCTCCCCAGGGGCGCGGCCCGGTGCAGCCCCCCCCAGCAGCACTGGGCATTGGGCATCGGTGGCCATGAACAGGAGGATCGCCAAGGTGGGCACCGGGGGGGCACCGGGGGGCACCGGGGACCGACGCGGCCGTACCCCCGTGACGGCACCGCACCAGGCGGGCCGGATGGGGGCGCGGGGGGGTCCTGGGGTCAGCACCGAGCGGTGGCTGGTCTCGGGGTGCGGAGGTCCCGGTACCGCGGCGCCGGTGCGGGGACGCGGGGGGCGCGGGGGTGGCGGGGCGGGGGGCGGCGGTACCGGGCAGAGGGTGTCCGGTGCGGGGGTGCCGGTGCCGGGCCGCGGGGGGTGTTTCCCCGGTTTCTCCGGTTTCGTTTCCCCCGGTGGCAACTGCTCCACGCGGGGCGTGGCTTAGAAGTGCCCCCCCCGCCCCACGGGGGGGTGTCCCGGGGTGTTCCCCGCCCAGTGACGGCCCCGCGCAGGAGCTGGCGGAGGTGCAGCGCTGGGGGGGGGCCCGCGGGGTGCGGCCGCTCGACGGTGACGTGCGGCGCTGGGAGGGGCTTCTGCTGCCCGTGAGTTGGGGGGGGGCCCAAGGGGGCCTGGGGGGGTCCCTTGGGGAGCGGGGGGGGGGAACTGGGCACGGGGATCTGGGGGGACCCTGGGGAGTGGGAGGATCCCTGGGGGTCTCTGGGCAGGGGGAGGCCCTGGGGAACGGGAGGGGGGTCCTGGGAGCTGGTGGGGGAGGCCCTGGGCACAGGGGTTGGTCCCTTGGGGCATGGGGAACCGGGGGAGAGGGGGGTTCCCCTGGGGGCGCGGGGGGCTTGGGGGGGACTACGGGGTGCCTGGGGAGGGAGATGAGCTCCGGGGGGGACGGGGGGGTGCCCTGCGGACATGGAGGGTCTCCTGGGGGCACTGTGTGGGTGGCAACACGGGGGAGGGTCCCCCTGGGGACACTGTGTGGGGACCCTGGGGTCCTGCGCTGGGGGGCACTGGGTGGGGGTTCCCCTCCTGGGGGGCTCGGGGGGGCGGTGTCTCCAGGGGGTGCACTGGGTGTCATGGCCGGGACGGGGATCCCCCCGCGATGGGCATGTCTGAGGTGCCCCCCCCTTACCACGGCAGAACAACCCCCCGTACAACGCGGGTGCCTTCCGCTTCGAGCTGACCTTCTCCCCCCACCACCCGCTGGCCCCCCCCCACCTCACCCTGCGCACCAGCATCTACCACCCCGGCGTGGACCCCGACGGCGGCGTCCTGCCAGCCCCTCACCTCCACCCAGCACTGGCTGCCTCCACCCGCGCCCTCCAAGGTGGGCACCTCGGGATGGCTGTGGGGGGGCCCGGCGGGAGGGGAGGCCTGCCCTGACCCCCCCCCCTGTGGTGCCCGCAGTGCTGCAGGACCTGCTGCTGCTGCTCGACAGCCCGGACCCCCAGCGGGTGCTGCGCCCGGAGCTGGCCCGTCAGCTCCAGCAGCAACCTGAGGTTTTCCAGCGCCGGGCGGAGGAACACACCCGCCGCCACGCCGAGCAGCGCCCCGACCCCCCCGGGGGTCCTGAGCCCCCCGCACCGGGGGCACCCCGCCATTGCCCCCGTCTTGGTGCTGGAGCCTGGACCCCAGCCGGGCACCACGGCGACGGGTTCTGGCACCTCAGTTATAAATTTACTCCTGCTCCTCCTTTGGCCCTGTGACGCCTCACTGGGGTGGTGGGGGGCACCGGGGAGGTGCTGCCAGCCCTGAGGGGTTGTCGTGTCCCCCCCCACTGCCTGCTTGTCCCCGCTGCCGGGACTTGGTGCCAGTGTCCCCCCGCGAGAGACGAGGCCGCTGCAGCCCGGCACCACGAAGCCTTTACTGCTGGGGGATGAAATGTTGGGGGTGTGTCACGAGTGGGGGGCCGTGGGGGACCCCCCCTCAGCGCTTCTTGGTCTTCACAGCCCCTTGGCCACCAGGCAGCGGTACAGCTCCTGCAGGTACGTGTAGACACACTTGGCGTCGGGCACCGGCAGCCGCACCATGTCCTCCACCTCCAGCAGCGGGGCGCAGCCCGCCCGCTCCCTGCGGGGACACCGCTGTCACCCGGCGCCCTCCACCCGCGGACGGGGGGTGGGGGGGCACCGGGGGTGCTCTCACTCGGCGGTGGCGAAGGCCAGGGCAAAGTTGTGCCGGCGGGCGCCGGGCTCCAGGCTGCCGTAGTCGAAGGCGTCGGGGAAGAAGCTGTGGAGGAGGGCGCAGAAGGCCAGGCCGCTGCCCCAGCTCCCCGAGAAGTTCTGCACCTCCACGTGCTGCCGCGGCGGGGGGGTGGGGGTCAGGACACCCCACGGACGCCCCACGGAGCGTGTGTCCCCCCCCCCGGTGCTCACCTGGTAGCCGCGGGTCCTGGAGCGGCACCACTCCAGCAGCATGGCCTTCACCGCGGCCGTGCCCCCGACCGCTTCAGGTGCGGGCCGGCCCCGTGGCTGCCCTGGGGGGGACGCCGGGTGCCGTGGGACTCCCACAACCCCCCGGCACCTGCTCCACACGTGGCTCCCCCTCGGCCCGACCCTCCTGGTGACTCCCCATCGGCCACAGTCTGCCCCCAGGGGACCCCCATTGCACAGTGTCCCTGACCCCCCACCAGTGCCCCCCATTGCCCTGTGTCCCCCCCCAATACCCCCACTGCCCCATAGCCCCCCCCAGTCCCCTCATTCTCCTCATGGCCTCCCCAAAACCCCCATTGCCCTTGTGCCCCCCAATATCCCCATGCCCCCCATGGCCCCCAGTCACCCCCTACCCCCCATTTCCCCACAGCCCCCCCCATTCCCCTGTGTCCCCTCAATACCCCCACTGCCCCATGGCCCCCCAGTCCCCCCATTCTTGTCACTTCCCCATGGCCCCCCCAAAATCCCCACTGCCCTGTGTCCCCCTGCCATACCCCCACTATCCCATAGCCCCCCCAGTGCCCCCCACCCCCCATTTCCACAGCCCCCCCTATTGTCCTATGCCCCCCCAACCCCCCCACTGCCCCCATGCTCCCCATGCCCACCAGCCCCCCCCGTGCCCCCCGGCCCCTCTCACCCTCCAAACTTCTCAGGATGGCGCTGCGCCCCTGCGCCCGGGCACTCACGCGTGGCCGCCCCCCAGCCCCCTCCAGCCTCGGCCTCCCGGGGGGCACCCGGCCCCGCGCCCCCTCCGCTGGCGCACCCCTGCGGGCACACGGGTGGCCCCGTGGGTGGGGGTGAGGGCACCGCTGCGGGTGGGCCAGCCATGGGGGGGGGTGGGGGGGGGTGGGCTGGGGGATTCCCACAGGGCTGTGGGGTGCCCACCGTGGGGCACCCGTGGGGCCGTGCCCCCCCACCCCCACTCACCTCTTGTTGCCCCCGAGCCCTCGGTGGCACCCACTGCAAGGGAGAGACGAGGGGTCAGTGACCCCACCGCGGGGTGGGGGCACCCCATCCCCTCCAGGCACCGGCGAGGTGCCAAATTGGGGGAGCGGGGGTGGGGGCATCCCTGGGGCACCATCAGGGGTTGGAGATCCCCCCCAAAGAGAAGGGGACACGGAGGGGACCCCAGGGGACTCCGGTGACACAGGCAGTGCCCTGCCCAGAGCAGCCCTTACCTGTGGGGGATGTGGGGGACACTGGGGACACCACAGGGGACGTGGGGGACATGGGGGACGTGGGGCTGGTGGCCCCCCCCGGGGACGAGCAGGGGGGGAACTCGGGCCACAGCTCGTCCTCCTCGTCCTGCAGCCAGGCGGGGTCCTGCGGGGACAGTGGGGGTGGCAGTGCCAGCACGGCCACTGTCACCCCTGTCCCCACACCTGCCACCCCCCCCCAATATCCCTGGCTGTGCCCCCCCCGTGTCCCTCTCACCTGCCGGCCCGGGTGCTGCCCGCTGCTGCTGGCCCCAGCTCCTCCTGTGCCTCCCCCCCAGTGCCCCCCCTGGCTGGCTCTGCCTTGGCATCGTCCCCGGTGTCCCCTGTGCCCCTGGTGTCACCTCCCATGTCCTCAGCAGCTCTGGCATCGCCCCCTGCAGCCTCTCCCTTGGCGTCCCCCCCCGTGTCCCCCCCCGTGTCCCCTGCTCCCTTGGCATCGCCCCCCTCATCCTCAGCGGCTTTGTCATTGCCCCCCATGTCCCCTGCTCCCTTGGTGTCACCTCCCTCATTCTCAGACACCCTGGTGTCACCCCCCCTCATCCTCAGATGCCTTGGGGTCCCCCCCCGTGTCCTCTGCTCCCTTGGTGTCACCCCCACCATCCTCAGATGCCTTGGGGTCCCCCCCTGTGTCCCCTGCTCCCTTGGTGTCATCCCCCTCATCCTCAGCTGCCTTGGGGTCCCCCCCTGTGTCCCCTGCTCCCTTGGTGTCACCCCCACCATCCTCAGATGCCTTGGGGTCCCCCCCGTGTCCCCTGCTCCCCTGGTGTCACCCCCCCCATCCTCAGATGCCTTGGGGTCCCCCCCCGTGTCCCCTGCTCCCTTGGTGTCACCCCCCCCATCCTCAGCTGTCTTGGGGTCCCCCGCTGTGTCCCCCTTTGTCCCCGCCCCTCGCCCGTCACCCCCATCGCCCCCCGTTGCCCGAGGGTCCCCCCCGCCGGGCCGAGCTGCTGCTTCTCCACTGCCCCCGCTGCCCCCCCATCCTCTGGCCCCGCGGGGGGGTGAGGGGGGGTGCGGGGGTGTCCGGGGTGGGGGTTGTCAGCGTCTCCCTGGGGCTCCATGCTGCTGCGGTCACTGCTGCAGGGGCACAGGGCTGTCACTGGGGTGCCTCCCCCCAGCTTGTCCGTGTCCCCCATAGCCCCCCAGCCCGGCTACCCCCCACCCTGCCCTTGTTCCATGCCCCCCCCCAGCCCTGACACCCCCATTCTCCCACTCTGGGCACCCTCATTGCCCCTGCACATTCCTGTAACCCCCCCATTCCCCCTCCCAACCTCCCATGTCCCCGTCCTGACCCCCCCACATCCCCTCCCACCCCCCCATTCTGCCTCTCAGCCCCCCGCCCCGCCATGTCCCCCTCCCGACCCCCCCCACCCCCCCAGACACCCCCCTACCCCCGTACTGCCCCCCCCCCCACTTCCCGATCCCCAACGTTCACCCCCGCCCTGCCATGTCCCCTCCGGGCCCCCCAAACCCACTCCACCACCCCCTTATTCCCCTCCAGACCCCCCCGCCCCCCTGTGTCCCCTCCGGGCCCCCAAACCCACTCCACCACCCCCTTATTCCCCTCCCAGACCCCCCCGCCCCCCTGTGTCCCCTCCGGGCCCCCCAAACCCACCCCCCCACCCTCCTATTCCCCTCCCAACGCCGCCACGCCCCCCTATATGCCCTCCCGGCCCCCCAAATCCCCCCCCCTCTATTCCCCTTCCCCACCCCCCGTGTCCCCTCCCAGCCCCCCACCCCCCCCCTCACCCCCTATCCCCCCTGTCCCCGTACCCTCCCGCTCCCGCCGCCCCGGTCGCTCTCCCCGGCCCCGCCCCCCCGGGGCTATTTTTACCCGGCGGGGGCAGGTGCCGCCTTCACTCACCGCCCACCCCGCGGGGCGCGGGGCACGCGTGGGGGGGACACACACACGTGGGGACGGGCGGGGACGGCGCGGGGTGGACACACGGACACCCCCGCCCGGGCACCGGGGACACCCCAAAGGAGCCCGCGGGGGGACACGGGGGGTCACGGAAGACCCGGACAGGGACGGGGGGACTGGGGGGACACGGGGGGACACGGGTATGTGGGGGGACATCGGGGGGTCACGGGCACGGGGGGGGACACGGGGGACACGGGCTCGCGTGGGGACAGGGGGGACACAGCGGGGTCACGGAGGGTCGCGGAGACCCCCGGGGGTGTTGCCCAGTTCCGGCCCCGCCCCCCGCGGCGGTGGCCCCGCCCTCCTGGCCCGCCCCCTCCCGCGGTGCCCTATCAGCGTGGGGGACGCGCCCTCTTTCCCACCTTCCTGGTTCCCATTGGCCGAAGCCGGCGGCGGGGCGGGGCGTTCCTGCGCGTGGGCGGAAGCGCGGCGCCCACGTGCTTCCTGCCCGGAGCCGCCGAGGGGTCCCGGGCCGAGCCCCGCCGAGCCCCGCCGAGCCGGGCCGGGCAGAGCCGAGCCCCGCCGAGCCCCGCCGAGCCGGGCCCGGCCGCCATGGACCCGCTGCGGGCCCAGCAGCTGGCGGCCGAGCTGGAGGTTGACATGATGGCCGACATGTACAACCGGTGCGCCCGTCCGGGGCGGGGAGGGGCAGCGGCACTTGGGGGGGGGGGGGGGGGGCACTGGGGGTGCTGGAGGGTCTGGGGAGGTGCTTGGACCTGGGGTGCTGGGGTGACTCTGGGGCGTGGGGCTGAGATGGTGGGGGGTGCGCGGGGATGGGGGTGGTACTGGGGGGGCATTGGGGGTTCTGGGACACTGGAGCACCCAGGTGTGTTGGGGAGTGCCTGGGATGGGGGGGGGGGAGCATTGGGGGCTGCGGGAGGCACTGGGGGGTGCCCTTGGGGGGAGTACTAGGGGGTGTCAGAGGCTCTGCGGGACCCTGTGGGTGGAGGGGTGTTGAGGGGAGTGCTGGGTGTGCCTGGGGAATTTGGGGGCACTGAGGATGGGGGACACTTGGGGGGGTTCTGGGGTGCCTGAGGATGGCAGTGACCCCGGGGGGGGTTGGAGGTGTTGGGGTGCTGGGGGGTGCCCGGGGCTGACGGTGCCGTGCAGGATGACGCAGGCGTGCCACCGAAAAGTGCGTCCCCCCCACTACAAGGACGCGGAGCTGTCGAAGGGGGAGAGCGTGTGCCTGGACCGCTGCGTGGCCAAGTACCTGGAGGTCCACGAGAGGATGGGCAAGAAGCTGACGGAGCTGTCGCTGCAGGATGAGGAGCTCCTCAAGCGCATGCAGCAGGGCACGGGCACCGCCTGAGCCCCCCCCGGCCCCCCACTCCCCCTCACCCCAATAAACTGGAGGCTTTGGGACAGCTGGTTTCCTTCTATCGCCCCCCCCAAGCCACCCCGTGGTGACGTGTTGGGATACGCGCCGGCGGATGCTGCA